>NW_028301555.1:8980000-9580000 GCF_042242905.1 Orbicella faveolata | reverse complement strand
CAGAAAAAAAAATTGACGATGAAGAAAAAGGACCGTTTCAAAACCGAGAAGCATTTTTGTGGCTTGAAAACTGCTCGACTGAAAGCGGCCTTCTGTCACAATTTAAATAATATTGAAGTGATTAAAATGGTGCAGAAGTTTGATCGAGCATTCATTTACTATCTTTTGAGACACAAAGCGTCGAACTCTGACTTTGAGCTAACGAAGCGAAGATTATCAATTAGCGTGCGACATAGCACGTTTGCTCGCTAGCTAGTTGCTGAATAGAAATCTCGCTTGGAATAATTTACATTTTCTTGTGGTGCATTATTGTTGCTTTTGTACGACATTCACGAACAAGACGATGTTAAAAACATGTAAAACAAAGCAGTGCCGATTAATGGATTCTCTAAGATTTAATGCTTTTATTGAATTTAATACTTCTAAATCAGTAAAGCTATACAAGAGAAACATCGAAATTTACACCACCAAATTCTAATTTTTTATTATATATTATTGTAAACTAACCACATATTTTAAAAACTTCAGATAGTAGATAAACAGTGAATGAATAAAATGTTTTTAAAAAGAAATAAATTTTCCAGAAAACACAGCCAAATTTACACCTTTGCTGATTGATAATTCAATGGCTAAAATAAGTGTTTTGTTCAAAACTGTATTCAACTGTCTCTAATCTTTGCTCAGTTGTTAGATAATTATTACGTCGTTGCTCTTCACGTAGCAACCTATACAAATAATACTTTGCCTGATTGGTTGCCATAATAAACGAGGACGGCAGCTGAAAAAAGCTTACTTATAAATTAAATTCGCGGGGACAACCTGTAAATTAAATGCACGGAATTGCAGTTGCGATGCAAAATCTGCGGTAAAAGGCAATTCGAAGACTAGTAATTAAGGCTATATGGGAAGGGATTTATACGAAACATCAAAAAAGTTACGTAGAAAACTGTGACGTGTGAATGTAGTCGCGCCGAGACGCGCCGGTTTTGCTTGAAGGACCAGCTGCAATTTCTCGGTCGCCATTTTGAATGCTAAATTTAAACCGTGCCTAATTATATGCATTAATAAGAGGCATGCACTTGAGCGACAGTCCGGTCCACTTTCGTTTCTAACGTACTTGGGAAAAGATGGAATAGATTTAGGACAATTTTCTTTCCCTTTTCTACCATGGCTAATCGCTTTAGACAATTTCGCTTGCTGGTGTGGAAGAACTTTATCCTTCAGGTTAGTAGAGCTCTTGTTGTTGGAGTGAAAGTTGCAAACAAACAAGGAGATGAAATGACACAGCAAAACTTAAGCCTTATGTCGCCTTGAATAGAATCGTCGTCGAAGCTACTAATATTTATTTCTATATTTTTCTTCAAGTTCCGCCGGCCCGCTGGAACTGTATTTGAAATAATATTACCAGTAGTTCTCATTGGAGTTTTAATTCTGCCAAAGTAAGTAATATTACGTAATATTCATATTTCGAAAGTAATGTTTACTCTGTGATAGATTTACGGAGGAAAACAGCTGAAGAAGTCTTATTTTAAAAATTTGAAGGCTAGATGGAGAAATGTTTTACAAGTTGTGACAAAGAAAACGCTACACATGCAAATTCTGTCGAATATTAAGGCAAACAAAAAAATAGATCATGTTCAAGCAGAAATTTTAAATTTTACAAGTTCATGCTGCAGGCTTACAAGCACTTGCTTCCGACGACGACAAAGAACAACTCAAATACGTAGTCCCCTTTTTTTCATGCCAGTCCACACTTATCGTCACATAACTGTTTCTAAATTTAAAACTTGTGCCGGCAATTACAAGCTGTGATATCGTGCTAGCGGTCTGTCATCGGGGTTTCATGTTCTTACAGCATTAAGTGAGTAAACAACAGACCGATATATCAATATTTCCTGCACGTATGTAAAACAATATTTCACGCGTGAGTTCACCTTCGAAAAAGATCAACTCACGAAGAAATTTGTGTCAATGTGTGTCAACACGTCGAGAAGATCAGCAAACAGTGATATGTTAGTGATATAAAGGTGCTCTAGCTGCCAGGTGTTCAAATACATTCTATTTCTGCCTAAGACGACGCAAGTGAAATAGTTCTTTACTATTAAACTAGCAAAACTGAAGGAAACGATATTGCTCTTTGGATTATAAAAGTTGTAATAAAAACATTTACGCAAATATAATGATTTCTGCTTCATGAAAAATTAGATTACACTTAATCTAATTTTTGTTTGAAATTTGTAGACTGTTCATAAAGACAGAAGACTTCTGCTTCAGTATGTATGACTTTATTACACAATAAATGCTTTTAAATTCTACCTTTAAATGTTCTCAGAAACTTAGGTAACAGTTACCATAGAATAAGTGTTTTTCTTCTGTTTATTGGAGCTGGTTGACAGTGCATATTGTGTTCAGAAGTGCTAGTGGGGGGTGGGGGGAGGGAGGGGGCTTTTGTTGAAAATAAGGTAGATTAAACAGAAACCTTCTTAGTCCTATTAACACTGTTCCGGGGTTGAAATTCATTTCTTTTTTCCTTCAGGTCAATAATATGCTGCAGTGTAATGTAGTATGCCAGTTTTACACATTGCAAAGGTTTCATTGGCATTGTTATTTATTGCAGGCACTTTTGACTCATTACCATTGTCATCCAAAGATCTGCCAAGGGCTGTTTTGGATAGTTTAGTTTCAGAAGATGACTTGAAAAAGATATATCAACAGCCTGGTAGTTCTCAAAATGCCAGCAGTGTGAACATGACTGCACTTACCATGGCTGCATTAAAAAGTGTTGAAAACAATACACATGTTGCTTATTACCCACCGTCACCTTCAGGTATGAGCTAGTAGTGATCGATGATTGACAGAAAAACTTTGTGCTCAGAAAATCTCTGTGTCCCTGGGGGTTGTCCCAGAAAAATTGGGTGGGGGGTGTGCAGCCAGCTTCCCAAAACTCTTACCCTATTTGAGACCAAAATCTGGAACCAGTATGATCATGACCTTAATTAACTAAACATTTGATACCTTATCTAAGACCTGTGGTCTGTTTCTTGAAGGTCCCGAAAAGTTTTCGCAACCAGAAAGCCGTAGCAAAATCTCAAGCCTTATCATGATTACAGAGCTGCTTTATTCATATATTTGCAATATCAACAGAGGTTCCCTTCATACAAGAAGTTTCAGGCATAGACACCTCTCAGTTTTTACATACAGATAAATTAAAAATGGCTTTACAGGCCTGAGAAGTTTCCAGGACTTTCGAGAAACAGGCCCCTGACCCTTAAGGTAATTCCCCTGAAATAAACTGCACATAGATTTTTGTTCAAACTTTGTCCAATGAATGTTTATCATATGAGAACTTTAATTATGAAATAAAAAAGGGGGTGCCCATGCTCTTTAAGGAGCAGTGAGGCATTGAAAATGTCCCATTTTAGCATTATTTAATGCTTATTACAAGAACACATTCCAAGTTATTGTAAACTCTTTGTGCATGTGAGCCCAGACTCATGAAAACACGTCTCAAACTACAGTCAATACTTGTGTCAGACACAAATAAATGTTTTAAATTTGATTTTGACAGACAGCTGAATCCTTGTTAAAATACTGGAACTAAATTGCTTGTCACGGCTATCAAACTGCAAAATAGAAAAGACTACAGTGCAGCTGCTATTTTCCTTATTTATTCAATTTTCAACAATAGAAATCAGATCAATCTTTTCTCACGCAAAGCTAATGATTGGTTGATTGAAATGACTGGAAAAAATTTTGGGGTGCCCGAGCTCATTAGTGAGCTATAGCCATTTTTCAACTGACAGAACTCATAATCAAGGCAAATCTGCCATGTTTTCAATGTGCGCGTGCACGAATGCACGCTAATGACGCCATAAATTGTGTGCAGTAAGGATGTGCAATGCAATACTGGGGAATGACCTTAAATCGATACCCCATTTCAGACATGCTTTATGATATAGAGACAAATGCTAAAGGCATTGTTGAGGGCTTTTGTTGATGGTCATATTGATAATGATGAAAAAGTAGTTACATCTAAAAAACATGCTCAATTTAAGACTCAAGAGTACAAAAACCATACCCTATTTGAGACCACAATGGCCAAAATTGATACCCTATTTCTGACCAAAACAGCTACAAAACCATACCATTTGCGGCTGCACATACCTATACAACCCATATAGGAGAGAACCCCCCTGGCCCTATCACCTCATAGAAATTGAGAGAGAATAATCGCATTGTTTCATTAGTAGATTTCTTTTGATTTCCAATTGTCTCTCAAAACAGTATTAAACTTTATGCTTTTAAGCAATATCGTGTGGACTGAATTGTTTTTTGAAACTTGCAGTTGTGCTTGTGCACTCCTCAGTGCATGGAAAAATAATTGAGGTTTTATAGTTGATTAACAGTTTTTTTTCTTCTTTAAGTGTTCTTGAGAACTGAATTTAATCCAGTAAGGCATTTCTAAAACTTATTGAAACATCAAGAGAAATCAGAAAATGTTGGCATATGTGCCGACGACATATATATGAGGAAAACCTTTATATGATATTGATCAAATTTGTGAGAAACAGAGGATATTATGTGGCCATGCAGAGGAATGAGTGTGTCAGTGTTGAAAAATACATGAGAAGAGATTTTTTGTATCTCTAAGTGGACATGTAATGTTCTCTTTATATAAATATAAACACCAATGAGATACCAAACAATTTATCTTTTGTTGTGAAAGGTGATCTTTCTACATGTGAAGATAACAATCATGTTATTTTCACATGAGAAGATATCATGATTTCGAGCAAAACATCACCTGGTATTTCATTGGTGTTTATATAATAATTAAGTTCAATCCTTCAGGGGTTTCTATCTGGTGAACATGTTCTTATTAGTGATTATTAGCAATTCATGAACATTCTCAGACATGTTTAATTTATTTTCATGAATACCTTTTAGTGACAAAGGTCATGATGAGGGTAGCAGCAATGACTGGTTTGAAAGTGATTTCAAGTAGTCTTTTCCATAAAGAAAATTGGTCATCTGCTGATGAAATGGCAAAGGAAGCCTCACAACATGATGAGTACTATGCAGGTACATAACCACTAACAATTATTATAATTAATTTGCTTTTATTACAGGACTAAGGGGCCAATAACTAACATCATTTTAATTCTGAAACTATCTTAGCAAATGTAGTAATTGTAAGTAGTAACATTATGGTAAATAGTTGTGCATTTTTGTCATGAGCCCCTGGCTCGGGAGATTGGGCAACCACTCCCCATGTTTATGACTCAAAATAAATTTACCGTACCTTACCTTATCAACCAATCAGATTGTTCTATTGCCAGTTCAATTTTGTGCTGAGGTCAAATTTGTGAAAAGTGCTTGAGAAATTGGTCCATGTGCACGAGCTGATGTGAGATCAGTTAATTATTATATTAGCCTGTGAGGGGGCCTGTGCCTCCTTTCTTTCCTTGTGAAGAGGCTGCTTGTAGGCTACAGTATTATAGACCTACAAACTTGGAACTAATGTGTATACCATAATGCATAAGCTGTCATAAAGACACTAGTACATGACATACATTTAGGTATATATTACACTTTGTACCAATGCCACAGAAAATACTGACAGCCAATCAGAACGCAGGAAAGTGGTTGATATTCCAATTTGGACAGTATTAAATCCTGCCTTCCCATCATGCACCATGCAAATGTGTTGGCCACTCTATTTTCTGTCGCTTAGTACAAAATAGTTATAAAGGCTGATGTGTATGCCAAGAAAACTCAAGTGACATGTGGAGTATTCCACAGCATACCACTCAAATGTGTTGCATAACTAGTCTGTAGTATAATGATGATAATGATAATGATACTGATATTGATACTGATACTGATATTGATACTGATAATAATAATAATATTATTATTATTTAAGGAGGGTTTAAGGAATATGGTGATACCACTAATAATATATTCTTTCAGCCTAAATAATGAAATGTTTCTTATTGTTGAAAGAGCAAAAATTGATTGATGGTCAGGTCATGGTAGGGAATATATAGTTGTTAAAACACTTTCTTGTACTGTTTTATTTGTAGCTTTGGAATTTGACATTGATAAAGGTGCAACAAAACTTCCTAAACAGATCAAGTACAGCCTGCGGCTGTCACACACACTGGCTGGTGATCTGAAGCGCTGGCGGACTGAAAACACATACCCAGACTTTCAGGCTGTAGGGCCCAGGAAGGATGAGGAGAGGTCATAGATATGAAATGCAAAGCAATATGCAATTAGTTTGTAACACCAGTAGATTGATTCTGGTACAGTACCTTTAATTCCATTAAGTATCCCCCTTTAACATGGGAGTGCCCCTTAGCTTTCCCTAAGGCCAATTAGTTTCTGTATCCGAGAGGGACTTGAGTTGCATATATACCCAATTAAAGAACCTAGGGATACAGCTTAGATTTTATATACATTAAATAATCTTATGGTCACCCCATATACCTGAACATGTCAGCCTCGAGCAATTCTGCCATTACACCAACCAATTACCAGGTGCTTGGCCTGGTGATTGCACTCATGATATCTGCCTTAGATATGGGGCTTGTGGTCAGTATCTAATAGCAATTGTTACACAGCACCTGTACAACTATGTAGGCTTGCTTTTCAGGGTAAACTTTTGGGTCAGAGGTTTGCTGTGCAATGTCTCAGCATTAAGCTTAAACCTACAGCTGTATTGTAATACTGTCAGTAGCTGTACATACTTAATAAAACTGCTGATTTTCTTTTGTTTTCTCTAGCCGTTGTTGTGAGGGCTATAAGTCACGCTTTGTGCTGTTGCAGTATGCAGTTGACATGGCCATCATTGTAGAACAGTCTAATAACCTGACTCAGCCAATACCATTAAAATTGCAGGTACACCTCTCTATCTCACTTAAGACTTTATCTTCATGTAGATCCCTGAGTGAATACCATTTTGCCATTGATTTAATATATTTTTTTTGGTTCTCTTTGTAGCAATTTCCTTATCCAAAGTTCACTCAGAATTTCTTCATACAGACAGTAGAGGGATTGCTTCCTCTTTTAATGACACTAGCCTTCATGTACTCAGCTGTAATGGTTATCAAGGTCAGTTGCTATAAATGCATATAGTTTTTACTGACATTAATGAAGCTGCACTGGGCTTGTATTTCCAAGTACATACTACATGTATTAGAAAAGTGAAACAAATGTCAACTATAATGATTATATTCCTGAATTAGAGACCAAGAAAAGGTAGATAATCAAACTTACAAAATCGTGCTACCTAGCCTGCAAGTGGAAATTTTGTTGTGAGCCAAATTATGGCCTACAGAGATAACTACAGGTACTTGTAATAATTATATATTATTGTTAGAGCAACTTTCAGGTGAGTGTCAAAAGTAATCAGGCAATTACGTTGGTTTTGGTTTTACCACGGTTTGAGATTGGCTGAGTAGTCTAATTGGTTTCACAACACTCAATCAAAAAACGCTCTATCATTATTGATCCATAGAATAAGTATTATTTTCTATGAGGACTAACTGAGGCTGACTAGTAAAGAAAATAGTTGTGAAGGAAGAGCAAGAGACATTGGGATGGACCCAAGGTTGTGAAAGGAAACTATGAAATCATAGTTAATTATCGTCAGGATGGGGTTAAAAATTGCAATTTTGGAAGTAAAGGAATTTTAAGCCTTGCTGGCATAAAAGTTACTGGACTCGAAATTTTGGTGACAAACAACATGGTCTGCATATTTTGTAACTGCAGTGGTTGCCTTTTGTAGTGGTTCGTATTCTAAGAGAATCTTGATGCATGCATGCTTGTCCTTCTTAGCTTTTCATTATGCCTGTGTCACTGCTACTTCTGTGACTACAATCCCATACAAAAGTAGTTGGGACACTTTAGCTGGATCATGTGTCCCTTATTCCCCCCAATCAATGTTGGAAATTGTTGCCTTTTTTCAACAAAAAGGGCACAGAATCACCTGTGATTATCAACATTGTAAGTGGGAGGAAGGGAGAACTTGCTTGGTGTCCCAACACTTTTGTCTGGGATTGAAGCTTAAAAATGCATTTATAATAGATCTTAATTGTACTCAAGCCAGTATTTCAATTTAATAGGAGTTGGTCAATGAAAAACAGAATCGTTTGAAAGAATCAATGAAGATGATGGGACTGGCTAACTGGATTCACTGGTGTGCATGGTTCACCAAAAATCTACTGTTCCTGCTTGTTACCATTAGCATAGCCACTATTCTACTAAAGGTAACTGACACAGAAATTAACAAAAAATTGTCTCATCCCTTCAGTGCCTTTGCACTGGTGGGGTATTAAGTGGCAAATAACAAATAAAATTGTTGGTCCAAATCGTTGTAAAACACTTCAAGTTTTATTCGAAATCAAATCGTTTAGAGAGCATGAATTTGATTCTCAGAGAAACACTGCATGCCAACGTTATTCTTGAGATGAACTTACTCTTAAACCATCAGTCATGTGAATTTTTGGGTTATGTAACAATGAAGAGAATTACAAGCTTACGAGAGCTGCTACACCTCTGGAATTTTTAATCTTGATATAAAATTGTCAAGTGTAGACAGTATAACTGTTTATAGCGAAACAGTACAAGTACAAAGTGATGGAATTTTTATTGATTATTCCTACTGCACTGGACAAGTTGTTTAGCTAATTTAAAGTCAAAAACTGGCAGGTGACTCAAAAATGTACCAAAAATTGGATCAGGTTACTTGCTAATTCCACCTGAAAATTGTACCACAAATGGAATGAAGTTCCTTTGCTAATAAATATATTATCATCTCATTATTAACAGGTGATGAAGATCTTTGAGTTCTCTGATGGCTCTCTTCTCTTTGTATTTCTTGTACTCTATATTATAGCAAGTATTATGTTCTGCTTTGCTGTAAGGTAAGAATTAATGAATCGTTAAAATTAAGAAATTTCTATGCACAGGTGAGGCCAAACAAAAAAGATTAAGACTGCATTGAAGACTTCAGAAAGTGGGTTTAGCAAGCAAATGCAAGTTTATTGATGTTAACAGACTCTTGACCATTTATGACAGGAAATCTAAAGTGCGCATCAATTGTTTTTTTCAGAAATGGGTCTAAAATCAGTCAACTGATTTGTGAAATGTTTTGGAAATGAAGGGTCATGACGAGATCTTCTTGTAAATAACAAAATTGAAAATCGTGGTATTCTGATAACTATATGTAGATCTAAGCATACCGCGCAATCATGTGGACTTATTCAAAACTCTTCTGACCCTAAAAATAACCCTTCAGAGCAAGAAGCTAGAGAAGTCTTGAGATATGCTTCTCCATGTGTTTCTTAGTCACCATGTTGAGGCACAAGTGCAACACTGTACACATATTAAGTCTTCCATTGTGGCAAGCCAGCCAGGCTCCACATAGAGTGCATTTTCTTGCCAGCTCATTGAATGCTTTTCAAGTTGCTGGTGGTTAACTTGCCCTCTAATTGTTATTTGCAGTGTTTTCTTCTCAAGACCAGTTGTGGGTATGCTGTTTGGTGCGGTGGCTTGGTACTGTTCTTTGGTTCCTTACCAGACCTTTGCCCAACAGGAGGCCTATGAGGCTTTGTCAAGGTGTGTGGAATACTTCCCACACACAACTGGGTGTCATGCCAGGCCAAACGTGTGCAAGCCTGACCTTTAAGAGCACAACCAATAAACCACTCCTGTTTCATTGTAACAGTGCTTAGAGATGTTTTAAAAAGAAGCCAAATCCAGAAACTTTGAATTAACTGCCGGGATAACCATGTGAAGGACTAGCTTCCCATGTAGTGAGATGTAGAAATAATCTTTTATATATATGTACTTGGGACTGAGAAAATTGCTGAAAGCTTTTCCAATTGCAGTGTTTATTAAGAGGGTAATTTTGCTACAACACAGGCTTAAACAATGCATTTCAGGCATTTATGTGTACAAAAGAGGACAAGTGGAAATTAAGTCAACTAAACTAAAAGGTGAAAGCAAATGATAAGATGTTTGTCCTGTTGTCTCCGACAGTTTTGCAAGTTCTAACTTTTCTTTACGGGTTGCCTTGATTTACATATCAATATTTACAGAGTCTTTACTAATTGCTACAGGGGTGAGAAAGCTGCTTCCTGTCTTTTACCAAATACTTGCCTTGGAATTGCCACTCGTATCATTGCTAAATTTGAGAGCCTAGAGGTTGGATTGACCTGGAGCCGAGTTGGCAGATCCCCTGCTCCTGATGATGACTTCAGCTTTGCCTACGTTCTTGGAATGTTTATTGTACAGAGCATTATATACGGCATCATCACCTGGTATGTTACTGATTTGTCTGGTAACAATGTAAATTATTAGTAGGGTTTTACACAGTCTGTGCACAGAAAGCTTGCCAGCAGTATTTGGTTCACATGCTTGTGTTGTTACTCTATGTGCCTTTAAAGTTCATTGTGTTAGATGTGGTATTGTTTTGTCACTGCTTTATTTGAGATTTTGCGTGTGTTTTGGATTTAGCATTCTTTTGTCTCTCCAGTCTGTTGTAAGTGTTATGCGTGTTTATTCTTACTTGTGACGGTACTTACAGTTACAGTAGAGATGTCTAGTTAAAAGTTCCTTCTTTCCTTACAATAGAAGCTTACTGTATTTGTATCTGTGTCTACATTTACATCTACCTCTGCCTCTGCTTATACATCTTCATCTTCGTCTGCAACTGTTAATCTGCTTCTGCTTTTGCCTTTGCATCTGTATCTGCATCTGCATCTTCTTCTGCCACTGCCTCTACATCTGCATCTGCTTCTGCATGGTTCCTGCTTCTGCTTTGGCATCTACATCTGCTTCCTTGTCTCCTCTTGCTCCTGCTTCTGCCCCTGCATCTGTATCTGCTCCTGTCCTGCATCTACTTCTACTTCTGCTTCTGCTTCTGCTTCAGCTTCTGCTTCTGCTTCTGCTTCTGCTTCTGCTTCTGCTTCTGCTTCTGCTTCTGCTTGTACATCTGCATCTGCATCTGCCTCAGCTTTTGCATCTTCATTTGCATCTGCTCCTGCTCCTGCCCATGCTTGTGCTTCTGTATCTGTATCTGCATCTGCATCTGTAGATCTGCTCCTGCTACTGCTCCTTCCCTTGCTCTTGCTCTTATTCCTGCTTCCGTCTCTGCTTCTGTATCTGTGTCTGCGTCTGCTTCCTCCTCTGCATATGTATCTGCATCTACATCTGCATCTGCATCCGCTCCTGCCCGCATCTGCATCTGCTTCTGCCTCTGCTTCTGCTTCCGCATCTGTAACTGTATCTGCATCTGCAGATCTGCTCCTGCTGCTACTCCTTCTCTTGTTCTTGCTCCTGCTCCTGCTTCTATTCCTGCTTCTGCCTCTGCCCCTGCCTCTGCTTCTGCTTCTGCTCCTGCTCCTACTTTTGGTTCTGCTTCTGTCTACACAACTGTATCTGCCTCTGCCTCTGCCTCTCTCTCTCGCTCTGCATGCATCTGCTTCTCTTTGTAGAAGCTTACTGCTAACGATGGACGTTTCTACTTACTACTAATGGTGGACGTTCATAGGTGCCCAACCTTTCCGTAAGTGTGCAGAATGATGCTGGATACATTTTATAATTTGTTGCAACGCAAATGTACGTGAAAGTAATGCCTTTCATTTTGCTTCTATCTTCAGGTATGTAGAGGCAGTATTTCCTGGCAGTTATGGAATCCCCAAGCCATTCTACTTCCCGTTCACTAAGAGCTACTGGTGTGGAGCTTCTGCAGATAATGTCATAGAAGTTGGGATAGAACAGGTACACCAGCACATTTTCATTCTTTAGAAATGCATGAAGTGATGAATTTACACTAATGGCTAAAGTAAGCAATTATGTGCTTGGAGTTATAGAACTCTCACTTGCTAAGGAGATCTGCAATGTAGCCAAAAAAAATTTTTTTGCTAAAATTTGCTGAAACAACTCAAAGGTCAATTGACAACTAAAGACGTGTTTCAGTGTGGGTTTTTGTCTCTCTTGTAGCCACCCGCCTTGTCTGTAGGACACCGGAATGTTTAATATACAAGTAAAAATTAATCATCATAATAACGAATGTTCAAATGATACATCTATCACTAACTACATGTATGACTGTGTCATTGACAACTTGTTACCATGCTTTTTATCATATACATGTAATAATTGCTGGACATGCAGTTTACAAAAGTCACGATCAAATTTGTTTTTATTGTACATGTTCATGCATATTACATGTACTTTCTCTGTGGCTTAGGAGCTCAATCCACTGGATAAGATGTCTGAGAATGTAGCGATTGAGGAGGAAACTCATGATCTACCAATTGGTGTGGGCATTAGAGATCTCAGAAAAGTGTTCAAGGTACTGCAATCCAAAATGGGTTTTCACAGTTTTATTAATCGTCTATGATTTTCTCAGATAATTTCTATGTATTATGTGGTTATTGACCAAGCATGAGGTCACGATGGCTGAATATTGGTTGGTGAGTATGGGAAAGGTCATATACTTTTGAACTATGGAGAAAGACGCAAAGACACGACTGATCATCGCAGTTATACACACAGCTTAAGCAGTTGTGAAATTTAAGCCTGAGAAAAAAAAATTCAGGACTAAATGGCATTCAAACCCATAACTTCTGCGATACCAGTGCAGTGCTCTACCAACTGAGCTATCAAGCTAACTGGGAGCTGGTCACGTTGTGAGTTCGTAATATACCCGTAGATAGTGAAGAATACAAGTGAATATGTCAAAGATCATGTGCAGCTCCATCTTACCTGCTTAGGTAACCAATCCTGGTTCATGTTGCCTACTTATGGAGCTTAAGCCATACATGCATGTGTAATACAGCTCCTTGAACAATTTTCCCTCCAGGGCTCGACTGGTTCTAAAGTTGCTGTGGATGGGCTAACCCTGAACATGTACAAAGGCCAAATCACAGCATTGCTTGGCCACAATGGAGCAGGAAAAACGACTACTATGTCCATTTTAACCGGCCTGTTTCCTCCTACGTCTGGTTCTGCCCATGTTGATGGCAAGAGCATACTGACAGATATGGAAGCTATCCGTGAGAGCCTGGGGCTCTGTCCACAGCATAATGTACTTTTTGACAGACTGACCGTCAAAGAACATTTGGAATTTTTCATCAACTTGAAGGTACATATAAGAGAGGTTATATATTATGGTCAAAGGTTATTCTGGCCAAGTCTTAAGTGAATTTCTCTAATTAGCAAACATAGGACGGCAGAAGTCGAAAAATTGATATTTCTCTCTTTTCGGCCATAAATAGCCCTTAGGCCTTTACGTTCCTCTGTTGTGGCGGCCGCTGAGGCGAAAATCGTTTTACTCTATTTTTTCGAATTTAAAGCGCTTCGAGCTCAAGAAAACTGTATCACGTTTGTTATCTACCTAAGGGCTATTTATGCACGAAAAGAGAGAAAAATCGATTTTTCGGCTTCTGCCGCAAAATTTAAATTTTGCTCGATTTTTGGTGACATTTGCTCTAAAACACTGCCAGTTGTATTTTTTTTGGTTTTTCAGTAGCACTTTTTATAGCCAGACGAATGAAGCTTATGGTATATTGATTTTATAAAATTGATATTTTTACATTCATTGTTAGGGAACGTTTGGCCAACAAGCTGAAACGGAAGTACTTCAGATGATTAATGACATTCAGCTTAGTGATAAGATGCACTGGGCTTCATCTACGCTCTCAGGTGGAATGAAACGAAAGCTGAGGTGAGGATTGATGATACATCATTGTCGCAGTTGATGGCTCTTTTCTTGTGAAAACTGTCTGCGGCCTTTGTCCTGCATATTACATTATATCTGAAAAGGGAACTTAACGTATTAATTGGAGTGCTACCCATGATAGTATATTTCCTATACAGCTCATTGTTATGTTGTAATTCATCATGCACATTGCATACAGTCTGATTGAATGGCTGCAAAAGTAAATTAATTTGTAAGGTCATACGTATTTGTTGCTTTACTTTCTCACCTTAACTTCGTAAAAAAATAGCAAGAGACTACTTTCGTGATCATAATGGCAACATTCAAGTAGGCCAGTTTTGGAGCAACTCAAACATGCTTGTGTGGAAAATAGCCTGCAGCATGGGTTTGAAACAACCTCTGGAATAGACCCAATTATGCGTTGATGTTTTCATTCTAATACCATTCCATTGCGTAAGTTTTATCAAACAATTTCTCTTTTGCAGTTGTGCTATAGCTCTCATTGGAGGATCACAAACAGTGTTCTTGGATGAGCCTACCTCTGGAATGGATCCATATGCAAGACGAGGGACATGGGACCTACTTCTGAAGCACAAAGCAGGAAAGACCATTATCCTGACAACCCACTTTATGTAAGCTACATGTAAATCAGTGCATTCATGCTGGGTACCAAGATTAAACTTGCAAGCCAGTTCTTCTTCTATGCGCATGATAAATTAATAGTTCAAAATAATCGACATTTACAGTAGGCAGGCAATCATTCAAGCTTTAATTTTTCTCAGCTGATGAAAAATTAATGATATCTCAACCCATTTTGAAAAGGGAGCATTTCATAGTAATGCTACTGTATTTGATTTAGGTCCTGAAATGCCTGGTATAGTGTATATGAGGCACATTTTAAGGCAACATAAAGAAGAAACGTTGCATGTAACAGCACTCACTGTTCTGGAAACTTGCAATAAGACAGAGTTAATCTTGAAGATTGCAGTTGTATCTTTTATCTCGTAGAACTTTCTTTTTAGCTCTTTTACTTTTGTAAAGCGCTTAGAACAGATCTGGATAGGCGCTATATAAATATCTATTATTATTATTATTATTATTATTAATATTATTATTATTACTATTTTTATTACTATTACTATTATTGTTATTTCATTCACCGGAGTTTGTCTCAAGTTGAAGCACGCCCAGACTATGTTCTACATACACGTAGTTGGTTAGGATTAGTCCTGCTATCTGCATTCTTGCAACATTGTGTAGTTACTGTATTTTGCTTGGTTTCTTTACAATTCCGTCATTTGATTTTCAGGGATGAAGCTGATTTCCTTGGAGACCGAATTGCTATTATGGCAGATGGACAGTTGAGATGCTGTGGCAGTTCTTTGTTCCTTAAGAGCAGGTAATTTCTCATCAACCCCAGACATACATGTACTACTCTTAAACATTGTCTTATAGTCAAGTAAGACCCCAGCGAGACAGCACACTGGTCTTCTGTACATTTTCATTCTTGCCTTCAAGGACGTAGCAATTCAGAACAGTTTTCACTGGATAGATTGGTTTTCAATTGAGTGACGAAAGCAATCAGGCAATTACTTTGGTTATGGCTTTAAGTAATTAGTCTTGGTTTTACGAGACCCTATTAAAAACTGCTCTATAAAACGAATTCTCCAATCGCCTTGGTGGTTTGCTTACAATCGAGTACAACGTAAGTTCGCTGTTACTGTTATCCTGTAGTAGCTGTAACTGATAAGCAAAGAGAAAAGATGCCTACAGTGATCGCTGATTGCTATTTGTTTATTCTTGTGGTGTAATTTTAAAGGAATTTATCAATAAATTGCTAAGAAACCTTAATATATGTATATTAATATGATTGTATTCCCCATGTTAGGTATGGTGTTGGGTACCACTTGACGCTGGTGAAGAAGGAAAATTGCAATCAGAATGCAGTTACAAGTTTGATCGTGAATCATGTCCCCGATGCACAGTTACTCAGCAGTGTTGGTGCTGAAATGGAGTTTGTTTTAAGCAGTGAACATTCTCATGGCTTTGAAATACTTTTCCAAGAAATAGAGAGTAAGTTCAAAGAACAGCAGGTAGAATGAGTAACTGGAAAATAAGTCGACCTCTCTACACTGTCTCCCTGAAGAAGAGAGCTAAGAGGCCACTTGAAAGAGGTGGCTTTCGTCCGGAGGTTTGACATGAATGATTAAAGAGGTCGCTGTGAGGTGGAATGAAATTCAACCCTGCTCATTATATATAGATAGGTGGCCATTAAACAGAGGTGACTGTAGCACACCGTTGACTGAAGGCGTTATTTTGGCCAGTTGAAGGATCTACATCTGCAATTCCTAAGGAAACATCTCATTATTAACGTTTCCTTCCATTAGTAAATATTTCCAAGAGTGCTAAGTTTAGACTTGACGAAGGAAAAGTTGTTTCCTTTAAGGTTGAACAAGTACAAACGACTTTATCCGCTAAATTAGCTATCATTTAAACGATCATACACTAGTTGTTCATTTATAAGTGAAATAAAAATGACTTCACTTCTGACTCTGCAAGTTAAAAGACCTTCAATAATAATCAGTTTACCTGTTTTGTTGGGTTTGTGGCGTTACGGACCCTGCAAGATACAAAACATACAAATTTAGTTACTTTGTAATATTATGTGCATGTATTCAATCGTATTAGAGCTTTGCATTCACCGATCAGATTTGTTTGTTTTCATGTACTTGTATATTGTCCATAAACCATTATTACAAATTCTTTACTTACTGTATGTGAGTGTCCATAAACCATTTGTGAGGATTAGAAAGACTTCAGTTATAGTTGTAGAAGATGTAAACTTGTCGAATCCTTGTAGAATTCTCTACAAAACCAAAACAAACACTAGTTTTTCTTCAGTGAATAGTCAGCAGCATGTAACTTAACTTAGAAGGTCTGGGAAGGTGTTAGCCAGACTGAAGCTATGAGAAAAAACTTCCTAGGCACCTGCAAACGGCTGTCGTATTGTA
Organism: Orbicella faveolata; assembly: GCF_042242905.1. NCBI lineage: Eukaryota > Metazoa > Cnidaria > Anthozoa > Scleractinia > Merulinidae > Orbicella > Orbicella faveolata. The sequence goes on along the minus strand of NW_028301555.1, from coordinate 9,563,254 downwards.
TAATAGGTTTTTGCTGTAATGAAAATTGTCACTAAAGTGAGTAAGCAAATAATGTCATTAGTTTGTTAATTGATTGATTAATACAATTTTGATTTGTTTTTTCTTTATTCAAACTGTAGATAAGATGGATGAATATGGTATCACTAGTTTTGGAGTATCTGTCACAACTCTAGAGGAAGTGTTCATGAAGGTTGGAGAAGGAGCCGAGAAAACTGTGGATGACTTGTACGTTTAACACAGCATTACCCACTTAACACACTTACACTCTTTCAATTTTGTGCCTGGTCTATATTTGCTTTTTTTTGCCAGCACTAGTAACGTATTGTGCCACAATTCAATGAACGTGGCAAATCAACTTTATGTTTCCCTTTGAGCTAATTGGATCTATAAAAGAGATACTATTATGAGTATTACTTCGAAATGTCAAAACCCATATATATGACACATTTTCATCAATGGAAACCTAAAAATAATGGCCTAGCCTGATTTCAACCTATGTCCATGTGCAGGAGCTATAATCTGTGAAGAAGCACCATCTGGATTGTGAATGTAACTCAAGTTTTTGATTTTTCAGAGCCAAGGATCATGAAGTTGCTAGTTATGAGACTGAGCAGATTGTTGATGTACCTGGGGCTGAAGACATGCAGAGTGGAGGTAAGCAGTATGCTAGTTGTCATGCACATACTAGAAACTGAATTAACAGATTAGCGAAGGGAGAGATGGACAAAGCAACGAAATGATTGATATAGGAATACACAACTGGAACATACAGTTAGCTAGACTGAGAGTCAGGTAGAGAGACAGGCAGGAGGGCAGGCAGGCAGAGAGACAGGCAGGCACAGACCGGCAGACAAACAGACGGGTGGACAGACAGGCAGACAGACAGACGGATGGACAGACAGACCGACAGACAGACAGGCAGGCAACAGACAGACAGATGGACAGATGGATGGAAAGACCGACAGATAAACAGACCGACAGATAGACAGACAGACGGCTGGACAGACCAATGGATGGACAGACAGACTGACAGACAGACAGACAGACAGACAAACGGATGGACTATAGGCAGCTGCAGACAGATGGCCAGAGAGACAGACGGATGTGCAGACAGAACGACAGACAGACGGATGGACAGACAGGCAGACAGACGGATGGACAGACAGTAGGATAATAGAATAGTATTCTGAGTAATTTAAATGTTTGTGTCGTTAGGACTGGAAACAGGCATGAAATTGAAGTGGCACCAATACAAAGCAATGTTCATAAAGAGGTTTTTGAACTCCAAACGCGACAAGAAAGCAATCGTCACACAGCTTGTTCTTCCTCTTGTAATGGTTCTCTTTGGTTTGTTGCTGATCACATCCATTCCCACAAGAGACAATGACCCCCCACGTGTCCTGAAGCTGTCCAACTTGAGCGTGGATGACATCTACACTAAAGCATTCTTTGCAGATTACAGAAACTTGAGTTCTGCTGAAAAGTCAGCAACCTTCAAGGTAACGACCCATCCATTTTACTGGTTGAACCAACAAATATCATAATTTGGTATTACGATACATGCTAAAGCATATAGCCTTAGTCACAGGAAAGCAAGTGTCCGAATGAACGTGTTCACGGCATGTACATGTAGTTTGGGAAAACAAAATCACACTGAATTTCAATGTTACGTTCTGATTAAGGTATGCTTCAAGTGAGAATTAATCAAAATCACGAATTGGAATACAGATGAGTTATTTCTACCTTTTTAATTCAGCACAACATCACCTTTTTTAGGGCTGTATTAGCAACCAGTTAATGCATCATCCACTCTAGTGTGTTTCGAAATTGTTTTCGATGATAAAGACATTATTAAACTACCGTTATCGCAGCGTTTTCTTTGTCCACACTAAAATGCTCTAAAATGTTGATACTCTACGAGAAAGTGCCGTTTTCAAATGTATGCGTTTTCGATGAAAACGATGAACTTTTCTGACTGTTAGTGACTGGGTATAGTAGACAAAACTGCACCAAACAGTATGCGTTCTGATACACACACTTGTTTTGACAGGAGAAATTAGGCAAACTCAGAAACCCTGTATTTCTTTCTTTTTTTCAGAAAGCCAACACGTATCTTGAGGGCGTGAAAGTTAATGTGGATGACATCACATCTAATGTTTACAAAATCCGAGATTACAACAGGAACAATGGAATTTTTGTTAGAAACAAAAATTACACCACGGTTGATGACAGTAGCGTATCCTGCTGTAATTATGAGTATTTTGTGCTCAATGCCAAGTGCAGGCAAATGGTGAGTCATTTGTTTAAGCAGAAAGCCAATAAAGTCAACAAAAACTTGCAATATTTGTCCCTAAGAACGACAGATAAGCCGCATATAGTCTAGATTATACAAAACTAAGGATCGACATTTACAACACGAAAATTTGAAAGTGCAATAGTGTTTGTTTGAAAAATGTTAGAAAAATAATGTTGATCGTTTTAGTTGTTGTAAAAACCAGTTCCCACCGAGTACTTTGACCAGTATTTTGCTAGACTGTACCTGAGCATGTCTGAGGCAACAACGACAAAAACAACTCTTACTACCATGATTTCAGTGTTGGAGAATTGTTTTTTGCAATGTTTGATAGGTGGAGGTATTGCAGTAATTATGAATCTATTTTGGAACAAATGTGGAAAATCACCATTAGTTGAATTGGTTACTTTTGTCATATTCTGGTTCAAAATGGTAGACATACTGATCACATTAGACGTTTAAAATTTTCATCTCTCAGTTTATCAGCGAGGATCTGTCACCGGACAACTGTACAGATTACAACTTTGGTTACAATGACTGTCCCAAATGCATCCAAGCTAGACTGTATGTACCTAATGTAAAGTGTGTGTACCTAATGTAAAGTGTACGTACTTAATGTAAAGTGCATGTACCTAATGAAGTTAAATGAATATTTAATTAAGTAAATATCGACGAGCTCAGCAATTCGTTTTTGGTAGCAGTTTAGCTCTCAGTGCAGGCTGGGATAACACTTCACCAATTAATAACAACAACAACAAAAACTTTAGTTAGTGTCAAGTGTATCTAATACTGTTGTGCTAACTGGGGACGCTGTAAGTATTTGAAGAAATATTGCAAATAGAACATAAACTATTACGATTCCTAACTGGTGGGAGCTAACCAGTTGGCTATTTACACAACGCGGTGGAGAAGTTGAACTCGGGACTACCGAGAACAAATCCAGATAGCGACAAGGTAGAGGATTTCTACCACGGACCTCCAGATTTCAAATCCAGCGACCTAAACCACTTGACCACGCCGCTTTCACTCATCCAATACTTTGATGCATGGCGCAGTAGATCTTACATGTAGCCTGGTTTGCCGTTCTTCTAATGTTGGTCGACCATTTTTACTGGAGCTAGCTATACCTTAGAACTTTCGAGGAATATTTCACAGACTAACATGACATTCTTTCAGCGTACTACATGGACAGAGCCTCAAGACAGATTTTCATTTTCGTTGATTTTTCTTTTAGTCCTGATGAAAAAATCGACGATGAGAAATGTTCAGCAGTGGGTTGTCCGGGCACAGATCTGACAGACCTCAATACTTACTTCTCTCAGTACGTGTTGGAAAAGAGTAATGCCTCCAATTACTTCAATGTGTACGTTGCTGGTTTCTCGCTTGCTCCCACGACCTCCATGCCAATGGCTAAACCCTCAAACATGTCTAACAACACTGGACTAGCTAACAAGACCCAGGAGACCACAGAGAACACAGTTTGGTACAGTAACGAGGTAAATATGACTGTGAAAGTAACAAGCAGAGATGCTATATAAGACAAGCTTGATTTGGACAGAAGTTAATCTGTAAATTCTTCCTTTAAATCCTCCTCCTGTTGTGCAAATAGACATGGCAAAGGTGAAGGCTAACTCGAAAACCTTACAGTTCATTTGGCTTTCAAGCTTATTGATAAAAACGGAGTCTACTACTATTAGCTGCACCTTTTTAAAGGGAGTTTTCACATAGGGATAACCTCTTAACTTCCTTTTCTAGGGGCATCTTTCTTTTTTCCCTTGTTTTTAGTTTTTAATTGTAAATCTAGTGTGCTTCTAGAATAAATAAAGTATGTATGTATTAGTTTATTTATCAGATTAGATGCTCTTTAAAAGAGGTGTTCCTCAGAAGACTTCAATCATTAATTGCCAGAATCATGATGTACATTCATTGTGTTATAGACATTGGCACTCCACTGTCCCTATGTGATGTACTAAAAGCGTGATATTTCCAGGAAGTACGCCTTTCAGTTATAATGGTTTACATTCATTGTCTTCACAGGCGTTTCACACTATAGCAGAGGCCCTGAGTGCAATGTCTAACATTCTGCTGACAGATCAAATGGGTGATTCATCTTACAGTATTGAGGTTACAAACCATCCTCTTCCAAACAGTGTCTCAAACAAGGTCAGTTAATAAGGTTTAACATTTAGGTGATACCACAAAGCACAACAAAGAGCGGGTTTCACTTAAGTGTCGATACCTGCTTTGGATTTTTATAACTACGTTACTGCGTTAAGCGATTGGCTTATAAAACTCGCGTCACTTTCTCAACCAATCAGAAGTAAAACCAAAACCAATTGTGATTTGCTCACACACGTTTTCCCGCGCTTCGCGTCAGCTACAGGTATTTGCTTTAAGCTTTGATTGGTTCACTGGATTGTCCGTGTCCTGTGTGATTGGTCAGACTGATTGTTTTGGCTTTGGTTTTACGACACTATTGAAACCACGCTTAAAATAATCCTTAATAAAACTTGCAATATTATTTAGTGTGTTATGTAGTGACAAATAAGAGTGTACTAGGCAAACGGCTGGTTCTCTTAATCCAAACAGACTCTGAAGATTTCTTAGTTCTGTTTTACACATACAAGCAGTAATATATAAAAGTACCGATGGTTGTTTTTCAGGCCGATAACGTGACAGGTGACTTCTCCGCTCTTTTGCTGGCCATATTTCTTGCACTGGGGATGGCTTACATGGCTGCCAGTTTTGTTACATTCATTGTGCAGGAAAGAGTGTCAAAGGTAATTAAATATGCTAAATAATTACTGTTAATCGTTTATGCAGTGAGCGTGATTATTAATTTTTACAACATTTTTTTAGTCACCAAGCTGATAAATAATATTGATGATACAAGTAATGTTTAAGCAAGATGCGTTCATCACAGAACTGATTTTCAGAACGGCCCTGCGATAGAAAAAAATGGGTAAAAAGCGGTAAGAAAAAAACTATAAAAAGTTATATATAAAAACGAGAAAAAATACAATTACAACTACCTGTTAAAAATGGCAGAATAAAAATGCTGAAATGTAAGCTCCCCTATCTTCATCTGAAAAAGTAAAATAATACCTTAATAACTACTTAATAACCGAGAGTGAGGTCGTTAAGGGAAAATCTCAAACTGAGGTCTTGCCGTATTGACCGAGCGATAGCGAGGTCAATACGGTAGGCCGAGGTTTGAGATTTTCCCGTAGCGACCGAACGGTCGAGGTTATTAAGTTGTTTATTATATGGCTCACGAATTAAAGAAAAACTACACAGTCAGTGAACTTCACTACTGTAATTCTTTACGGGAAAAATGATTGTCCCGGCCTCAAAAAGGTATTTTAGTATCGTGGAGCCACAACTTGATGAGGGAGTTTTTCCAACTTTTGTGGCAAAACGTCAACGCACATAGAAAAGACAGAAAGTGCTTCAAAATGGTCCAAACCAACGGTCTTTCGGTGAAAGAAAATACTAATGCTTCAGAATGCACTGCTCAGAATAACTCGATCTTCGCATTCGCTTTCGACAACATATCTTGGCCTTCTTCATTCTGGGACTTATGAATGAACTTTTCAAGCCTTGTGAGCGTATAAAACCTCCTGCAGGTATCAGAAACACTGCTACCGACAGAAACCGCCCGATTGTTTACACCTGATGATCCTGGAAGCTGATTTTCACTTGCTTGTGTTGAAGCGAGGGAATCTATTTGATGAGAACTGAAACGGAGTTCAATATTTCGGTAATTATTGTGACTAAGATGATAACTTATAAGTTTCTTCGTGGTTTTCTGCTCAGGATACGTGACACATCTGCCGATGGTGTTTTTCACTTAGCGATTTTAGCTTTACTCAACACTCGGCAAACTTTGATTGTTTTTCACTAGTGCTCGCCAAGGTTACCGGTAAGTCAAAAACGACTTCCATATAAATTTTATTAAGGAAAAATCCCTAAACTTTTAGCTACTCGGAATTAAATTTACTTCTCTTACTGTTTTTAATCGGCTTTCATCGTTTCAATGCACTTGAATTTTCGGAGCCGGGCTCTTCCTAATTTGCATAATCCGTAATCGGCCCGTGGGCATTACAGCTGCATAATGACCGCTCAGATCTCGCTCTTAGCCAATCACAGCGCGCGTTATATCGGCCACAAGCCAAAGCCATATAATAAAAGGTAATAATAACTTGAAAAGTTATCATTATTAATAATAATAACTTAAAAGTAATGATAACTGACGTTCTGAACTAGAAATTAAATCTAGGTAATTGATGTTGTTATTTCAGGCAAAGCACCTTCAGTTTGTCAGTGGAGTGGATGTATTTAGTTACTGGTTTGCCACTTACACCTGGGATCTCCTCAACTATTTAGTTCCTGCTCTGGGTATCCTTATTTTGTTTGCGGCATTTCAAGTGGATTCTTACAAGGATGAACTAGGCATTGTCTTTTTAATGCTGGTAAGTCGACCAAAGTCACCATCTCATGCAGGCTTGCATTGTCAGTTACTTGGGATTTGATAGGTAGAAAATTGCAAATAAAGTTTAAAACTTTTCATCTTCCTTTTAAATCGTGTAACAAAATGTGCTAACGACTTGACAACGATCTCGATTTCGAACTTTTTTTTCGATTTCGTTTTGCTGTCGAGTGCTTCGCCCTTGGGCCCTAAATCGAAGGGGGGAAAGGAGCTACTCAGGTTGTACGTAGTTATTCAGCATTTTATTGACCTTGAACACTTTCACTAAATGTACCATTTTTTCTCCTGCAGATTCTGTTTGGTTTGTGCGTGTTGCCGTTTGTTTACTGCCTGTCATTTATATTCACCTCTCCTCTGGTTGGGTATGCTCTGACTGTGTTTGTACTCTCCATTCTCAGTCTGGTAAGTGAGTGAAACCCAATGAAAAGAACAAGGGCTAATCATGCAAACGGTGTTATAAAGCATTATCTTTATTAGGAAAAGCCTCATTTGCATTTTATTTGGAAAACATTTACAGTATTATGTGGTTTCGCATATATTACTAAAAAGACAGTGTGCCAGAAAAATTGTTATATGTTGTCATCTAAAACCATTCTGCGGTTCTTAGACATTTTAACAGTTCAAAGGAAACGATTTTGTGGTCAACGGACATCTAAGATTTCAGAAGGGCCAGTCATGACGTTTAACCTTATTATTTTAATTCCAATGAACATGTTTCTTTTACTTGTTATGATTGTCCATATCTGTTACCTTTCAGGCGATGTTGATCACAGTGTTTGTCTTGCAATTACCATCGTTAGAACTCGAGGAGGAGGCGAAGATTATGCATTACGTGTTCATGTTGATCCCGACCTACACGTAAGTATTCTGGGCTCCGGCTTTTGATTGTAAATGGTTTTTTCGTTTTTGCCCGTGTGCGTGTGTATTTTATTTCAGCGTCTAACATTGCTTTGATTGACTGCTTTATACTAGAGGTGCTCTGCATTATTAACTGACCAAGCATGAAAAACCAAACAAAAATATTTACAGTCTAGTTATGAAAAATGTGTCATTAGTGAATCACATATGTCATGATCACAGGGGCAACTGTTCGTCAGTTCTTCAATAGTCTACTTTTGAAAGACTGATTTGACAAGCAGGACATTCTAATTTTTCTACTATACTGGATTATCGAGCAAAAAGCAAACAAAGTAAAGCAGCAAATTGCAAGGAAAAACGTGCAGGGCAAAAACTGGTACCGAACATTGAGGAAGAGTGAGCAAGGTCTCCTGTTTGGTGTCTTGTACCTAACCTCTATTTTGAGAATGACCATTCTCTTTTCAGTGTTTCCTCTGACAAAACGTTCCAGGATAGAAAAACAATAGACTTTGCAGATATTCCACTCCTGTTACAAGTGTCTGGAGAGTGTGTAGTTAGAGTTCACAGTAATTATTGAATGTTGTCTTTACAGGCTTGCATACAGCTTTGTGGACCTCAACCAAAACTACGGATTCCGTAAAGTGTGTAACGAATCTCCTGAGTAAGTACACGGACATCAGGACACTGGTTCGAGATGTCTTAAACAAACTTTCGTCATTGTGGTATAGCTTACTAAACCTACATGTAGATATTTGCGAGAGAAGGAAGCATTTGTCTCTAGTCAGACTTGGAGACATGTCGCTTTAATACTGAGTGGTGTTTCTTCTTTCTTTTCACCAGTGCCGCACGAGCATGTACAGTACAAGGGGTAGTATATACAGACAATGGCTTGTCATGGGAGCGTCCAGGGATTGGTCAAATGGCTCTGTATTTATTTGTGGAAGCGGTCGTGCTGTTCATTTTGGTTTTGCTAATTGAGGTGAGACAAGAGCTATGATATAGAAAATAATCTGTAAAAACAACATAAATTGTACTTAGCTGACTTTCTGCTGTAGTGCAGTTTGGTTTCTGCTTTGATCTAGTGTATGGTTATCGCACTACTGGTGTTGTACCAAAGTTACCGTTTGGATATTTATACTATTACCTTTTTTCAGGTGCGTTTCTTTATCGGTGCCAGAACGAGAACGTCTAGCAGGGCGGCTGGAGCACAACGACAAGGCAATGAGGTAGGGCCCCTGAGTTGACGTTTTCAAATTCAACATATGAGAATTATTTAATTTGAAATCAACAATAGATCATTTTACAGCTGAGTGACTTGGCCTTTGAATGGCAGCGAGGCTGGAGGTGATCTTGTTTTGATGAAGACCCCGCTGCTTTTGTTGTGTAAATCAAGTTGTTCTTATGCTTACTAATTGGCATTTAGATGAGAAAAGCAAAGAGGTCTGTATCAAAGCAAGGTTTCCTCCAGCCTCGCTCGAATTCATTGGCCAGGTAACTAAGAACACAATTGTAAAATGGCCTAGTGCACATGTAAGTGTCACAAAAGGTATTTGGTCCATTGTATACTTATTTAGCACGGGGTTTAAATTGCAATTATAAATTATTGTTTCACAGGATGAAGATGTCTACAACGAGCGAGCGCGTATTCAAAACATGTCATCTGATGCGATTGGGGCCCAGTCTGTTGTGCTTAAAGACCTGACTAAGGTGAGAAAGCAAGTGTTGCAAACATGCGGCGAAGGTTGGAGTTGAGCTCAGTTGTTCAAAGGACAAAAAACGGTCTCCGCTGGATAAATCGAGCAAACTACGCTATCCACTCTGGAGAGCGATTTATCCATTGGATAGCGGTGACCACCCTTTGAACAACCGAGGCTCGACTGCTAGAGTAGACAGTGGGGTTAAATTTGGTTATTTTGTGTTCAGGTGTATGGTGGTACAAGAGTCACTGCTGTTGATCATCTGTGCTTGGGAATTCCTCGTGGTGAATGTTTCGGTTTGCTCGGAATAAATGGTAAGAGGAATCTGAAATCAAATGTTGATATTTTCGCTTTTGTGGCGTACTCTTTCCTGTCCTGTTAGAGTGGATATTGAACTATCTAAACACGAGTTAATGGAGAATTGCTCGTTGTTTTGAGCTTGGTTCTGAAATAGGTTAGTGATTGATTTGTTGTGTTTCAAGGTGCTGGTAAGACCACAACATTCAGCATGTTGACAGGAGATCTGAGCATCACTGAAGGGACTGCCTTCCTGGATGGATTCAACATTCAGACAAACTTAAGAGAGGTTTGTTAGCTAGCTAGAACTACATGCAGTGCTCTTAAGGTTTATTTAACAATGAGTTCACTTTGGATATGAGTTAGCTATAATCATCTCATATTCAACAAGCGCGCCCTCAAAATATAGCAAACTAAACTAAAATAAAAGTAAAAACGCCCCCCAAAAGCACGCGTACGCTTTAATACGCTTATCATATCTGTAGAGCATGGTATAATGGCTCATAACCCATGATGGCTAAGCCAATGAAAACTCTGGAATTGCATTATCCAATGATCCAGTTTTGATGATAACAGTTACACAAGGCAGAGCAGTTACTTTGTTCACCAATACAACTCGTGTCTAATTTCAGGTCCAGCAGAGGATTGGTTATTGCCCTCAGGTCAGTTGCTCTTATTTACTCGATTTTTTACTTAAGGCTACACCCGTAAATAACCAAACGCTTGTTACCACCCGGTCTGTGTAAGGTCTGATACTTCACTTTCTTAAAGTTATGATTACAAAATCTGGTGTGAGAGCAATTCCAAAAAGGTCTAATAACTTGCCTTCATAAAAACCCAGCTCATATCACGTAATTAAAGTGCATTTCCATGTGGACGCATGTGTATTCAATCATATTAGATGCTCCATATTGTCTCTATACTGACGTTCAAAGGAGCTAAGTCACGGTTTGCGCATCTTAAAAGTTTAGCCCAAAGTTTTCAAGTTCGTTGTTTGTAATCCGTGTTAATCTTCTCCATCCTTTACCATCCATGTTCCATTATGGTCTATTATCATCTCTTTGGTGTTTTTCTATCTTAGCTAACTACTATTTTCAGTTTTCATTCAATTTAAAGGTAATTTTGTACGCGCCAAAATAACTCAAAATACCGTGACTGAGCTCTTTAGACACAAGGTTACTGTTAACCAACCAACTGTTAAGTTTGGTATCCTTTAACTTATTTAGGTTGACTGTAGTTAAATACACGAGGTTTTCCTCTATCTCAATTTTCATCCTCAGTTTGATGCCCTCATTGAACGTCTAACTGGCCGTGAAATGCTCACAATGTACGCTCGTCTTCGGGGTGTGCCATCAAATAAGATAGAAAACTTGGTTTCTGCGACTATAAAGCACTTAAATTTGACCAACTGGGCAGATAAACTGTGTGGAGACTACAGGTGAGAAAAGTTATTGATAGCCCTTTTTACGGTTAACTTTCCTCATTTACATTGTAATATAATCTAACACGTAAGCTTACATGTATGTGAGGCAATTACGGACAATTTTGTAGGTTCTGCCTGGCGAAATTACCTCGCATCCACGTTGGATAGCATTGTAATGCAAATAAGAAAGCTAACTGTGAACAACTATTAGACAGCCACTGTACGATAGTTCTGGCTGTGTTCTGTGATTGTTAAAACCAGTAAGCCACATTGAAATCACGTTCATTTTGTATAGGGAATCAATGCCACATTTTTGTAGCTTTTCGGTTCAATAAATGACTTTCGATGATGGAGGAATACTGGAAAATCAATACCGAAATCATAGGATTACAAATTCGTGTCGTGTTGTATGCAGATTGTAACTGTATGAAGATCTTCATTAACATTGTATGTTATCTCTACAATGTGCATTGTACTGTTTTTAATTCGCAGCGGTGGAAACAAACGAAAACTCAGCACTGCCATTGCGTTGGTTGGTAACCCTCCAATTGTATTTTTGGTGAGTGAAACTGTTTACCATTGAGATTATTTCAATATATTGTTTGTGTTAAGCATTGTCATAGTAAGCCTGGACATCCACACCCAGAGTTTATCACTCACGCTGTACACATGTACAGAGATCGAAACATCCTGGCCCATCTCCCCTCAGGATAAAAGCTTTCTTTACCTGGGTGTGCAAAGTGGGCAGATTGTCCTGGTAATCTACCTGCAAACGCAGACAATTTTTTGGCACTGAGAAACAACAGACTTGGCACTTAAACTGTCTTACGTTGTTTGACGGTGTGGAGACGTCCCCCAGTTATATCCTCCATGGGTCATAGTGGTTTCCCTCGTGGTCAATTCGTGCTTGTAAATTTTTTTTTTTGTCACTGAAGGACGAACCCACTACTGGTATGGATCCAGTTGCTCGCCGTTTTCTGTGGGATTCCTTGATGACTGTCATGAAAGGAGGCCGATCCATTGTGCTGACTTCGCACAGGTAACTAAGAAAAACTTTGTTCTTTGTTATACGTGAAGCTCAGTTAAATCTTCTACTGGCAAACACCCAGTTCATTACTTTGTCTGGTGCCAATTATAATGAAAAATTAAACCCTGTCATTACCTGATTTCAGCATGGAAGAGTGCGAGGCTCTGTGTACAAGACTGGCGATCATGGTGAATGGGCAGTTTAAATGTTTAGGATCCACTCAACATCTCAAGAGCAGGTATGTACATGTTGTTATTTTCTATGGAGCAAACACGGTCTGTTTGCACGAAGCTGGAATGTTTCTTAAAGAAAACTAAACGGCCGTTCTAAATAACAGGACAGTGAGTTTTAAGAGTTGCAGATTAGCACTGTCTAGGCCAAGTTTCCTTAACAATGACACTGTAAATTTTAAGGTTATATGCTAACTTGTGTCATGGAAGTGTTTTCTCCTGACCATCTTGGAAATTTTAGTTTATGTAGTAACATGGGGCGTTGAACTGTTTTCTCTTGACCATCTTTTCATTAAAATCAAAGTAATCACCAGAGTCAGTGAATGATTTTCCTCTCTCAATGAGTCCTTGACTGTCATTGTTTTGTCGCTGCAGATTTGGAACTGGTTACACTCTGATGATCAAAGTTGCTGGCTCCATTCCGTCCCAACCCCCGCAGGTAGCCAACGGCCTCCATCCTGCTCCATCCATCGCCGCGTCTGGGCCTCCTCCAGCGATGGTTTTCACCAATCCAGTGGCTACCGCTGAATTGCCGGAAGTCAATGAACCAGAGAAGCCGCCTCCTGAAGGTTATGAGGCTATGCTTGGGCACTTGTCGGTTCAGTAGGCCATTTCCAAGTTGCCTTTTACCTCTGTGTCAAGACGAGTCTTCGGGCGAAACCATTCATATGAAAATGTTTTCCGCCTACAGGTTAATTTTCATGCAAATCAAACTAATTTTCGTAAGGTTTTGAAAGTAAAGTTTTGAAACAGAGGCACAAGGTAACTCGGATGGTCTATTTTTGTCCGTTCACATTTTTGTTATTTCTTAGTTAATACTATCCAGACCTTTCTCTATGGAGCATGATAGTTTTAACAACTGCGTGTAGAAACCCGATTATTTTTGTCTTGTACAGGTACTCCTAATGGTCCACCTGGAGTAATCAGCAGCCGCGATGTTCAACCTACTGTCCCCATCTCTACCTACCCGGCATATCCTACTCAATTCCAGGTTCCACCCGGCCAAGTGCAGCCGATTATATATGACAGCGGGCTCATACAAGCTGTGACAAATGCGCAGAACTTTATCTCTCAAACTTTCCCAGGAGCGAGGCTTCTGGAAAGTCACAATGTAAGTTTGGACGGGTTAAGAATGTGTCAACTTGAGCATCGTTATTGTTGTTAAAGAATCACTTTTGCACTTTTGTTGTTACGTGGCCTGGAATTGATGCGCATCCTTACTAACATAACACTTTGAAAAACTTTAATTATGGAGCAGTGGTGAAGTACTGACTTCTCTTCGCTCTTTGTTTTGTACCAAATTCAAGTAGGCAGGTAAGGAGAATCAAGAGCCTGATCGTCCTTAAAAATTCCCGTTGATTAAAACCAACCTCTGCCAAGTTGAATTTTACACAATGCAGCGAGAATAGATTACATGTTGAACTTAGCAGATAAGGTGTAAACTATTTCATATAGGGTAAAGTCGTGTGTAGCTTGCTTGCCATGTGGTGGTGGTGTTTAACCTCTTTTTTGGCCATTTCAGGGCGTTCTGCACTTCCAGGTGGAAACCGAAGGTTTGAGTTGGTCTTACATCTTTGGTCAGCTGGAGAGAAACAGAGCCGCTCTGAATATTGTGGACTACAGTGTCAGTCAAACCACACTTGAGCAGGTGAGTAATACTGAGAAATTTCTTTCGCAATAAAAACTCCAGGTAGTGCTGAGTTAAGGGTTTAAGACACGACAAGACAAATTGGGACTACGCGTAAGAGTAAACGTGGGCTGTGGCTGTCTGTAAGGTAAAAACCCTTACAATTATTGAGAGCTAAGCACTGTCGAGTTAGTGATATTTAGGCTAACCTGAGCGCTATTTAGGTAGCCGTAGTGTCATTTTACCATTTCCTGTTTCAAAAAACGCTCATCAAAACGTAAATTTGTTAAAGTTATACTACACGTAGAGACATACATATACTATTTTTTTCTTCAGATGCCTAATTTTACCGTGTTTAGGAACGTTGATTTAGCTGTTTCAAATCATGGTTAACAAAGGTGGCACAAGTCCTTACAATGTATTCTTTCCGCAGGTTTTCATCAACTTCGCTAAAGAACAGCATTCTGAGGAACGAACGTCTGTGAAAAAACAATGTGGATGCTTTTCGTGTTAACAGGAATATTTTACGGTCAAACTATTCATTTTTATCATGTCCAGCTTTTAGTTAGTCTCTGTTCTTTTTGACCTTCTTCTGGAAAGATTGCTGCATGTTTGGCAGTGTTAGGGAGATGGAAGTCAGGTAAATCACTGCTATCTGTTGTCCTTTGTTTCTTAGCAATGTGCCCCAAAGGGGCTCCTACAAGGTAAACTAACTGGCTTGAATATTTTCCTTGTCAATACCATATTGTAAGCAGACATTGTTCTGGAACGGTTTTTACCTGTTTAAGAGTTTTAGAGAGATGGAAGGCAGGTATAACACTGCTATCTGTTGTCCTTTGTTTCTTAGCAATGTGCCTCAAAGGGGCTCCTACAAGGTGATCCAACTGGCTTGAATATTTTCCTTGTCAATAACTTTGTTGTATGCAGACTTTATTCTGGAACGATTTTTACCTGTTTTTAAAGAGTTTTAGAGAGATCGAAGTCAGGTACATCACCGCTATATGTTGTCCTATGTTTCTTAGCAATGCGCCACGAAGGGGCTCCTATAAGGTGAGCCAACTGGCTTGAATATTTTCCTTGTCAATACTTTATTGTAGGCAGAATATTTCCTGGTGTCTTTGCAGTGCGAAGGCTTTGTTGAATTTATTGTTAACAGTAGAGTGTTATACATTTGATCTATTTATTCCATTTTATATTATTTATTTTTATTTATTCATTTTGTTTTCTCATCACGGCTGTAGCATGTGACTCAAATCGGCAAATATAATCCGCAAATTTATGATCCATGTTCTCGCAAATTTCTGATGTGTGCGTGGTAGACCACATGACGGGTGAATAATAGGGTTGGGAAGCAGCTCTTGTGAGGTTTCCCATGAATGACTTGATGTCCTTTGAGAGGACAGTAGAACAAACAAGATAAACAATGCCCTTAGCGCCAAAACAATAACAGCTACTAACAAGCAAAAAAATTACAAGCTTACCAGAGCTGCTACACTTCTGGTACAATATTGTAGAGCGTTTTCAATCACAAGGCGAACCACGTGCAAATTTATTGGAATAAAAGGTGTTTACATAAGAAAAGAGTTCCACTCCCACAGGATTGGTTTGGTACACCAACATGGCTGCCGTGACGTCATGTGAAAACACTCTGTAAGGTCCTGGGTTCGACCTCTTTTAGGTAAACTGGGAAATTGTTCAGTTATTCACCGCGAACAATAGACTCGGCACTTTTGAGCTTAAAAGAGCTCTTCTTGTACGAGCACTGATTTCAGTCCGAAACAAGCGGTCATCCTTGCTTTGCACGAACGCGTAATTAGTGTGATATAGGGCTAAGGCTTTAAGAAATACAACATCAACTCACCTACCCCTGCTGACACACCGCAGCGGTTTCTATAACAATCAACTGAGACGTAGTCTCCATAGCGACTATCTCAAACAAACCGTATCGTGGGTTAATAGGGATTCTTTGATTGCCAACATTTTTTAAAGCATGGATCAGGAAAGTGAACTAAACAGAACTGCGCTGGTCTCTTTTAACGGTCGCATGTCACGATTTAAAAACAACTTTTTTTTGCCCCGTAAATAGTAGCTGTATTTTACTTAGTGTAAAGTATACTGTAAATTTCAGAGAACGATTGTACTCTGGTTTAGAATGTTCTCCGATATTTAAAAACACTGCTATGTGAGTTAAAATTCATTTTATTGTAAGTTATATTCCATTAAAAAGTAATCGTGCATTAATTGTACATTCTTTCAATACTCCTGGCGAGTACCGCTAAAGTTGACTAGACTCGTAAATAGAGGAATTTGAAAACTTGGGTCTACTTGCGACTACGTTTGACCAGGCCTTGCGTGCTCTTGCGTTGACTTGCGATGACTTGCACTCGCTTTGGTCGAGATCAAATTTGCACGCAAGTCGACGCACGTTTTTCACCGTTTGGCCACCCAAACCAAGTCAACGCAAGTTGAGTGGCGTCCATTAACCTATTAATTAGCCAATGAAATCAGGATATTTCTGCCCTGAAATGGGTTTATTGCGACTTGTGTGTACTACAGTCTTGCGGCTACTTGCGACTACTTACGAGTCCGTTTGGCCAGGGCTTTGCACCTCGTCTACAACAACGCAAGGGTTAGTCTACTTTGCTAAATTAAAAAAACCTTCACTACTTTCAGTGCACGTTTGCACAAACACTTGAACTTAGTAGTCTGCTACCCCTCTGAGTGTAGGATGTATAGCTACTTCTACAGCCTCCTACTCAGACAGTTTTTAGATTCCACGGACCAGGAATGCGGCTAAGGACTACAAAAGTTCATTCACGAAGACCATCAGGTTTATAACTGAGAACGAGAATTTTGGATCTTGTGTTTTCCCCTGTGCCTGGACTTAATTATGCTGCTATGGCCGATATACACATGGTGCTGAGGGCAGTCCTATATAAAAGGACGGGGGTGCTCGTAGGAAATTTTGAAAAGAACTCGGAAGAGGTATCAAGATTCTGTTTGGTAGGCGTGATTTGAATTTTTTTCACCCTTCAGAAGTACCAATTCTGAAGCAACTCATTAGATGACATCCGGCTCCGTACTCTAATAGGTACTGCGAAGGCCCCCCCCCCCCCCCCCCCCCCTGTGGACCTTTTGAGGCTGAGCACCCTAAGAGGTAGCAAATGTGCTTTTTAACCCCTGAAAGGTACGACGAGCAACCCCGTTCATTTTTATTATGGGAGTCCCCCCCCCCGGGGGGGGCTTGTATAGAGAGATTACGTTTTACTTTATGATTTAGATAATAACTGCAAGACAACTTTGCCACTCGGTAGTAGAAAAACACGCTAGTTTTTAGGTGTTTTCGCCTCAGCAGAGTCAGGACTCGCTGCAGGCCTTGGGCAGACATCGAAACAAGGGAGAATGCCTGCGAACCAGGCTAGTTTGACACCAAGGAAAATGTTCTTTGGCCGCTACACCGTCTTCAGTTCTATTAATACTCATTATCTTTCATCATTCGATGCATTTTTCCTTCCTTTTTATTGGCCTAGGGCCCACCACGTGACCTGCAAGTAACTGCCTACAAATAATGCTCTGCTCACACATAATAGAAACCACGCTCTCGGGTGAAAAATGGCATATCTCTTCCCTGAGCTGTGAGAGGATGATTTGAATTTGAAAACAAACTTGGTGATCGAATAATAAAACAATTATTGAACTCGGTTATCGCAAAATATCGTGATTTGTCAGTGTCTCGCAGACCAATTATTTGCCTCAGCCTTCGGTTTCGGCAAGTCAGTAATTAATCTGCTCGCCACTGACAAATCACGATATTCTGTTTAACCTCGTCCAATGATTTTCCATTACATGAAGTCTACATTGGGCTTATTTGATTGCCTGTTAAGTGCAATTAAGTGACATTAACGCTATTTTTATGGAACGTTTGATAGGAAACGTTCTTATAACAGTATCTGAAACTCTCCTTTGCGCTGGTGTGAAACAACTCTTGACACACCGCTAGCTGTAAACATTAGGCAATGTCCAGAAATGCCTCGGTCAACATGTTACGGGATATGTCTAATGCTAAAAGTAGAGTATTTTAGAGTTCGCGCTTTTCATTTCCACCATTCAGTAGATCGTGAAAAGCATGTTAATAACAGCCACCATCAATAATGAAAGCGCCAACTTGAGTGAATTGCTGGAACAAATAATACCCTCACACGGATCGTAAAACCCTGAGATCTTAAACTTGGGCACAGCGAAGATTAAAGCAGAAAAATTGCACGGCACGTTGTTGACGTCGTCGTCGTTGTCGTCGTCGTCGTCGTCGTCGTCGTCGTCGTCGTCGTCGTCCTTGCCCTTGCCCCTCTTGTCCTTCTTGTCTTCCTTGCCTTCCTTGTCTTCCTTGTCTTCGTTGTCTTCCTTGTCCTTCTTGTCTTTCTTGTCTTCCCTGTCTTCCTTGTCTTTCTCGTCTTTCTTGTCTTTCTTGTTTTTCTTGTCTTCCTCGTCTTTCTCGTCTTCCTTGTCCTTCTTGTCTTTCTCGTCTTTCTTGTCCTTTTTGTCTTTCTTGTCCTTTTTGTCTTTCTTGTCCTTTTTGTCTTTCTTGTCCTTTTTGTCTTTCTTGTCCTTTTTGTCTTTCTTGTCCTTCTTTTCTTTGTCGATTCGATCTTTGTAACTGATGGAATCTACAGGAGCCTGACAGTCATTAATCCTGGGATATTCGCGAGGCAAACAAGTATCAATACCATCAGTTTTAGTCTGCAAGTAGAAATACATATCGGCTATTGAGCTTGTTCTGTCAAGATGGCTGAATATTGGCCAAGTTCTTTTCTTCAAGTTTATGGACCGAGACGGGTTCGAGGTCCATAAACACGCAAAAATAGAACGAGAACAAGGATATATTATATGGAGAAAGAATACTATTTTGTTGCGGGACACAGCGGGTAATCTCGAGCGGACAAGATAGCACCATCTTGCCCGCTCGGGTAGCCAATCACAGCACAGATTCGATTCACCTTGACCGCTCACGGAGCTGTAGCCATATAATATGTGATGGTTTTATTACAGGGTGGGCCAGTCGATCATAATCTAATTACAAACGTTACTGTTGAGCAAAAAAACTACCATGTCGTCTTACGAAAATAGTCGTCATCCTCGCGTTCAAACCGTGTGCAAATGTTATCACCATTAAAGGGGAAGGCCACTCCAAAAAACGTATATTTTTTTGTCAACGCTAATAAAAACCTTACTCTCTCACCGAAGTTTCAGCCTCTAAAGTGCAGGTTTTCCCTATGAAATTCGTCTCCAAAGAAGCCCAAAATTCGAATCGTTGCCACCATTTTGAACAGTACTCAGCAGCCAGGCCGCGTTTTCGTGACGTCATTCCGTCCGAGAGATTTTGTCCAAATGGCTTGCGAAGAGCCTTTTAACTACCACTCTGGGTTATGGCTGCCGTAGAGCCACATTATTTTGAATCAAACATGCTCCAGACTCCGAAATGATAGCATTGAAAATAGTGAAATGGATAATCACTTGGGAAAAAAAATAGATTTTGCTGACCTTGTGAAGGATGCCAAGTCAGGTGCAGGTTTTTCATCGAGTCGGACGGAATGACTTGACATAAACACGGCCAAGCTGCCAAGACAGTTCAAAACGGTGGCTTCCGAAGTCGCGTCTTTCGAGGCGAACTTCTTCAGGATAGCGGGCACTTCAGAGGCTGAAACTTCGGTGAGTGGAAAAGCTGAATGTTTACTTGCCATAGGCGAAGACAAAAAACTAAACTTTTTGGAGTGACCTTTACCTTTCAGTAAAATTACTTTCAACTCGTCCCAAGTAAGAAGTAGAGAAAGATAACGAAGGTCTTCCGGACGTTTGGGGATTCTCTTGCTAGCAGGATTAAAATGTTAATATAAGCGGAGCAGATATATATCGGAGACTATTGTCCTTGCGGTCGGACTATCAACAAAAACGTTTCTCGACCCCTGTTGCGAGGAATTTGGATTCGGTTTAATAACATTAATCTGAGGAAAGAAAAAAAATGAATACTTACAGCTTCGGAATACACCACGGTGTAATGTTTACCAAATGCGCATTGAGGAGCAAAATTTTCCCTGCTGTCAGCAGTACAATTTACAGTGGAATTAGCTGAGGCCACAGTAAATCGTATCGTAATTTCAATAACCACCTCACAAATCTTGTCAGCTGGTGAGTAATTTGCTCGCTCTTTCCGGCACTGGTCAACAGTCCGACTTTCTGAATTGATTTTGTCGCAAACTCCAGTTTCACAAAACACCCAACCTGTAATCTGAAAGACAGGAAAATTACTTCTGTTTACGATGATGGTGATGATGACGACAACGACGATGATTATTTATAACGATGATGATGAAAAGAGAGGAAGCCACGTCAGCTGGTTTTTGTTGGGGGGGGGGGGGCGGGAAACCGGAGAACCCGGAGAAAAACCCTTGGAGCAAGGCGAAACTCAACCCACATATGGCACCGGGCCGGAATCGAACTTTGGCCACATTTCTGGGAGGCGAGCGCTCTCACCACTGCGTCAACCCTGCTCCCCATAACTGATGATGACGACGATGATGATGATGATGATGATGATGATTTTTATTATAAAGCCTCTAGAATAAAAGGTTCGCCAATTATACAAAGACTTTTCAAAAATTCAGGCCAATCTTTTAGGCGGATGCCATCTCTACTATCCGTGTCATGGCTCCTTAATCGCCGAAAACCGTTTGAAGGGTGAGTATAACTAACAACAAAAGAAATAACAACCGGCCGGCAATGTGAAAAGGTCAGATATTGACGTGTCGCCGTCAAAGTTAACATGCTCAACTAGTGATGTATCGCCAACGTTAACGTTTTATTCGAAACTAACAAATGGAAACCTTCACTTTTGTATTTTTGCTAACTTGCAGTCCACATACTTCCCAGTCAGACCATCGACATGCAAATTCCAAAATAAATCGTTAAAGTTGAATATGACGATTTATTCCATTCCATAGAAAAAACAGCCAATCGGATTACAAGAGAGCCGTTGTATACCAGACGATATTTCACCCAACTTTTCCATCTTGCGCTGCATTGATTGAGTTGTTCACTATATTTTCTATGGCACGGTATAAAATAGTTATGCAGCACATTCTCTGGGCATACCATAAAACATCTCAATTTTCTAATCGTATTTTCTTCGTATACACATACGGCTCGGGTGTATACCGAGAAAATACTAGTGTCTCATGGGATAATCCATGGTATACCACACGAACACGTTGAATAATTAGTAATTAGCTAAAACCGATATTTACCTCGTATGACGTCTTGACGGTGCCATTAAAAACATCAACCTTTTGACCTTCGAAGAAAATCGTCTTATTTTGAGTAAAGAAAAAAATGTTGAAGGTGAGCAAAGCTCCCGGTGCTTGTCCTAGAGCTGTCAAGTTCCAAGATAACTCTACAAAGGACACGTTCATCGTCTCTGATGTATCAACGATTTCAAATAACTGATGCCTAAAAGCGACGAACTCAAAAGAAGCATCCAAACCAGAGATGTTATGACTGAATGGGTCGTTTGAGCAATTGGTAATTACTGTGCGAGCGTCTTTTCCCTCGTCTATTGTCGTTTCGTTCCTAAACCAAAGCACTTCTGTGAGGCCGAGTACCAACACTTCTATTAGCTCTGGATCGGAACAGGCCGTGAGTTGAAAGGCTGGGTTAGTAGAGACACAGATTATGCGTGTTGCGAGAATAACTTGGAATGACACTGCACTGTTTGTTTGGAACGGCTCTGGAGTGTTTGGTCCATCACTTATAAAGGTCACAAATTGCGCATCTGTGACTGAACAAAGATAAAGATAAAGGAATTAAACTTGCTTATGACCATTTTAGTTTTCTCGGTATTGGACTGGGACTAGATTGCAGCTGATTCTCTTTTTAATGATATTTCCCCGCAGGAGCGTCCATTGCAAGCTTGTTGCAGTCTAATACCGAGAATATGAATATATTTGGTATTGACCAAGCTTGTTTGGTCAAGACGGATATTGGCCAAGTTTTTTCTTTTCTTTTTCTTTCTTTTCTCTTTCATGATGGCCTGAGGCGGAGTCCAGGTCCATAAACACGCAAAAAGGAAGAATGAATGAGGCTAATATCCAGCCATCTTGACCGAACAAGCTTGATTAATAAAGAATCATTATAAGGAAAAAGAACACTACTTACTTTCGGGACACAGCGGGTAATCCCGAGCGGGCAAAATCGCGCCATCTTGTCCGCTCGGTTAGCAATCAAAGCGCAGGACTCGGTTTATCTTGCCCGCTCAAGGAGCTGTAGTCATAATATAATAACGGCCTATTCATACACGGTTCTGTTTAAAGCTAGGAACATGCAGGGCTGTGTTATAAACTAAATAGTAAGTAAAGGAGCCGTGTTGTGAAATAAATATTAATTAAAAATAACATTGTTAATTATCTCAACTGGCAGGATTCTCAGCAGTTAGTTATTTACAGAGCATGAAGGAGGTCAATTCGACTCTATGAGGCAATTATTATTCAAGTTCAATTCGCGACATTCACATTTGTGTCGTGGTGACTGGATGTATATTCTACCCAGTCATTAAGAGCGTAAATCCGAAAATATCGAGAATCGGCCGACAGAAGCGAAATAACGAATTTTTTCTTATTTGACAAAAAGAACCTATTTGGTTAACTGTTTTCGGAAATGACATCAAAAGGTTCGATTTCCTTTTCTTTTCTTCAAAATTTGCAAAACTTGAAAATTCGGCCACAGGGCCTTCAGCGGCGACCATGAGACTTGAAATTTGGCACATGTTTAACATACTCGTATGGACATACCAAACGTTTTCTTAACATGTCCTTTACACAGTTTGTGGAGAATCTCTTAAACTTTACTCGGGACTAAATTTTGTTTAAAAATGTTTTTTTGTACAAAATAGTTAACCTTCGGAAGCTGAACCATTTACGGACCTAAAGTGATAAGGCTAATATTAGCAAACTTTGAACTTGTCAAATGCTGTATGTTATATTACAGTTAAGTAAATAAATATAACCAAATAAAAGCAGGTTCTTTATTCTACTCGCCTGGAAAAAATTACAGGTGGCCATCCATTCAAGAAAACGTTTGAGATATGGTACCCTTATATTCCAGAATCGGTGTATATTAGTAAGACGTTATTTATGTTTCTTACTTTACGATTAAATATTTTACCCGAGCTTCGGAAAACTCAGTAGACATTATTAAATTAAACGGAAATCCTTGAGAACGTTAATTCTCCATACGCTAGTCACTTTGGATCTTCATCGCATTGCTACTTTTTCATAAAGTTTACCTTGATGAAGATACGATTTTCAGGCTAGTGAAAATTCTTGTCCTTCAAAAGCTCTTGATCTCGTAAAATTTTAGTCGAATTTCACGGGTCTCGCAGTCTCGTTTTTTTAGCGGTTATATGCGTCTCGCAGTCTCGATTTTTCTACGAAGCTGTCTCAGAGTTTCGATTTTTCGCAAAGCTAAGGGTCTTGAAGTCCCAATTCGTTCCTTTATCTGTTTTTATAAATGACGTCTTCTCTTAACTTGATATGGCATTTCAATGAAGCAACTTACAAATTTTCCGAGGGAAAGTTAATCCTAACTTCTCCTAATTGTGTTAATTCCACAAAAAGGTATAAAATCTACCGCAACGTCCGTTTTGTCGCCAGAAAAACAGTTATTTTTCTCTAGGATATCATAACGTAGTGTGTTATAATCGAATTTCCAGTTCCAGTCAGTTCCAAGAAGCTGGCTTAAGGCTGTACACGCTCAATCTACCTCTCAACTAAATCTGGGGCTCGAATTTTAATCTAGCCCTCGCACTCAAAACACTTTGAAGTCTCGGTCTCGCAGTCTAAAAAGTCAAAATGTCTCGGGCTCGCAAAGAAAAACGCTTGTCTCGCCGTCTCGCAAAGTCTCGCCTTTACCATTCGCCACCCCTTCAATCGCACCCCTGAATTGTGTTGCGTGCCTGAGATACGGATCGATACAACTAGCTACTGAGTGGTGAGTGGTTCAGGTAAAAGTTATTTACAGCGAAAACTTCACTTCACAGCAAACGCTTTCTGACTAACTGTTTGTATTCTATAATCCTCTTCGGCAAAAGGGTTGTGTGGCTTGCGGAGTAATCAGTCGGCATATGTTTACTTTAAAACCCAGCAGCTTGTTTCAAAGGGATCACGTAAGTTTCATGGTACTAAAGTACGAAAACCATTGTTGTTGGTGTAACGACTGTTTTGAGCCTGTAAACATATGCCGACTGATTACTCCGCAAGCCACACAACCCTTTTGCTGACAAGGATTTGTGAGTAGTAATTTCTTCGGGGATAGTGCAAATAGACCTTCCAGATTGCCAACGTGAACCAAATAAGTCCCGATGACGTGACAGATGGTCATTTCTAAGTGAGAGGCATCAATTTTAAATACACCTGCACGCAGAAAAAAAAAAAAGTTTATGCCAGCGAAAAAGTTATAATTTGTTGGAAAGGCAGGTTAAAATGATGTCTTAGGATTACAGTAAATTGACCATTGCACATTACCTGCCCTTGCAAGAAGCAGCTTCCACTCAGAGTAAACACCGCAATCACGGCTGATTTTGTGAAATGCAATATGATTTATACACTTCCTTTGTACACTCTCGTATGGTGACGCATTTTATATCAGCGGGTCTCTCTTTACTCGAACCGCACTCTCCACCCACTAGCGATGAATAATCACATGCGCATGCCATGATAGAATATAAATAGTTAGTCAGAAAGCGTTCGCTGTAAATAACTTTTACCTGAACCACTCACGCTCAGTAGCTAGTTATATCGATCCGTATCTCGGGTAAATTAATTGCTGATCACATTGTCACGCAACACAAGTTCGGGGTGTGATTGAGGAACAAGTATTTTCTCTAGCCTGAAAATCGTATCTTCATCAGGGTAAACTTTATGAAAAAGGTAGCAATGCTATGAAGATCCAAAGTGACTAGCGTATTGAGAATTCCAAAGCTAGGAATGAATCTGTTAGTTAACGTTCTCAAGGATTTCTGTTTAATTTAATAATGCCTACTGAGTTTATTCCGAAGCTCGGGTGAAATATTTAATCGTAAAGTAAGAAACATAAATAACGTCTTACTAATATACACCGATTCTGGAATACAAGGGTACCATATCTCAAACGTTTTCTTGAATGGAAATTTTGCATTTGAAAATAGTACAGCAAAGCAGGCAAGTGTTTAGTAGTGGTAGTGATACTGTAAAGTTTAACGCGACGTTCCTAGTTGAATTTAATTATAGTTGTTGTCTATGTTTAAAGATATCCCTTTCACGTTTCACGAATTTTGTATTTCCATTGCTTGAGTGGCTATATGTACTCGTTAAAACAAAATTATTAGTTAGAATGCATAAGACCCATCTCAAAAAGGATCCATCGAAGCCATAGTCAAGTTCGCTACCGTGTGAAATAGTTTGCGTGATTCATGATAAAGTACTAGTGCTATTGAAAAAACAAACAGACTGGTCTATAAATAAAATGAGTTATAAAATCTTGTTTGAACTTGTTATCTTGGATTTATTTCAATTCTTTACCTTCCAAGAGTTATTGGGAATGTATAGAATAAAAAATTAGTCGGAAATGATAACAATTGCGCAATGATTAACAATTGAATAATTAAGTGAGATATGCGTCAAAGTGACCTCACGGAAAATTCTCTCAACGGAACAGTTTTTACGGGCCACCTGTAATTTTTTCCAGGCGAGTAGAATAAAGAACCTGCTTTTATTTGGTTATATTTATTTACTTAACTGTAATATAACATACAGCATTTGACAAGTTCAAAGTTTGCTAATATTAGCCTTATCACTTTAGGTCCGTAAATGGTTCAGCTTCCGAAGGTTAACTATTTTGTACAAAAAAACATTTTTAAACAAAATTTAGTCCCGAGTAAAGTTTAAGAGATTCTCCACAAACTGTGTAAAGGACATGTTAAGAAAACGTTTGGTATGTCCATACGAGTATGTTAAACATGTGCCAAATTTCAAGTCTCATGGCCGCCGCTGAAGACCCTGTGGCCGAATTTTCAAGTTTTGCAAATTTTGAAGAAAAGAAAAGGAAATCGAACCTTTTGATGTCATTTCCGAAAACAGTTAACCAAATAGGTTCTTTTTGTCGAATAAGAAAAAATTCGTTATTTCGCTTCTGTCGGCCGATTCTCGATATTTTCGGATTTACGCTCTTAAATAGTTTAACGTTAATTTTCACTAAACAAGATCCACGAGTTCGCTTCCTTTACTTTTGAAAGCATCTTGAGATCCTATCAAGTGTACAGCAGCGTGGCCGAGTGGTTAGGGCGCCTAACTTGAAATCCGGAGGTCGCGGGTTCAAGTCCCGCTCTGACCACTTAGCTGGAGTTGTTTCTCGGCAGACCCTAGTTCAACTCCTCGGTCATGCTTGTAATCAGCCAACTGGTCTGCCTCCCGCCGATTGGGATTTTTAAAGCCTGTTACGTTTAGTTGATATATTTGTTTCTTTCATTTAAAGTGGCATGCCTGTGAACTAGCTAAGTGTAGCTAAGCGCATTGACCACTATAAACAACAACAACACACATTTAACACAGCTTTACGGTTAATTTATAAGTTGTTTCTGGGTATGCCAAATAGCCTTGCACTAAGTCCACCGCTAGATTTGTCAGAAAACAATCTTATTTGTATATGAATTAAATATAAATCCTACAGAAGACGTAAAAATATGGACCTATTTCTTGTTACGAGCGGAGATTTTCGAAGAACATTGAAGCCTTCCCAAAACCTCCTTTGGTAAGCTGGCACCCCTCGGAAAGGACCTTGCATAAAACTCGTTGACTTTCAGCAAACAGCCAATTTGGTGATGTAAAACTCCCTTAAGTCACCTCCTCCCATAGGACACCACTCTTGGTTTGACAAAGCAAGTGAACTCGACAAGTTTGACTCTGATGTATTTCCAAGTTTTTTTGCTTTGACTTATGAAAACGCCTCAGTTTCCTCTGCGACATTTCAAGCCAGGTTTTGGATTTCAAGAAAGCCTTTTTCTTTTCGTCTCAAAAACTTTAAAAAGGAGCTCGAGGATGAAACTGGGGGAAGGTTATGATCTAATGGCATATTCTTAAAAGCATCAGTGCCTCGCGCGCGCCTCACGCTCGCAATTGCTTCCGGTTATATCTTGTTTTGCCGTTTCTGTAGACGGATCATGGACTCTTACGGAAGTCATATGACATTGAGGGAACGAAAAAGTCAAATTCATGTAGATAAAGTTTTGGAAAGCTGGTTTAATTAGAATTAATGATCGCACGGCTTGGCTAGAGAAGGTCTTCATCAGTATAGATTTGACACATGTATCAAGTGTTCAGTTTTAAAAGCAAACAAAACTCGGTGGAAGAAAACATACTTCATGTAACCATATTTATCACACAGACCGACGTGTTACTTCAAAAGACCACATTCTTTTATCGCGCAGCAACTGTAGAATGCTAGAGCCCCAGGTTTCTTTACAATGGATGATCATGAATGCATGATGGCCAAAACAAATTTCGATTAAATCTGCCGTTGGCGTTTTTTAAAATATCTTCAAAATGAAATAATTTAGACCTTATTCAGTGTGCCGAGATTAAGAAGGATCAAAATTTTGCCATGATTTATCCAATTCATTCCGCTGATCTCGGCAGCAAAATTACATCTACAGACAAACACGTGAAGCTGTTTTGTTACTTTGAAAGGCGACTTTGTGATCGTGTCCTAAAATAGTTTTATAGACTAAATATCTAGACAATGTAAGAATATACAGTAAAAACAAACTTACCACCAATGAGAAAGAGGCTAAGAGCAAATAGGTATCTTTCCATTGCTGCAAAGAGACAGTCTTCACAAAGAATGATAGACTGGTGACAAACAAGACCAACTGTTGATCACCAAAGACCTCGGCTACTTTATCACTGTCTGTTGCTGACACTGAGGTCAGTAGGATATTTACATAACCCAAGAGATATCATAACACAAATACTCCCAAATTCAAGATTGTAAATGTTTAGGAGAAAATGTTTTTGATCTGCTGACAATGTATCGCCCCTATCGAGATAAGAATTTAATTTCTTTATACGTCTCCAAGGACAGAATCTGGCAATTCAATTATTGAATGTTTAAGTTAACTGACTCAGCGGTGTTTGTAACTACGCTTGAATGACATGGCAGGGGTCGTTATGGCTACCTGTGGAGTGTGACAATATTCTACATGACCCAAAAAATATAAAACTTAAAAGTGTTTAAATGTTTCTAAATAGAGGTAAGTTGTTTAGTTCAGTTTAATCGCGCCTGCTTAACCTCAGCTCTTTGCTATGCATCAGGAGAATTCGACTGCAAAAATCAGTAAACCTGAGCATAATATGAAGTCTTTTTAGACGGTTCAAAGTCACTCTCTGTGCGATAAGTGAATGCTATTTATGCAGCTGTACTAGAAGAATCTATAGAAAAACAAACTGTTAAAAGCTGTTTCGCATCAACTAATTAGAAGCAAATCCATTTTGAGCTATTGTCCACGCTTTAATGAAAAAACAAACATGTTTTTGTGATCGTATTTTTTCGAGTCTTTCTGATGATCGTTCACTGTTTGGACGAGTGCTGCTGTATTGTTGTGATGCTGTATACCAGTTCAACCCTAGTCTTTTCAACACGTTTTTCCCTGGTGCTAACCAGATGTTTCTCAGCACTCCTTTATTAATTGGTATTGTTTACCCTGTGGCGTTCATTACGTACATGGCTGTTTTAGTTTAATTAGGAGTTGAATGTATAATTTTTTCCCGTTGCCTCTATTACGTAAGAAATGCATATTTTGTAAAAGAAATAGTGGATTTCACCAAACTTGTACATTCGTAAGTGCTTGTGTCACGTCCACGAATATTGCAGTAAAACTATATTGTTTTGGATTGATAGGACGTAAAACCAATATGCAGTAGTCCTGAGTACTTATTCTTCTGGCAGTTGCTGGTTGTCAATTACAATTTGCACGAGAAACATTTAAACCTGCTTTCAGGGGTGGATTTTGTTGAATCTTTGCTTGGCGGAAAACGGCATCACGAACGTCATTAGAGCTAACGTATCCATGCTGGTTATTACAGCTCCCGCTCCTTCTGAAAGTTATCCCTTCTGCTTAATGGTCCTTGATTATTCCTATAAGTGCTTCCTTAATTATTACTAAACGCAGTTTGAGTCTGATGTAAACGTTAGATACTGGATTAAGTAACTAGCTGATCTAAAACTAATAAAATGGGATTTACAGAATTAGCAAGTTGGCCTTTGAACTGTAAGAATACGTGAGCTCTAAATAGAAACTATTGGAAGATTCTAGCTGCTGATTAGCGACCGTTTCAGACGCCCCTCGTCTAGCCAGCTGAGATCAGCTAATTGATCTCAATGAATCTTATCACACTAGGCATCTCTCGTAAACAGGCACAGAGGTCGTTTTTTGTGTGTCTGCTCTGATAAGTTTCACAATTATTTCTAGAAACAATAGAACACTTTCAAGTCTTAAAGAAGACAAATTTCCACAGCTTCCATTGCCATCTTCGTTTACGATCAACAATACAGGGTTGAAGATGGCTATCTTTAAAATATGACAATTTAGTATAAATCTACTTGCGCTCTATCACAAATGCTGTTCTCTGATTGGCTAAGCTACTCACTGTCTGTTCTGTTGCAGATAGTGAGGGCGTTACCAAGGGTCTAACAAAATCATGGCCGCTTCTTTTCGTTTTCGAAGTGTCTGTGAAGAGGATTTAGATAAAGTTTTGAACGACTAGTAGATTTTTGACTAAAACAATTAGATTATTTGCTATCGATTTCTGGGCGTGATAGTTGACGAGGGCACAGCCAGCCCTCGTCAACTATCGCGTGATAGAAGTCGCAAGCTCATAATCTAATTGTTTAATAGAATTAAACAGAAAAGGGCCATAATGGCAAGACAGTGAAGTAAAGGATAATTATGTGAGAACTAAAACTCTCTGTATAGTTACATGCACATATGTATGCATTCTTGGCTGTTATATTCTTAGTCTGCATTTCACTGAAATGGCAAAGACGGTGGAAAAAGTAGAAACATTACCTGTCTTCTTAAAAAATACAATACAATATAACAAGCTACCATACATACCAGTCATGCGACACTTTTGAGTAGTATATGATGAAATATCTCACTAGTCACTTGTATTTTCCACGTCATACACACAAACCTTAAGGCTTGTGTGTATAACGTGGATATTGCGTGGTATCACCACTCATATTCGAAAGCGTGACATAGCTATTTTATACCATGCCTTAGAAAAGCCCACACTCTCGATGCAACATACGCGCAGGGCACGATGGGACGGTTGGGTGCAAGTCGTGATACAAAGGCTTTCTGGAGTTCTGAAAAATACAATAACTTTATTGATACTCCTCTGTTGGGGCTTTTCAGTGACAGTGAATACAATTTAAAAAAGTAATGTTAAAAAAATCAAAAAAATAGGGTTAAAAGTCAAAATTGTATAGAGTGATATTTCTTCGCAAGATTTCAATATCGGGCTGAGTCCTAGGGAGTTCGGGTTTCTTACTGAACCAAAACAGGAAGAACTTAATATTTGCCAGGATTCATGAAGCATAAAGTTTGCGATTCTAGGAGTCTCGTTCTATAAAAAAATTCAGGCTTGAACGGGATTCGAACAAATGTGAATTAAGAGTCTAGAATAAATAAAGCATTGTATTGTATCGAACCCATGACCTCTGCGATACCGGTGCAGTGCCCTACCAACTGAATCTTTTTCCGGCTTATATTTCACAACTGCTTAAGTTGTGTATTTAACTGCGATGCTCAATCATGTCTTCATCTCTTTCTCCGCAGTTCAAATATATGATCTTTCAAATATTCACTTGCTACGAGAGGATAGTTCAGAAGAATAGCACACTACATCTCCCAAGGAAATCCATTTTATACCACGTGATCACGCCATACGCAAACAACGTTTGTTTACACCATGAAAATTCTACTTTGTTAAATCTGCCATTTTATTTTACATTGAGTAGAAACAAATTAACAGATCTTACACAACCTTATAGTTATACCAGTTTTGATTTGTTTCTTACATTACAATTCTGTTTAAGCTTGTCTATGTTTAATCAGTGTTACTACTATTATCTAAAAGTATTATAATTATATAAAAACATCGATGTCCGAATCTTTTTCGGCTTAATATTATAACTTTTTTCCATCGATAACCTTTCTAAATCTGTTGTATACATATATATTTACATTTACTAAGAATAAGAGAGAAAGTTTCTTTGAAATGAGTCTTTACAATTTGATATTTTCTTTAAAAGAAAGAAAAAGAGGAACCAGACATCTTAAACTATTCATTCAAAGCTTTCATCTGTTATAATCACTGAAGCTTGGTACTCGATCCGGTCCTTTTCGCAAGGTTTTGTGATTCAAAAATGTTCAATAGCGTATTCTCTCCCACGTTTGTCGGGCTAGGCTTTTAATGTCACGAAACTGTTTCTTAAAACCCGCCCTGTAGTTAGAATTGAACAGAATGTACAACAAAGGGTTAACAACAGGGAATGTCAACACGGGGAATCCCAGATATTGTTTTCGTTTGATATCAATGTCAGGAAAATGGTAAGTGAGGGTTTTATACACAATGTAAGGAATAAAACCTAACGTGAAAATAAAGGTCAAGAGCAAAAGAAAAGCTACGATCCTTCTCTTCTCATTTGCTTCTTGTTTTGTTTCAACCGTTTCAGAGCATATTGTATTGTCCCAACACATTCCCTTCACAATAGACAGATAGCTTATAGACGTTATGGCTACATTAATGACAAAAAAGAACTCAAGTACACCAAAATATATAGTCTTTGATGTTTCACCAAAACTGAAACAACATACAGGTCTCGAATCTTTGTAGCACACTCTTTTAAAGATTAAATGAGGAAGGGAAAATAGTAGGGCTGTGCAGAACCACAGACCTGCGATCACGTGCCATATATAATCCCTGTTGATTCGTAAGCGAGTGCTCATTGGTTTAAACAGAGCCATGTATCGTTCGAATGCAATCAAGGTAAATGTAAGAGCTTGAACCGCACTAAAAATTTCGTCTCTACCTATTTTACAAATTATTTCATTAAGAATTTCGGGTTTTCCAGGGCCTCTGAAAAAATACGGCAGCTGCCAAAGGACTACGAAGATATCTGCTAAGGCTATGTTACACAGTAAAATATTGGTGGTGCTTTGCATAGAAGTAGTTCGTTTTACTATTAGAATGACGATTGCGTTCAAGGGAATACCGACGACGTTAATAAAGATAACAAATAAAGATATCAAATCCATTGTTCAATGACAACTGAGTGTTTGATAGATCGGTACTTCCACAGCACCAATTTATGCCAATATATCTGTGGCAAGGCTTTGCATTCTGCTTCTTCTTTGTTCTGAGGCCAGGAGAACGTCCTGGATTTAATCTGTCAGAAAAAGAAGCGACTAAAGCAACATTTATACCATCACCTATCTTGCATCACCCGAATCTCTCCATACACGTCTCCGATGTGGTGTAAGATGATTGTAGTTCACTATTGTGGCTTCGAATTGTGATCTCAAACAGGAAAAAAATTGGAATTACACTCGTCTCCTTGTGAGTATATGAAACTCTTTTACGGCTGCCGTGGCAAAGCGAGATTGATCTGCAGAGCTTGACTAAAGCCACCCTTGAAATGCAAATGAAATTCGTGTTTCGTTTCGTTTCAGTTTTCCGAGCAACACACCATTGACAATTCGTTATCGCTATTTATAAACAGTAAAGCCGACCGCAGAGGTGAAGATATTAAAAAAGCAAAATTAACAAATGATATTTATGTCAACTTTGAGAAAGTACGCTCGGTGTGGCATATTAAAGTAACTTGGAAACAAAAGTCAGAATTTTTATTGAAAATGAATAACATCTCTTGTCAAAACAAAACAGCAGTTTTTAATTAGCAACATCCGGGGTAGGCTACTACTTTGAGGAGGAAATAAAGGATTTTGTTTCTTCTTACTGCTATCTCACTTAAATTAAAATCAGCTTAAAGGATCCAACTACAACATGCATGTAGTCGACCGATGACATCTCGCATGATCACTGAAGTTTAGAATGCAGTACCTCTTGCTGCTCTTCGTCAGTCAAGGTAATCAGCTACGGAAAATAAAACAAAAACTATTTTAACGACAAGGCGTACGATTTGAATATAGTAAATGTACACTGTGCACTGCTGCAGTCAGTTTCACTGTCTAACTCAGGAAGAGAATGGACGGCCACGATTTTGAGACGAGGGGGGATTGAGATGAGCCAAGGGTGCGGCTTGTCCAAACCCTCATTTTGCCTCTTTTTGCGCATAATGCCTTTTTCGTTCAACTTTGCGAGGTTAAAAGCTTGTCAGATCCTAAGAGAAAAGGCCGACTTCAAACAGTGTAATGTACGGATGTTGCCGAGTTACGAAAACAAATTCAGTTGTTAAATAAGAATGAATTCAATGTACTTGTCTAGAAATTCATATTCCTGACGCATGCTTCCAACTATGTGTTCTAATAGAAGTGAGAATTTGTACTCTGCGCCTCTCAGTGGCGGCTTGTAAACTCGAAACGAACAGTTTAGCTGTCTTTGCACTTGTCATGCGAGTCAAGGAATATAATAAAAGAAAAAAGATATGTTCCAAGCACATCAATTGCTGTTTACTCACCCAAATTTTGGCAGTTGGCAGCTTTTTTTCTTTTGTCCTGTGAAAAAGCAACTTCTCAGAATCTTGACCTTTGCAACTACTATAATGGCCGCTAAACCAGTTGCCAAATGTTGCAGTTAAAGTGGCTTCGACGAAGGTAGAGCTCAAACTACAGTTAGAATTAACGTCCTTTTGGTTTAAAGGACAATGCGTGACTCAGTGAGGCAATATTCTTTCTAGGATTAATTTTGATAGAAATGAACACTGGGAGAGATAAGGGGTTTGCGAAAGATAAATTTTAATTAAGAAACAACTGTGAGAAGCTGCGACTCATTCTAAATTTGAAAACAAAAGTCAACAGCATCCATAATTGATTGCATCTCGGAAGCAAGCTTGAATGAATGGTAGTTAATTGAAAATAACAAATTTTGAGCATCAGGGTTTTCGCTTTCGTGCAAAATTAGTTGAAATTGCTCCGTCTTATTGAATCTGCTTCATATTAATAAGTCCTTCTTGGATATTAGTAAGTGTTAGGTACAGCTGATAAATATGTACTACTGATATGAAGCCTTGATGTGAAGTTCTGATCTTCTCTTTTAATGACCGCTTTTCAAAAAATTGTGACAATTAAAGCTTCAGTGTTGCCGGAGTGCAACTAACTAATCAGTTCCTTTGGCAAACTGCAATTATTTATTTATGGGTTTTCCTCTATTTTTGTGCTTCTTTCTCTGATATATTGGATTTATTCCTCACTTAATGACGCAGCTGAAAACGTTTTGCGCATGCTTGTCAAAGTCACTAGCTGTCTTCACTACGTAAATCAATAATGGTGAATAAATACAAGTTATTTGTTTTCAATTTGTACTCGC
This sequence comes from Orbicella faveolata, assembly GCF_042242905.1. NCBI lineage: Eukaryota > Metazoa > Cnidaria > Anthozoa > Scleractinia > Merulinidae > Orbicella > Orbicella faveolata. Next base: position 9,528,683 of record NW_028301555.1, on the reverse strand, counting down.
AGAGATTGGAAGCCTTATTAATTGTGGCTCCTCAACTAGGATTTCCAAAATGCAAATAGCTCTGTTTGTGTCCCATGATCAGATGTTTTGTTTTTCAACTTGAAATTTTGACATCTCCCATCATGCAGCGCGACGGTTATGTTACCATCGCCTTGTCCACCTTCTTCCAAGTTAACATCCATAGCGCCACTGTCTTTCACTGCATCGATAATGGTGGGCATGTCTGTCTGTCCTGTTTGTAGTTGATTATCGAGAACATTTGTACCCATCATGCCGCTGATTTCTCCTTGTAAATCAGTTAGTGGGAGAACCAAAGCCAAGCAGCAAGCAAAGGACCACTGTGGGTTTTTCCTCCACTCAATGAGGTAACTATATAGGTGGGTGGAGTACTGAGCTAATAATGGTAAAATGTAAATATTTAATTTAAAGGTTTTTACAAAGTTAAGCACGTAATGTGGGCTAGAAACAATTCCAGCCGAAGGTATTTATTTTTCCAGTGTTTGTTCTTAATTTGGTTTGTTCTTTCCTGTTAGCAATGGACTTAGACCACGTTAGGTTTACCGCTTTGAATTCCTCTGTAGTCCTCAATAATTCCCAACAAGAATTTAAACCCTAAATCTGAACCATAAACTTATGGTCTGCATTAGTTTGCTAATGTTTAAAATTTATTTATTAAGTAATTACCGAAAAAGAACGAGCTGTTCTTACCAATAACTTGGCCGATCACTAAGGTATTTGCTCCAAGTACCAATATCTTGAACAAGACGGCATCTACATACGCGTCACTAGAGGTGGAAATGTTCTCTGCGGGAATTCTACTGACAGCTCCAATTCCCAAGTTGACGACTGTAACGGCAAGGGATGTAGCCATCATTCTGTTCTCGGCCACGTCTTGTATGGGTCTGTTCCAAGAGAAGAGCATTCCATACATCCCGGCCATGACCCATGCCAAGCCAATGTAGGACCTGCTCTCCTGTCCCACAAGAATCAAGCCAGATGTAAGGATTACTTTACGAGACATCTCCACCAGTTCCCAATACCACAAACGAGGTTTATAATTTTCAAAAAGAAACCGTAGTGCGGTAATTGTCTCCATGTTAGAGTCTGAATCCTGTGATGCATCGGTCTCATTTGGGGCTGCAATCATTCTTCGTTGTCTCCAGAGGGCGAGGAATGAAGCGGCAGGGAGGGCAATGACGTAGGCAACAGAAATGTACGCCGCAATAAGCAACTGGTTGTATCTTGTCATTGCGCACTGTACGCGGTAATCAGCTTTCAAGTAACTGAGGCACGCCTCTTCTTCGTCATCTCGACATATTTTGCGGCATGTTAGTGGCAGAACATTAGCTGTCTTTGAACATGTGCTCAGGTAAGTTACGTAAAGAAAGAAAAACAAATTCTTGTAAATAAGTTCCTTGGTCTGGGACAATTTTCTTAACCTTTCTTCTTCCTCTAAGCGTGAATTTCGTAAGAAGACTTTGAAAACTCCGTAAGCGACTCCCGAAATACCAATAAGGGCGGCATTAACTGCCATGGTCGTAAATAGGTTTCCAAAGGCATCCACGTGCAATCCTGGATTAAGGCAGTCAATAGGTGCCACTTGAAGAACATTCATCTGAAGAATTTCTGAGTACTTGCCGATGACTTGCAGAGAATCTGGCCATTTTATGTACGAGAACGTTTCCAGTAATCCATAAGTGACTTGATAAAAGCCAATCACGATCTTCAGTTTGGAAAAGAACGTGTCAATAAGAGAGCGTCCTTCGGTCTTTGTAACCTTTTTCTTGCTTGTCCACACTATAACTGCCACGATTATCAAAAAACTGGAAGCAATAAGTGACAATTGTCCCACCATCCACTTCTTAGACGGACATTCTTTGCACGTTTGCAATTGCTTATAGTGTCCAGAGCTGCAAACTCCACAGAGTGGGCCTTCATACCCTTTGTCACAAGGAGAATCCAAACCACCTTTGCAAGACCCTTCTATTGGGCACTTATAAGACGTTGGTATGGGAAAAGGGTACTGTATGCTAAAATCGTCTAATGCTGGTGAAGATGCCAACAGATTTTTAATAAAATATTTGTAACGATCTTTGTATGTCTCGTTCCGCCATTCCCACCAATAACCAGATTTCAAAAAGGCATAATCATCTTTACATCCAAGTCCTCCTTGTCCACATTTGTGGCATTTTTCAAACATATGGGTTCGATAAAATCCTTTCAAGCATTTACAAGCACGGAACCCAGCAAAGAAGTCGGTTTCAGTTCCTAGAAAATGTAAAAAGCCACATTATATCATTATTACTCAACTTACATTAACAAATTTAAGCTTTTTACGAGACTCTCATATAACGGTAGACTGCGACAAGAGATGTTTCCCCATTTCCCTGCCTGGTTAGAATTGCCGGCGATTACCCAATCGTACTTGATATTGTGTTTCTAGCTTCTTCGTACCTCCGAACAAGATCTGTTACTTATTCGTAGTTTTGAATTTTTTCTACTACGTAAATAGAGAAAATAACATATTCACTTCCAAAGCTGGATTTTAAAAATTACTGAGCTCGATTGTAGTGACCCATACAAAACATGATCGATTGGTCAGGAATTGAATAGTTTCTTCAGTTTAGGTCCAAATTTGAGCGAATCTCTATCGCTCGAGTACCCAAAGAAATGTGACTTTCGACGCAGTTAGTTATGTTTATGTGTAGAAATCTCGGTTTAATATCTGGTAATGTATTACAATAAAAGGATAACATGTCTGAAGAATGGAACCATTAATAGAGGCGTGTTTGATGTTTACCTTCAGGACAAGATTTGCAATCTTGCTTTTGCGTTCCAGGTGCTTGATCAAATGACACGAATGATCCCGTCGGACATCTTTTGCAGCTTTCAGCCACGTACCCGACAGCATCAGAGTAAAATCCTCCTACGGAAACAAAGCGTATTTAGGTTTATTGTACAAATTTCGAAGTTTATCTGGAATAGTGTTTTTTGATTAACCTATTCATCTTTGTACACTAGTCTAGCTGATAGGGTATTCCAAAAATATGTTATATGTAATATATCAAACACGAAAGCCAGTGCTTGACCACATTTCCAAACACCGAGAAGAGAGTTGAAAATATGACGCGTAGGGGAGTATATTTTAAGGAACTTCGAGGTGTTTGGAAATGTGGTCAAACACTGACTTGAGTGTGTGATATATCTTCACAATAAAAACTAAAACTAAGGAGAGAACGGAGAATTAAAATCATAAAAATCTATGCTAATTAAGATCAGATATCCAAACACCGTCACGGTCATGATTTCCCTTGTTTAAACTTGATAAAGTATTAATGAGTTTTTGAAATTGCTGTCAGGTTGACTTTAAATAAACTTTGTTGGAAATGTAGTAAAAAAACAAAAACAAGAAAAGAAGAAAGAGAGGATAATAATTCCCAAAAGGGAAAGCGCGCACGGGACGCGAATACCCACGCGAAGCGCTTCCCAGAATAAACAGAAGCCACAGTAGTGGAAAAATCTTTGTTGTTCCTCACTTGTCAGCAATTAATTCCTTCGCATTTTAGAACATTCTCTAAGGCATAACTGTCCGAAAACTCATACTTAATTAAGGTAATGCGATAAAGTGCTTTGACTAAGTTAGGCTGGGAACATACATGCTTCTCTGTTCAGTCGTACTATCCCCATAGACTCTTAGCTCGAGCCAAATAAGGACATTGGCTGCCATATTGGCATACATGTAATAAAATACTGCATATTGAATGAACAGTGCCATACATGTACCTGCTGGGCATTTTGTACACCCTTGTGTTCCTTTAGAGGATGAGTTTGAAAATGTCCCCACTGGACATGGAAGAAATTTATCTAACGATGGGTCATTTTCAGGCATTTGTCGGAATCCCGAGGCCAAGAGAGCAGCAATAAAGGCTCTGCTACTTGACATATCAGGATCAGTGACGTTGACAGATTCTGCCTTAGAATCCAGAGGGTTCCTTGAATAAAATAATTCTCTGTGTTAGAGAGACTCAACATAACACTCTTCAACCACGGAGATATGAAATTTATACAGTTCTAACGATGAATACCAACTGAACTGATTGGCTTATAGAGAATTTATATTTATTTCAACATTTTTTCATATATTTATAATGCACAATTAGATTTCCGAGGTATCCTTCAGCTACTTGAATTCGTGTAATTTTAACCTGTATTTAGATTTTTAGGTAATCTGTCAGAGTATGGGATCTTCTTCTCTTTTACTGACCATCCTTACAGCATTTCTGTATTGTTGGTTGCCATTGAAGTGCAATAAATAGATCAATAAATAAATCAATTCAAAGAACAGCTAATTTTCCGTGTTGACAGACACTGGTGGGATCAAACCCTTGATTTGCGCAGTTGGAGGAGCAAAATTCTAATGGTACATCACTCATTATACTCGATATCTCTTTTAGAAATGTTTGATGTCCAGGAAAAATATTGACGATCGTATGGAAATCATCGAATCAGACGATGAACATCCTTCGTTTTCGGTGTACTTAATGGCAATAATAGATTTGCTGAGAATGTGTCTCAGAATCACCGTTTGATTCCGAACCCACATAATGCGTAAATCTACATTGTCAATTTACTAACAGGTATATCGAGCAGCGTTGCGTGTCACCAGAGAAATACTTCAAAGTTCCAATTGTTCTATTCTTTATAATGCTGTGAAAAAAGGACAAATCAGAATTAGCAATAGGCCACGTTCGATATATTATAATTCTAACATGGCTCCGAGCCTTTTCAGGTCAAAATTGCAAATTTGTTTTATCCTTCGTCCCTCAATTTCCAAAAGATACTTGGACATAAAGAAAGCACCACCAAATGAAGAAGTTTGTCCTGAAAACCTCAGAGCCATGTAAGAATATTGATATATCGTGCGTGGTCTTTTCATCAAATATACCCCTAATCGAAAGGTATTAATTAGCATTAATTTTCCAGATAATAAATAACACTTCGTTAATTGAAATGCAAACGAGCCTAGCTCAGTAGACCACGTGGGTATTTGCACGTGACGAATGAGACAGAAGAAAATTTACAAAACGTCCTCAGGGTCGTCCCATGGCTTAAATGTCCGGCTTCATTTCTTGGATGTCAATGTGTGTTTTCCAAGGGAACCAAAAAAACTTGGACAAATGCAGGACGAGATGTCCTACACTATGGAGACTCGGAACATAAATCGGCAAGGTACGGTTCCATTGATTAATTTTACCGAAACCCGTTTCGGCTGGTCGCTAACAAATAATTATATACATGTATTCCTTTTATTTACACTAAAAACACCGACCGTGTTTGTCATGTTAAGGCCTATTCTGTATTGCCGTATGTAATAATCTTTACAGAGCATTTTCACGCACGTGGCCGGCAGCCATGCTTGTTTACATAAGAAAAGAGGATTGGTTTAGGACGTCAACATGGCCGCGCGCCGTGACGTCATGTGAAAGCATGCTATTGGTGTATAAAGACTGAAGGGACTGGGGTGATGCTCTAAGGCGAGGGAAAGATGAAAAGGAAAACGAACAAAGGAATATGACCAGGGTTATATAATACAATAGGCGATTTGGATGCTGACGTCCTTTGACTACAACCACCAGTATCCTTCACTTTTTTCTATTTTGTTGTGCTAATCGGGGCATTGTTACTTAAATCCCACTGGGACTTCAATTTCAAATAATAAAGAAAAAATGAAAGGAATCCTTGAAGTTGTAGTCAAATGATGATATGGTACAAATCTGCCATTGTCTAATGCCTTGCATTGTTCAAATTAATACCACCCAGTCTCTTTTGACAGTTAGTTACTAGCAGTGGTAATAGACCAATTTCGATATATTAAAATTCAGCCTAAACCAATAGACCTCAGTTCGAGGCTCTGGGGAATAACAACAGAGTTTGTGGGTTTTATTCCCCAGAGCCTCGTGCTGAGGTCTATTGTGTTAGGTTGAATTTTAATATATCGAAATTGGTCTATTGTACATCGATATTACCCTGAAAAGAGTGAAGAAAACCTGCAACCAAGGGTAAAAGTCAAGCCAGAAGCTATGTCTCTTTACTGAAAGATATTTGTATGAATACAATTAGGATACGTTACATGCGGGAATCTAGACCACGGAGACCAACGAAAACTTCAATCTTCAATATCTTCAACTTCGTCCTTAGTAAATATCTGTGATAAAAAATATATCGCTCAGAAACTTAAAATCTCAAGACATGATGTTTAATCACGTGTACTAAAATTTCGTTTTTGGCAATTCATGTATCATACATTGAAAATGTAAGCCTTGTATTTAGGGTTTGTTGTGATGATAGTTTCAAAACAAATTATACATTCACCATATGGTTTATTTTCACTGTTAAAAAGTGTATACGTGATCTGAGATCAAACAAATGCAAACCCAAGACCTGCTCCGCTAACCTAGTTAAAACTTAATCTACGCAAAGCTTGGAGTTCTTAGTTAACTGACAGCCTAACAAAGTGGCTTTGATATCCTGAGTTCCGAAGACTGATCGAAAGCTGCGTGGCAAACAAAACCACATACGTTAAGATATAGCCTTAGTATTCCAAGCGGTGACTTACATCCTTAGGAAAAACTTCCGCCAGTCGTTTGTACTACTAAGTGTGAACGCTTCTGGTTCAATTGTCTTTATGGGATTATCTGACAACATTCTTGAAGAAAAGGAGAGAAAAAATACTTCCCACAACATATGACTCTCCGGCTATTAATAGGTCAAGGCACCTGACAATAGGTTCCAGCGACTTTCCATCACTTATTCTTTGATAGATCAACACTACCACTCTTAATTATATGATTCTACAATAATAGTATCACATGAATACCCAATCATTGTTAAACAAGTTGTGCTCATCCATTTTATATAATAGGTTACCATGATGGTGACAGTATAATCTCTTAAAAACACCCTCAAGTGCTTATAACCCAAGAACATGCAAGCCCGGTGACCCCTATTTTTTATTATCGAACTACTATCATACGCATAAGATGCAACCTATTGCAAAGTTTTAAAACTTTTGTGGAGGGGCTCAGATCCACCTCATATATATATTTTTTAATTTTTAGACAAAAAAATATGATTGGCTTCCTTATTCCCACCCCCCCCCCCCCCTGCCCTCGCCTCTTAAAAGCGTTTGCTCTCTGTAGCCAATATACTCACATTATCTCAGGATACTTGAGATTAAAGAAAGCTCGATATGGAACAGTCTCCAATTTGTTGGCGCTTAAAAATCTAAAAATTACAAAAAAAGCTGTGAGCTTTGTTACTTAAGAGAGGTTTCCAGGGATAGTGGGGGGTGAGGGTGGGGAGTTTAAAAGTTTATACGATGTACGATATCGACATAGTGATATGGATAAAGTTTTCTCACTTATTCCATCCCTGTATTATATTACCACTTATTATTTACCCGACATTCTTATCGTATTGCCTTTACTTTATCAACCTCTTTTAATCTGACGACGTTTCTCTATATTCATCATTGTTACTATTCCATATTCGTTATAAATAGATTGGTTGATTAAGAAAACCTAAAATGGGAAATTTTAAGTTAAGTAAAAAATCACGTTGTTAATATACACGTACATGTATTGAAGTCCGATAGACTTGGCAAAAGTCTCGTTGGATATGAATTTTATTGCATTGTTCTGCAAAGATCTAGCAGAAAAGAAAACGACATTTCGTTATTCCTTTGTTTTGCTCTGGTTGATGCCTTGCCCCAACATCGGAGACAGAAAATGGACATTGACCTTTTGTCATAATTGTTAACAAACACGTTTTAGAGGTTTACCTGGTGCTCTTCAAATTGGGAAGAAATGGCTTTCAGTAAATGTCTACTTTATTACGTGACCCCTCTATTCTTTGCTTCACTTTAATCTCTTTCAATCAGATCCCACGACTTGTCCATGCCCAGTCTCTGCTCAATCAAACCTCGCGTGAATAACAACTGAGAATGAGTCATAAATAGCAGGGATTAATGTATAAGCACAGAGCATAAGGTATCTTAACTTACAGCAACGCAAACGCATTTCCATTGCAACAGAACAAGTCTTTTGGCAAGTATCGTATTTTGTTGTAAGACAGATCTCTATAAAGAAAAAATCTGGAATGAGTACAGGTCTTCATTGAGAGCTTGTTATTGCTATTAAAGCATTGTAAAAGTTGCGAAGTTTTGAAAATTTACGGTGGCTCTGAACCCTTTGTACCGAATTTTTTAAAACTTTGCTAAAAGTTGCTTCTTATCATGTTTATTGATATTTGTTCATATAAAAAATTTCAAGGTGCCGTTTTTGAATTTTAAAGTCTCTAAAGCTGTAATTAAGGGTGTTTTGGCAGGTCACACTGTTGTTATGGTAATCTATTGTGCCACAAAATGATAACAACGTGTTCACCAATGATTGGGCAGTTTTTTGATATCATGATTGTAGCGTCAAGTGATAAAGAGTGGTTATAATGACCCATCAAAATTTAACTGCTGGGAAGCGTTTAGAGCCACCTTTATTTGTGTGTTGCCGGGTTTTCTTATTAGTAGCAAAACAATTTTTTAAACGTACAAATGGCTTAAGCTTGATAATCTGGAAAAAACATCCTCGGTCAGATTTTCAATATTATTTGAGGACAAGTACCTGCAGAGGTAAAAAATAAGATTGTAAACTATCTATCCACAATTTTCCCCCTATGTTGAAGTTAAATTTCTAAATCATTTGAACCGTACCGGCTCGTGAAGTTTAGGGTGACGTAGCAGCTCTCGTAAGGTCTCACATGAATGGCTTACTACCCTTTGAGAGAACAACAGAAAAAAAAACAACAGAAACAATGCCCCTAGCCCTAAAACAATGACAGCTGCTAACAATTAAGAGAATTACAAGCTTATGAGAGCTGCTACATTTCTGGAAGTTTCAGGACGGAGCCGATCATCGAGGGTTGCAAGAAAGAAATCTTAACTGATGATCGTCGGCCAGACATGTCACTTAAAACGAGTACACTTGGTAGAAGGACCTCTATTTTAGTCACTTACAGAAATTCCAGGTCACCCATACAACAAAACAAGTTCCTTGGCAAATCTTCAATTTTGTTAGAAGAAAGGTCTCTGCGAGTCAAAAATCGCATTAAATTGCACCACTTTCCAAGACATGCACCGCCATTGTCCAAACTCTGTTAAAATATCAATCATTACCCACACCACCACCACTGCTATCGCCATCGTGCGCCATTTGAGACTTTTTCACTTGTAATCTTTCTTTCTTTTTTTTTAAATCTGTACATTTTGTACATTTTGTGACGTCGTTTACTCAGCATCAAATCCAATATATAACCAATGCAGATTATCCATTATGACAGATTTTTCAAGTTTTTACGCCGTTATCACGACATAATTTGCTGCGATTTACAAATCACGCGACCTCTGACCAAAAAATTCTTGATTTACTATTAATCATTCAATTAAGATTCATTTCCAAGCAGTTGCCAAAAAATATCAAATAACGTCACAAAGTATGATAGCATCTTCCTTTAAAAATATCAAATATTACAGACCGCAATTTTTGAAATTTTTATTACTTTTATTTGTAGTTTTAGTTTTTATTATCATTTTAATGTTTCAGAATTGGCTTGATGTCCCCTGGATGCTGCCGACGAAATAATATTTACATTTAGATTTAGACTGATTATGTTTAACATACAGGTAACTTAGCCGATTTGTCTTTTTGAATAACTTTGCGGGAAGGCGTTGAATATCGTTTGAATATAGATACCTGCAAAAAATCGCAAACTTTTATCAAGATTACATTTGACAGAATACACCTTCTCAAACTCATTAATAATTCATCACGTTAAGACAAAGAAAACCACAACCGTGAACGAGGTTTGGATACCCGGTCTTAATTAGCATAGATTTTGACTATTTTCGTTCTCCGTTTACTCCCTAGGTTTTGTTTCGATTGAGAAGATATATCAAACAACCTAGACAGTGTTTCATCGGCTATCCAAACATCTCGAATTTTTAACTTTCTTCTCGGTGTTTGGATATCCCGATGAAACACTGTCTCTCGTGTTTGATATATTACATCAAAGGCAACTGAGGCACCTTTGGCGGGTTTGGTCAGCATTCATTTTCGCCGGTTGGTTACGTGGCACGTCTACTACAGTGACCTTCTTGCTGTACAAACAATATTCTTTTATTGTTGTTGGATCTCCAAACTAAGCTGGATAGATATTTTTAGCGAAATACACTTTTCTTAAGAGGGACATTTAAACATTTCATACGAAACACACACAAAAAAAGGCATGACTACATTGCACGCTTTTTCTGGCTTTTAAAAACGAATTGACATTAAAAAAATCCGGCAAAAAATTGTCATCCTTTAATTTTTGGGAAACACTTAAGAAAGTACAGGTAAGGCCGTGCTTCTTGACTCGATGGAGGCTAAGACCTGGCATGAACTGCTGACGCAATGACGGCGCCAGCAAGGAGAGTTCACCTTTTGATAATCGAAACAGAAACTGAAGTGATTTCCCTGTTTCTAACGAGATGTAGAAACACTCATGAAAGTCTGAGAAAACTTAGAAACGTTATGGAAACGATGTAGGCCAGTGTTTCCGCAGCATTTCTCGTTCTCCCAAACTTTCAAATTGCCTCCTCCGTAAAAACTAAAATCCTACATTAAGAGGTTGAGTATCGTGTTTCCGTAACTCGATAGAAAAACGGAAAACGTTTTTTTTTAATTTGTTAATATAAATTTCATTCTTCAAAATTTCAATTTTGATGTGCACGTTTTGGAGGATTTTTAGAGTTTTGTTTTAAGATTGATTTCGAAACGCTTCAAAATAATTTCGTCTAATAACTTACAGATTTGTTAAAACTCGAAGTTTGGAAAATACATTCGGGGCCAAGGCTTGTATGTTATTCGTGTTCAGGGTTCTGCAAAAGCATAGAAAAGAAATGTCTTGTATGACACTCAACGTTCAGTTTTATAGTTTTGTAAATATGTTGCTACCTGGTGTTACACACATCAGTAACACGTGATCACAGACAGATACAGACCAACACAAACCAGTAGCACGTGATCACAGACAAACGTAAAAGCTTGACTATGTTGGTGTAATCAATTTTCATAGCATGGGGCAAAGAAAACCGTCTGTGTCTCGACGGAAGTCGAACTTTCTGCGCAGCTGTTTACCTTAATCTTAACCTTGGATAAGAAATTTCATAAGTTATCACTTACTCCTTGGTAGCATCACATGGCCATATAAAAAGTGCATGACTATTTACTCACAGCCATTTTAGATATTCGAGGTGATCAAAGACTTTTTTCGGTAAATGTGTTATGGCATTTTCGGACAAATCCCTTAAGAAAATTCAAGAAAAAAAGAACAGTTTTTGAATAAAGCCTCACTAAGATCAAACACAAATAAACGCCCACACAATTTTCTTGCGGTGTGTAGGGGCGAAACATCTAATTACAGTTCTTCCATATATTTCGGGATGATAAATACTTCGTCAGGTTTAAATGCAAAGCCATTAGCAGACAAATACCTACAAATGAAAATTAGAAAATAAATATGGTATCAATGATGGCACCAACTATAAGTCAAAATGGCAAAAGCGCGTAAAGTTACATATTCGATCAGGTGGTTTTTTGGTCGTTACATAACGCGAAATAAAACTTACTATTTCCTTACAGCACTTTGTCAGAATTTTCCTGCAGTTTGCAGCACTCCGTCCGCAATCCTGGGTTGAGAGAGCCTGAGGTTCTTTGAGAATTCAAATGCCTTGTCCACGCTTGGACAAGACACTAACAAACCCAAACGTGATGGGGATGCTTTTAATAAGCGACCACATCCATCAAGTGTACCATTTTCAAAATGAAATAGGTTTTACTTACAGAACCTCCAGATTTGTTAACGCGGAAAATATTCTGCCAGGTGCCGCAATAGAGTTGGAATACAAATAACTGTAAAACGGTGCCGTCCATAAAAAAACATGAAATAGTCAAAACAGAGATGAAGATCAGTTCAAACCTCAGAATGAATGTTGCTCGAACCGAACCGAAGTCAATTTAAAGCCATTACTTCCGAGTGGAAACACCCAGTTTATAACAAACTCCACGGTAACACGAAAGAAACTTTTCAGACCTGTCAAAGTCACAGCAGAATGTCTGGATAAGGTCCCTAATGTGACTGAAAACAAGACTACTGAGGTACAAAGTCCTATAGGCTCGATTGAACTTGGAAACCTTTCTTTATATAGTATTATGCGACTGATATGGGAATCCTATGGTGAAGATGTTTCGAGGTGTTCACTGTATTTCGTTTCATTAAATTCCTAAATTAAAGTAACAGGCTCTTTAGAATGCAGCTAACGTACAGGCTTTTTAAACGTTGAAGAGAAGAAAACACGTCAGCAGAGAGGTTCTGGATCTTATTATAACTTAGCTTTCTGAAGAGAAAGGAAATAAAAATAGATAATATTCAATCTAAGAAGCGTTTTCAAATAAAGATGAAATTTTTGTCTTAGCATTGTAAAGTTTTTTCATGATGTTACAGGATTTTTACAACAGATATTTAGAGATTTCGAGAAGCTTCTGACTGGCAGCAATTTAGTATCATCTGAACTTTAATTTCCACAATGAGCTTATAATAACGAACGCACTGTTTTAATTGTATGTTTCCTCTCATGGATACAAAATTTTCTTTCCTCCACTCGTTTTATAAACGTTTGAAGTTGTCCTTCAGTAGCATGTTAGTTGGGTGATTACATCGGCGATTCGACCGAGGCCTTGAACTACTGTTATTCTATTAATTCTAAGCTTTCGCTGATCACTAGCTTACTATTTACAACAAAAATTAAACAAATATGTGGACTTACTGCTCTTTGCATGTTGTGTGTAACTTTTTACTTACAGATCCTCCAGAATTCTCAGTGAAGAAAACACTCTGATAGGTAATAGTGAAATAGTGTTTAAAGACAAGTCCCTGTAAAAAGTGTAACCGTAATAAATGAGCTTCACTCCGTATGTAAATCCATTGCCTGATATCAATCACCTGATTTAAACTTGTGTCGTCTTTGTCAGCTGCAGTTCTTCATATATGAGAGTTTGTTCTTCCGATAGTCATCCCGTTTTGAAAATGTTTATGTAATTTACGATAATTTCTTTCGTCATTCTTTTAGAAAATGGATCAAGCATTTTTCCTTTCTTAACTATATAAGAGTTCTTAGTTTACACGTGAATCTTTGTAGACATTCCAAACAAATGACCTGTAGCGTTTCACTTACAGTTCTGTAAGATTTGTCAGTGTTGAAAACACAATGTCAGGAAGAACAGTAATCTTGTTTGCGTACAAATGCCTGTGAAATAAATAACCCTATCAGTAGAAATATTAATCAAACCAGAGGGCAAAACAACTAAGGACGCTCCTATTCTAAATAGTTGAAAGTTGGAAAAGAATCTAAATAACAGTAGTGAAAATGTAATGATAAAATATAGTGTAACTTATTTACAAGTGATGTGTTGTAAGAAATAAGTAGATAAATTCAATAAGTGCAGTAACGTAACAAGTCTTGTACGAATATTTTGTCTTTAAATAAGTGTTTATTTAATTATAAAAAGTAAACAAACAAACAACTAAGGACAAAATGACATGCAAAATTAAATGTGTCTTGAAAGCAATTCGTAGTTTCAGTAGATCATGTAACATAATAAAGTACAAACATCTCTCCACCTACAGCGTTTTCAGATTTACCAGCTTGGCAAACACTCTCTCGGGTAGAAATTCAATACGGTTTAACGATAGATCCCTGCGCATTCAAAAATAATAGCAGATTGCTAGATTATAATACTAGAATTCGAATTGCTTTTTCACAACAAAGCTATTTGTCTCTTAATTTTTTCAACTTACAGCTTTTCTAATTTTATCATTGTAGAAAATAGTTCCTGCGAAAGGGATTTGATGCCATTTGAGGACAAATGCCTGTAAAAAATCATCCAACGCCTCAACAATTTAAGTAGTAATTAGTGATACGCCGTATTACCTATTTTCAATGGACTTAAAGCACTGCCCCAATTCATCTCTTTGAGACGTAGATTTAAGGTGCACAGATATGCTTAACAATGATGTATTAACGAGCGTTTTTATTGGTCCCTTCAGGCAAACAATCAACAGAGTAAAAACCTAAACTTAGCACGCCTTAAGCATACTTGAGGAATGTTGGCAAATTTCATGGAAAAAAGGACGATGGACGCGAGCAATAATTCTCCAATAATTACTACCTTTGGTATTTTGGACAAAATGTATGCAATGTAAGACAAAAGAAATTTGTGCTCAAGTTTTTTAGATGCGAACTTTATAAATAGAAATTCAGTTGTTTTAGGCTTACAGCCACCGTAGTATTTTAAGGTGAGAAAATATTCCATCTGGAGGATGCGAAAAGTTGCTAGACGTTACATTCCTAAAAAGCAAAATGATATCAAATGGACCACAACTCAGTTTTTGTCTCATCATTGACAAGCTCTATATTTTCTTGAAGGCCTCCCTCGCTATTTTTTGCTATTTTACATACTTCTTCAGTTCATTTATTCATTTATTGCTTATGAAGCTAATTCTGGTCTAACGTTAGGTTTTTTAGTTTTGAGTTCATTTTTCTCACTCTATCTTTGAGAGGGCTTTCCATTATGCTACTCCGTTGGACAACTTAATTGTAAAAGTTATTTTTACAGTACTCTGCACACTTCTGAGAATAGCAAAGGTGTCTCGCCTAATTCTTTTTGTTGCGGGGCTTATAGAGAAGGTAATTATTTTTCGATAGCAGTAGTATTTGTCTATCTACATCAGATAATTTACACAATTGAAAATTCGTAAGCTTGCATAATGATATGTTAGTTCCGAATGTCTCTATTGCACAATACTTGCGCTTCTATCTTGCAATTACGTAAGCGAGTTTTATTCAGAGAGAGGAGATAAATTGCTCCGCAAAAAGGATTAAATAGTGCCTACCATACTACTACGGAGTACAAATTACTTTTTAAAAAGTATTTACTGACAACAATCAAAGTGAGCGACGTTTTCTTTGGGTATTGTTGATGTTTTTGGTTTAGTTTAGTTCCATACAAGGAAGTTGCAATAAAGTAACAGCGCGAAGTAAGGTAGAATATAGCCATTTGGAAATGCTGCCTCTTGAATAAACGGCGAGTATACAAAATACTGTACTTTAAATTAAAGTTTCTTATAAGTACAATGCAAATAACCTGCGGCTCTTTTACCAGTGTTACAATGTAAATAAGCAAACAGCTCGTTTTTTAACCTTACATGTATTCAGTAATCGCTGGAACACATATAACGACATCAGATAGTGACGTCACGTTCTTGCAGAAAAAAGAGTTTTTCCAAAAAAAGCGCCATTTATACTCGCATTGAGGTTCACAATCTATTAAAAAAACATACAGGCATTACATAGCTATTATGTTATAGGTATTCTTTAGGGCAGAAACTTCTTTTAATAAGTGACTCTAGGAATCTGGTTCATGAACTTAGTAAAACAAGATTCCCAACTGATGTCATCACCTGCTGTAACCTGGGAAATGGCTTCAGTTTTACAACCACAACAGAACCAGAAAACGAATTTCTTCTTCAAATTTAACAGGCAAACATTTTACTAATAGTAGACAAATCGAACTGAAATTAACTGTCCAATCAGTGTTTAAGAACTTCGAACCAGTGTTGGCAGCCCCTAACACACTAACCTCATGGAAAAAATTGATTAACCAGCTTAACTCGCATACAATTGACTCGCATACAATTTTCACCAGATTCTGGAGATGACTCTCTGGTTGTCAGAACACCATTCAGCGACACCAAACTAGACGAACTACTAATAATTATTCCACTTCCATACATTTGTCTTTAGGTATATTGGTATTAAGACATCAATTCAACATCAACTGTTATTCTAACTTATGCTCAATATATATTGTGACGATTATGTAATAAAAAACAGATTCTGGCCAAAAAACATGCCATGTTTTACCGATTGCAGTGAAAGAACTTCTACTGTACTTAAGTTTAATATTCGTTTTGAAAGCGGTCTCTCTTTGTGTTGAAAGGAACTTTTTTTCAAGGAAAAGGTATGAAAGAGTTATACCTGAACCGCAGGAGGCCGTATGGACTAGACAATAACTTGCTTATACTTACCCATTATGTTAGATCCACAACGGGCCAGTTTTGCTCAACTATGTTTAACCTTAAAAGAAGTTCATGTTGCTGTAAAATTCATCTCACCATTGAAAACGACGTAGAAATCTTTTGCATCAACTCCATACTTGTTAGTGGCCACGCAGCTATAGTTTCCTTCCTTATTGAGAGGGATGGTAGCTGTGTAAGTTGTATTGTCCAATACAGTAAAGTTCCTTATGAATGCTGTGTATATGGGAGGACTTCCAGTGACTGGACATGAAAGTTTGTACCCAGGAAGTGCTCGAATAACAGTGGGCAACATTACCTTAGGCAAAACTATTGAAACATTAATTTAGGCTAGTTATATTTAGCAACAGATATGTTTTAACCATGCGCCAAAACAACCATGGAAAAATGGAAACATAAACATGTGTATGTTCTCTAACAGCAAAAGTAACGCTTTTTTTTTGGAAAGTTAATCCAAATAACTCAGAGTAAAGAAGTAACAAGTGTTCGTTACGTTTCGCGCTGTCGCTTTTGTTGTAACGTTAACGGTGATCCAGAAAAATAAAGTTATAATCGATACCTTGTTTGTTCTGCTAGGGTACTAAATTAAATGATCTTCATTTTTAACGTTTTTAGCCATATATTATTGACATGCACACTCGGTCAAAACGGAAAACAAGAGTCGTACTGTTGTACTATATTCGAGTAACTAGCCAATCAAGATATAACAATAACGTTAACAGAATATTTAAAACATGGTGCTAACAAGAAGTGAAAGACCACGACATAGTTTAGTCGAAATTTTTCTTAGTGGTACCTTATTTCGAGCTAAAAAGAATTAATCTCTCTCCTTCAGCACCGCTTCCCCACACCTCACCCCATCCCACGGCAGTAATACCTCTACTTCGTGTTTAGCAACAATATCCTTGCTACATGTCCTTACTTATAGGAACAGTCGTGAACAAGATCAGAAATCCTCTTTCTTCGACACTGTAGTCTGAGCGAAATGTTATTACTGCATAGCCGCCAGTCACGACAACTTGTTGATTGGCGTGATAACCACAGTAAACACCAAGGGTCTCGTTGTTTTCATTTGTAATCTTCACATAGTCGTTGCTGAAAAGAAGAGCATGTCTTTCAGCTTAACCTATCACACGACTTGACGGGGAGTATGGATGGCGCATTGGTGAGAGCGCTCGTCTCCTACCAATGTGGCCCGGGCTCGATGCCGGCTCAATGCCATCTGTGAGTTGAGTTTGTTGTTGGTTCTCTTCTTACTCCGAGGGTTTTTCTGCAGGTTCTCCAGTTTTCCCTCCTCCACAAAAACCAACATCTCCAAATTTCAATTTGACCAGGATAGAGGACCCGGATGAAAACCAGATAAGGCTGATGTGGCTTGCTCTCTAAATATTGTAATTTTTACAAGGTATTTTCTTCCACTAAACTCCAGTAATCACTCTGCTATCTTATGCCAGGAATGAATTTCCAATTGTTTTTATCCATCTCAATATTACTCTTTTACATTCTTCTGGTTTAGACACATTTTTTTTAACTCTATGGGGGCGAGGGATGATCATCAACAGTACTAATAGTTACCTAATTTGAAATGCTCCTTACATGCTCCGAATGGTTTAATTGCCTGAAATAATTGGAAGAGCCGCTACCCGGACGGAAATCTATTCTGTGTCTTGTGGCGGTGGGATGGGGCGAGGGTGGGAGCTGGATGGGGACGCAGTACTAAGAGGCACGCAGAAACCACATCAACGGTACATGTATAGTTTATATAAGTTACATAAATTAAATCTGGGATTAAGTAAGATAATTAAATGTGTGCTAGCCTCTACTTACACGCATGGTGTACTCTCCTCGAGATTAAAATCGCTGAGGTAAATGATCATCTCTGTATTTTGTGGAATAGGAACTGAATAAACACAGCGTGTGTTGTTTGGGTAGTTGTTTGGATAACCAGGACTTTTTAGCGAGTTGTTCACCACTTCACCACATTCTGTGAAAAATGCGATGTCGAATGAATACACTGGAAACTTAGATCGGTTCAATACTAAATGAAATTACATGATATATACCGTGACCTAACGGATAGCCTCAATGTGGCAGCTACAACCCAGTCACGAACGAAGATGAAAAGTTTAGAAAATTAGAAAAACTAGCCTCACTGTCAATGAATTAAACATCATTTGACGCAATGACTTGCACTCGTGGCCAATTACAATTTGTATTAACTTAAGAAATGTTTATTTCTTGCGATCGTCTACGTATGTATTCCAAGTTTTTTTCTCGGTTTTTTTTTTACGTAAATCTTTGTACAGGTAATTTCAGGAAAGATAATGTAATATTTACGCCAAATTTGCTCGAGAGTATCAGAGTTCACGGCCTTCTAAGCATGCTTCTTTCTCTCTTTCAACTGGCAAATGTCCTTCATCCGAAGGCTATTGATCCGGTAAATTGCAAATGATTAAATGTTGCAAGCATGTGAACGAGTGGATAACACTTGACTAACATTAAAATTTGCGATCCAGACTTATAAATTGAGTAAATTGAAATACCTTCAAAGAGCGGGGGTAGTGTACCATTCCCTGTAAGCAAGCGAAGAAATTCAGCATGATAATTATTTTACATTAGTGAAATTATACATTAAACATTATAGGCATAATACTGACATTGTACGGCCAAATAAGTAAAGAGAATCGTATGAACGTGATTTATGGCCACAAGTGGTGTTTTGAAAGTTCTCATTTGAAAGTTTTCATCAATATTTTTCTGCTGCCATCGCTCTACTCTGCATACGGAACACTTCTCTCTCAGGCTTCCATAGTAAACGTTCCTTTCATTAGCCCATTCTTGTCATGTATTCAACTAAGTTTACGCAACTGTTGTAATGTTCTTGTTGTTCTGGTTTTCAAACGAATTTTGCACAGCACTCTATAACACATTTACACATTCGTCATGAACCAATCAGAAGCTGCATATTTTTTCAAGTACACTATAAAAATAACACCGTTTAGAGAATCGGCTTTTCGATTGAGGTAAATCTCAACGGAAACCTGGAAGTAGGAGTCGTAGTAGTATTTGTTGTGTGTCGTATCACTGGCAAATTGCCATCAGGCAATACCAAGGTGAGAAGCGTAGGTTTTAGGGGACCTTTGAATATAGTAAGACTCAGGACTAAAATACGTTAACGTTACACGTGGACAAAAGGCTCAAACGTGTATAAGGCACGCATTTCCAACGTTAGTTTTAAGTCCCGTCTACACGTGCACGTTTGCCAACATGTGTTTATACATTGATCTAAACAAAGAGGTCCTATCGTCACAAACGCTTTCCAACGTGGTTCTTAACATCGCTTGTTATTCTTACCGAGTGGAACAGCATTGAAATATATCAGAAATCCTCTGTCTTGAGTGAATGAGTCTGTGTTGAATATTAGTAGTATTCTGTTACCAGTTGCAAGGATCACTTTCCCAGTCCATGGACCACAGTACTTCCCAAATGACCGGCCTTTGTCGTTGGTAATCATCAAATAGTCCCAGCTACAAAAAATATTTCTTTATTTTTTGCATTGTAAATAATTGCTTATTCTAGTTGGCTTTTTATGTATAGGTAAAGGAATACAATTCGAGTAATAGCATCCAATAATAGTTGGGCAAAATTTCTTTCTATTTATTCTAAAAGAACTTGGACTTAGGTGTTGTAATGGCGTACGTCGAGTAGCGTAATTCTGCTGTTCAGATGCAAGGGATAAATTTTACCTAATATATCAAACACGAAAGACAGCGTTTGACCACATTTCCAAACATCGAGAAGAGAGTGGAAAATACGACGCTTAACGGAGTATTTTTGACGAACTTCGAGGTGTTTGGAAATGTGGTCAAACACTGTCTTTCGTGTTTGATATATCTTCTCAATCGAAGCTAAAACTAAGGAGAAAACAGACAATTAATATGGCAAAAATCTATGCTAATTAAGATCAGGTTTCCAAACACCGTCACGGTCATGATTTCCTTTGTTTAAACTTGGTAAATTATTAATGAGTTTGAGAAGGCTTTTTACATTAGAAAATGATAATACAATAGTTGGCAGGATACAGTGGAAAAATCAAAAATTTATTCCACTTTGTTTCCACGATTAATGTTGTTGATATTTGCATTCAACAAAGGAGAAATATTTTTGAGATGCTCAGGGGAAAAAGACTCCACAGTGACCAGTAAGACGGGGATGAAGATATTTTGATTGTGTCCCAATAATATAAAAATATAATTTTTTGTGTTACCCGAGAGCAATTATTAATCTCTAACGTTACGCTATTAATTCAATTCTAGTTTTGACTTACCATATACCGTCGAAAAAATCATCTTCTAGGCTAAAGTAATGAAAGGTAACCTCCAACGCCATACCAACTGGAATTGGAACTGTGTAATTGCAGTATATTTCGTTTGGATAGCTGTTTGGGTATCCAGGACTTTTCAAAGTATTGTTTACCACTGAGCCGCATTCTGTTAGAATTAATACTCATTATGTAATGCTTTCGAGTAGTATGTATATATGTTATTGACTAAGCGTGAGGGCTGTACTGTGAGAACATCGGCCCGAGGTCTTGACAGTTCATACCAACAGCAGCGAAATCCGTATCAAAAACGACAGAAAGACGATATTCTCCCAGACCGGTCCCGAGCAATCTTGGTTTATAAAAGATTTACAACACGACTGAAACTACCAGAAAATCCTCAAGAGTGATTTTGCAGGAACATTCGGGAAAGTGCTCGATCCAATACTAAGAGGATATTGGACCGGCAATGGAGCAATCTGATTGGCTAGTAATTTGGCTCCTGAACTAACTTAGTTGTGTGATAACATGGATTATTCCACCAGTCACTTGTATTTTATTGGTATACACACGAACCTTTAGGTGTTGCAGATATAACTAGTATTATACCATGTCATAGAAAATACAGTCATAGAAAACACAGTGGCCAACACATTCAATTTGACATGCGTACAGACTTCTATTTGAATGGCTTTCAATTGGCGTCTTATTGCCTACAATCTCGACAACGTTTTTAAAACGCTTTCAAAATGTTTTTTAACTTCAAAATTCATGACACAGAGCACAAAGAATTTATATCAGAAACGAAACTGGCTTGAAAATGACCGCAGCGCAGATTGGGAAAGTGGAGTATAATAGATTGGCTAATTTGTTAACGCCAAGAGAAAAACTTGTAAATGTGTACCTTTTATAGCAAGAGAGTCATCCTTTTCAATCCACAGGAACAGAAAAAGCAGGAAAAGCATTTTCTTGTAGCAGATGTTATTTTCTGTAGTCGCACGTGTACAAATGTTATATCACAAATCCTGCATATAAAGATGCAAGTCGTCAAACATATTGCTGGAGAAACACATTTCACCTTGTGATCACAGATTTTCTCAGATTTTTTCCCTTTACCTATGTCCTTCCCATGTCACAATCAAGCTTAAAATTTACCATGTTTCTTCATTGATCATGTTTTTCTTTCTGTTTGCTTTTCAATGGAAACTAACTTGCAATTAGTTTCCACAGCAAATGGGTTTCACTTTTATCAAGCCGTGAGTTCAGTTGAAGATAAATAGCCACCCGCAAAACAAATGCCTGTTTAGAATAAGAACATGGCCGAAGTGGTAAGGCAATGTTCCTATCACATTGGACGTCTTGAATGCAAAGAACCACCGGACTACAGAGAATATATTCATTTTATACAATAACCGAAGATTTTCTGAACCATTTGAACAGAAAAGATCAACTTCGCTGCAGGTGATTTAAAAAATTGTTTTGAAAGGTTGGAACAAATTAGGCGAAAACCTTCCAGTTTACAATTGAAGAGTCGGCTGTTGGCTGTATCTGCTGTCGACACAGACATCTGTTTCTTTGCGGGAATCGCTACCTTGATTGTTATTTATGAGAAAATACCATGTTATTTTATTTTTCCGTGATATTTATTATACCTCTGCACAGGAATTATCCGTTTATTGATTCTGGTGCCATGTAACTGAAATCAGCCAAGTGGGCAGGGAGTAAAACAAAAGCTCGAATTCGTTTTCGCTTGGTCTCCTCTGAATTCATAAGTAACATACAAATATTGGTTTCCGTAAAACTTTCTGGAATCGATCACTCTTTTAGACGTGTACAGATATGAAAACTTGTCCTAGACAGTGGCATATCAGTTTTAATCACGATTCATGTTATAGTTTGTCATGCTTTTCCTTTATATTATTCTTTCTCAAATCTACTAATGAATTTAGGAATGTCTCTTCTATAACTTGTTACGCGTCCAAGAAACAACCAATACGCCGTGTTTAACAGTGTGTAGAAATTTTGATACCCAACGCTCGAATGAGCGTTAACTATTTTGCCATATACTAGGTTACGACATGAACACATTGCTGTGTCTTTCGCTAAATACTTTACAAAGTCTAACTTGAATTTCTTCTGCAAGTCTGAACCAAACTAGCAAGACCCTTTAAAAAAAGAGTTGTTTCGTTGATAGTGGCCAGTGTATATGTTGAGATGCATTTTAAGAAATTAGCGACATCAGTGGGTCAGTTTGTATCCGTGTGTTACTTTTAAACTATGTGAAAAGCAAAAGAAAGAGAAATATTTTTTCATTTCGATTACCTTAAAGTGGGATACCTTGCTTGCTGTTGTTAAAGTATGAGAAACTTTGTTCATCATCACAAGCAAACTTCATCACACTGAAATAGAAAAGTTCAGGCAGATGCTTTTATGGGGGTGATTAGGTTTTAGTTGTAAACTTTATGTTCATCCAATCGGCATCATTTCTGTAGGATAAATCTTGAAGTCATTTTAACAGTCTGTTTAACATCTGTTATAACAACAGTATCAAGTAATCGTCAGCAACTTACAAAAACAGTCTCTCGACACGTTGATGGATAAAATCACGCTCATTTAGGGATTCAGGAAAAATATACCTTTGAACTTTTTGCACCACGCCGTTAAAATTAATGTGCACGACATTGAAATAAATACATCAATGTTGTTTTCTGTGGCCATCTGATGATGCAGTATCCAGAGTTGAATTTATTTCATCAAACTGAAATATTTTATCGCAAATAACGAAATAGTTTCTTCTGTTAAGATAAGGAAACAGTTTTTAGAAACGTACCAAAGTTTCGCAGGAGAAAGGTAAGTTTTTTTTTTTTCGTGACATGGCCCAGTTATTTCACAAAAAGTTGTTGAATGTCAATACAATTGGGTTTTGACTTTAGCTTACACAAACACATACTTAAATTAATTTATTTCGTATGCTGGAAAACCGACGTTTGAAAGAAACTTTGGTTAATTACTTTGCGTTACGCTGTAATGATTTTTTTTTTTTTTTTGCAGTTTCCGTTCTTGTACACACGCACACACAAAAGGTATCTAATACATGGGACTACCGTTATTTTATGGAGAAAAATGTTTTTTCTGGGAACTAAACCACTCATAGATAAGCCTCTTTCTTCGGGAACCGAGTGGCGTATTTTTCGTTGTTCACTCTTGCGAGTGTCGAATCGTTCAATGACGTCACTATTCTCACCTTTCCAGCTTTGTTGAATGAACTTGGTTTCTTGCGTCGTTTTCTGTTTAGAATTATGTGGCGGTGGCAGGCAGATTTGTTTTACTAATTGACGAAGAAGTGAATGAGTTTTCCGAAATACTTGAGAGCGAGAACACTGGGTACTTTGTATTTTCTATGAAGCCCACCTGTATTTGTAAAACTCAATTATCTGAAAACGCAATAAAATCAGTAGATATTTGGTCTTTATATAGTAAAAAGAACATTACACGTTGGCTCAAAGATATGAATTTTATGTTCTCGTGGCAAAAACAAATATCTTACTGGTACGCTGTTCTTGCCACTCGAGCGTATAAAATTCATACCTTCTCTCCACCGTCTAATATCTTGTCTGTATCTAATCTTCACTGTACGGCATCAAGATATATTCAAATCTTCTCGCAGGGCTTTAAATTTCCTTTATTGCGCAAAGTCGCATCATTCGATGAATACATTACACACAGCTTTTTACAAGGTATGGCTATTAAAAAAACGCTCAAAAACGGACGAAGAGTAAAACATGAAAAACTATCGTATGGTAGCAATAACGTTCTAGGGTACACAAATTAAAAGCTACGCCGGGAACATAACTGTATACATCAATTGCATAACCACTGCAGATAGCAAGATAACAAGAACTTAGCTTTGCAATCATTTTTACATCTTTGTGGGTGTTGTTGCCGCGTGCTCTGTGCCTAGTAGCGTGAATTCTTCAGCTTTTCAAATGCCTTTTCATCTTTCCGGCCATACAGTAAGACTATAATTTTGTAGATAAACATTTCAAATTTGTCGTATATACTAAAACAGGTGTTAATCTCCGATATGAATAGTAAGAAAAAACAGTAGAAATACTACGTGATCACAGATGACCTTCGATTACCAAGGAAAAACAAAGGTAAAATTAAACCGATCTACCAAATTCAAATGTATTTTCAATACTTAACAAAATACTGCAGCAAAGTAAATGTTGCCTTGAAAGATCGTTCTCGTTAATTACAAATGCGTTCGAAAGATCATTTGAGTCCCATGTCAACGAGTTTCTTATCTGGTTTTACCAAAATGAAACATCACGTCCTCACCAAGAAGTACAAACGGAGCCCAGTGTTTTACATCACTGAAGTTGCCGGATTCGGGCATGGATTTTCTGGCCAAATTCAGAGACTTACTAGCACTTTGGCCTTTCTCCAACTGTGTGTAGAAATGCTTCATAAACTCGTGAGATGCATCATCATCAAGCGCCCACAGTGACGCCAGAACAGAGCGAGCACCAGCTCCCAAAAAGGCCCTTGCAATACCAACCACGCCCTCGGCTTTGATCTCTCCTCGCCCACTGTGACAGCAGCTTAAGACTACGAGCTTTGCTTACAATTTGGATGTCAGGACATCTTCCATTGTTAGGAGGTAGTCTTCTTCTTTTGGTTTTCGGGAATGATCAGAATTTGGACATAAAACAATCTCGCCCGTTTCGACTTTTCCATGGGCGGCAATGTGTACTAAAGCAACCGAGTCTAGTCTGCTTAAAACTTCTTTTTTTGTTGCAGCCTCTCCAATGAGAGGCTCCGTCTTCAAAATGTTTCCAATCATTCCCACCTCTGCTTTGGCAGATGAGAGCTGATGAAGTCTCTTTGTCTTGATGCGGACACTTCCCACCCACGGATCGCCAACAAGCAATGCTTCACTTGTACCGTGTTGCTGCTCTGGTCTCTCTGTCGCCATCAGCTTTGAACTGGTTAAGGTCGGAATGAGTCGTATGGAAAATGTTTCTGCCAAATACCTGCTGTTTTGGTCCTTGAATGCAGGGAATGGAGCCAAGAACAATGGACCATCAGGGACAATGGTAACTGCATCACCTTGTATCATGTCTGCAATCGGACTAATGACCATGTCATACAATACTGTTAAGACATCATCCTCGCAGCCTGGTGACGTTGGTCCTTTCCCACCATCAGGTCCACGACTTTGATCAGCCACCCTTTCTTCTGTCGGTTCATCCAAAGATCGATTATCGCACTTAACGCCATCTAGCACACCAATTTTGGAGTATGCATCTTCATTCAAGGACTTCAAGGAATGCACGGCGTCTTCCCTAAAATATTTTTCATCAATTTTTTTCTGAACGTAAATAGGTTCTTCGCCCGTCTTTAGAACCCAGAAATTGATTGCATCCGTTCCAACTGCCAGAAACACGGTTGGTGATGAAATGTGTCTTAGAATGTCTGACATTGTTCCCATCTGCTTTGAAATATAGTTTAAAATGGCAGTGGCTGTTCCGATTTGTACACCAGGTCCAGGGTGAGCCAAGTTTAAGCCATATTGACGTTCCATGAGATCCATCAGGGCCTGTCCACGCCCTCGCTCAGCTGTTAAGAGAGCTTCATTCGTTTTGTTTTGTTTCAACATAACATTCCATAAAGCAGTGTAGGGCTCTTTGTAAAGATTCCGCAGGTTGATTTTCCATTCGTCTTTGGATTGAAGGCGATCTCTGAGATTATCAAACAGTTGTACACTGGATTTATAAAAGTACTCAGCTTTGCACAGGTCTCCGACAATGTGATAAACATTGCCAAGCTTAAACTGTGCGATTGCTTCTTCAACTCTGTCTTCAACTGCGGTACCAATGCTAAGATGTAACTTGTAGTTTTCAATCGCCTTTTCCAAATTTCCTTGTTGAAGATGGTCATCGCCCAGACTGGAATAAGTTTCTCCTTCTTTAGCTTTATCTCCCATTTCTTTGAAGATCTTAAGAGCTAGCTCGTAATACTCTTTGGCCTTTTGGAATTGTCCAAGGGACTTATAAGCGTTGGCAAGATTTCCGTACGCATCAGCTTCTCCTGGTCTGTCTTCCAATTCTTTGGCGATACTAATGTGTTGCCGGTAGCACTCTATCGCTTCACTGAAATTGCGGAGAGAGTTATAAGCATTACCAAGATTGGTATACGTGCGTCCGTCTCCTGTTTTGTCACCTACTTAATTGGCAATTCTAAGATGAAGCTTGTTGTACTCTATGGATTTTTCGAAATCGCCGAGAGAGCAGTAGGCTACGCCAAGGTTGCCATAAGCACGTCCTACACCGGCTCTATCTTTCATTCCTTTGGCGATACTCAGATGTTGCTGGAGGTACTCTATTTCGGTTTTAAAATCACCCAGCTTGTGATAAGCAATGGCAAGATTAGCATATGCACCTCCTTCTCCAACTCTGTCTCCCAGTGCCTTGGTAATACTAAGATGTAGCTGGTGACACTTAATGGCCGTTTTGAAATCACCCAGAGTGACATAAACAATACCAAGATTACCATAAGCAAATCCCTCTCCGACTATGTCTTTCTCTTCTTTGGCAATGATGAGATGTTGCTCGTGATGTTGTTTGGCTTTTTCGTATTCACCCGATTGGTGGTAGGCATTACCAAGATTGCCATACGCTCGTCCTTCCCCAACTTTGTCGCCCGTTTCTTTGGCAATACCAAGATGTTGCACGTGGTACTCTATGGCGTTCTTGATATCACTAAGAGAGTCATAAGCAATACCAAGATTGGCACATGCACGCCCCTCTTCATCTATATCTTGCACTTGTTTGGCAATGCTAAGATGTTGGAGGTGGTTTTCTATGGCCTTTTCAAATTCAGAGAGAGAGTAATAAGCATTGCCAAGGTTTCCATATGCATCTCCTTCACCACTTTTGTCTTCCATTTCTTTGGCAGTAGACATTTGAAGTTGGAAGTACTTTATAGCCATTTTGAAATCATCAACGAAAAAGTATCTGAGGCCAGTAACGCGATATTCCCGACATTTTGTCGCTCGTTCGTGTATCTCTTTTTCCATTTTCTCTCCTCTGGTTCTCTGGCAATGGAAACCAATAGCAATGATTTTCAGCCGTTTTTCAGCCAACGTTTTCTTTGACAGATAATAAATGCTGGCGTTCTTTCGAGTTCATGCCATAATAAAATGCTTTCAATGCTAAGAATCTGTCTTAACTCCAAATTCGGAATCACGACGCCATTTTATTTATGTTCTTTAGAGTTTATATATGATACCATTCAAGTGAAAAGTGACCACATTTCACAACCGTGTCAGTAACGTACATTTTACTTCTACTTTGAATTCCTGCCAACCCGCTCTGCATTGAGAGATTGGAACGTTTGCTCTTAAGTACATACAAATTCAACAAGCAGCATATCAGTTGGACTCACGTGCTAACACAAACTACGGCTTAGCCACCTACCTCGTCCTCGTGGGTGGCAGGGTTTGAACCTTCTTTGTCTGTGCTGTTTGTCTTTAAGGACATGTCCCTCATTTCCATCATCATTTGGCTTTGCTCATCACTCTTTTCAAAGTTGAGAAAACTATTTATTTACGTCTGAATTACAGTAATCCTCCATTATACCTGTTTATGATTATACAGACTGTACTATGTACTCACTATGAACGTAACATCACGAGATAGGTCGCATGACAATAAATGTATTTATGTATGCATATACACGGCACTGACTAAAAGATGTGAAATTTATTGTCGATGGAGTACTCCTATAGGCTGGTTTTCACTGGCGATGGACTGGGAGTGAAAGTCGTAGTCGGAGTCGAAAGAGAGCTTACATCCTAGTGAAAATTAAAAATTGGAGTCGTAGGCGGAGTCACAAGCTCGACGGAACTGGAGTCGGAAGAATCGGAACGTTTCCATTTCTTCCGGTTCCGTTTACGACTCCGTTGAATATGATCCAGTGAAAACTAGACTGTTGGAATCGAAAGCAGAAGCAGAAGAACCAACCAATCACAGGGCCCGGAATCTAGCATTATGATTGGTTTATTCTTCCGCTTCCGCTTCCGACTCCGACAATCTAGTTTTCACTAGGTCGTAAGCGAGGGAGTCATAAGCGGAATGGGTGTTCTGCTTCAGACTCCATTGGTTTGATTTTCTCTACATCGTATAGCGACACGCTTCTGATTACGACCTCGATTACCACTCTGATTACGACTCCGTGACTTGTGACTTACAATACAATCTATACTTGTTATAAAATGGCTACTTGTTTCTTCGTAGTAAATTAAACATGCTATCAACCCTTTGTGGCTTATTTCACAGTTCATGGTCGTCAGATTTGCGATAACCATTTAACACCATAGCAAGCAACTCAAAGGATACTGAAACTCCTTGGCCACAATTTACACTGTCGCCTTCAGCCTCTGCTTTCACTAAACACGTCAAAGTAAATAAAAACACAAATGCTTGCTTTTAGTCAAGTTATCACACTAGCTTTTTAGTCATATCATCACACAAGCTTTGTCTTTATGTTTACTGCAAAAGCGGTGCATGAAACTCATTGCTTGGAACCGCGTTTTTACATTGCTTGCCTGTTGTAAAAGGTGTATTTTTGTAAAGGTAGTCTTATTAAACAATCGTTTTCTGCCCTGAAGACTATTTTTCTTTCGGTGAATTTATTTTGTGATCCACTGTCAAGCCAGAGGTGGCCTTATGGCAGCATATAATGATTAGGTATTCAATTGTTTACAGCCAAACAACGAGCAGAACAAGCTTTTAAACTGAAGGGTTATTTAAATCCCTCGTCACCTCCTAAAGGACACATCGTGAAATCATTCCAATATACTCTATATGAAAACTTTCTTGAAGACCTCAAAGTGTACTCACGGATCCAAGTGGCAAGTGATGAGTCGAGGACGAGAGAGTTTGAAAGCGATTTCTTGTAAGAAATAAATGTACAAGATATTCTTTGTTACAGGCCAGCCATATCGTAAGATCTGTTTTTTGTTTTTTTTCTTCTTCTTTATTTTTTTCACCTCGTGATGTACCTTCAGGAGATTCCATCATATCAGTGGTAGGAACAACATCGTTTGAGGAATTCTTCGCCATCAGTTCTGCTGATCAGTGCCCTGTTGATGGGTTTTTAAATTTATTGAACATTTAGGGTAAAATCCCTTGAAACTAACTGCACGATTGGAAAGAGGGAGGCGCTAAGTGAAGGTAGTTACTATGCAAGACCATGACAGTAGTTCAAGGCCTCAGTCGAATCGTCTATAAGATGACAAGGGTTCACTCACTAACGTTTCTTACAATTATCCTGGCTAGTTTTTCCAAGTTAGCTCAAGTTGAATAAAACGAAAACGAACCAAGTACCCAGGAGGGAAGGGGAGGGGAGGAGGGGTGAGGGGGGGAAGCATATTCTTAAGAGAATGATGACATTCTGCCTTGATTTTTACAAGACGTTTTCACTATCTGCCGCATGAGAAAGGGTCCCTTAATTTTCTTCGAAAATGCAGTTTTTTTTGGACGTTGTTTTCACTCTCACGCATGACGCAAGTTAAAAACGACATAAACACTTGAAAACTTATGCATCGTGACGAATACCATATTAACAAAATCACTGTCTTCGGCTGTGACTTTGCAGTGGTAGTAAGAATTCTTAAAATTTTACATAGAAACTTCCGTCCTACATCTAACTATATTTAAGAAATAACTTCTGCCTGTTTGTTATTTTACATCCGATAAGTACTGACAGAAATACACATAATGCGACCATCATGGTCGCAAAACAAAAAAACATCTTTTGTTTTACCAACAAAAGGAATATTTTCAATTGACTTGAACGAGCAAACATTTTAGTCATGTCGACAATTTTGAATTCAAGTCCCGGGACACTCACTCAAATCGTTTAAAATCAGCGTAATATTTTCACAAATAACAAAGAAGTGGTCGCTGCTTCCACAGTTTATTGAAATGTAGTCCAATCCATCTTGGAGTGGCCGGGTTTAAGAAATATATTGTATGAAACAACGTGAATTGAAAAGAAATTATTTGAAGTATTAGTGTTTTCAGAGAGAAAAAAAATCATCAATTTATGAAATTTATGATCGGCAGAAGCTATACATCTAGCTTACTAAGTCGTAATTTGCAAATTTACGTTCCACGTTTGCCTCAGTCAACAACAACTTGTCTCTATTGAAACGTATCAAATTTAGATTAAAATAATGTCGATTGCTTTTACTTTCTCAGTGAATATCGTTCTAACTCTCTCAAAGGATCGACTTCTTAATAAATTCCCTATCCTTCTGTTAGTTAACAGTGTTAACAGAAGTGAATGCGGAATAGATCTTGATACCAGCTGGCAGAATTCAAAATTTCCTAAAAACTGACACTATGTTGATTTGACTACAATTATCAAGACCTAAATTAAAAACACTTAGGAATGCACCACAAATTTAGAACTCCACATGTACGGAGAAGATACCACAGTGGCTTATTACCTTGACAGATGGTCCTGTGAGTTAAAGCTTTTCAGAAAATAACAACCAGTCTTATACCCGTCAAAGGATGGTTTGTGCAAATTGTTTCCAAACTAAAAACCAAAATTCCAAGGATACTTTTCTATTACTATTGGTCATGGCCACTTAAATAAGAATCTCCGAGATAGTTTCTAACTTCTTTTCATAGTTTGTCAAGCCATTTTTCGAATGTACTATGACGACAAAGATGACTTTGTCTTAACTGAAGGCTAATCGAGACAGAACTGGTTTTTCAACAGCTTAAAGTTGAAATGCCACTTCGAAGATCTCAATCTCTTTAGTTCTTTTCAACACAGACGACATATATCATTCATTTATTTTATACATTCATTATTTCACATTTATTACTTTATGTGTATACGCTGACCAATTCGCAGTGTTTTCGCGGCTCAATGATAGAAAGTTTGCACAGAAAACAAGTTTCAGTCCTGTTGAAGCCTGCATTCTTTAAAGCTTCCTTTTCATTTACATACATCTAAGTTAAAATATAACTCATTGCATTTCGTTCTTTCCACCGTTGTTTGACGGTCAAAAATCATCAATTCTCGTGCAAACGTTGAAGTGTGGGAAATTATAGCAACTCAGTGCACGTTAAATTAAGATCATTTATTTTCTTTTCGAGATAGTTAACAGAACTTTTTTGTAGTGAAAGCAAATAATTATTCACATTTCAAAATGTTGATCCCTCCCTCTTCACTAAAAGTTTAAAAACCTCAAAATTAAAATAAAACTATTCATAAAAACTATATACACCAGCAGTTAACTTGACAGAGCTTTAAAGTGATTTCTTCCTGACAATAAATTAAAACATCCATAGCATGAGGATGCGTTCAAGAAGGCCACGGATGACCTAGCCCCAGTCCTTTTGGTCTCAAGTATGCCCTGACTGGGTCCTTGATGCCATTTCTGTCAGTTCCCAGTCCAGTCCCTGGCGTCCAACCCATTATGCGTAGCATCTGGTTCCCAATGTTTGATGGGGGTATAGGGTCGTCTCCTCCCACTGTTGCTATGGAAACAAAAAGCAATCAGTATTTAATTAGTTTAGTGAAATAATGAGTCACACCTTTTATTTTGAATCCCAAAAGTTATCCATATCTATTTTTTGTGTTACAATGTTAATACATGATCAAGCAGACAAGCTTTGAGAATAAAGAAAACTATCAACTGGAGGAAATTACAGTATATCTACCAACATATTCTCACAGGTTTCATTACAAGAAATGTATGGTGCGGTGCTCAGTGACAAGAATTGATAGTTTGATCTTGTGGCAATGGCAATTTAATCAGATTCCTCCCAAAACTAAATGTAAGCAAAGTGCACTGTGATGATTCAAGAATTACTTACAATGTGGACCACAAATTTGAGGTGGCATTTTCCTCCGCCTCTTTGTCTCTGCGTCTGGTCGGTTAGGGTGTCTTGGAGGCGATGGGCGACTAAGAAACAATTAACAGTAATTTAAACGAAACACATCTTGACTTTAGACCTAAAATTGCAGACAAAAGTGTTGAAACATTTTTTTGGAAATGGAAAGGTTTCTAACAAAGAACAGTACTTCTCTCAATTTAAGAATTACCTTGTTCATCCATAGCCAACCCCACACCCCCAATCAGTGTTGAAACATGCTTTGTTAACACAGTTCCATGGTTACAACAATGGAAAGGGCGGAGTGGGGGAGGGGGGGGGGTGCAAATATGAGAAGTGGAGGTACATGTAGCACAAACCATACTTGAAGGGAAAAGATGTGATTTTGGGCAGCGTCTAAATCACTTTTGTTCCTAATTGCAATAAGAATTTTTTTTTTCAAGCAAGTAATTAAGAAGTTAAGGTCATTCCCCAGTATTGCACTGCGCATCCCTACTGCGCATAATTTCACATGTGATTAGCGAACGCGCATTAAAAAATGGCGGCTTTTTCTTTACGGCCATAGAAGTAAATCGTCATTTCCTCGAAAACGAGTACGGTGACCTATCATTTTTTCCTGTTGTTTTGAATTGAGTAATAAATTTCTCTATGTAAAATAAGTATGGACCAATTCTCAGTGTAGAACAAGGAACAATAGTCGGAAACGTGAATTTAGCAAGCAATCGTGACTATAACCACGGCACTATTATAAAAATTTATTGGGTACAAACAAGGTGCTGTTGCTCCTAAACAAACATGGGGACCCCGCATATTCATTTCCAAATTTAAGTTCCTATAATATAAACAATCAACAGGCAATGTTTGACAAAAATCTCAGTGCAGGTTCTATTTCAGTGGAATGACCTTAACTCCAACGAAAAAATAGTAACCTAAAAGATTATATTCTGTACAATATATTGCAGTGCGCAGTTCTTTACCTTGTTTTACAAAGTAATACTCGTCCCCTGTGGACAGGATCTGCCTGGCACTGAAGGGAATACAAAGATGCCCACTGATATACCTACATTGTATTAAAAAAACAAATCATAAAAATCAATAGTTATTTATTGAACTCTTGAACTACTCAAGGTGTCCCACACATGCAGTTACAACAGAAAAATGTGAATTATTTCTGTAGGTATACAAGTTTGACAGAATGATAACTGTTATAAGTTGTAAAATGTTCACTGAAATAAGCCGTGGTAACCACATGCATGTACTTTAACATAGACAGGAACATACATTTTGCGACAGATTGGAGCATGATAGGGACTATTGTCTTATGAACTGGATATCCCAAGGCAAGAAACCACCTTAAAGGAGGTAAGGTGCAGCTACATATAATCGGTTGGAAATGATTTAAATTAAGCACAAAGGCAAAAGTTCATTACCTGTGCTCTTTCCAGCTTGTTTGATGGAAAAACTGACAATCTAGAATTAAATACAATATGCATAATAAATAACATTTTCTTAATGTGTACAAGAAAATGTAATAATTTTACAAAACAAAATATTAAAGATTAACTATGAGTACGTCTTACTAATACATATTTAGCAGGGTACGTATACAGTGATTAAATGCCAGCATTTAGTGGATACAAGCTTGTGTACCTGTAGTTACATGTATTAAACACAGTTTGAAAGAAAAGACAAGGAAATTTTGAGCCCCAACTCTGCATAGAGAGAGTACAATAATAAGACTGAAAACTGAAACTCTAGCAGTAATGTGAAAGTTGAAACAAAGTACAATTTCATCTGATGTTTACTTACTCTGTCCATTTTTCATTCTGAAGAAAAACTGCAATATTCCTGTTTATGTCACCCATAGTACTTTCCTGTAGAAGAACCACACAAAAAAATATGATCATGTTCTTTGAGCAAATGCAGTAGTGTGCAGTGCAGTTCACATGGAAACAAATAGATTTTTACAAGTTATTACTACTTTAAACAACCATCGCCTTTGCAATGGTCAACCAGTTTAATGTTGAATTCTTCGTTCCCTGTGTTTCTGATTATGGTTAAATGAGATAAAAAAAATAAATAAATAAAAATCAAACTGGTTTGAATAAAGTTAAACCAAAAAAAATGAGAAATAGATATACAGTCAAATTATAATTTTTTTTTTTCTGGCATGTTCCATTCAATGAAGACCACACTCGGCTAGCCCAGCCCATCACTAATTTTCAAGAAATTATGCCAAAATGATAAGAAAATAAAATATGTACATGTATAGGTCTGAAAAATACTTCACTGTGCATGTCCAAGCAGTTAAAATGATATTTGCTCAGATAAGATTCAGTTTTACCTGTCCATATAATTTTGAATTTTTCTTCAACCTTCCTTGAAGACCTAGAACAAAGAATTTGGAGATGTAAAGAACAAGTATACAGCTGTAAATCTACTTTGATTTTAATTTGATATTATAGATATTAATGATGCAATATTAGAGAAATTTCAAGGTCAAGTCACTGCAGACAAACATGAAGCATGGGTGGGATGGAAGAATAGAATGAAAAAGGGAGGGGCAAGTAACAGTAACTGCAATGTAATTTACTCAGACCTGGCGAGGCTCAGATTAAAGCCAACGACCATGTACATGTACATGTGCAGGGAGGTGCGGTGGCCTCATGGTTTAGTGCAATCGACTCCGGATCAAGTAGTCAGGGTTTGAGTCCTGCCCGGGTATAAAGTGTTGTGTTCTTGGGCAAGACACTTAACTCTCACAGTGCTCTCTACCCCCAAGTGTTTAAATGGGTACAGGCAAATTTGATGCTGGGGGTAACCCTGCAATGGACTTGCCTCCAGGGGGAGCAGAAATACTCCTACTCCCTTAATGCTATGGAAACCGGGATGAGCTCCGGCCTTATGGGTCACTTGGCTCATATGCATACTTACATACATGTACACAGTACACTCACTGGCTAAGGGGATAATGGCAGGTGCCCTGCCAAGGGGTTCCTCCAGCCTGTACAGCAAGATGAGCATAGTTGCTGGCATTATGTTGTGGGCCAAGCCAAGCCAATAACAATATACCCCCTCCCAGACAGGTTTCAGCACAGGGCTGAAGGGGTGAGCACTACAGACGGAAATATTACTTCCTTTACTATCAATTAAGACTAATTGAGTAGTTACACTCTGTTGATAGAACAGATAACTGTTAAGAAGGAGAGAACAACTTTGCTGCTAAAACCACAAACTTCGGCCTTCTGCGAGAAAGTGGGTGGATTCATATTCTCCTATGGCAAAATGTATGCATGACTGGCAGAAGCTAAATATTGGAGTCACCTGTAGAATGGCCAATGACCACTGCAGCTGGCTCACCAACATTATAAGCTTACATGTAAGTTGTTGATCTGTCGTAGAAATTGGGTTCATTAATTAATATAATTTACACTGTATACCTACCCAAACCACCTTTTCCTTCAACACCTGAAACAAAAGGTCTCCTGTATTCATCCATGACTCCATTTACCATATTTTGAAATTTGTCTTCTTCTGTATCGCTTGCACTTCTCTCTTCCCACCACGGGTTGATCCTCACGTCACATTCAAACGAGCTTTCTTCTTTCTCATCGTCCCCAAGGCGACCTTCATCATTTGTGAAAAACCCTTCCAGATCACTCTCTCCCGAGGAAGAAAGATCTATTTTATAATTTTCTGGCCGTGCCATTACCATTTTTTCATCACAATCATCATGGTGTAACCATGTAGATGAGTGTGCGATGCTTTGATCGCTTGGCTTGGCAAGTCGTCCTGGCATATGTAACCTCGATGGCAACTTGTAGAAATGGTTGGACGAACCACAAGTCTCCATAGGCTCACCGCATCCACTGCTCAAGCCATTTTCAATATCTGCTAAACTTCCTTCTTCCTCCCTCCGTTTGAGACTGTTGTGTACTTCGCTTCCCATGGCAGATTTCCCGCACACCTTACGTTTTCGAGTCCTACTCAATGATTTTAAACTCCCCAACGAACCTGGAGGAGAGTCGCGATCGTTCAGTGACTGCGAGCCGGACACTCTTTTAAGCTTTCGCTTTCTCTTCTTTCTACGTTTTGTCAATCCTACTAAAGGATCACTCACTGAATCACTTTCCCCTTTCTCTTTTTCAGGAAGAGGATATGGATCTGGATTCTCGCGGCCATGATGTTGAACTCTCAACAGTCGTTTCGTAAATGATGTTTCATCCTCCGAATCACTTTGACACATGGATATATTTTCAATGTAATCCATTAAGGCTTCTTCTACAGAATCATTACTCTCAGCACTTGCTTTAGGACGTTCTCGAAGCGGTGGATAATCCGATCGTCGTTTCCTTCCTCGTCTTTTCTTCGGTGCTTTGCGGACCGGAGTTGCTGACGGCGATTCTCTAGTTCCAATCGTTGTGTCGGAATGAGCCGAAGGCGGATCATTCGTTCTATCCAAAGCACTGCTAAGGTCTGAAACAAGCTCATCCATTACGATCGGCCTGTTTTCTTTATTTCCCTGACGAAGAAAATTAAATCTTTTGCATCGACCTGCTGAAAACACGATCACAGCTGTCCGCCATCTTAAAATTTACCAACTTTAGTTTCCAGTCTTCCACCAGACTCCGCGGAGAAATATTTAGTATTCAAAATGGACGACCTAACGCAAATACTTCTTTGTGCTTTGTTTATTTAAAGATCAAGGGTTGCCACGGATATTGCACTGTTATTTAAATTTGCCATGAATGATTCATTATGCCACTGTGCGTAGGAAGAAGGACATCATTAGTTTATTGTGTTGTGCTGACGATTTTGCAAGCTTTAAAGGGTCAATCGAGCGGCTTCAATTTCGAATCTCCGACAGATCAGAAGAAGTGTTTCAGAACGTCGAGTTACAAAGGTATTGTGAAAAGAAACTCTTACATTGTAAGCGGGAGACTTCTATCTTTACAGCGAATCCATCAGACACTTAAATACGTGTTATATACGATGCTAAACTAACAAGTTCAGCTTGCTCAGGTTACTAAGCTTTTCGAGTAAAT
The DNA here is from genome assembly GCF_042242905.1 of Orbicella faveolata. Taxonomy (NCBI): domain Eukaryota; kingdom Metazoa; phylum Cnidaria; class Anthozoa; order Scleractinia; family Merulinidae; genus Orbicella; species Orbicella faveolata. The sequence continues at coordinate 9,491,151 of NW_028301555.1, read as the reverse complement.
TTAGCTTCATTTAATTCATGCTAAGTCCTTTTAATATGCAAGCTTATTACTTATAATATTACAATTTATGTCTTAACGGCAAACAAGAAATAAATCTATAATCCATACGGATTTATACCCTCTGCATACTTTAATATTTGCGATAGGTTAACTTGGCCGAGAAAATATTATTATTAAATGACAGAGGAATAAATTGATCATTAAGGGTGAAATTTCAAATTTCAAATTTCACTAGGTTATTTTTCCCAATTTTGGCCGCATTTATTGGTAGACTTGTAAATTATAGGAATCTGGGGCATGGCTAAGCTTATGATGATGGCAAACTCTTAAGACAGGAATGTATACTGCCCTGCATAATAAATACCTGAGTGTATCTAATATTCTCACATAAGTATTATCCATTAAGGTTCATGTAGTTACGGGATGCCCTAACACTCGATCAATATGGTTGACACTCGATCGACACTTGATCAACATCTCGCTTGACAGTCGGTCGAGTCAACTAATTTTCGATTAATGCATATGAGTCTGAACGCTTGGCTGACTATCGGGCGACTGTTGATGGAGTGTCGATCGAGTGGCAATTGAGTATCGACAGAATATCGATCAGGATGTCGATTGAGGGTATTGATCAAGAGTATCAATCCCTCAACTGCGGATGCCTTTTAAATACACTTGATCTAAAAAGTTAAGGCTTGAATTGGATGCATTACCAGCTGTGCTAACTTGTGTACATAACTGCAGATACTATCCATCATGTCATTGTCTTTACATTTATTGTTCTTCAATGATATTGACTTCATAGAAAATGGCAATATGATCACAGAGCAAGTTTACCCTGATTCTTTTACTTTTAATTTTGCACTAAATTTCAGAGTAATCATGATGTTCTGAGAAGTGATTGTGATGAGCCTGTCGAGCAGGCGATTAAGGTACTGAATTTCAACAAACTGCCAACCAGGAAGAAGAACAGGACTCTAGCTAAATAATTTGGTTCTAAAATGGGTTGTGCACCATCATCGCAAAATTTTCAAATGAATGAGAATGAGACTCGCCTTCTGCAAGAGATAGATCGCTTACGAGACAAGGAGCAGTCACAACAACTAGAAATCAGTCAGTTAAGGGCAGAGAATGACAAACTACGACAAGGCCCTGTGCTGAATGGTGGATATGAAAGTATGGATGCAATTTACAGAGATACAGCTGACGATGAAAGTCATGACATTCTTGTGAAGGAGATTGAGAGATTGAAGCTGGAGCAGAGTGACAAAGACAGAGAAATCAGTGAACTGAGGGAGCATAATGAACAGTTGAATTTGTCATTACAGAACACACCTCAAGTGCAGGTATTATGGTTACTTAAATTTCTTAGGAGTATGAACAAGATATTTGCACATTTAAAGAAAATAAACACACTCTTGAATTTAGAAGTCATGTTTCAGATACTCTGAATCCATCATTAGTTTCAGGGTGTTTACAAGTGACAAAAGACTAAAAAAGTGATAGAAAATTACAATACTGGAATAACATAGCTAATAGGAAAACATATGTGAAAAATGGAGTTCATTCCATTCTTGGCAATTCTTTATTCAATGAATCAGCAGTTTGGTACAGACATATAGAGGACTTTGTTCCAAGTTTGGGGTGTATCAGTATACATGTACACTGTATGAAAAGAGGTTGATATGCTAATTCTTTTTATTGCAGGCTTTCAGTCCAGCTCCAACACAAGCTTCACCGCAGAAAGCCCGCAATTTACCCAAAGTTGGAGATCCGGTGAGTTAGACAAATGTAACACAGTATAGACAAACCTGATCAATACAGCACCTTATTATTACAATCATTGACCTGACTTGACATTGCCATGGAGATGGGGTGTAACAAAAGGTGCCATGGGGGCAGGGTGTGACAAAAGATCCTGTGGGGGCAGGATGTGGCAAGGAGGTGTGAATGCAGTCAAACTGTTACAACCAAACAATTTCCCAAGGATGTCTTGACATAACTAGGTTTATTTACAACTGTAAAACAACCAAGAGCTTCATATTTCCTCTGATTTTGCATTTAACTATTGGTGAGCCATAAAAATGTGGAAAATGTACTGTCATTCATATGCATACCTGTACATGTATTATATAGTAGACAGCAAAGATACCTGAAGGTACAACTGTAAGTTGTGCAGCAAACTCACAAGAGGAGTGGGGGATGCAACTTGAAAACAACTTGTATTCCTGGTTGGCACTGGTCTACATTGTGTAACTACAATTCCGTGTAATTTAATTTGTAGGTTCTAGCCATGTGGGAGTCAACTCCATGGCAGTATTTCACGGCCACCATAGTCTCGTTTAACTCCAACGCACTGAAGTACACCATCAACTGGGATGACCAAGATCCAACTGGGCGTGTAGTTGATTACTTTAATTTGGCACTGGATCGAGTGCCAGAGCCAGACGAGATTGCCATTGGTTCCATTGTGCTGTTCCCTCAGGGGAAGTACAGGGGACAAGAAGGCGTACGGCTGGGTGGTCTGCGATATCATCAGGTGTGTTGCCCAGCATTTTCAGGAAGTCAACTTTAAATGAATTGACCCACAGGGGACCAGGGACTCCCATATGAAAAGGATGGGGTGCTCATCAGAAATTTTGAAAAGAACCCCTAAGAGGTACCATATAGATCCTCTTTAGTGGGCGTGGCTTAACTTTTTGTTGCCCCTTAGAGGTAACAATTCTAAAACAACACATTATCTCCATTTTTTTTTTCGGTTCAATACCCTAAAAGGTACCACAAAAACTGAACCCGCTGTGGACCTTTTGAGGCTGAACACCCAAAGAGGTACCAAAACTGCTTTCTTTTTTTTTAACCCTTTAAAGCTATGACGAGCACCCTGTCCATTCTTTTATGGGAGCCTCCCACCTCCCCTGCAGAATTGACCTTGTGTGTTTAAAAGTTTTCAGCTACTATAGGGATATTGCCTTTGGCTTGCGGCACGAATCAAAATGAAGGCAAATGTACAATTTTCTGGTTGATGAAATGATGCAAAAATGTAGCTGAGAGATGTTTTTAACATCATCATCATCATCATCATCTGCTCTCTTCATTCCATTAGACACACGGCTGTCACTTTCTAAAACAAACACATTCTGTTTTGTGCCACTGTCTTGGTTACATTAAAACTCTTGTATTGTTTCTAATGTCTTTCTTCAAGTGGTTTTTGGTCTCTCTCCCACCCTTCTACCTTCTGGTGGTAATTTTAACAGAATCAAACTGTTATTGAATGTCTGTTAATACAGAAATTGAAACTGTGGTACATGTACTGTTAATTAGCTTTTGTGTGTTGTTGAATGTACATTGTACATGTTGTATAGGTGTTTTTAGAAGTTTGAAAAAATTTTTTGGTTATTAAAACTTGATTTTACTTTACAGAATGTTAAAAATGTCTCTTATTTTAATTTAGGGACGAATAACTCATGTCTACGATGGCAGCAGAGGCCAGAAACTTTATGATGGCATACACACTAAGGGAGAGAGCGACAGCAAATGGGTGACATATTCAGGCTACAATTTATACTTTCGTGAAATGGAGATTTCTCAGTTGCGCATCTCTCCCAATGTGCTGGACATTCTGTCTGCTCAGGATCCTGAGCCAGCCAGTCAGCAAAGTAGCTTTGTAGATGATGGGATAAGTCCATGCGATATATTCATTTCATACACAAAGGTTTGTAGATTGAATGTTTGGGTGTAGGGAACAGAAATTGGAACCGTGTTGTAGGAGAGACCATTGTGTTTTTGAAGAGGGCTCTTAGGGAGGTTAATTACCTCCAAAAACTCCTTTTTTCCAAAAAATCCTGACTAATTGCAAAGTACATGTATCACCTTTTACGATAAATAAGTCAAATAAGTGCATCTTACGATTATTATTAAACATGAAAATTCCACTCTAACATCAACTGTTGCATAGAAGTAACCTGTGAACAAATGTGGATCAGTGTGCAAAGAAATTGTTGTGTGCCCAGGACTGGCAGGCTTTGTAGTCTTTGGCTGGTGGATTAATTTGTCTTTTACTTGCCCAACTGGTAATTCAAGTTACAAAAGTATGGTAATTTAGAGATGAAGTTTTTGGGGGCTAGGGAGAATGACTTCCGGGCTAGTACATCGTAGTTACAGCTTGTCCAAAGGAGGGGTAGTGAATGGTAAATGTGAGACTTTGCCAGAGGGCGAGACTAGCATTTTTCTTTGCGAGCCCGAGACATTTTGACTTTTGAAATTGTGAGACCAAGACCTCAAAGTGTTTTATTTGCGAGCATGAGACGTTCGATTCTAGAAGTCCACGTTATTTACAAAAATAAACAAACAAATCAGGACTTCAAGACGTTCTTAGCCTTGCAAAAAATTGAGACTGCAAGACAGCTTTGTGAAAAAATCGAGACTGCAAGACGCATGGTTTTCAAAAATTGATTTTTTTTGGCGCATCCTGATGCGGACTTCTGCTGGATTTTGTGGTGGTGTCAAATCAAAATTGGGGGAAAAAGAAATCATGCGCAATGAGGTACATGTGATGGGAAACATAACAGAAACCTTCTTTGTACTATCGGAAACTAGAGTTTGGTTTTAAAAGAACACTTGCATAACCTAAGAGTTGAAATTAAGTTCTTTCAAAAGGTGCATTTAGATGTGAACAAAAAAACTGCTTACATGGAAAAATTGCCCAACCCCACTCCTCCCCCCTCCAAAAAAGAGGAAATTGTCTACCCCTGCGCCTGTACATTTGAACAGAACACAATAATTTTCAACTGACATATAACTGTACTGCAAGCAGTCATGTACATGTACAAATGAACATTGTTATATTCTGTTCTCAAAACTTACTGACAGAAGAAGATATTTTATTGAGAGGGGTGAACACCACAACCATGTGTACCACAGTGGGTACAACATCAGTTGCATATTATTAGGATCACAATGTAAATAATGGCTGTGAGAATTATTGGAGGTGCATAAAATGTCTTTACTGTTATTGCCAGGTCAACAGCCCTTCGGCCATCCGGAACCGTGAGGTAGCCCCATCCGAAGCTCCGCCCAGTTACGATGAAGCCATCATGTCAAGTATGTGTGACCCTCGCGACATTAGACATCAGTTGGAAAGCTCTGGAGCAAAGGTGAATGAAGATAAACATGGAGCAGATTCACTGATTCAGACAGTCCAACAGATTAACACAGCTAAGGTGTTTGTGGCTTGCCTTAGCGATGAATATGTCAAGTAAGTAACTAACATAATCATGTGCTGATACAGTGTGCCATACAATACCACACAAAAGGAAGGTACTACCCTATTACGAGATAAGGACTTGCACAACATAGCACAACGTAGCTCTACATGGCACAACATACACAACACAGCACAGCGTAGCACAGCGTAGCACAGCGTAGCACAGCGTAGCACAGCGTAGCACAGCGTAGCACAGCGTAGCACAGCGTAGCACAGCGTAGCACAGCGTAGCACAGCGTAGCACAGCGTAGCACAGCGTAGCACAGCGTAGCACAGCGTAGCACAGCGTAGCACAGCGTAGCACAGCGTAGCACAGCGTAGCACAGCGTAGCACAGCGTAGCACAGCGTAGCACAGCGTAGCACAGCGTAGCACAGCGTAGCACAACATGGCACAACATAATCGCTTATGTCGCTAATGTGAACATCGACCTAAAGACATAAGCCTGGTTCACACTAGCGACATAACGACATCGTCACGAACGAGATAAAAAGGACGTTTTCTCGACGTAAAAAGGGCGTTATGTTTGTAGTGTGAACATGTAGACATAATGGCATATTAGCAACATAACAGCATGAACATAACGACATAAAGATAAAACTGATCTTTTCCTTATTTTGTTATGTCGATGTCGTGATGTCGCTAGTGTGAACCAGGCTTTAAGGAAAAGATCAGTTTTTTATCCTTATGTCGTTATGTTGCTGTATGTCATTAGGTCAAGATGTTCACACTGTAGACATATGACATAACGTCCTTCGTATGTCGTTATGTTTTTGTTGTTACGTCGTTATGTCGCTAGTGTGAACCAGGCTTAACTGATACAAGTGATTATACTTGATTGTCTCTCCACTCAGGGATGAAATTTGTCGTCAGGAGTTTCAGTACGCCAAAAAGACTGTCAAAAAACCGGTTATACCAGTTGTTGTGGGAAGCTCGTTTGATTGGATGATGACGGTTGTGGGACTTCTTATTGCCGGTGAAATTTATATTCACTTCAGCAACAAGGACGTGCAGGAAACTAAAATGACGGAGCTGTTGAAAGCTATCAAAAAGAGTGTTCCTCAAGTAAGAGTTCCAGATTCGATGGGAAGTGTACAAGGTAGGTTTGATAAGAATATACTTACTGATAGCCTGTGAGCAGATTCTGATGCGTTGCAGCACGAGCAAAGGTGGGCTCCTACGCAGGCGTCCGTTTGGCTTGTCACGCAGTTTTCCTCCCCAAGATTGCATGACGAGCCCAATCTGCGTAAGATCGGAGACTAAAACAAACGCGACGCTGCGAGAGATGAGTCGGTGACCGAGGTGAGCCGGTGAGGGGCTCGACACGAAAAGAGCCTTTGCATGAAAATATAAATTGTCAGCCAAAGTATATTAGGAACTGATTGTGTTTTTTTTTTTTTTTTGTCTTGTTGTAGAATTACAAAGTACTGAAGCTGCCCCAGAAAACAGGACTCTGGGCCCTGCTGACGTGTTTGTCAGTTACTGCTGGGTGAATTCAGAAAAGGCGCACAAGTCCAAGCAGGTAAGAGTCGTAATGGGGTGGTGGCTTTTACAGATAACGAAAATATTTTGGCTTTTAAACAGCTAACGGTTAATTTATTTTCCTTACGTTCAACAGAAATATTAGAAACTAATTACCATCGTTTTAAAAAGTTAAAAATCAACTTGCATTGATTAAAAAAGTTAAAAATTTATTATAATTACTGTAAAACATATTAAGGTCTTAGGACCATTTCGGAATGGACAGAGGTATTCTTACAGGATTTGTAGACTGATATCACTTACAAGCCACAAAACAAGACACAACGGTTAAAATTTTCCATTTTTTACGCCTAACGGCTAAATTTTCTGGCACATTTTACGTCTAACGGTTAACCCCATTGGGAGCTGCAGGTTAGTACATGAAGATAAAATCACACAAACAGAAAAGAACAGAAAACCTTACCTGTATTAGGTGTATCTCGGCTATTTCCAACTATATTGTGTCACATCACCAGGTGAAGGACTTCATTGGATCGCAGTTTGCTGATCCCAGGAAAGTCCATGCTGGCCTGGCAAAGAACAACAGGTTTTCATTATGGATTGATACGGAACGACTCAAAACAACCAATCAGAATGATGAATCTTTAGGCATGGTATGTCCATTAATACATTACTTGTAGCTGACACAAAGCGCGGGAAAACGAGTGCGTTTAAGTCACGATTGGGTCTGGTTTTACTTCTGATTGGATGAAAAAGTGGCGCGAGTTTCTTAAGTCAATCGTGTAGCGTAGTTGATGCAAAACCAATTACTTCTCGACATTCAAATGAAAACCGCTCTAATTTAGGTTACAACTTCTTGTAAATTTTTAAAGTTCTGAACCCTTTCCGTAGGAACCAAAACTGAGAGACAGTAGTAGAATTTTATAAGATGTGTGAAAACATTTTATTATTTTATATCTTGTTCTGAGCACCATGGCAAGTTTTATAAGAAATCAGAAGTTTATGTGCAATCAAGCCATTTACAAACATGTGACCTCAGTTGTTCGAAGGCTGAATAACGCTATCCACAGGATAAATTGCTATCCAGCAGTGGATAAGTGTTAACAAAACAAACCATGCTATCCGCGGGATAGTGATTTATCCGGTGGATAGTGTTATCCGAGTGTGACGAAAAACTAAGACCCTCAAAAACTAAGACCTAAGTTCCCAGCTTAGTTTTGCACCTTTCGAACAACCCGGACCTGTGTTCTACTGAATGTCCTGCAGAAAGCATGCTAAAGAGCTTTTTTAACTTAATTGCAGTTTGCACAGATCGCGGAAGGACTTGGTAAAGCTAAAGTGGTGTTGGCGTTTGTTAGTAAGCAATATGCGAACAGCGAGAATTGCCGAATGGAAATCCAGTTCGCCCTCAAGGTAAACACGAAATGTCGATACTTTACAAGTACATGGTTTCGGTTATACCAGGCAATATGGTATTCCAAATAATTCTGTGCTAAAACACAAAAGATCGATAATTTGTAAGTACATGATTCGGTTTATGGTAAGTTTCAGGCGATATAATATTCCAAACAATTGATAGATAGATCTTGAAACACAAAACATCGATAATTTGTACATAACTTCATTTGGTTATGGTAAATATCTGGTGATATTTTCCAGTTAATAACCTATATGTGAATTCATATGACTTGTCTAAAGAAATTTTGTCTAAAGCTTTGAATAAAATAAGAATTAAAAAGTATCTAGATAGGTCTTTCATCTTGTAGCTTAAAAGTGATATGACATGACGTGTTTTCAGTCTCTGAAGAAACCGGTGGTTCCGGTGATCGTGGGCGCAGATAATGACTGGCAGAGTACAGTGGTAGGGTTGTTAGTGGCTGGGCAGGAGAATCAACCAATCAACTTACAGGCCGTCGATTCAGAGCAAGAGTTACAGCAAAAAATACAAGAAATTCAGTAAGTATCACACTGCCAACAGTGCGATAACAGTTATGAGCGTTGGTATCTTTACGCAAATTCTCCTTACAGGTCCTCATACATTTCTTTGCAAACATGGTTGGAGAATTTGAATTAGTGTCGTGTCTGGTTGTGTGGGAGCCTTTTTGTACCGTGTAACCTCGACAAAACCAACATTCTTCAGCTTTGTTCCATCTCCTGGTTCCTCAGTTTTGTATGTGCTGCATTGGCCTAATATCATGGGTGCCGGGGGGAGGTTCCCATCTGAAAAGATCGGGGATTCTAGTCGTCTCGCTTAGGCTTATAAAAGAAGGATTCTGGTCTTACTTAAGGTGCTCATGACGAAACGCCATATTTTTAGCTGTCAAAGTGTCTTTTAGGGTGCACTTGCTCTTATTTCCGTTTTTGGCTCGATTTCCGCCGGTCTCTCAAGTCCGGCCTACTAACGCGGGCTCCTTTCCTGAACAGTGGCTGGTAATCGAACCTATTCCGTTTTAAGTGGTATCTTTTAGGCTGAAATAAAGCTCGAGACACGCCTAGATTGGTCTCTTCTAGGGATTCAAATTTCCCGACGAACATCCCCGACCTTTTCATATGGGAGTCCCCCCCGGGGGGGGCATGAGTAGCAGGCGTATTAGATCACACCTCCACCCCCATCCCCACCACACCCGCCTTATAAGCCTACCAGATTGAGCTGTCCAGCTTCAAGTTTTGTCCTGTGTTCCTGGGGAAGTTTCTCCATCCACCCAGCCGACCCAGGTGAAAAAATGTTCAGCTTTGGTGGTTCAGTTTGCAGCGCATTTCATTGATTCTCGTTCAATTTCAGGGATTCCATTTTACCTTTGCTTGGTCTCAAGGAGGAAATCAGAAGTTACCGTGCACCTGTTATAGGTGATCATGTGATCTCCCATCACCAAAAATGGGCTTACTTCCCGGCGAGCATCGTGAGCTTTGACCGCGAGAGCATGTCCTACACGGTGGACTGGGACGATGGTGATCCGACGGGGAAAGTTCAATCTTACAAGGTTAGCCGAGTACCAAACGGATACTTTCAAGTGTTAGAATAGTTTTCATTTGAATGGTCATCCACTGACTGAAGGTTAGAATCATTGTATATAACATGATAAACATTCCCGCATGAAAGGACACTGCTCACTAGCTGCCATTTGAATGGTCACACACCAAGGTTTCGTCCACAGACTTAAAAGTTAGAACCACCTTGTACAGCATAATAAACAGTACCACATGAAAGTACTGCTCGATAACTTTCATTTGAATGGTCACACACTAGGGTTTCATCCACAGACTTAAAAGTTAGAACCACCTTGTACAGCATAATAAACAGTACCACATGAAAGTACTGCTCAATAGCTTTCATTTGAATGGTCACACACCAAGGTTTCGTCCACAGACTTAAAAGTTAGAACCACCTTGTACAGCATAATAAACAGTACCACATGAAAGTACTGCTCAATAGCTTTCATTTGAATGGTCACACACTAGGGTTTCATCCACAGACTTAAAAGTTAGAACCACCTTGTACAGCATAATAAACAGTACCACATGAAAGTACTGCTCAATAGCTTTCATTTGAATGGTCACACACTCAAGGGTTTCATTCACAGAACAAATAGTTAGAACCAAAATAGTTAACTCAAGTTGTCGCGCAGGCAGTGAAATAATTCAGTAGAGTTGTTATGAAAGAGGATTATCCACTTCAGTGTGATGTACATGAAGCCCTTTTCATAATCTTCCGCCTTCTTGACTGCAGGACGTGGCTATTGATAAGATTCCAAGTGAAGACCAGGTTGGTGTGGACTCCATCGTGTTATTTCCCCAGGGAAGTTATGGTGCTACTGAGGGCAACAACATCGGAGGAATGAGATTCCATCAAGGAATCATCACGCGCGTTTACAAGGTTTGTTCTAACTTGGCCAATTTCCTATGATGTGACTGGTGCAGCTTAACACTGTGCCTCTAAAGGAGCTCAATCACGGTATTTTGAGCTATTTTGACCACATACAAAATTACTTTTAAATTGAAAGAAACCTGAAAATAGTAGTTTACTGAGATAGAAAAACACCAAAGAGACAACAATAAACCACGAAGGAACAAGGATGGTTAAGGATGGAGGAGATTAACACGGATTGAACTTAAACAGTTTAAGCTAAACTTTTCAAGATACGCAAACGTAACGCCTCTAATCAGCTTTTTAATGTCGCACACACCAGTATAGCCGGCGTTGTCTCCCTCCTTCCATCCGCGCTTTGCCTCCCCCCCCCCCCCCCCTGTTTAACGCCTGCTACGCAGGTTAACAGCAGTACTAAAGTCTATCGTTTTGACATTCACAGGATTCTACTGGAGTGTGTAGATATGAGGGGCATCACACCAAAGGAGAGGCAGATGGAAAATGGGTCACGTATAAGGATTACAATTTTAACTTTTCTGGTATACCTCTACAAAATCTTCGAATCTCTCCCAACGCCATGGATGCTCTTATGGCCTGCCAGGAGGCCTTTAGTTGAGAATTCTCTACAGTGTTAATCACAAGTGTACTTCAATATCACAAATTAATGAAACATAATCGCTATCGTATCAAATGGTGCAATCGTAGTCTGTAAGCAGGCCCCTGAAAAAGAAAACGGCCGACGAGTGGAGCTAGCCGAGTGTGGTCTTGGGCGAGCGGAGCGTGCCGAGTGCGGACTAGTGGAGAGGAAAAAATGGCGAGGCAGCCTCCCGCGCTCGGCTTCACACGCCGAATTTTTCCGCGTTCGCTGGGAGCCTGTTTAGAGACTAGTGCAATAAGAATTCATGTGACTGGTGGCTAGTGTTTGTCAGTAGCACACAGTCAAACCTCCTTAATAAGTATTATAAACAGTGACTATACATGTAGAAGCTTGTAAGGTACCCATATATCAAGCGTTCCTGAAGCGTGCTTCGACTCAACCGATTGGTTATGCAAAACGTATGCTCTTTTTGGTTTAGAGGCAGTTTTGAGAGATTTTTTCGAGACTGCAGTAAAGTTCAGCGCTAGCCAGAGCAACCTAAGGTTTACCACGTACCACAGTGTGATCTCATTCCATAGGGTGTATATTTTAAATATTCGTGAACACATACCCAGTTATATTTATGAGGGATCTCACCTTGCGTCAGTGTATTCAATGTAGTTAGCTTATGTTAGCTTATGGGTAGTAGACCGTTGACAGTCTCCTTTTATCTCGAGATATGTATGTGACATATCAGTTTGCAGGAAGCGCAAAGCCTAATAAGTTCGCACGAAAAAGGAAACAAAGTATTCCAATGTTTGCCCAATTCCGCTAAAACGTTTTACGCTTGTTTCACTTCCTTTAAGCTACGTTTTCCCCAAGAATATACACTAATTGATCACAAAGGGCGTTTCTTTTTTAAAAAAAATTCGTGACATGCTTACGTATTGCGGCGAGTATAGAGGACTTTGTCGTCGTTGAACATGACTTGTATCAATTACCTCAAAATGTATTCGAATCATCATCGTCATCATCATCATCATCATCATAGTTATCATCATCATTATCAATCCTTATCGCGCCATGGGATTCGTAAGGCGAATGTTTCTCGAATGGTGTAAATTAAAGTGCCTATGTGTTCACGTATTTTAGTTCACCTTGTATTTACACGATTATATTCCATGAATTGTACCTGTATTTGCCCGAGTAAAGGCAGGCCTTTTCGAATGACCATGCAATAAATTACTGTATTCTTATTCAGGTAGTTAACTGGACTGGGAGTTTCCACATTACATGAAATGTAATATATAAAGCGAGACGACAATCAAAGCAAGGCTGGCTACCAGTACAGTGGTGCCTCCTAAGCTTTTTACCCCAGGAGGGACTCCCGTGGGGAAAAAAATCGGGGATGTTGGTCATCTCGAATTTCGGTCTCACTTCAGGGCGAAACGCCACCATTTTTAGTCTTCAAGGCATCCATCTTTAAGGGTGCAATGGAATGAATAAGAAAGAAAGGTATGTATCCTTAGCCACGCCCAGATTGGTCACATTTTTGGAGTTTAATTCAAATTTTCCGAAGAGCTCCCCCGACATTTTCTCATTGGAGCCCTCCCCCCCCCCCCGGCTCCTTACTTGCTTCGAGCCATCATCCCCTCTGTATCCCTGATCGACTTTTTTGTAAGCGTTTCCGACGACAAAAGTAATTACAGGGAGATTGGGCCGCAGCATTTGTGTCCAAATATGCGTTCTCTATCCCAGTACTCCGTGCAAGACAAATTTCTTTCTAGCCGAACGCAGGCTCTTTCGCAAGGTTTCCCAGAGTTAGTAATTTCAAAAGCGTGCAAAAAAACCAAAAAAACAGCTTTGGAGCGTATTCAAGATAGTCTGGACAAGGTCAGCGAAGGGTTTTCATCAGGTGCCATGGTGCTGACCCAGGGGTCCCAGGGGTTTGGGGTTCCGGCGTCACGTTCTTATGGCTCAAGGAAAGATTGCGTGACCAGGGACTTCTGTGTGGGAGCAAATGGAAATTCATTTCGATATCATGCGTTACATCCAGGTAACGAATAGTAAACACGCTTTCCGTCCGGTCAGGAATCTTGGCTACCTTTCAAGTCTCTGTTTATTGTGGCATTTTTGGTCCCAAGTTGTCACGTGTCTGTAATTTCACGACAAGTTTTCACGTTTCACGCGACTTCTCGAGCATTGCCAAATTTGCATACCTACCAGCGACACCCCGGGATCAGATAAGCTGCAGGACCTGCACTCATTTCAATTTGGTACAGAATTATAATTCACAAGGTACGTTTAGTAAAATGAACAATTGCTGAAGGTTGGTAAGGAAGACTCTTGATGGTTGGTGCTGGAATCTTGCCGTGTTTAGCTTTCAGCGTTTTACCGAGGTGCATTAGAGTTAAAAATTACTTGGGTAAACGTCTAGCGGGTGTAAACGCCTACTAATGCCTTGTTCATATCGCTTCATACGTTCTTATGGCAACCTTTCGCTTAAAATACTCTATATTTATTATCGACGTATCGTGTCACCGGGGAGGATAGCTGCTTCGACTGTTCTGCGTTTGTGGATCTTTTCGTCGAGTGTCGAGAGCGTCAGCTTGAAACGTGAATATTTAAAAATTCAAATCGGTCGAGACTGAGAGCAGTCCCCGTTTCGAGCAAGTGGAGTGGAAATAATATTCTCTCCCAAGAAATTAACGAGAAATCTCGTAAAATCCAACATTCAGAGAATGATCGTGTAGCTGTTTCACATTCGCGGACCGTAGGATAGCGTGACGGAAATGTATCATCAGTTGTAAGGTGATAATTATGCACAGGATGGCAGGGGATGACATGTCACACAATCTCGGTAGGTTGGAAAATAGAGACTCCCGGTATGGACAACCGGAACCGGAATACTCGGAATACCCTGAATCCTCGGAATGAACGAAAAACAAATAAATCATATAAAAACAAAAAACGTTGAATAGGTACAAAATTTTCCCTCAATGAAAATGTTAAAAGCAAAAAGGGAAGTTTACAAATAAAAATTCAAACGTTGAAATGCAGGGGACTACGCGATATATAAAAAAATAATAACTATCCATGGCATTGCGGGAAATGTCAGTCATCTCCCGCTTTCAGCATAATCGCCCGGGGATTAGGCTGAGGACGGGAGATGACTGACATTTCAGGCTACCCATGGCGCTGTTAATGGAGATGTACGTACGCACGTACCACACGTACCACACAGCCTGTACCATTGCCGAGGAATAATCAATTGGTAAGTAAACTAAGAAGCGTTGTTGTTCGTAGACCTTGAGCACTATAGGTTGTTGTATTGTTTCTACATAAGCCAAAAACTTGAAGTTTTCCTCGGGCTTCACACTCGGAAAAAAGTTCGTTTCTTCATTATAATTGTTGTTGTTGTTGCTTTTTTGTCTCTCTCGTTTTCCATTGAGATATGGAGGCTTGATACTCGAATAGTGGCGCGTAGTCACGGTCATAAGCCATGTATTTTTTTTTTGTTTTCGAAAAGCGGGCAGCTTCAAATTTTAATTCCATTTAATAAACTACTTACTAACCTAGCTTGCTCGAGACGCACTGGGGAATATTGGCCCTCGGCTGTTTTTGTATGGACCGAGCGCACTGCTACGATCTTGGGCCAATACTCCCCTGCACGGCCCTTGCGCTAGGCTAGTAAGAGGTTAACATCTTTTATAACATTTTGTTTGTTTTACATTTACGCTGACTTTCATTTCCAGGCACAAGAACATGATCGGGAGAACAGCTTTGCGTTATCTTCTAAGTCAATATGGCAACCAACACGCGAGGTATTCCACCAAAACAGCTCAGAAGATTGGAATCATTGGCCTGGGAAATGTTGGATCAACAGTTGCTAAAAATCTTCTCAAGTCAGGATTCACAGTATCCGCCCTACTTGATAAAAACCCTGAGGTAGGGCGTGATCTCCCTGGAGACATACCACGCCCCAGTACGCCAAGGGAACTGGCCACAATGTGTGATGTGGTTATGACTGCGTTACCTGCCCCACCTCACGTTAAACAAGTTCTGACAGGCGAGGATGGTGTTTTAGCGGGATTACGTTCAGGGGGTGTGTGGATTGACCATAGCACCACAGATTACCAGCAGACTCTTGAGCTTGCAGAGAAAGCAGGTATCTAAATTTAGAGATGGGAACAAGTATTTCTACCGTACGATTAAATTTTAAATATACCTGCTTACCATGAATGCTGTGCATATTAAAGTTAAGGAAACCGCTCTTGAGAGTATGTGCTTTCCTCAGTTTAACAGGTGGACTGTCCCAAAAAATCGCATTATTGTAACGAAAGCTCTTTTCCAAAACATCGGAACATTGTCGCTGGTAGGCTGCCTTTTGGGTCCCTTAGTGAATCGCTAGAGATTTCTCTGCAGTCAGTGAACCATGATTGTGGACGCTCAGGTTTCAAGACAATTTAATAATTTGTAGACCATTTGTAGATGGTGTGATAAATTTGAACTTAATTTTCCATAGAAAGCAGTCCAAGGAGCCCTGCACAGTCTTGATGCCTGACAAAACTAACAAGGAGCACATATCACATTCGACCACTAATGATGCCTCCTCCCTGCACTATGCTACTTTTCCTTCCCCAAATGCGGTTGGAAAGCGTATTTATAGTCAAAGCAGGATCAAACCAGTAGCGGATCCAGACTTTGAGCTAAGTGGGGGCGGCGGGGGGGGGGGGGGGGAGGGGGGTGTTTTACTAGCCCTGCCGGCTTTTCTTCCTCCAGTCATTTCTTCTTTTTTCACCCAAAATAAGGAGAGGGGGGACGGGCGGTCCCCCCGGGCCGCTTCCCTAGATCCGCCACTGCCAACATATGATCAACAGTGTCTATGTCTTTATTAAGCACTCGCGTTCTTTCGTCAAGCTCTTTCGATGTTCCTTACAGGTCATATTTTGTTTTCCTACTCTTTTAAGGTGAAAAGGGCATTGGAGTTCTTGAGGCGCCTGTCACGGGAGGAATGGCACTTCTCAAGCAAGGTAAAATGACCGTACTGGTAGGCGGGGACAAGCAGCTCTTTCAGGACTGCCTCCCAATCCTTGAGCAAAGTGGCAAAAAGGTGCTCTACATGGGCACAATGGGCGCTGCCACGGTTGCCAAGGTGGTTTCTAACATGATAGCCGCTGTAAATGTTATCACCATGGGAGAGGCCTTGCTGCTGGGAAAGAGGGGCGGTGTGGATTTAAAATCCCTTTTTGAAGCTGTAAGATTCAGCGCTGGAAACACGTATACCTGGGAAACTGAAGGCCCGCTGGTATTCAATGGCACATACGATCCAGATTTTACCATAGAACTTCACTGCAAAGACTTGAACCTCGGTTACGAGCTTGCTCGTAAGTTTAACGTTCCTATCGAGCTACACGCTCATGCTGAACAAATGTACAATCGAGCGCGAGTTAAACTTGGGGATGATGTTGGGTCGACTTCTCCTGCAAGGATGCTGGAAGAAGATTTGAATGAATCATTGCAGATTGACGGCTTTGAAGACTGGACATACACCATTGAACATGTTGAAGGTTCTATGGCTGTTCTTCAGACAACCAAGGATAAAATTTACGGACAAAAATGAACATGTTACTCGGTTAATAGTGTCGTTGCAGTTATTGTTCAGTTCATTTAGACAAGTGAATTTATATCAATTCATAACCCCAGGCTAGGCCGCACTATATAAGACGGCAACACCACACAAGCCGACATTGTTTTTGCCTATAACTAGCTATTTAATAATACAGCTCTAGTGAGTACATGTTAGCTCTTGTGTCCTCTTGTGGGACTAGTTAGTCCTTTACGAGAGTAAATGAGAAATTGGTAAGTTCCATCACAATCGAGTTTGCCTACTGCAGACACTCATTGCACATATTTACTAGGCTTTTTATATCATTATATTTTGTTATATTGTCATTTTGTATTGATAATCATAGGCTTTTTAACTTGTTGTTGCACTTGCTGGTTTTCAGTGTCACGCAATTCAAAATAGATCAAAATAAAAATCGAAACCGGTCAATAGATAAAGTCCAGAATCTGGGAAATGAAAGAAGGTAAATGTGCAAAGACTCTCGCCAAAAGTCTGGTCACAGCAATTTTTCTTATGCGAGATATGCGGAGAAATTTCTTACCTAAATTTATAGAGATTTGTATGGAGACGCCATGTTGGTGCCCATCCGTATGGGCACCAACATGGCGGCAGGAAACCAACAGAAACATCTGTCACTGAGTTTTGCTACAAAAGCGTGATTTTATCCCTCGAGGAACTCTAAAACATTAAAATAATACTTTTTCTAAGACATGAACTGTTCAGATAGCCAAGTTCCCCGAAATAAGTCACTTTTTTAACCATCATGACAGCTCTCTAGGCCGTCAT
The DNA here is from genome assembly GCF_042242905.1 of Orbicella faveolata. NCBI lineage: Eukaryota > Metazoa > Cnidaria > Anthozoa > Scleractinia > Merulinidae > Orbicella > Orbicella faveolata. The sequence goes on along the minus strand of NW_028301555.1, from coordinate 9,473,550 downwards.
GTAAATGCCGCGTCACGCAAAAGCTTAGAAATTCAAGCGTAGTGCATCACAAAACCAAGAAACCATTCGGAGAGAAAATTTGTATGAATATTAGTTTTCAGCTGCTCTTATACATCATTAAAGTAAAATCTCAGGAAGATCAATAGTTTTGTAGTTCGAATTTTGGTGACGTCATGTGAAAATCAGCTATAAGTGACGTGAAGGTCCTATTGATCCCCGGCCTGGTGCTGAGAGGCTCCCCTGGGGGACTCCCATATAAAAAGGACGGGGGGTGCTCATCGTACCTTTCAGGGGTTAAAAAAGCGGTTTTGGTAGCTCATAGGGTGCTCAGCCTCAAAAGGTCCACAGCAGTAGCTTTTGCAGTACCTTTTAGGGTATTGAGCCGAAAATAATATTACAGGAGATAATGTGTTGTGTTAGGATTGGTACCTCTTAGGGGTGAAAAAATTGGGAGCCACGCCCACAAAACAGGATCATGGTACCTCTTAGGGGTTCTTTTCAAAATTTCCGGCGAGCACCCCCGACCTTGTTATATAGGAGTGTCCCCTGGGGAAAAGACCAACTTGCGTAAATAAAGATGACTTGATTTGAACGCCATTGTCGCTTCATTTAGTGTCATTTGAATCGATTTGTCCAGTTCACTGATGTTTCAGTGGCTTTTCTGTGCTAGACATCCTTTACGTTTCCTGTCAGACCATTCATCAACCCGGAACATCTATACTTGCTTGTTCGCTTGCTCACTTTCTCATGGTAAGTACGTATGATTACAAAGAATATTTTTGTCATCGATGAAAAGTTTTTGCCAGAAGAAATTCATTAGCTTAAACCTGAAGGTGGTTGAACCAAAGTCTCGTAAGAGTTCGTTAATCATTTTCAGACTTAGTGAGTATTCATCTCCCGCTACTTGACGAAAATGGTGAACTTCCACGGTCAGAGCCAAAAGAGTGGCAAGTAAGTTAGTTAGACATACAAAAAATAACAGGAAAAGAGTAAGCTTAGATAATACAAAAACGTAAGTGGGATACTGAGACTTCAAAAAATTCAACTGCGTATAATTCAGAAATCCCACTGCTGCAATTCTTAATATGTAGCTCAGTGCTAAACCAGCTAGTGTAAGTACGGTAATTAAAGATTTGTTCGAGAGTATTAGCTCCGCGTATCTGGAAAGACAGATCAAAAGAAGAAGCACCAACGTCCAAAATGAGGGAACAAATTTCAGTCGGTGTAAGATGACCTTGTAACCAGGGAAGGCTGGAACATGTCGCAGTGCAGTGATAAGAACAGCAGTGAGAAAAGATAGGGTAACTAACCAAGCTATGGTGAGTAGGTCTGAATAAGGGAAAGGTGTGCTGCTCTCACAGAGGTATGGAGTCCGTTTTTTCTTGAAACAAGCAATTCCACGATTCATATACAAACAAGTTCCGACCAGTTGCCAGGACAATAATAAACTGTAACCACCTGCCAAGAATTTGATCGGCCACGGACGGATTCGTTGCCTATTTGCAGTTGCGTCTGGAAACAGCAGATAACAGCTTGGGTCATTGATCTCCACGTATGACGTCATGGCAAGGTTTCCCCTGTCTAAATAAGGTAAGATTAAAAAAAGGATATTAACAAAATTATATACACGTGCATTATAATCGCATTACGTTATAGTTATTGCCGATTGCCTAGAGTTTCAACACCACCATCAAGATAATTAGTTGATGATTTTCTCCTCTCATCTCCCCTTAGGCTAATTCTCTCGACTTTTGCGCCAGCGCACACCTGGTACAGCGGATTTCTATAACAAACTCCCGAACCTCTGCGAAAGTGTCAGCAGAATTCCCGCGGAGGAGGGGAGAGTTTCTCTATGTTCTCTATCTTGTCTAGTTTACGTGATGATATCCATATTCTGATCAGTTAAGAGAAGAATAGAAATTCATGCACAATCTGCTCCTAGCTCTTTCATACTTTGAACATCCTGTTTTTCATTTTCCCCACTCCACCTGTAACTTTAAAGCTGGAACGTCATTCAAATTAAACTGATTTCGGAGGTTAAAACGATTTATAAACCCGGCAGGTAAAAATTACATTTTAGGCACTATAAGCAGACATTATTTCACAGGGACTTCATTTTAGTAATCCCTCGTTCCTTTTGCTTAAACTGCCGAACAAAATTCCTTTCACGACATTAGCGAGGCATCTGAAACCAAAACATTATTTCGGCACTAAACTCAAATATAAAATGTTATATTACAAACACATTAAAAGTCCTGTTGAAAAAAGTATAAATTAGGTAACTATGAATCAAACGGAAGACGATGCTTTATGAGTTATTTTCCGAATTGATGTGGCTGATTAATTAATTATGACAGGCTAACTCGCTTTCGAAACCGTGACCGTTGTATAGGAATCATAGTTTCTCTAGAATTGAGGAACTTTGGTCATAATATAGAGGTGTCCCAGTATCATGAAGGAGCCTGTAAAGAGAGCTAGATTCGACTGTAACTGTTTTTCATAAATCCTTATTCTTGTGACGCAGTTTCGTGGAATAAAAGTTCCATTTTCTGGAATTTTTATTTTGTCGGTCAATAGTTGTGAGTAGCTAATTAATACACCAGAGGAAATGGCTTTGGCAATTATATTGCAATTAAAGAACTGAAAGAACTAAAATAATAAACTTTTCTAACAATCAAGTATAAAGTAAGGTAACCTCTTACCTTTCAAATGTACTACGAAACCCTTTTCCGGGAGAATCTCTTTTGGATCACGTTTCTCTTAATCTTGCATATAAAAGCAAATAGCGCGACCGAAACCTGGAGAGCTTCCAAGGTTCAGAATGCTGTTGACGTAATGATGACACGAACTGGAGAGAATTTACGTTTTGATAATTGACATAAACGAGTGGTCAAGGCAATTTTCCTCTCTTCTCTTGTAGCGTTTTCTAAAAGAAACAGAAAGTATTTTCTCCGTAGCGAGACGAGCTATTTTCCTTTCCATATTTTTTGTATTCTTGTGCCCAGAGCTGCCTTTCCCTGTTAGTCGGCGAGCCCTTGGTACGAGAAAAAGGTGGCTTTGGAAAAACATGATTTAAAAGCCACAGAGGCCCAAGAATAGTGTTCAAAGGACAAGGTAGCGCGCTTGAGTTTACTAGGGGCAGATGGGGTGTAAACCATCAAAAGCACTTGAAGAAGGAAGAACGAAATTTAGGGGACGCACAGTGGCGAGCTGCGGGTTAACAAATAAAACCAGCGGAGATATGATAAAAGACACGGCAAACCCACACAGAGAGCAAAAGGGCGCGCGAGGGAAAGGACCATGGGAACGAAAAGGGAAGATAGAAAACGCGCGAAAATAGATATCCAATGGGAACGTGTAGTAGCGAACCAGGAGATCATGACAGATCATGGTCTCTTGAGCGACCGAAGAAAGCCACATGGAACTCACGCAGTATGCAGAGGGTATAACACGACTTGTGATTTATGATTAAGCGAACGTCAGTGAAGCTAGCCTGTAAACAGGATCCTGATTGGGTTGCTGGGCGTAAACAAGAAGCCGGCGAGCGATTCCGGCGAGTGTGGACTAGGGCGAGTACGAGTGGAGCGTGCCGAGAGCGATCTGGGGAGGAACAAAAATGGTGGTGCTGGCATGTTTAGGCGTGTTACCAAAAGTACCCGAAAAAATCTTGTGGGTCAACTACCTGGTTAAACTGTACTGACTTAGTGGTCTAAAATGTGTTTCACGCATTAATTGGTGATTTTGTGGGATTACGTAGAGAAACAAGGTATCGGAAGGCATGTGCCGTGCCATCTTTAGCCTAAACTTAAGCTTATGTATAAAAGGGGTAGAGGAAGCCGTTTTTGTGCTATAGTTCGATGGAGCAGTTTCCAAAGCGAGTAGAAGAACCCAAAACTTCGTCCCTTTTTCCTGAATTTATTAACTTTACTCCAAATAGTACAGTGCTCGACTATATAAATCATGTTGGGATATACCGACCAAAAATCACTTCAGCTTTTTCTTCTTTGGGAAATGAGTTCCTTTCTTTTACCAACATTAATTCTCCTGTTTGAGAACACCAAAATGAGTACCATAGAAATCCTCTGCAGAAATTCAGAGAGAAAGAGCAATGATCAAACTCAAATGCAACTAAACAGTTTATAAACTAGTTATTTCTCTTCTTGTACCCAGCAGGAACTAAACGTTTCACTTATAAGGTGATGTTTTTCTATTAACTATGTCTATGGTCACAGCAGCCACAGGCCACATTGGTGTTTCCAAACAATGCCATTTTTCTTCTTTGGGAAATGAGTTCCTTTCTTTTACCAACATTAATTCTCCTGTTTGAGAACACCAAAATGAGTACCATAGAAATCCTCTGCAGAAATTCAGAGAGAAAGAGCAATGATCAAACTCAAATGCAACTAAACAGTTTATAAACTAGTTATTTCTCTTCTTGTACCCAGCAGGAACAAAACGTTTCACTTATAAGGTGATGTTTCCTATTAACTATGTCTATGGTCACAGCAGCCACAGGCCACATTGGTGTTTCCAAACAATGCCATTTTTCTTCTTTGGGAAATGAGTTCCTTTCTTTTACCAACATTAATTCTCCTGTTTGAAGACACCAAAATGAGTACCATAGAAATCCTCTACAGAAATTCAGAGAGAAAGAGCGATGATCAAACTCAAACGCAACTAAACAGTTCATAAACTAGTTATTTCTCTTCTTGTACCCAGCAGGAACAAAACGTTTCACTTATAAGGTTCATGTACAAACAAAGTGAATGACCTAGCTCCTTATGGGTGTCCTTGTAGCTCAAGGTTAGAGCACAGGTAACCCAAGCATAATATAAGAGTTTGTATGGAGAACTGTGGCTGAAATATAAGAGTTTATGCGGAGATTAGGATATGACATCGAAATCAATAAAGCTTGTTGAACATTCAATGGTGTCATTTTTTCTCATCCTGGGGTGATTTGAGCAAATTTTAATATATTTAACACCATAGGCTAATTATCAAAATTTGCTCAAATCTCATTTAAATAGCCAGGATGAGAAAAATGACACCATTGAATGTTCAAGAGTCTTTATTAGGTAAATTACACATACATTTATTGATTTCAATGTCATCTCCTAATCTCCATACAAACTCTGATATTTCAGCCATAGTTCTTCATACAAACCCTTATATTATGCTTGGGTGACCAGTGGTTAAAGCATCTGACCAGAAGGTTATGGTTTTGACTCTTGCCATGGACTCATTTTCCTCACTGTTTATTTTTCACCTATCTAAATTAAGTAATAATTCCATATGATTGTAGTGTTTCTAAAGGAAGGTTTCGCTACCAAATACCATTAGCATCTGACAAATCCAACAGTTCAATCATACAAGCTGGTGTGGCTTGAGTGCTTTCTTGTGGGAATGCAGCCGTGTCTTGCATGGATGCAAGTCTGTCTTGCATGGATCCAGGTCTGCCTTGTGGGGTAGCAGGTGTAACAAGGTTACCATAATGACTATCATTAACAGACACCTCACTAACAACATGTGTTTTCAGATGAACTTGAATAGATTTTTCATGACGGAAACACCGGCCACACTGTGGGCACATGAAAGGTTTCTCTCCCGTATGTATTCTGTTATGTTGTTGAAGGTTTCCCTTCCTGGCAAAACGCTTGTCACAATGCTTGCACTGAAAAGGTTTCTCACCTGTGTGTATTCGTATATGTTGCTGAAGGTTGTTTGCTTTGGTGAAACATCTAGAGCAATATTCACATTTAAAAGGTTTCTCTCCAGTGTGTTTTCGTCTATGTTCGGTCAGAGTTATTGCATGTCTAAAGCACTTGTCACAAAACTCGCACTTAAAAGGCTTCTCGCCTGTGTGTGATCTGACATGTCCTTGAAGGCTTGATGCTGTACTGTAACCTTTGTCACAATGACTGCACTTGTAAGGCATCTCACCTGTGTGATATCTGTTATGTACTTTAAGGCCTGTTGCTTGCCTAAAACTCTTGTCACAATGGTTACATTTGAAAGGCTTTTCTCCTGTATGTAATCTATTGTGTTTCTGAAGGCTCCCTGAGTGCCTGAAATACTTGTCACAATGCTGGCACTTAAAAGGCTTCTCTCCTGTGTGGATTCTAGTGTGTTGTCGCATGTTTGCTGCCTGGCGGAAGCTCTTCTCACAGTGCTTGCACTTAAAAGGCTTCTCTTCAGTGTGTATTCTATTATGTTTTCGAAGGTTTCCTGAATGGTTAAAGCACTTGTTACAATGCTCGCACTTGAAAGGCTTTTCTCCTGTGTGTGTTCGTAAGTGATCTCTTAGATGTGTTGATTTGCTGAAATACTTGCCATATTCCTTGCATTCATAGCGTTTTGGAGGCATCTTGTTTATGAATTTACTTTGGCAGAAAAGAATGTTCAATTTCCTGAAAATTAACAAAAAAAGCAAGTTACCAGTAGTATCAGTTTACTAAATTAAAAAATCAGTAGTTTTTCAAGTTAAATTCAATATTTTGTTATCATTTGAAATGCATCATGACTTTCTTTGGGTTGATTCAATGTAATGATTTAACATGGTGCAATACTTATGTTGGGTTAACATTCCACAAAGAAGAATTCTTGCTTATCTTAATCTAGTGTGATCCTTACAAGTGGGAGTCATGTGAACACTAGCAAATTTATCCAGGTTTTTTCATTGGTTTGTGGGAGGGCCAGATGGGAAAATATTTGGCTACGTGTCATGATTTACAGAGCAAGCACAGAACTTAGGCCCATGCATCGTGACCAAAAGTGTAACATTTTCCTGTCTCTGGCTAGACCCAACCCAGTACATAAAAATTATGTTTTTTAAGTCAACTTTGCCAAGTTTGAGTTCATCACAAGTGTTTTTTTTTCGGGGGGGGGGAGGGGGTGCGGGGTGAACGGTCTTAATTGACATCACTTATTGAATTCTTGACTTTATTTTCAAGGGCCAAATGACAGATGACAATTAAAGGAGCAACTGCATATATTGGTTGGCTGTTGAACTGAACATTTAATTATTCATGCCAGTGGCAAGGTATATTCGAATCGAGCATTCACTGGGAGTGTCTCGTTCTATCTCTGTGGGAGGTGTCAGCAAAGCAAGACAACAAAATGGTAAATGTCTGTTTATATGACCTGTTATGTCAGGTTATGTACACGAAACCGGCCAATATTTACGTCTAGAAAAAGCTTTGATTCTCCACCCATCTGTCGTACAAAACATGCAGTCTGTAACCCCGATCCTTCTTTCATTAAATCGAAGCCCATGGAGTACCAAAGAGAACCTTAAAAAACAATATCTTACCTCAACTACAGGAAAACCGAAGCGTCGTTCGTTCAAAGCCTCGAAACCAGTCTGCCTGCGGTGGATATGAAAATTAAGAAAAAAATTGAACGGGCCTGGACTGGACTAGATGGACTAGGTCGGACTGTTATAACAATCAGATCGGATCATCCGAGCGTTATTCATTGAAAGTTCAAGTTAAAAATTCACGTAATAAAACTTGGGCATGAATTTTACAATTCTTTTGTAATAGCTAGTCAAAACGCCTTTTTATTTTAGAAAATTTTTTAAGTAGATCGACTTGCCCATTGGCTATCATTTGACCTCTATTTCAAGTTTTTCTAACGCAACAAAAATATCAACGTTTAGACTTATCATTAGCTTCTTTGCAGTATTGGTTGTCAAACGTTTCGATCCTGATAGTTTCTATTCGCGAGTCCAGTCTAATGTAAAATTTTTCCTGTTACCGTGAGCAGACTGGAACCCAGTTCTTTGTGTCAGCCATTTTAGCGTTTTGTCTTTGTTGTTTCTTGATCCAGGAAAACTTCTACTAGAAGAGGTAAGACATGAGACATGTTTTATAAAGGTTGCTTTGTCAATCAATCCAAAGATAGCGTGAGTTTTTGGCAGCTTTTGGTAAAGAAATTTCAAAATCGAACAAAATTGTTATCAAACTATAAAATCGAACGAATGGATTCGATTTTGTTTAGTTATCGAACGAAATCGAACACGTAAGCCAATACAGAAACTGTGAGTTTGAGTCGCCGACCGAGTAAAAATCGCAAAATTCCAGTTAGAAAGTAGTGTACAATGGCTAGTCTCACAGTCAAGTATTAATCAAGAATTCTAGTTTCGAAATTACTAATTTCCGTGAGTTTTGATATATCGCTTCATAATTTATAATTTTACTCAATCGAACGATTGAGGTGCGATTTTGTTCCACGCTTTGGAATAGTTTATCAGTTTTGCCGGTTCTTTTCTCTTCATTTTTCTCCATTTGGATTGAGGCCAAATGTTTGAAGGTTGTTCTGCGGATAGCCGGTTGGTTTCTACGCCGAACGTTTGGCCTAGGTAAAGCCGAGTTGTTGTGTCAGTCCGCTTGATGTAGCACACCGGTTTCATTGAATCATCAGCTTTCTACAACTTCAGGTTTGTTTATTAAGTTTGTTTTAAAAACATTTTTTTACAGCTCAAAAAAAAAACTACATTCGGATTCCTCTCTTTCCCAGCGGCGGTGTCAGAAGTGCTGCAAATATTGAACTCGAAAGCTGTAAAGAGATAATAACAGCATTGTGTAGAAAAAGAGTTCAAGCGCTTAGACAAAGTGTTTATCACACTCTCGTTCATACAAAAAGAGATGAACTACAGCTTTCAAATTCAAGTGTGTGAGGATCAGAAGGATTCGTTGCTGGAGGCTCTGCGTGAAATCCGCGAAAAGAAATCAATTGAATTTGAGATCCATGAGATTCCGACCACTCAGTGTGAAGATCAAGAAAGCGAAGAATTTAATGAAGATGGTGAGAGTTGCCCTTCTGACCAACCGAGGAATGCAGCAGTCGAAGATGGAGGTCAAGAGGTAGATAAGGATTCGGAGCCGGAAAACCCTCCAGAAATTGCTGACTGTTTAGCAAAGTGGTTGGATAACTATGGTGTTGCGCGTTCAGCGTTCGCCAAGTATATCGGCCGTTCAAAATCACATCTTACTGACATGCTAAAGCGACCTCCGCCATTCTTACCCAAAGGAACTGGGAAGGTGATGTGGATGAAGATGAAAGAGTTTCTAAGTAACAGCACTGCAAGACAGTTCTTTCTGGACAGCCGGGCGGATAAAACAAATTTAAAAAGAAAGCGCACTGCTACAGCCGCAGCCACAACATCGTCGCCAACGCCTCCAAAAATCAGGAAAACACAGAAACCGGCTAAAATCATGAAGTGGCAGAAGGTTATGCTGGACGAGATGTTTGTTAAGTGCAACGGGAGACCTGAGCCCGAGACAGTAAGGATAATCTCTTCAACACTGCAGCTGAAGAAACGTCAGGTAAATCTGTCGAGGGTAAACATTCTTTAGTTTTCCCTAATGTCCGGTAGGGCAATCGCGAAAACAGCTAACGTGTTTTACGATTTGAAACGTGAGTAACCTCGACAGCTCGCTTCGCTCGCCTATTCGTCCCTCTCGCAGCTTCGCCCTCGCACGTGCCGCAGCGCCCGCTCGCAAGCTAACTATTCTCTAGTTAGCGTACATGTATGTAAAAAATGTTGCTGATTAACAGTACACTGTCATGCTCAATATCCCTCTTTACACTGGGGACGAGTTTGGAGAAAAGGGGGCTTATTTATATTTCTATGCCTAAAAATCTACTTGCGAGTCCGTTTTGCTAAGCGTTGCGTGCACTTGCGTTGACTAGCGATGACTTGCGCTCTATTTGATCAACTCGAATTTACGCGCAAGTTGAGTGACGTCCATTCTTTGCTATAGCAACCTATTAGCGAATGAAATACAGGATATGCCTGCGGGGTTTTCATGATGGCGGCCTTGAATTTTTTTTTCGCGACTTGCGTGTACTTGTAGGGAAAGTTGAGAGTCCGTTTGGCCACCCAACGTAAATTTCTACGCAAGTTCAACTGGCGGTTACTTGCGAGGGAGCCTAGGATACTGTGGGATTCTGTGAGTCAATGTGCTTAACCATTTTCAGGTTCAGGTGTGGTTTACAAATCACCGACAAAGACAAAAGACAGGCGCGTACAAACCAGGTGAATATTCCTCTGAAGACACGACCGAGAAAAACTGAGCATTAAGAACCGGAAAACACAATGCTGTACACTTCCTACAAGTCAAGCTGCGAAAGCCAAGCTCGCTTCGAGAAAAATATCCGCGACGCTCAAACAATTCATAAATGTAAGAACTTTTATTGTTCTGTCAAATCATCTAGCATACTGGGGAACGCTAACTGGGGAACGCTAACTGGGGACACAGGGCCGTAGCTAGGAAAAAATTATGGATGCTTTCCATTATGCCAAAGCTTCCGGAAATTTCGCTTAGAAGTCAAATGGAGGTGGTCCACTTATTTCGGTCGGAATATTGTGACAAACCGGTTCTCTTCACTTATGTAGGGAACTCGGAGAAGGAATAAAAAATGGTAAGAGCCATTCCTCTTGGTTGGAAAATGTCGTTCCATTTTCGTCGGGTATTTCCGCTGGTCTTTAACCGGTCAATCTGGCGTAATGGAAAGCACCCTATGACTGAGGTAATGTCCATGGTTCAGTTCTCTTCCTAGATATTTAGTGTGTTTCTGTTGACTATAAACAACAAAAACGAAAAACAATGACTGAGGCAAGTGTCTCGGTCTGTCTCTTATTAGCTACGGCCCTGGGGGACCCGGCTTACTACATTTCGACAATCACATAATGTTATATACAGTAAAGAACAAGTTAAACGTGTCACAAAAGAAAAGGTAAACCAACAGAATCAGTAACTAGTTGTTACGGAGAAAACAGTCTTTACAGGAAATTATTATTTATTATCATTTCTGCTATCCTTAATTTGAAGAGAAAAAGTGTTTTCTATCTTTCTAATATACTCCTCTGTCTACGAGCTACCTTACAACTGCCAATGTAAATATTCAGCCCGGTTAATAACTGGCTTATGGCATGATTAGTCTACCACTCTAGATTCATTTCAGCCTTGCTCCATGTGTATTTACCGCCTCGTTTAAAGAACATCTGCTCGTCAAAGCCACTGGCATCAATAGCATTCTTAACTCCCACATCCAACAAGGATTTTGATGGAACTTTAGCTCCAGATCTGCAGTCCAGAAAACGCATCTGAAATGACATGCAGAGGTGAATACAGAAAATAAGTCGTAATTAGATACTTCTATCTTTTTTTGTCTGATTAACTTTCTCAATTAGAGCAATTGTAACAAGGGAAGTCAATCTGTTTGGAGAAATGGTTCAAGTCCAATTTTTTATTCGTCCAACCCAAGAATGATCTTTCTAAATATAAGGTTGTAAGATGCTAGTTTATCCCAGGTTTTGCCTCTCCCCCTCCCCTCCCTCAGCGATTAATCAGATAAATGGCCCATCTGTACACCAAAAGAAAAGTTTCCTGACCAAAACTACAATACTGGAGCGACTCCGGCCAGTACTCGAACGCAAAAGCCGTCTTGATACTTACGTATTCGTCCAGAATAAGATAAGAATTCTGCATCTGTATAAATAGAATAAAATATGAAGAATTGCTGAGATACCTTTCCGAAAGGAAAAGCAATGAAACAAAGAAACACTTTTACCCTATCAGACCCTATCAGAGCCACGGTTTAAGAACGGTTTAAGAAACCGCCGTTCTATTGCAAAAAAAATTGTTCATTAGCGCAATTCGAATACATGCTGCCGAAATTTATGTTTTTATTAAACTTTTCTTTGCATTCGAGGTCAATCCTTTGAAACAACTGAACTGGCACTGCAAAAAGTGACAAAACTTATATCTGTACGCTGTTTTTGGCCTTTTGTCATCTTGTCCGCACTATGTCTTTCGAATGAGTAAAAGGTGCGTGCTATAAGACCAGTTACTATGATATCAAACCATTACGTTTCTATACGAGAGCGGTTTTCAATGGCGTTTCGTAAGTAATTGGTTTGGAATTGGTTTTACGACACTCAATTGAAAACCCTTCTATGCTGCACAAATCAACTTCAAGTCTCTCTGATTCAATCAATTATTGCACCTTTGCATTTGATTCCGGAACTAGGCATGACAACTTGGAATGCCTTTCGACAAACATATTGAAGGCATCATCAGAAATCACAAACTTTTCTGCGTCTCGTAAGGCGTCTGAGCCAGAGTTCTCTCCCTCAATCAGAAGACACTGGAATACCTGAGTATTGAAAATGAAAAAAATATTCCTCAAGGTACGTGAACAACCTGTAAAAGGGTGAGTAGTTTGAATTTGAACCCGGCATCAGTGAAAAAATAAAATAGCATATCTTCTCGATTTAACGAGCCTTGGCCTGATGAACAAGCCATTTATTAGACTTCTCAGAGTTTTTAAGTCATTAGTTTGATAGCCATGCATTTAGCCTACGTGCGGCCTGATACCTTATTGCACCTCGAATAAACGTTCAAGAGAGGCTTGTTTAAACTCGACCTTGGATACCCGATGTTTTTTCGGGGTCCGGCGATTAATCGAAAAAATTGAATACATATGCATTTAACCATTTATTTGTAATTTTCTTAGATTTGCAATTGATTCAGTTTTTCCTTATATGGATTACTTACCATGCTAATGACTTTTCCATGGTTCTCTATAATTTCTAGTAATCAACCATCGCTCGTTTGAGCTCAGGTTAGACATTATTGAAACAGTTGTTGTTATCATTACCCTTCTTAATATCATTATAGTTACTGTTGTCGTTATAGACATCGTTATTGTTGTCGTTATTGTCATCGTTAGCGTTATCGTTATCCTCGTCGTTATTGTTGTTATTATTATCGTTAGCGTTACCGTCTTCGTTATTGTCGCTATTATCATCGTTATCGTCATCGTTATTGTTACCGTTATTATCATCGTCAGCGTTATCGTGTGATATTCGTTTCCAAAGTTGTTACCAATATCATAATCAGTTACAATCTCGCGGAATATATTGCTCACCTTCCATCGAACTGGAGCGAGTTCTTGAATGTTCTCATTCATGTCTTCATCAACATTGTAAACGTTAACTACAGTGTTAATTTTGAAAGCCACGTGATATTTCCTGCACCAATCCCGTACGTTCCGTAGACACTTCAGGTTGCCCTTCCCAGACTGATGGCGTCCAATTTGACGATTTTTCTCTTCGTTGAAACTGTCGCACGACACGGCCATTATGTCCAGAAATTCACCTTAAAACGCGATGTGATATTTTAGCACCTTATGTACGATTTGTACTGTTTATCGAACTGAGTTGAGTCCAATTCGGTATGTTCCGATTTGTTTAATCACAAATGTGAATATTACAGAATTGGACTACACGAAATCCTGTAACATGCAAAAAATTTCGGACGCTTAATTTTCGGACACTTTTTATCCCAGTTCGGCAAGTTTCGGACAACAATTTCGTACACTTTTCTGAAACGTAGTAAAGTAAATTTTCGCCTTCAAAACACGAGTAACACTGATACAACATCTGTGAAAATGATAGAATGGAATTTCTCTGCATTATGTTTTCCATAACAGAAACAAACGTTTCCCTTTCAGTGATAAAAGGAAAGAGCAAAGCCTAATCCAAGTTCTTGCTCTAGCACGTATATTGGCCTTACGTATATGTGATGGCATCGCCCAAGAATTAATATAAATAATTCGGATGCTTAAAACTTTCGTACGGTTTCACTGTCCGAAATTTAAATCGTCCAAAATTTTTTGCAAGTAATGAATGTATGGAAGAGCGTGCACAAAAATAAGAAATATAAGCGTACAAGAAAACGAAAGAAGATCGTACACAACTCCAGTTATTGCTAGCGCACGGGCCGCTCGATTCAGATTCCGTTGAATTAATGATCAGGCAACCGTGCTTCTCTCTTCAGTGAATCACCTATGTATACTTAGTACTAACGTTAGATATTATCTGCTATAAAACTGCAAGAAAGCTTACCGTATTTTTTAAACCACTGTTCCGTAACCAAGCTTCCATTACACACAATCGTGACAGAGTCTAGTCCCAGATCTCTCTTACAGTAGCGTGTCAGCTCTCCCACAAACTCGCCACGTTTGTGGATCAAGGGTTCTCCACCAGAGAAATTGATTTTCTCCAAACCTTAAAATGAAAAACATAATTTGTTATTATAACCATTTCAATTGAGACTTGGTTAGACTAAATATTGTATAAACCATCTCTATTATGGTCGTGATCATTTTCACAACTTATCATATATTTATATCTGACCAATTTTCCAAAAACATGCCCGCTATTTTGGTGCAAAGTCTTAACACGGTTTTCATAAATGCTGTCATATATTAAAACAAGAAAAACATTGTGCCATGTACTCAGTATCAGTCTATAGCCGTTCAAAGTTATTTTGTGTAAAAGTACATTGGTAAGGGCATTACTTGTCTTCACGATACACAGAGTTGATAATTTTTTACCTCCAGAGATAAAGTTCCAGGCGAGAGTTAACTGTCTTGATGTAAAGACAAAAACTAGCAAGGTACTAAGAAAAACGTTATTAGACATGAGATGTTGGACTTCGTTTCATAATGGCGGCCATATAAGACTAACATGGCCGATGTTTGACATCATACTCTTTTCCACCCGGGATTCTAACATCGAGAGATAAAGTCCTAGGTGACAGTTGTTTACCTTAATATCCACACAAAAACTACTAAGCTAATACAAAAAAGTTATTAGACCAGAAAAGTTGCATGATTTAGTTTCAAGATAGCGGCCATATTACACGAACATGGCCGTTGTTTGACATCTTCCACCTTTCAACCCGTGAAAGAGATGGGATTCTAATACAGAAAGATAAAGTTCCAGGCAAGAGCAGTCTGTCTTGATGTAAAGACAAAAACTAGCAAGGTACTAAGAAAAACGTTATTAGATATTGGACTTCGTTTCATGATGGCGGCCATTTTAAACTTACATGGCTGATGTTTGACATCATACTCTTTTCCAAGCGATGAAAAGATGGCATTCTAACATCAAGAGATCAAGTTTTAGGTGACAGTTTTATATCTTGATATCCGCACGAAAACTACAAAGCCACTACATAAAAAGTTATTAGACCAGAAAAGTCGAACTTCCTTCAAGATGGCTGCCATATCACAAGTAGACAAACACGCCCGTTGTTTCAACATCACCCCCTTTTCAACCCGTGAAAGAGATGGGATTCTAATATCGAGAGATTAACTTCCCGGCGAGAGTAGTCTGTCTTGATGTAAAGACAAAAACTAGCAAGGTACTAAGAAAAACGTTATTAGACATGAGATGCTGGACTTCGTTTCATGATGGCGGCTATGTAAGACTAACATGGTCAATGTTTGACATCACACTCTTTTTTTGCACCCGTTGAAGAGAAGGGATTCTAACATGGAGAGATGAAGTTCTAGATGACAGTTTTTTTTTACCCTTATATCCACACAAAAACTACTGAGCTAATACAAAAAAAAGTTATTAGGCTAGAAAAGTTGCACTTTGTTTCAAGATTGCGGCCATATTACACTCAGTCATCATTCCCTTTTCAACCCATGAAAGAGATGGGATTCTAATATCGAGAGATAAAGTTCCAGGCGAGAGTAACCTGTCTTGATGTAAAGACAAAAACTAGCAAGGTACTAAGAAAAACGTTATTAGACATCAGATGTTGGACTTCGTTTCGTGATGGCGGCCATATAACACTAACATGGCCGATGTTTGACATCATACTCTTTTCCATCCGATGATGAGATGGGATTCTAACATCGAGAGATGAGGTTTTAGGTGACAGCTTTAGATCTTGATATCCACACAAAAACTACCAAGCTACTACATAAAAAGTTATTAGACCAGAAAAGTTGCGCTTCCCTTCATGATGGCTGCCATATTAGAAAAACATGGCTGTTGTTTGGACATTTACAGACACAACTAGCAAGGTACTACAAAAGATTTCATTTGACATGAGATGTTGGACTTTCATGATGGCGCCCACATAAGACTAACGTGGCCGATGTTTGACATCATACTCTTTTCCAACCGATAGAGAGATGAGATTCTAACATCAAGAAATGAAGTTCCAGGTCATAGTTTTTTACCTGGATGTGCCCACAAAAATTGCAAAGCTAGTACATAAAAAGTTATTGGACCAGAAAAGTTGCACTTCGTTTAGACGATAGCGGCCCTATTAGACAAACATGGCCGTTTTTTGGACATCATCACCTTTTCAACTCGTGAAAGAAATAGCATTCTAATATGAAGAAAAAGTTCCAGACGAGAGTTGACTCTCTTGATGTAAAGACAAGAACTAGCAAGGTACTAAGAAAAACGTTTTTAGACATAAACGTTATTAGACTTCGTTTCATGATTGAGGCCAAATTAGACTACCATGGTCGATGTTTGACATCATATTCTTTTCCACCCGTTAAAGAGATGGGATTCTAACATCGAGAGATGAAGTTTTAGGTGACAGTTTTATATCTTGATATCCACACAAAAACTACCAAGCTACTACATAAAAGGTTATTAGGCCAGAGTTGCACTTCCTTCCAAGATGGCTGCCATATAAGACAAACATAGCCGTTGTTTACACATCATCCCCTTTTCAACCCGTGAAAGATATGGGATTCTGATATCGAGACATAAAGTTTCAGGCGAGAGCACTCTTTCTTGATGTAAAGACAAAACCTAGCAAGGTACTAAGAAAAACGTTATTAGACATCAGATGTTGGATTTCGTTTCAAGATGGTGGCCATATAAGACTAACATGGCCGATCTTCGACATCATACTCTTTCCCACCCATTAAGGAGATGGGATTCTAACATCGAGAGATGAAGTTTTAGGTGACAGTTCTATAATTTGATATCCACACAAAAACAGCCAAGCCACTGCATAAAAAGTTACTAGACCACAAAAGTTGCACTTCCTTTCACGATGGCTGCCGTATTAGACAAACATGGCCGTTGTTTTGACATCATTGCCTTTTTAACTCGTGAAAGAGATGGGATTCTAATATCAAGAAATAAAGTTCCAGGTAAGAGCACTCTGTCTTGATGTTAAGACAAAAAGTTTGGTTAGTAAGAGGAATCAAGCTCGTTTCGGAGAAGTTTTGGTGTATTCAGTGGAAAAATTCCCGAGACCTTTAGAAAAATATCTTTTCTCTGTGGGATGAGTTTAACTCCGGAGCCCGCAGGGCAACGAAACTCCTAAATAACGGCCCAATAGCTTCCTCAGTCGACTCCCTGCCATCATATCAACATTGCATTACGTTTGAACAAGAAATCACAAAACGTATTACGAAGACGAAACACTTTAATCAGATTTTTTCCTCGAGGTTACTTTTGAAACGAAATTGACTTTAAATGTGTTTCGAAACGACTTGTAACGAAATGAGAGAAACGACCTACATCATTCTGAGTGTCCGACCTTCAACAAGCACGGATCAGCGGTTTTCCACATTAGATACCAGGTTCTCTCTGTTCTCGCGCCATTTTCTGGCGTCCTTTTTGAAAGGTGTGAAATATTGAAGCTTGCATCGATCTCTTGGTCCTTTTTCACTGTTTAAAAACTCTACTTTGGCGGACAAAATTCAGTTTACCTTCACTTGTTCTCTGTGCACGATTTCAAGCAGTTTTTGGTGGCATACAGCTGGTAAAAACATCGATATATACGGAGGTACGAGTCAACAGGTAAAACGTAAGCCATTGTTGTCTTCCTGGGTTGTGTTGTACGTACGAGTAAGTTAAGCTTAAGTTTCCAGGGTAAAGTTCAGTTGTAAAGTTTGCTTAAGATGTATGGAATTGCCTCTGGTTGTAAATGTTTCTTTATCAAGCAGAAGCTATACATTGGAAGTTAATGTAACCTTGATTTCAAAAGGGACAGCAATGGGAATGATGGTGAATTACATGTAAACCATTAAATCAAACTACTGTGTAAAATTTACTGATTGATTTATTATGATATTTTCCTTAGTACTGGAAGCTTGATTTGAGGTTTCCCAGTGTGGATTTACACATAAATTTAACTAACCTTTTATGCGTATTGTATTTTAATCATAGGATGAAGTAAAATTGGTAATACCTTATATGTATGTATAATCCCTGGCATCCTTACTTGAAGAAAAAAAAGGAAAACCTGTGAGGAAGAACCCTGACTTACAAGATACATGTATGTATTTATGACTATTTAGGGGGCCATGGAGACTTAAAAATTTACTTTTGTAAGAGCTTTTGAAAAATTATATTGGCAATCAAATTTTGGCATTTCACAAGTCAGTCTATATATTTTATATATAAGCAAGGTGAATTGCAGATCTGTTCTCAGAGTGCTCAGTAGTAAACTAGAGCGTGATTACAACAGATGATGAACTGAGCAACTGTAGATCTGACTTGACATTTTATTACTATTTAGTTTCGTAGTACACAACTTGTGTGCAGCACTCATGAGATAAAATTGCCAAATGCGAATTTACATCATTACACTGATTTGAAATACACATGCAACCATTGGAAATATGATAGCTACAATAAGTGAATGCTTTTACAAAAAAAAAGGAAAGTTGGAAATTATAGATAAATGCTGTTACTATTGTGTAACAACAAAAGCTTTAAAAGTTAAAATTTAGCATTTTTCAGGAAGAATTTGTTTGTGTGTCTACATGAAGTTATCAGTTCATTCCATTTATTCAGAGAGGCTAACTCAGGTTTACAAAAGTACTTCTCCCAGAGGCATAGGTTACATCGATTTGAAGTGGGGTTATATGGGGCAGCTTGCTTTAAAATCTTTCAAGTGACTTTGAACTTTGATTTATTGTCAAAGTCACTTGGAGGCTGCCCCATATAACCCCGCTTCAAATCGATGTAACCTATGCCTCTGGGAGGAGTACTTTATTATTTGTAAACCTGAGTTAGCCTCTCTGAACAAACGGAGTGAACTGATTAGAGAACTTCATGTAGATGTGCAAACAAATTTCTCCTGAAAAATGTTAAATTTTTAATTTTTAATTTTTAATCTTCTCTTATATTTCAATAATAACAGAGTTTATTCGTAATTTCTAACTTTCCTTTGTATTGTAAAAGCATTCGCTTACTGTAACTATCACATTTCCAATGGTCACTTGTGTATTTCAAATCGGTGTAATGATGTAAATTCCCATTTGGCAATTTTATCTGATAAGTACTGCACACAAGTTGTGTAGTACAAAACTAAATAGTAATAAAATGTCAAGTCAAATCTACATTTGATCAGTTCGTCATCTGTTATTTTATATATACATTATATTAAGGTACTTGTAAACCCTGTTTCATTGATGACCACTACAAATTTCGAGACAATTTGCTATAGTAATGTCAAACTACAGTGGAACTTTGATATAATGAAGCGCCAAGGAATTGGCAAAGTATGTTCACTATAACGGGGTTTCGTTGTATCAAGGTTCTTTTCCGTATAGTCTACTATTACTGGGGCCATGAAAATCATGTTATACTGAGGACCTCATTATATAGAGGCTCATTAAATCAAGGTTCCACTGTACCAACCATATTCCTTCCAAAGGTAAATATTGAAAATTGAGTTCTATTACTCATTTAGGTTATTAGCCTAAGGAGGAATTTGTTTGCATGTCTACATGAAGTTATATCTAATCAGTTCATTCTGTTTGTTCAGAGTGGCTATTAGCCACTCATTTCAGGTTAAGAGCTGAAAATCCAGAACAATATTGAATTTGATACTCAAATTTTGATTGGATTAATTAATGCATGAAAAGTTTGCATCGTATCTAGCAAAAAATGAAAGGCTTCTAGAGCTTGCCTACCTTTGCCAGTGCAAAATGAAACATAATCTGTAACCTTGAACATTGTTGCTTGAATCGTTTCTAATGTTTTTAAGCCCACAAACTCTGGCCCTCACAATGTTTCATACACTGTTGGCACTGTAAACTTGATTAATGTGCAGCACAACTCTCTCTTCTCTAAAAGGCATCTCAAGTATGTTTTTGCATGCATTAGAAACCCAGGTGCTTACAGTGTAGCTTTGCAAATGTGTTAAAACCTTTTGGTCATCAATCCTGTCAACACTTAGTGTTGATCTCAGATCTTGGTTTGAATTTTCAGTTCTTTGTCTTGAGGTTACCCTATATCTTTCAGAGTGTCTTGCACCCACGCCATTTAGCATGTCTAATTAAAGCCAATAAAGCTGGCTATCAATCTACACGTACGCATATATACCAAGAATTTTGAAATAAAATGAATTGTCAAATTTTTCAGGGTTTCTCTATGCGAGCATCCAAATCACTCTTTGAAAGCTAAGTTAAAGTGAGTCTGCCTCAAATTTTGGACAGTAGCTAGTTTATCATCCATGCGGGTTAATTTTTATTTTGAAATATTTTTTCTCTGAGAGTGATTTTTGAATGATCACTCCACCATTCTTTAATCCTATTTTGGAAATGTTCTGTAACTTTTTACTGTGATTGAATATGGCAACACGCAGGCGATTTTTTTAGCGTTTTGTGTCCAGAAACTGAGAAAAAAATTAAATTAGCAAGAAACAAAGTTCGCTTTGACTTGTACATGTAGCTTTCAAGATGTGATGATGATAATAATAATAATAATAATAATAATAATAATAATAATAATAATTATTTGGACTCCAGCACTAAAATGTCTAGGAAAATTTGGCAATTCATTTTATTTGAAAGTCCTTGGTATAGTTTGATAGCCAGCTCTATAAGTTTTCATTTGATATGGGGTTTACATACAGTGTCTACAGATTAAATCGGATGCACTACATCCCTTTTGTGTGAGACACCTCTAAAGGTATATGGTAATGTTAAGAGGGTCCCAATTGTTGAAACAAAATAATACTGATGTGAAATATGCAAAGTAAGGGAGGTGCGGTGGCCTCATGGTTCGTGCACTCGTCTCCGGATCGAGCGGTCTGGGTTCGAGCCCTGGCCGGGGACATTGTGTTGTGTTCTTGGGCAAGACACTTTACTCTCACAGTGCCTCTCTCCACCCAGGTGTATAAATGGGTACCGGCGAACTTAATGCTGGGGGTAACCCTGTGATGGACTAGCATCCCATCCAGGGGGGAGTAGAAATACTCCTAGTCGCTTCATGCTACAGAAACCAGGATAAGCTCCGGCCTGATGGGCCACTTGGCTCGTATGCAGACTTTACCTTTTACCTTAAATATGCAAAGTAGCAATTCATTAATTCATCCTTAATTCTCTTTCGTAACATAGCAGCATCTAGTTCTAAAGTTTGCATACAAAATGTAAGTGTTTTTTAGACTGTTTCTCAGATGGTTCCTGCTTTTTCATAATATAGCAGCATCTAGTTAGAAAGTTGCATGCAAAATGTTATAGAAGTGGTTTTTTAGACTTTGCTTATCAAATGCTTCATTATGCCTTTTCATAACACAGCAGCATCTACATGTAGTTATAAAGTTTGCAAAAAAAAATGTTATAGTGTTTTTTAAAGACTTTGCTTCTCAGATGGTTATGCTTTTTCGTAACAAAGCAGCATATAAATATAAAGTAAATGCATACAAAATGTTATAGTGTTTTTTTAGGTTTTGCTTCTCAGATGGTTCCTTATACTTTTTCATAACATAGGGTCTTGGCAATGTAAATTCTTCCATAGTTCGATGAAAATAAACATACATGAACAAGTAACAATATAAGTTTTGTTATTTATGAATAAAGTATCATTTGAAATGAAATGAAGATGTCATAACGGCAGTTGTTTACTTTTTGTTGGGATAACATGCATATTGTCCTGGTAATTTTCTTTCTTTAGGGTGGGTTTTGTTAGGAATCCAAAGGAATTAAAAAGTGTGTTACACTCGGCAGTTTGAACACAGTTTGGGGGATATACAAGCTTTGGTATGGGTCCTCGGTACTTCACGTTGGCGTCAGTATTCGGTCACGAATACGTTTCATACTTTACGTGAGTCTCTTGTTCCAGTCGAACACGATACATGAGTTGAAGTGTGTCGTTTAGAATACCTTAAAACCTCACGTATGCCTCAGTATTCAAACATGAACACGTTTCCTACTTCGCATGAGTCTCGTGTTCCAGTTGAACACCACAGAACACTTGAAGTGTGTCGTTTAGAATACCTTAAAACCTCACGTATGCCTCAGTATTCAAACATGAACACGTTTCATACTTCGCATGAGTCTCGTGTTCCAGTTGAACACCACAGAACACTTGAAGTGTGTCGTTTAGAATACCTTAAAACCTCACGTATGCCTCAGTATTCAAACATAACACGTTTCATACTTCGCATGGGTCTCGTGTTCCAGTCGCACGCTTCGGACCATTAGCGTGTTGTCTGACTGAACTACGCGGTAGCGTATACTACCTGCATAAAACCCGTTCTTGAAGACGCAAGATATCCTTGGCTGTGAAAAATGTGTCATAACTTTCGTATTCATAGAGCATACTTGACGTATTCATTAGTATTCGACGACGTTCACGTCAGAAGTGGCGTCGTGCATCTCGTGTTCCAGTCGCAAACTCTCGAACAACTGATAGTATTCGAAAATGTTCGAGTCATAAATGATCGCTATACCTTCGAAGAACATCTAATGCAACATTAATCTACCAAAACGTGGCCCGTATGATTTATCGAACACATCGAGTCATTCACGAGTATTAAATTTGAATACGGAAAAACAGGCCGGATTCCTATAAAATATTCTAGGTGTATTTCGAGTCAGCCGTAATCGAATACGTCAGAACATTGCGGCATACGCGGCCTGCGCCAATCCGTTTTCGAGCGAATTCGGGCCCGAATATTTGGCTTTTCGGGCAGTGAACTAGCACGGTACTAAGAAAAACGTTATTAGACATCAGATGTTGGACTTTGCTTCAAGATAGAGGCCATATAATAATAACATGGCCGATGTTTGACATCATACTATTTTCCACCCGTTGAAGAGATGGGATTTTAACATCAAGAGATGAAGTTTTAGCTGACAGTTCTTTACCTTGATATCCACACAAAAACTTCTAAGTTGGTACATAAAAAATTACTGACTAAGTTTTCCTCTCACTACCTTGACGGGTCTGGTATATCTGGTGTTAATTGTCCCGGGCCAACCTGTTTACCTGCATCCTTAAGCATCTTTAATCCTTGTTTAGCTTTCTCTAGAGGCAGAACAAATGAAGTCTTGGCAGTATGGAAGCAGAAACCACATTTGTAGTTACACTGTCTTGTGAAGTGATAGTTAACGCTTCGAGGAACTGTCGAGCAAGACAATTTATCATTGTTGCCTGCGTGCAGCGGCTGGTCTACTCGTGAAACAATCCGAGATCGTCTTCTGACCGACTTTTTGTTCCAACTTGCTTGTGTTTCTTTAGGATCGGAAGGTTTCTCTTTTTGGAGTTTTCTGTTTACAAAAATCCACTTCTTGAAGAGGAAAAGTACTGTCACTGTAAAGCCAGTGACTGACAATAGAATAAAAATGGTAAATGACATACTTTAAGGCTACTTTAAACCGGGGATATTCTCCGATAGCTAGTCTGTTGCAGCTGCCCGCTCTTCTCGAGAAAAATCTCCTACGTCGAGGGTCCGGCTGGGGCTGAACATAATAATATGTTCCTTGCATATAATGATATCCCGCGCATGTTCCGTGCATGCAACAAGCAAGACAACAAAGCAAATTGCTAGCTCAGGACATATGCTTCGATGTTCTTCAACAATACAAACTAAGATTTCTTTTAAAACAAACTAAATATAGTCATACGCAAGCTTAACCAACAGGTTCAACCCGCTTGTTTTAATTGTCGCATAATTAAAAGTAAAATCTGAGTGTGTTGCTTATGCTAATGCACAATTGAAAACTAGCCTTAATTCAGTTACAAACGGAAAACAGCCCAGGGCGAGCCAACTACATGCAAAAACCAAGAAAGTAAACAGCTGAACAATACAAAGCAAAGAAAAATATTTCCATAAGAACAATACGAAATTGATCATGTTTATCCTTTATAACACGCGTCATCCAAAGGCTAATCAGAACTTTAACTGTGGTTAAAAGCGCATTGGTGCGACGGCAGAGTCGACTGCAGCCCTAGCCGGCCTTAACTAGTGTTAGGTACAGTACGTGGTCCCGCACGATCTTTCTTGAACTTTATGTGGTAGTCTTATCGCTTACGTTTCAGAAAGAACTTGTTTTCACATAAAATGTTCCTTTTTTTTTCTTCCAGCTCTCTTTTTCTTCTGTTTTGTCTTAGTCGGCTTCAAATCAGAAGTTTCGCGCTTGTTTGCGATTTTTATTTTCCAGAACGTGTTCGTGGCCCTTTTTCTAAACCTTGGCGGTCGTGTAATAAATCTCTTATTTACCAAGCTTGCTCGGGACCGTACTGGGAGCTTACCATATTACCGGTCCACGGTCTTTTTTGTACGGACTTCGCTGCGTTCACTTTTGGGGAGAGAATTTTCCTGACCGCGTTTTGTGTTGCTTTGTTGAGGGCAATTTTTCCTCTCGTCTCCTTTTCTTGTGCGGAAATTTCAGTTTAAACTATTAAAGTAAGACTGACTTTACAAGTTGGACAATACAGATTTTCAAACATTTCGTCAAACACAGCCTGATTTCTTGCTATTTAACTTATTACTTGTACTGTACAATTTGCTAACTAGATACGCAACCAATCAGTTGAGAAGAGGATGTCTTTCGCTCTCTTTACCCCTCTCACCTGGAAATAATTGCACTCGTTTTCTCTGAGCTCCGGCTGATCTGAACTTCGTTGCTTGACTCAAACATGGAGATTTGAAGTGATGAGCCTGAAAATAGGATGCATTACGAACCTTACGGATGCGAGATCTTGGGTGCTTTCCATTAGGCCAAAAATTCCGGAATTATCAGTATGGTTCGGTCGGACCGGAAAACGGAGGAGCACTTATGTAGGAGGTCCAGCTTGACCAATAGGATCACTTGGTCTGAAATTTGGCATTCCATTTTTAAAGAAATCACTTCCTCCCCTTTCTTCTTCTCAGTAGACTTTCATTCATTTGGGAGATTGGGGAAGGAATCGAAAATGGTAATAAGAATTCTGCTTGGTTGGCACGGTTTTAGCTGATCGGCTGCGAAGGACCTGAAGCTAGATGATGAACAAAACCGGAAGCGGAAGTAAAGCGGAAGTCGAAGTTTACTCGTCCCATGAGGCTTTAGGAAACGGTGGAGTAAGAGTTGCCGTAGTGGAAGACATGGAAAACATTTCTACCTACAGGTCGCTTTTATTGGAACTTTCGAATAGTTTGACATCTTCGGACCTTGAACAGCTGAAATTCCTGTGCCGAGATGTTATACCTGCTGGACGAGCAGAGAAGATCACTCGACCGTTTGAGTTCTTCGCTGCTCTGGAACAACTAAACATGCTATCCGAGGAGAATCGTGATTTCTTGGCTTCCAAACTGATTGCTGTCAACAGAAATGACTTAAGGAATAAACTGTTAGGAATTCAAGGTAAGAATAGCAATTTACTCAGCTTGTTATCGGCAATAGGCTAGTTACACACACAAACTTTCCATTAGTTTTATTGGATTAACACAAGATCGACTTTTACTCGCTTGTTCGCATCTAGATCTGTCGCCTTCCTCAAAAGTTTCCTCATGTAAACGAATTTGATGGAACTGAAAAAGGAATTGCATTATATTGTGCATGGGCAGATCTGGAAGTTCAGAAACAGGGGGCCGAAGAATTTGCAAAAGAGTGCAAGTCAACCGGCCCAAGCAAATGAAAAATTCACTTTTCCTCACTTTTTCTAACCCAAATCCAAACCCACCAGCCTCCCTAAATCCGCCCCTATTGTGTTTAATCCCTTGTTATTATCAAAAAGTTGTTTAACAATGTGTAGTTCCAGAAAATATCCATACCTCCCCCACAGAAGGGATGTTTTCTAAGACCCCCCTTCCCTACCCCTCAGTAAATTCCAATTAAAGCTTCATGTATTTCTTTAAATTTTTCGGTCTTACAGAAAAGTCCCACACCCACCCCATGGAAAGTCAGTGGAAATTTTCAGAGGGTGGGGGATGTAGATAGTAAAATTTTTCAACAAAAGTAGGAAGCTGTTAACTAAAACATCCAGAGTTGTGGGGGATCCTCTTTGGGGTATGGATATTTTCCAGAACAGATACATTGTGTCAATAAAATTGTTATTATAGCGACAACTGGCAAACCCAGCAATTGGATAGAAACCCACCAATTACTGCACAAGAATATGACCCTTTGAACATGTAACATGTTTAAATGCATTGTTTTGTTTCAAATTATCATGCTTACATATTTTTTCTTTCAGGAGATCAGTTTGGCCAAGGTGCCATGGCATGTAGGTATTATAAGTGCATTTAGCCTAGGGGTGGCATACAGGTTTGATTCCATTTGCTCTCTTAGGTCAGGTGTAGCTCAAGTCCTGCACTATACCTGGCAAATTTGTTTGTATTAAGGTGTTCTGACTCTGATAAATGCAATTTGCTTCTGTGATTGGTCTATAGAAGAATCAGTCAATCCACAAGCTTGTTATTTCTCAATGGTTGATACTTAATTCAAATGAATACTCAAATTTTTAAAAACTCAAGTGTGAAGAGTTGATTCTCAAGAATCTGTACTGTGCATTTCAATAACATGCAAATGCTACTCAGTCAATGGCTGGGTCTTCTTAGTTGACCTCTCAGGAAATGGAAGTTTACTTCAACAAGTTCAAAAGGTCAAGTCCTGAGATGAAAACTTTAAACAATTGAAATCTGGGAGATTGCTCATTTTGACCTCTTGGCCCAAGGAAAAGTTGTTCAAAGTAGAGCACTGCAAATTCAACCACAAAAATGTGTTAAATATCCAAAAATGTTTCCAACAAAAAAGCCAAAAGTCAGCCAAAATATGTCTGAAAATGTATTTATGGGCTTTCTGTCGTATTGTCCAGGAGATTCGGTGATGTGTATGGGAGACTGGGAGATTCAGTCTGTACCCAGTAGACTCAGATGCAAGTCTGTGGGTTGCAATACTGTAGGTAGATTTCGATCCAAATATTTGTTTGTTTCTTTTTTTCTCAAAGTTAGTTTGATGTTGTCTTGACTTAGTTGTGATTGACAGCAGCTGAAATGCAGTCATTAGTTGGGATTTGAACTCCAAAGTTTGGGTGTTTTTTAAAGGTGCAGTGAAAGAGACCATAAAGCTTAATACTTTTGCCTGGTACTGATGCCAGAAATTGGACCCTAAGTATAAATCTAGGTCAGGCACTGTGCTTTTCATGCTTCTGTCATCAATTCACAGCAACAGCTGGGGAAGTGGTACCCATAGGGCTATACAATTGTGCCGTACCTGACACTTTAGTTCATGACCTTGTGGAAGATCTTAGTACAAGTTGGCGAATGCTGGGCAGGCGCCTTGGGCTTGCAGAAGGTGTGTTGAAGAACGTTGATTCAGAGCATCGCCGAGTTATAGAGAAAGGTGTGGCAATGTTTGATGAATGGAAGAATAGGAAAACTACTGATGCAACAATGCAGTTTTTGAGAGAGGGCCTGGAGAGGATAGGAAGGCGTGACTTGTCAGAAAAAGTGCGAGGTACACCTTACTTTACTTTGTTCAGCCTAATTTGAGTTCATAATTCCTATTTTGTGTTCATAATTGCAATTATCTTTTGTATATAGAATATGTGAGATTAAGCCCACTCATACATATACATACATTTTACAAGTTTTAGTTTTCAAACTTATTTCTCCACCACATTTATCCCTGAAGGAGCAAAGAGACTCCAGTTTCTTTTCTGGCAAATCAAAAGTACTTGGCATGGAATTTTAATTTGGATAAACTGCTTGAAAACATGATACACTTTCTCAAGTGTTTGAAATCCAGAATTTTGTGGCAACTCGATACATGCTAAAATTACACCTGAGTGAATAAACCAATCAAATGAGTGCATTTGCATTGCATTGATGGCCCGTTGGGATTTGTGACTGGCAAGCTGAAGTGTAATCTTTCTCATGCAATTCAAACATGTGATATGTGTCATATAATTATTCACTACCTTGCACACACTGTTTGTTCATTTGTAAATGACACAAGTGTATATGAAGAACACAATGAAAGGTTTTGTCAAATAAATGGATAAGTTCCCACATAACTAGAAACTGTAAAGTATTTTCTATGAAGTGAAATTTGTATACATGCCTACATACATATTGTATACATATGCCATACATAATATTTGAACATTTCTGTGTAGATTTTGCATTAATGGAACAGCAAAAACAGTCCACTGCTGCAGTTGAACATGACCAGCGACGTATTGAAACAGGTTTGTGATAAACTTGGGTTTGATTAGCACTGTACAAGGCTGCATTATAATTATTCTAAGTATTTGAATCTATTTAGTGTTGTTATTCACCAGAATAGTACCACATGCATCATTTTTTTTTTTTAATTATGAGTTTTTAATGCTCTGTTTAAATTGTGAATATATGCTTAAAAATTGACAAAATGCTATTCATTCCACAGAGGAAGAAAGGAGACCTTTTCCAAACTTAAATGACTTGGCTCCGGCATTAGGTAATTATCCACTGACACCTGGTACACAGCGTCAACCAGAAGAGCAGGCTGAATCTTCTCAAAGGCCTTCAGCTTCATCGTCTTCAGTACTTCCCGTAGCCTCAAGTCAGTTGGATCCATCTGTTTCAAGGCCCATAGTTGCTCCAGCCCCTCCTGTACATCAACCTGCTCCAGGTTATCCAATGCCTGCAGCTATCCCAGATCAGTCTCTTCCGTATCCTGTGCCAGTTTCCCAATCTGGTAGAGATGACTCCTCACTAGTACCACTTCCAGCTTCAGCTGTACCAAGTAGTAGCAGTCCTACTCCTACAGGTCAAAATAATCCATCAACATATGCAGTAAGTGAAACTACACAAGCTAACTCAACACACGTGTCTGAGCCTAATAATGCGGGTGACTTCACTGGCCTGGATATCACAGATCATGGTACCGACAACAGCACAAGAACAAGCATTCCAGTGGATCCTGAGCTGAAATCAGAGCTAACGACCAATGGACGTTTCCTTGATCCTGAAAAGTATGACCCTGTAAAACTGATAGGATCTGGAGGTTTTGCTAAGGTAATTTATCACTTAAAATTTTGTGCATTCTGTTGTCAAAAAGGCTCAAGCATGCTGTCTAAGTAATCACAGACACTCTCATTAATTAATCCAATATCATGTTGAGTTTGAAATAAGATTCAACTGTCTCTGGGGGAAGTGAGTGTTCATGATATGGAGGTGTCCACAGGGATTCTGGTTTCTCTGTATTATGACATTACCATAAGGACAGGTTCGACTGTACATGAAACAGTGTTTGAGGGCAGAGTAGTTTAACAGACAATACACAGTGTAAGGTGAACATAAGTATAAAATTATGATGTGGTAAATTTATTCTTTCAGCTATATACTGGGTCATTTTCGTTCAGTTGATTGATGTTTTCTTATAGTCAATAATAATTTTTATTTTTGACTTGCAATAAATTGAAAGTAACGCCTTACCATTATTTATCTGATATTCTTCACTGTTCAGTTCAAATATATTTTTTTATTTATGGTAATAGATTACGCGTGTAATTTCAGCTTCTTTTCTTCTTTACTTTCTGGTATATATTATATTTTGTATGTGTGACCATGTGTACGTGTGTGTGTCCTGCCAAAACTTGACTAACCAATTTGTAAACTGGCAACCCAGCATTTTTAACCTAGTGGTTATTTCAGGTTGCCAGAACCCTAATTCGTAGCAATAGTTTATATATTTCTGTATTAATTAATGAAAAAGGGTAATAAAGAGGATGTTGATGTTGAAGGAACTAGATGACTGACTGATTCACTGAGATCAAAAATTAACTATAACACATAATAATTATAATATGTTGTGCATTAGTTTAGGGTAGGGTATTTTTTGTACATCTGCATATGAGCACAATCATTTTATACTCTTCCCTCCACAATCTCCATCTCCATCTCCATTGTATGTGTGCCACACTATTTTGCTGTGTTCTGCGATGTAAGTTTTTTGGTTAATTAATCTACAGGTATATCTCTGCATTGATAAAAAAACAAGAAAACAGATGGCAGTTAAAATGTGTGATCTTGGAGTGAACAATAGTGAAACACAAAAGGTATGATCCTATCTACCTATCCGTCCATCCGTTCATTCATCCTTTTGTCTATCCATTCGTTCATGTGTCTGTCCATCCATCCATTCGTCCCTCCCTCTCTCAATTTTTTCCTTCCCTCCTTACCTCCTTCTGTCCATCCATCCACCCATGATGATGCGCAAAATTATGAGTGGTATGGCCCCAGAGTATTTAGAGGACATGGCCTTTACTAGAAATTTTAGAAGGTCAGTTTATAATCGTAAGATCTCAAGGCAGAATCTAGCCTTACCAAAAGTTAAAACCGATAACTTCTGGAATTGCTTTGCTTAAATACTGGAGCAACAGTCTTATCAGGAGAAATGAAATATGAAAAATCCGTGGGAGCTTTTTAAAAATAAATTAAAATCGCTTAATCTCTCTATCGATTTTTAACAAAACATTTAACTCATAAGGTTATTTCTTGGTTTCGTTTATAGATATTTAATGTATTCATAATTAATATATTGACAAAAACTTGTATATAATTATTTTAAAAACTTAGTCGTCATTTGCAAGTGAATATATGAATGTTCGTATATTTGAACTGTGGAGAAAGATATGAAGACATGATTGATCACTGCAGCTATATACACAAATTAAGCAGCTGTGAAATTAGAGCCTGAAAAAAATTCAGGCCTGACTGGGATTGGAACCCATGGCCCCCGCGATACTAGTACAGTACTCTACCAACTGAGCTATCAAGCCTACTGGAAGCTGGTCACATTGTTAGTTTGTAATATACCTGTAGATGATGACGAATGCAAGTGAATATATGAAAGATCATATATTTGAACTGCGGAGAAAGATATGAAGACATGATTGATCATCACAATTATGTACACGACTTAAATAGTTGTGAAATTAAAGCCTGAAAAAATTTCAGGCCTGAACGGGACTCAAATCCATGACCTCTGCAATACCAGTGCAGTGCTCTACCAACTGAGCTATCAAGCCTACTGGGAGCTGGTCACGATGTGAGTTCATAATATATACCCATAGATGATGACGAATGCAAGTGAATATAAGAAAGATCATATATTTGAACTGCGGAGAAAGCTCATGGCTATTAGGAAGCTAGAAAAGTGTAATGTATGTAATTTTTGATCCAAGTAACCATGGTTAAATAAAGTTTCCTCTCAATCTATCCATCCATCCATCCATCTATTCCTACCTCAAAATTCAGTGTTTGCTATAGGCAGAGGTATAAATAAGTAGAGTTCTACAAAAAGGTTTCATGAGACTAAAGTTTATTGAATTTCAATGTTGATTTTTTCTTAGCAAACACAAGCAGTGAAAAAAGAAGTGAAAATTCTCACTGCTGTAAAACATGTCAACATTGTGGAATTCTTCTACACAGAGGAAAGTTGCAATACTCTGTTGCTGTTTCTGGAATACATGGAAGGGGTAAAATAAAGTAATCTTTGTTATGTTAAAAGACTGTTTCCTTCTATTTGAATAATTGAAGAGACAGATCTTTCAATACAGATATATTCTATACATTTTGTTAATTGAGAAAAACACCTGATAGGTCATAACCAAAAAGAAACAATCTATAATAATTATTTAGTAATTTTATGAACAGGAAACTTGTTAATATTATTTTGTTTTGATGAATTTTTACTCATAACACATTTTATGCAACATGTATACTGCATGGTTTATTATAGGGCTCTGTGCATGAAATGTTGGTATGCAAAGGTTCCATTCAAGAACCTTTGGTCCGAAAGTTTACACTGCAAATACTGACTGGAGTGGACTTTCTTCACAACAATAGAATTATTCATAAGGATATAAAAGGTTAGATTTGGCTCAGAGTATAAGCCCTTGCAAGGGTTTGCTGATGAAAGGAAACAAGTCTCCCAGTGTTAGTAGTGTTATATTAATATTGTGAATTCTGAATTAGTAATAAGCCAATAAGAGTTTTCATTAACATACATGTACATGCAAATAGTGATGATTGATAATTGTGGCATTTATGTTTTTTTTGTTATTAACCCATTGACTCCCGTGTCACCTGTATCCAACCATCAACAACTTTGGCCTTTGTTCCACTTCTGACATCATCACCTTTGACCAAAATTGGCATCATCTATACCCAAGTTCTGCAGGAGGAAAAGATCTTTTCAATGATACCCAGATCAGAGTGATCGGCTCGATGGAGCCTGAAATATGCAGGAAAATGCTCAGAAATTTCCTGTGACTACACGTAACTATACTCCATGGTAGAAATTGCCTGTCCTGATGATGCTTTCTCAGACATTTTTGCACTGGAAGCAAGCTCAGTAGAAGGTCAATCACTGTAGCAAAAAAATAAGAAAAGGAGTAAAAGGAAAGGCAAAAAATATATAAACCAAAAAGCCTAAAGATGTAGGTCACTTTGATTTGGTCACACATTTCTGCGCATGCCTGAGCTAAAATGTTATAAAACATGATGCTAGTGGAAAGAGAGGCATGCTGTCATGTTCCAAATACCATTTTGAGTAGATTGGAGCTAATTTGGCCTAATCCAGTCTGAAAATCTCCAAAAAATGTGTTTTTGGCAAAAAGCTCTGGGAGTCAATAGGTTAATAGTAACTCAATTAATTTTGTGAATCCACTGACCTCAGCAAAAACTATTTATGCTATAGACTTTTCCCAGAACTAGGCTTCTCCCTAAGCCAAGATTAAACACATTTCCCCTTCCAAAAACCTGCCTTTTTGCCAGGCCCAGTTAACAATCATAGTTACTGTTACGCTTCACCCCTCTGTTAATATGGGGGCTGGCTAACTGGCCTTTTTAGAAAGTTGTTGTTTACAAAGGAGTTGATTGAACTGGAAAATGTCAGAACTAATGTAGCCATAATGATCACATGTAGGACTTGAAAATGCAATGTTGATTAGTTCATGCTCTTGATCTTGCAGCCCCCAATATTTCTAGATCTACAATTACTCTATTATTTATTTTGTTTCAGGTGGCAATGTTTTACTGGACAAGGATCAAATGAATGTAAAACTTGCTGACTTTGGTATCTCAAAGTTTATGACTGTAAGGGACTGTTACTGTTCATTTGTTTGTTTGTTTGTTTGATTGGCATTGATGGCTTATTGTAACAGTCTTGTGGTATTTCCAGCACCATTATATAATTATATACACTTAAGATCTGACTCAGGAAAGATACAAAACACAATCTAGATAAACAGACTTCTATAGAAGGTGACAAACTTTAAAGTGATTGAATGGAATTTTTCCTTTATGATTTTTCTAGCTTTGGGGTCATCTCAATATGTAAGGATTCTAGGAGGGGCAGCAGGCAAACATTTCTGATAAAGAGGAGGGTGGGGGGGGGGGGGAGGTTTAACATATATTGGAGGGGCTATCTATCAAATTCCACCAGCTTCCCTACCCAAGGGAATGAATGGACCCTTGATGACCATACTTAGTGAGAACATTATGGTAGAATATCTGCCTTTGCTCTTCTTTTGTACAAACCACACTATACTCAGTCCATAATGGTACTATCTCAGGCTAATATTCTCCCTGTACAGATCTCGCATTTGGTGAATAATTAAGCAATAGAGCACTTTTTCTGTGTTTACGTAGCGTCATCTAAACACAAGGAGGGTTGGGAGAATTCCAGACAGTCATGCAAACCCTTGACTCAGTCTCAGGTTTGCATAACTTTTGAGACTTCTCCCAGACCCCCCCCCCCCCCCCCCCCGAGTATTTAGATGAGGCTATGTAAACATGGAAAAAGTGCTCTCTTTCTTTTATAAAGTAATTCTCAAAAATATGCGCAAATTTAAAGTGTCACAACCATGTTTACATACTCTCGTCAAAACACACCCATCGACCAATGAGAGTGCATGTAGTAGCTCAGTTATTTAATAAGATACAATGAAGCCTCTATTTTCTTTTTTGGTTATTTCAATGCTAGTGTGTATATTTTTTTCTTAGTAAATGGTGAACTGAAGAAATAAATAAATAAATGAATGAATGAATAGACAAACAAATAAATAAATATATGTGTTTTGAATCACTACAGGACCTGGGAACAGCAACTGGGAGTCGGGTGACTAAGGATGTAACTGCCACTGTCCAATGGGCAAGTCCTGAGTTACTTGCCTGCGAAGAAGTTGGATCTGAAACTGATATATGGTAAATGACATTGGTGTCACATTAACAAATAGGTTCCATGTTGCCCTGCATCTATTCAGTAATTAATCACACATGATTGTCCACTGTAAGCTATTACTGAACAGACGCACTGCAACATGGAATCTACTTGTTTCAGTGGCGGATCTATGGCAGGGGCCCAGGGGGCCTGGACCCCTCCCTTATTTTGGGTGAAAAAAGAAAAAAATCACAGAAGGAAGAAAAGCCCATGGGGCAAGCAAAATCAAATAATTATTGTGTTTTACTGATATGATATAGAAACAAGAAATTTTAATGACATAATCTATGGAAGGGATGGATGGGTGGAAAGAGGGAGGGAGAAAGGAAGGAATGGATGAAGGGAGGGGGGGGGGGGGCAGAAGGAGAAGCAACAGAGCTAATATGAACAGGAATTAATAAATAATGTCTTGAGGCCATGCAGTTCTAATGTTATCTCATCCATTGTGGTACTGCCACGTGCCTTCATTAAGAATGGTGCATGTGTTCCTGCTTGCTTACTTGGGAAGGTTCTTATTTTTTTTTTTAATCTGGCTTTGATGTAAACAGGAGTGTTGGATGCACTGTGATAGAAATGCTGACAGCCAAACCGCCTTTAGATGAGTTACTATTGCCTCAAAGAATAGCCAAGATATTAAAACTTCAGGTAGAACCGCCTCATGACTGCACATCGATAGCTTTTGGATTTCTTAAAAAATGCCTCAGGTAAGTGCTGTTCCAATTATATTTTTAAAATGCTAACTTCACACTTAGAATTAGGAGAATAAAACAAAAGAAAGTATTTGTTCATCCCGCAACCTTATCTTATTTTATTCCCTAAGCTTCGTCCCTGTGGGGGTGGGGGTAATCCCAGAAAAATTGAGTGGGGGTGTGTGGGCCGCTTCCCAAAACCCTTACCTTATTTAAGGCGTAAGTCTGTGATTTTCCCTACCCTTTTTATGACCTGACCAAATATTTGATACCCTATTTAAGACATGACCCTTAAATCAATACCCTGTTTAGGAACTGTCTTGTAAAAAGTTCCCTAGTTCGGACCGATGTTAAACCAAATTCAAGACTAGAGTGCAAAAACATACCCCATTTGAGACCAGTATGGCCAAAGTTGAGGGAGTGTCTCCCCTCGCTGGTTAGGGAGTTGGAATTTTGATATATCATGTATTGTTCATTTTTTTAGTAAAAGGGACGTTCGTCCATCTGCTGCTAAGCTGTTAAAGGAAGATCCCTTCGTGAATTTTACAGAAGAAGAAAAGAGTCGACTGGCTTGGCTGTTCAGCTGATGTTCAGGGTATAAAAAGTAACTCCAGTCAAAGATTAATTATGACAGCTTACTTGAAGGTGATACTGTGATAAAGCCAGCGAAGAGAAGGACTAAAGCTAATGTACAAAGACATTGTAATAGATATAGTTATTACTTCGAAGTATGAGCGGATGTCGTAGCTACTAAATGACAACCAGAATCACCATAGCTTCCGGCTACGCTGTTGCTCGTATGGCTTGTCGCTAAAAACCTAAAAACCGTCTGCGTGACAAGGGTCCGTCGCTCTTTCATGGCATTTTGTCCAGGTTGAATCTGTTTAATAGAGAATGTACTATGACTCGTGAATGTTTAATTCAGAGGATCTCTTTCTCTGTAGCGAAGCGTTGTTTTGTGTCTACAGTAGTGTGAAAGTGGCAGTAGATGAATTTTAATACACATATTCAATGGAGGCTCATGCGATGGATATCATTAAAAGGAGATAAATGATGTTTGCATTTGAGAAGACTCCCTGTATTAGCCTCAGTTGCAAGGTAATTCCAGTCCAGTGCCGAGAATACGAGTATGGCCCATTTGCCTGTCACCACACGACAAATAGACGAATTGTAATACCGGATCAGATATGAATGTAGGTAGAACAAAAAACACTGAGGCTTTTCTCTCCAAATACAGTTATATCGAGCAACTAAACGCTGTAAGGTTTAGACTAGTGCTTACTCGATAGGTGCTTTATCGTTTTCCATGTAATGGAAAATATATTTTAAGAATCCAATGCTTGTTTACTGAGTAGAAGGGCCAGCATTTGTCGAGTCTGATGTAGTTGGAAAATTTTGGTTTTGAAAAATAAAATTGTCTTGAAAATAGACAGTAGCAAGTGTCAATGGGACAACTTTTCCTGCCGGTTCCGAGCTTGTCCGGCTCTTTGCAAATGGTCCCGAGCTCTTCCTATCCTCTCCGAGATGTTCCCTGGCCAATCCGGTAAACGCACAACTCAGAGGTGGGTGGGGGTTGGTGGTGTGAGGGAGGGGTGAGGGAGGGGTGAGTGGACCTCGTAAGCGGTAAGCTTGAGTGAACATGTATCGCGGAA
Source organism: Orbicella faveolata (assembly GCF_042242905.1). Lineage (NCBI taxonomy): Eukaryota > Metazoa > Cnidaria > Anthozoa > Scleractinia > Merulinidae > Orbicella > Orbicella faveolata. The sequence goes on along the minus strand of NW_028301555.1, from coordinate 9,436,937 downwards.
TTTCGTATAACGGACAAGTTAAAACTGAAATGAGAGGTAGTGTTTCAGTAGACACTCTGGATGTTCTAGTTAGAATCCTCGAATCTGATTTGTTCTCCCACCGTTTTCTATTTAACAATTAGATTATGAGCTCGAGAGAAATCGAGGGCGAATAATCTAATTGTTTTAGTATAAATCTACTAATCGTTCAACATTTTATCTCAATCCTCTTACCAGACACCTCGAAAACGCAGAGAAGCGACCGTCATTTTCTCAACAAGAGCACACTACTAGGCTACTCACTATCTACAACAGAATAGTTAGTGAGTAGCGTAGCCAATCAGCGAACGGCATTTGTGATAGAACGCTAGTAGAGTTTACCGCTATATTAATTGTTGATTATACAGAACCTAAAAACGATGCGCTCGTGTTGATTCATTAGTAGCTTTTGCCCATTCTGTTTAGTTATTCCACGAAATCAATTCACAACTATGGATCATAAACTCACTGAACAATGACAATGAAGCACTTGGTGAAAAATAGTAAGTCTGCATTCAGCCGCTCACAATGGCCGCACTTCGTCTAGGAAATCGGTCCCAAAGTAATAACAGATCGATAACCGATCCTTAATGGATGGTTTTTTTATGTAAATGAAACTCGTAGATATTTGATTCACAGTTTGCATATGAAAAAGTGCTACTCTTTATCTGCATTTATTGCTTTCCCAGTTTTCGGTTTCCTTTTCGTTTCGCTTCGTTTCGTGCGACATCCAATGACTTTATACTTTGTGTCTTGGTTCAGTAAAATTTCTCGTTTTCCACTGAAATATACCGTTTTGCTGTTTATAAGGTGGGGAAAGGAAACCCACTCTTAACATTGAGCTACATTGGAGGCAGTAAATATTTGTGAAGCCACTCGATAAATCTAATGGAATTCTGTTGACGCCTCTGTAGCTTTTTCCTGATTCACGAAAGCAAGAACATGCTTTGCTGGTGCCTTAGATCACTGTGCCCAAAACATTTCATGCTCGATAGTACACGAAATTTTTCCGACTCTGATTACGATCTTGCAGCGTATTTGGACGTTAGCTTACGAAAGCGATTGAATTTATGACGGAAACCGACTTGACGATTTTAAATTGCAGTCGATTGTGACCGTAAGAATATGAGATATTTTCAACTGACATTTTCTTTCCCTTGGCCTTTCTCGGCAAGTAATAAAATTTCAACTCTCCGCATTCCCGTGACGTCTCATTTTCCCTGACACTTATACAAGGTTTTTATTGAAAAATGAAAAACAAATGAAAAATGTTTAATTTGTTTTTCTCAGGAAACAAAGGAAAACAGTGTCGTATAAGTTCGGTTTTCAATGCGAGATTTTATACCAAGCTGTTGGAATGAAATGTTCTTGAGAAAACAATATTGGGAGACATTGAGAAGAGACTTTTAAAATGGTGATATCTTGTTTAATTTGAACTTTTTAACGCTGACAGCTGCAAAGAAACTATTATGGTAAATAATATTTCCCAATCGCAAGCTGTTTTCTGTGCTTAGCAACCTTCAACTACGTCACTGCTTATTTTTAAAGACAGCGAACTCATTTACAGGCAGGAAAAGCGAACGAACATGGGTGAGAAACCGCCGCCACCATACCCCGATCAACAACCGCCTGTTTCGGCGTATCCACAGCCTGGATATAACCCGACACAACCTGGTTATCCACCTCAGCAACATGGTTATCAACCGGCCGTCGCTGGTTATCCGACTCAGTCAGGTTATCCCGCGACATCCACTACTACCACGATTATTCAACAGCCGGCCACACAGATACTCGCCATTAACTTCGGTGAAGTCCCAGTAGCCATGACTTGCCCGAACTGCCGAGCAAACATTGTTACAGCGACTACCTTTGTTACTGGGACTTTAACATGGCTCGCTTGCCTGGGGTTGTGTGTTATTGGGTATGTTTTGCAAAATTATTTTATTTATTTTCGTTTTAGTCGCTATTCCGCGCGTCTTCTATATAAATGATGTTTGGGATTCAAATTAAACGTGAAAACATTTCGTTTTGTTACTCGATATCTCTAGCAAGAACTCGGTTTATCTTGGTTTTATATCAAATCCATAAGTGTGAACAGAAACAAGAATTTAAGGCACAACACCGATTAGGAAAGCGACAGCTTTAACGAAACCATTTTCAGTGTCCAAAAAGAGAAACAGTTACGTGCTATGTTAAATTTTAATGACTTTTAATCCTCCATAACGCTTAACTTTTCTCCGAATATTCCAGCTACCAATCTTATTTTCTTCTGGTTTCACTGATGGTAAATGCAAACAGTGGGAGCAATTTTAGAAACTTTTACAGGGTAATCTGTGTACCTGTAATATTAGATGCAAAGTCGTCGCTTCAGTAGACTTCCCCGAAACAACCTCAATATTAATGAACTTGAGTTGTGTTTGTAAACATTGCTTTTTAGTCCTTCGGTGGGAAGCCTGTAAACATTCTCGTATCGATTTAGACAGGCAGATTTGGCTGTTTGGTTTCATTTCCGCCTAAAAATTGTCAGGTTTTGCGGTCAGTCAGACGTAGAGATAGATGGAGCAGTTCGATAGCGTTTGTAAATATCGTGCGCAGATTTTATGAAGCTTATCAGCTTTTAAATTTGAGATTGAAAGGTTTAGAAAGGTAGGTTGGATTAAAATAACAAAGACTAACCCAACACTAAAGTGCTACGTGCGGAATATTCTTAGAAAGTGACACAATGCACTATAGTTCATTATAAACAGGTGCTGTGCTTAAATATCCCCCACATGATCGTGTTTTGTCGAATCAGACTACAGAATGCATTGCATATTGAATTAAAGCGGATTTCCATTGCCGAGTAACGAGCCTACTTAGATTTCAATACTTTCCGTGCGAAAATGAGAAAAAAAGTAAAAGGTCGCTCCTACGTTTCTCTTTAAATTAATTACGTACAGTGTATACGACATATTATACCTTGTAACATGACGTACTGAACAAATATCAATACAAGATTTGCTTGCTGTAATCGTGTTTTGGTAAAGGTGTTACCACCACGGTCATTTACATTTACATTTACTTCTTTGCGAGCTGTAATTTAGATTGTGGAAAGATTTAAGTCAATACACTGTTTTAGTAATAGAAAAATGTTGTAGAACTCGACTTTTTTATTATTATTATTATTATTATTATTATTATTATTATTTTCTTTTAGATGTGATGCTGGTTGCTGTTTGATTCCATTTTGCTTTGATCCTTTGAAAGATGTCATTCATACATGTCCCTCGTGTGTAACACAAGTTGGGGTGTTTCGCCGAATGTGACGGGCAGATGTTCAGCATTCCAAGACTCCTCACTGAAGACCTTTTAACTAAAATAGATTAGACTTAAGTCAAAAACGCTGCTTAACTTTTGGAGACAAGCTCTTCACGCTTGTCTTTTTATTGATTTATCGCAGACAAGATGAGAAGAAACAACTGATTTGTTAGGTCTACATATGGTCATTTAACTTCCATCAAAACGTTGATTTCATTTTGTAGAACCCAAGTTTCTGTAGTTAGTAATAACGCTAGAAATTCTTGTGAATTCATCAGCTAACTTTCATCATCAACAGTGTAACAAAAAGCCACAAAAATTGTCCAAGCTGCTGCTGTATCACAAAGACAAATCAAGTCGTCGAGAGTAATCAATTTTGACGCTTACAGGTTTTAGTTTTGTCGAAGTCAGCTACACTTGAGTAAAATCCAACATATTTCGATTCGATTCGCCAATAGCTAACGAACATGCCTCAACGGATTAGCTATTTATTATAAAAAATCAGGTGCAATTTTAAAAAAAATTCATGCGTAAGATAGATGTTTTAAAACCGTTTCATGAAAGCCATGATTAAAAACAAATTTTTGTCTCTCTATGTAGCATGAGTCCTCTTGTTTTTCCTCATCCGTTTCTTCCATCACATTCTTCTTCCGGATGAATGAAATTTTTAACTATGCTCTGTAACTCTTGTCAAATCGGGCCAGTTCGAGGCAAACAAACTCACGTCACTTGTCGCTTGTCACTTGCTAAAGAATATAATATATTTTGTGACCATGCCCCATATACATTGCGCAGAGAGAGTTGTAAAACAGAAAAATGTAATATATTGTACAAATTTGTCATCCAAAATAAATTATGAATAGATTATCATGATAACTGCATAAGCGTCTCATCTTCGAGAACATGTGCAAATAAAAGACGTTTCCGAACCTACCAAAGTTAAAAACGTTTGACGCCTTAAACATTTCAATATTTGATTAAACACCTTTAAAAATTTTCAAAATAAACCCAGCATATGAATCACAGCTTTTCTCAGCTGGAAGGGGTTTATCTGCCTGTCTACTGTGTGAAAGCGTCAAAGCTACCTGAAGAAGGCTGGTTTGGCCAGCCGAAATATAGTACACCTTCAAAAAATCATTCTACGTTGTGTCGGTTTTTGCTTTTGTATTCTTCAAAGCTACAGCTCATTATGATTAGCAAATATATCGCCGTTTGAATTTGTGAGTATCAAGACAAAACGGGTCCAGCTCCAAAATGACGAGATTGGGCTCTCTGAAGCTCATTAACCCAATGACCAGTTTCTAATATTTTAATATGGTGTTTTAATTTATCCGAGTTAAAGAGGTTTTCCCGAACAATTGTAGTGCGCTAAGAGGGAAGTGCATATACATTGTAATTCGCTAGAAAAATTGGGAAATTAACAATTAACAAGCTAAAGAGGAGCATTCAAAATGCTACAGAAACTCCACGTAGTACAAGACGGGAAACTTAATTTCATAACAAAAGTTGCGAGGAAACGTGCGTGGGAACAACAGAAAGTTAGATGCAAAATAATCTCTGGAAAAACCGCGAATCGCAAGAGAGCACTGAGATACATTGGAAACGCTGGAAAAAGCGTAAAACAGAGGTCGCGTAATGTAAGTGAGGAACGCGCAGTGGGAAAATCTCAATTACTGGATAAGAATATGCATAAAAACAGGCACAGATAATCAACACAGGATGCAAAAGAGCGAGGCACTTTGAATTAATGACCAGATTTGCAGGGAAACGCGCACGAAAAGAAAGTTCGATACAATTGATCCTCTGGAAAAAGCACGAAAATGGCGAGTGCGTAATGCGGTGGAAGCGGGGGGAGGGGGGTGGAGGGGCTGACACACACTGGGGAACTCGCGAGCTAATGGACAAGGGGAGACGTGAAAAGAGGCAAGAGATAATCAAATTAAACTGATGATCAAATTTACTAGGAGTAGCGTATTGCAAAAAAATTTAAAGCTCTGGGAGTGGCGCCAAAACAAGGAATACGGAAAGCGGGGTTGGGGGAGGAACACAACGGGGAACCCTCAAGTTAATGAACACAGAGACTAAAGAAAATTGTGGTAAGACGATGCAAGTTGAATTTCCGTGATGACCAAACTCGGAAGGGAACGCGTTAGAGTATTGGAACGGGAAAGGACAGTCAATGTAACCTCTGGAGATAGCGCTAAAAGCAGGGAGAAACTGCGCTGTTAACATGAATCCTGAGGAACTGAATTTTTCCGCGTTTTGGAAATTAGTGGGAAAGTATTCTCTCGTCAGTATGAATGATCAAGGGATCTGTATATAGTTTTTAGGAGTATGTGTATTCTAATTCTTCCTCTTGGCCCGAGAACTATGGGATCATCTGTTCGCACCCGAGATGCATGGGACTATATGTGTGGGACCATCTATGCCCAAAATTGTAGGGGGGCTATGTTTTTTAAAGTGGCCGTTGTAGGGAGGTGAGGGTTAGTGGGAGGTGCTACTGTACTCGTGGTTCGCCCACATCGTACCGTTAATTTTGCTTAACGGATTGATAGAGAAAAATTGACATTCTTCGCAATCTAGTGGGTTTACGGGGGCGGCTGAATACAGAGGTAAAAAGGATTGCAGCTGGCCTGTGAATACTGTTGCCTCTGATACCATATAACCCAGCATACGCTGAAAAGGTCATTTATTATTTTCCCCAAGATCTGAACCTATTAGGGGAAGAAAAAAACGCGCCGCAAAACTTGATGCTGGCACTTTCATGGTATTCCTTTCAACAGCTTCCTACAATCAAACAAACAAGCAGTCATCCAGGAATTCGTCAGTTGGAATTTGCGGTTCTGCATTTATAATGTTCGCAAGAAGATGAGTCGAAGTTTTTCGTGTCTTGTTAAATAACTAAACCTTAAACTCTTTGATAATGGTGGAATTTGGTAATCCACAGTTTTTGGGGACGGCTTGCCCTCCGCCACCCCTTCCATGAATTGCGCAGACAGCCCCTCTCCCCACCTCTCCTCCCGTCTGCCAACCGCTTTTTCCCTCTGATCTTTGCGAGCGCAGTTCGTCTCCGCCATCTTGCACTTGTGAAAGGTAAATAGTGGAAAATTGTGTTAACGTAATTTCAAGGGTTTGTCCGAAGACTTGTATCAGTGGGTTGATGTTACCTGATCTGAGGCATAAGCTAAATTTCTTTACTTTTTCAGGTTTTTTTGCATGTGGAAGCCATATTGTTGAATGAGGAGATGTTGTGTTTGAAGACCTCCGGAGGAATGGACGCATAAGGTAAGCTTTTTAACTACCTTAAATATTTAACTGAGAGCTACCAGACTAGGTAATAAGACAGGACATGAACGTGACATTTGTGCCTATCAGAGATATTCTGCGTTATCAGGGATAAATAAACCAACAAACCTTAAGCACAGTATTTGTTGAGATGTCCCCATTAGAGATGAGTCTGTTTAACTCAAGCTGATTAGGTAACTTTTAAGTTACCTAATAAAGCTGTAATATTTGACTTTTAAAATCAGAATCGTCACTTGTTTCTCTGTTTGGATCTGCTACAGGCCGTATTTTGTACGGATTCTTTGTTCTTAGATAATTTATAAAGGGAAGCACAAGAGGTTCTTGTTTGGATGATGTTGGTGTATTTGATTTGCAGACTGCAGACTGCAGACTACATTTAAAGCTAACTGGCACTCCTGTTAGTCTGAAATCAGTCAGGTTAGCCTGAATAGTTCTCACATTAGCCTGTTTACAGTGTTTACAGTTTGCTTTCAAAAATGGAAAGGGGAATGCAACATAACATAGTTGTATTATGCAGCTATCAATGTTATGCCTGAGGGGGTGGGGGGGGGGGGGGAACCACGGGATAGGGTGGGGACTTTGATCGAAACAAAAATTTGGAATCAAACTTCCTAACCCTTGGGATAAGATTTCAATTCAAAGTTCCTCAGCTTGGGAAAAGGTTTTGAGTTCGAAGTTACCTACCAGACCGAGAATTTCAAGCCATCTGAAGTAAAGAATATGTGCTTGCATTTGACAAGACTTTTTCATTGATCATGCTGCTCCAGTGAAAGGCAGTGGGGAGGCTCTGCTCTCTTTATATATGAAATTTATATACTTATGAAGCTGCGAAAACAAGCTTCAATTTGACTTTGTTTTCTCTAATAATTTGCACTCAGCTGATGAATTCGCAAACCCCAAAATATTACCACTCACTATTCTAGGGTCAACATGTACAGTTATTCTAGTTTTTCATAGAATCTAAAAATTTCAATTATGAATGTTAAAGTTTATCTTGGTTCTTTCTTCAAGTCATTATTGGCCCTCTAGCTGTAGTTTCAACAAAGTGCAGTATTCTTCAATGAATTTAAAAAGATTTATCTTACCTTTCGTTCCTCCAGTTTATTGCAACTGGAAAGCGTGGAAAACATGCTCGAACTCCTGGGAATTCTAGGTACTTTCAAGACGGTGGAACACTCGTATCCAAGCTCCCCGCATTAAAAACCCTGGTCGCTTTTCGTTGTTTTAACGTTGTTCAAACTTCCCGACCCTGGGGCCAGCATTTTTTGGCATTGTTCAAACTTCCCGATCCCGGGGCCAACATTTATGTTCAAAGTTTGCTAAAATTCCCCACGTGGGGTGCGCACAGACGTTCAAAGTGCCCACCTTGTCCCTTGGTCCCCCCTCTTGCATAACACTGATAGCTGCATTTGTTAAAAATTCTGCAGTCTGCAGTCTGCAAATGTCATACACCATGATCATGTGTACCAAAGGCACCCACAGTAGAGTGTCAACCAGTGTATTATATTTGTAGACCCCAGTTGCAGACTACACTTAGGCCTAAATAGCACTCAGTTTAGCCTGAATAGTGCTCAGGTTAGCTTGTTTACAGTTACACTGTAGCTTTCGGTAACAGAAATGGAAGTACAAAATTGGGTTAAAAATCTCCAGTCTGCAGTCTGCTGTCTACAGTCTGCAATCTGCAGATGTCATTTGCTGAGTGTCAAAGGATATCAGTGATCAACGTTCGATCAAAATTACCCTACAAGGGTTGGTACAGCTACATGCAGACTACTCTAAACTGTGGAAGAATTCAAAATGGCAGGAGCCAAAAGCTTCTTCTTGTTTTCAGTAACTTCACCCTTGTACGTGTTATCTCCCTCCTTAGGTTTTAGGACTTTGTTTGTCTAAACATCCAAACGCCATTTTCTCCTGAAGCAATACAACACAAGCTTGGCTTACATGTAGTTGTAGAACCAGCTAGGAAAGCAGACTTTTAGTGAAGAAGTGGTAAGTTCTCCAATCATTAAGCACCTTGATTAAGTTTACTATGATACAAATAAACTTTAGTAGATGTTTTAATTTTAGCAATAGGAATAAGCTTAACCCCAATTCTGTATAGATTTATTTTAAGTCAGTGCTGTGGTCCAAGAAAAATTACTAGGAGCCTAAAGGTGCCCAGCACCTCAGCTTATATGAAAAAAGTAAGTTCTTCCAGTCACCCAAAGGCAGAGGCTCGTCACCTGTGGCACCCGGCCGCTTCTAGAGCACAGCCCTGGAAATACACTTTGATGGCATGAAAAATATCAGCTAAAACTTTCCAAATGCACAGCTACTCAAACTGCAGGCAGAAGATCCAGTACAAAACTAAAAATATCTCAACAACAAACACGTTGTGCTTGTGTCCTCGTCACTGCTTCAGGGGGTGTCTGGAAAACCCGAATTGCGAATAGCGAATAGTCATGAATAGCAAATAGCAAATAGTCCCGAATAGTGCGAATAGTCTCGAATAGTACGAATAGTGGCGAACAGTTGCGAAAAGTGGCGAATAGTGACAAATAGTCGTCAATAGTCACCGCGTTAGATCTAATATCCTGCGTTAATTAATTATCCAAATAAGCAACAGAATTTCTGTGAATTTATTACCTTTTCTTCTCCGGACTCAGGCTAGGGCTGTCCATCACCGACATTAAGAAACAGAAAACACAAGGATAACCTGATATAGACGTAATTATGCTTTTGCAGTGGTTGAAACAGAAGAAATCACGTTTAGAAACACCTTTTGTCCTGTTAAGCGTCTGTGCTTTTTAGTGGGAAAATCCCATCCTACGTTGCTGCAAGGTTTACTGCGAGATACTGGGTACCCTATTTGCTACGATTTGCCACTATTTGCCACTGTTCGTCACTATTCGAGATTGTTCGCCACTATTCGCACTATTCGAGACTATTCGCACTATTCGTACTATTCGCTATTCGTTATTCGGGACTATTCGCTGTTCGCTATTCGTGACTATTCGCTATTCGCTATTCGCTATTCGTATTTTCCAGACACCCCTGCTTCTGGCGACAACTGTGTGACAACTTGATGATTCTGGTGACACTGCTGTCAGTTAGAGCTTAATAATGACTTTGTGTCAAAGAATCAATTTTTTCCAATTAATTTTTTTTTATATTTTTTTCATAAGGTCTGAACGTGGTCTATCTGAAAATTAAGAGAAATCCTGTTCTTTAAAATTGCCAATTTAACCCTTTGATACCAGACTTTCGCCAGAAATACCGTTTTTAACCATTTAGTCAGGTTTTTTGGCTGCCATGGCGCTAAATAAGCCTAATAAGTTTTGCTAAGAAAGCTTTTTTTCTTACCAAAAGGAGAGTTTTTTCGAGGATTAGGTACAAAATTGAGCAATATTTCAATTCGGGGCATGCGCATAAGCCAAAATTTGGACTTTTTTTGTCCATTAACCGTTCTCAATTTTGTTTGTTGCCCCTTTCCTTTCTTTTTTTCTCGGCCCTTTTACTCTGGCTACCTTTTACGTTGCATGTTCTTTCTGGCTGCCGTGAAAAGCTGGATGTTAACTACGGGCGAAGCCTAGAAATGGACCTTGATCAATCATAGGCGTAGTGGGCCATCTTACCACCGTTTTTGCACCAAAACTGATAAGTTAAACGTTGTGAAGGTGAATTAATCAACATGACACGAGCGTGGGACAAAGAAAAATTCTGAGTCCCCGACAGGAATCGAACCCATGACCTCCTGAACACTGGGCGGGCGCTCTATCCACTGAGCTACAAGAACTCATGGAGAGCAAGGTCATTTAACTGAGTTCATATATGACAGGTGTCCTGCATACTGCTAGGATCGACGCTATCGAATTCATCGTGAGTAGTGATAAGTTAATAAAGATGGTGAATTTAAAAAAAAAAAAAAAAAAAAAATTCACCATCTTTATTAACTTATAAAGGTAAACGTTGTTTTTCGATTTGTGACGTCAGAATGTCGTCGATATCTCAACCTGACCATTGTTCGGAAAGGCCTAGCCTAGTCTACTATCTGCTTATCAAGAATATCTGATGACATTTAAATTGATGATGTCACAAGTGATACAAAGAGCACGACCGTTAATTGCTGCGGAGCGAGCGTAGCGAGCGAGCAGCAACATAATCAGGATTTAAGAAGAATGTATAGAAGGGGGTACGAATTCTCAAATTCATCACTTTTTACCAGAATTCATTGCATTTAACCAGAGTGCACTGCGCCACTTTTTACCAGAGTGCCGCGTTGCGCCACGAACAACACGAGGACGTCTACGGCTTGACCGAGCCGTCGCCCTTTTCGCGCGGATTCCAGTGAGAAAGATTAGTGGTTATGTTTTGCTTTGATTTGCCTGTAAAACGATGTGAAGGAGATTGTGCCCGGCTTTCACAACTCTTGCTTTTGTTCTTAATGCAGTATGTGAAAGTTTGTAAATCTGGACGATTAATTGTGACATCTTAATTTTAAACTTAGTATGTCATTTCTTAGCAGTCTCACCTCCTTGGCCGAATTCTTAAATGAAGAGAAACCGTCGTTACTAAAGCTTGTAGAATATTAAAACAAACGAAACCCGTAGAACACGCTGCTGTCCTATATGCTGCAATCTATTCCTTTTCATCCAAACATGAATTTAAGCTAAAGCTTTATCATCTTCGCACATCGCGATGGACGCGTCCTCGACACATTTGGCAACATACATGAGACATTTAATGCGTATCAGTACAGAATCACTGTGTAAAATATGTCACTCCCAACAGAATGTACCGCAGCCTTATTATCTTTTAGTTACCCTAGTTACGCATATATGCGTAATTGGGGCTCAATAGGTTAACAAATAGATTCCATGTTGCTGTGCATCTGTTTAGTAGTAGATCGCAGATGAGGTCAAAGTGCGGTAAAAAATATACGGTGTATGGGACGATAGTTGAGTGAATCACTGATATTCTTACCACATTTTGATGTCTTCTGTGATCTTTTACTGAACAAGCACATGGCAACATGGAATCAGTTTTAACCAGTGGAGAAGCCAAGAAGTGTTTTAAGAGTCCCTGTCCATAGAAATGGAAAATAACTCGGCAAGGGTCGAAAATTCGATTTCGCTCATATTTTCATGGTAGATAGGCTAGGGCATGACAAAAACTACTGGATAGTTTTTTTGGCAAAATATCCTTTTATTTCAAAGAAATAGGCAAATAACCAAATTCCGTTAAAATCGTCATTTGACGCACCATTTTATTAAGCAAGTTTGAGAGCCTCGCATGCAAAACCACGTCATTCTTCCGTCTTTAAAACACTCAAATATTTTTGTGCAATGTTTTAATGTGTACTGGGTTGATTTTTGGGAATGTTGCGTTGTCTTTTTGGGTGCAAAATAATTTAATTTCGAAGACATGTATTTCATTCACTTAAAAGTACTTCGTGAATATAATTAATTTTCACCATGTGCGAAACCTTCAAATGGATCAAGCTTCTGGTGGTTGAATCGCAGAAGGATGGTATACAGATTCCTGTAAAAATTTCTTTGGGCAAATGATTGTGAGCGACGCGAGAGCTTTTCAAAGTACGCTAAAAATGGAAAATATTTGACCATTCCCTCGTCAAATTTCAATTTACGGGTTAGACGTGTATTTTAGCATGCGCCTCATGACTTGACCTATGTTAAGTTGAAATAGACACAGAGCTGATAATTTCGAAATCTTCTAACCTCATTTGCTGTAAAAGGCAGGTCCAAAGCCGATTTGACGTGTTTCTAGTCAATCTCTCACCATACGTCGCAGATAAAGAAGAAGTTTGCTTTTGTTTACATAACGTCCGATGTACATCGCCAGCTGTCAAATTATTTAATGGTCGAACACCATGAATCTGTATCCCTCTTTCGACACATAAGATCACCACTGCATCTAAGTCAAAAACGGCTAAGTCATTTTTAGGAGTTCGGGGGAGGAGCGCGGGCTCTTTTCCCGAACAGCGGCTGGTAATCGAGCCTAGGGGTTATGAGACAATACTAAAACAAACATTGAGTTCCCAGGGTAATAATATTATAATTGTTAAATGGGAATTGGCTGAACCAGTTAGCTATGTTTTTTTAGGTCCAAACTTGTGTGCTTCAATTTAACTTGATATATTGGGCAGATGAATCAGTTTGACCTTTAAAACTAATGTTGTTTTTTGTTTGATCAAGGGGTCTGTGACACTGGGAAGATAGAGGAGAGGGATTGGGACTTACATGAAGACCCCTAGCAATTTCTGGAGACTCAAATTAAGCGAATGTTTCCACGTCTTTTTCGTGTTCGTCAAACTTTCACAAGTGTTTCTGTAATTTGATAGAAACACGGAGAAAGTGTTTTATATTTCGTTGCGAAAATGTTGCGAGAGTAAGAGAGGAAAATTATTCGTTTGTTTCGGTTGATCAAAATGTAAATTTTCTTTGCTCGTGCCTTCATTGTTCTATAGGGCCTTGGTCACTTGTGGTCACGTGACAAAGCAAAGGCGATTGCCCTTGGAGAATGTTATAAACGTTTTGAAATAATTTAAGAACTATGGCTCCTACTGTGAACACAAAAAATAATAATCGTCCAACGAGGATATTTTGGTAACCTTGCCTAGCTGCTGTCAAATAATTATAAATTTAATCCGGTGGAATTATTCATACCTTCATCTCAATGCTGATTTACCGCCCTGACTGAGTTGACTTGTAGTCAGTTCGAGAAATTACTAATCAACCACGGACAGTTCCTCTTTGTTTGTTTATTTTTATGATTTTTTTTTTTAATTCTATCTCAATTTTGAAAGGGTACAAACAGTAAACAAGCGCGTCCATTGAAAAAAAGAAATAAATAAAAATATAAAAAGGAAAGAAAAAGGAAAAAATAACGATCCGAGCTGTATTTGAACCTGTGACCGTCTTGAATTTCGGATTGAAAAGCGACAGTGATCTCCACTACACCACGCAGTAAACATCTGATTGTTTATTATATCTCTACTGTGTGTCTGACGGGCTCGGGAACGATTTCTATTCACGCCGGAACGGCTTCAAATTCTGACGCACCTGGAGAGCAAAACGACTCAATTTGAAATCATTGTTAAGTGACTCTTAAGTCGTTAGCAGGTTTTAATACACATTTTTGGAAGTAAAAGAAAGTTTTAAACTTTTACTAGACAAAAAAATTAAGAACACTTGGCGATAAATCACGAAACATTTTGGCAACAAAAACAGCTTTAAATTTTAGCGGGCCGTACAGGAGAATACGGCCCGCTAAATTGACCAATCACAGCGCGCGTACTAACTGAGAGATATAATAAAATATAAGAACGCTGTTTTTAAGGCCTATGGAATTGTGCCTTCGAAAGAAAATTTCTCAAGTTTTCAAAAACCTATATTGAAACGGATTGCGATATGGGTTTTTGAAAAACTGTTAGACATGAACAGTTTTTAAACTTAATCTCATTTGTTTGTCACCTTGAATTATAACGCCCAGGAATTTGTTTGTAATGAAGCTATGGTTTTGTCAGTTAGATCTATAGCGTTTAGATCTATAGTGTTTCATAGCGAGTAATTGGCTAAACTAAAAAATATAGACCAAACTCAACTGTGACACAGTCCCTTTTATGTGTCATCTTCTGTTTGTTCGTAATGAAACGACAAATTATTCGTAAAATAGTGATAGGCAATATTGCTGTAACTGAATTCTGAGAAATTGTTTTTATTTATTCCAGTTAGGACGCTTTTTCAGTCACGAAGAGCAGCTGAGGCCTGGGTAGACTGTTAATAACCTCAAGATGAATTGATCATACACCATGGTGATGCCTGAGAGTGACTAGCCGATAGGTTTTATATGTCTACCGAATAGTGTATTACCGGTGACAGGTTAGATATCTCTTACTTCTAAGAAATAGTTTTTGGAATCGGACTGTGTGGCAAACAGTATTTTTGTGGAGTCATGACACTATAGTCGAATTACCTACCAAAAGAAGGAAACTTGAAAACCGTAAGGGCAAAAACCCGGCTGGCTATCTCAAAGAAAAAAAAATAGGCTTTCATTTTAGCCTGGTGAAAACTCGCTGGATAAAATTAGTGTCGAATATTTTTTTTCCTGCGGTGTAAGTTTCAATGGCTCCTTGTGAAAGAAAAAAAGAAAATTTCAATTTTCTTTACTTCACTATTCCCAATCGAGTAGGGACAAAAATTGCTCCTGTGCCGATGAATTTATCTGGTTTGTTAGCCGCGGCAATGAAAAGGATGACGCATTTTCTCACCAAAAGTTAATGTTTACGATCTGGAATATCCGCGAAGTTCATAGTCATTCAAATTGTTTATTCTAAAAACAATGCAAATGGTAATTTTATCGAATGTCATTCTGTGATCATTATAATTTACATGTTACTGTTGTTGTTTACGTACAGCGCGGCTAGCTGAAAACCCTTCAATCTTTCGTACTTACTTTTTGCAGCAAATCGCGAATAGAAGTTTCTAAGTTTATTTAGACTTAGTGGCAGTTATATGTTGAAAGAATTTTTAAATCTTCTTCAAGTCTATTAATTATTCGTAAACTTTGTAGTTGTCGAAGGAAAACAGCAGCGGTATGTAATTGTTTTATTTTTCTCAAAGGTTTAGTAATATAACTCTGTCGCGGGTCATTAGTTCATAATCTAGTTCCACATATTGTGATTATCGCGGTAACTCAAGAAAGTTGTAGCTATTAGAGGAAAATAACACAGGGTTCGTAAATGAAGGTTTTATTATGATCATGACACCTTCAGAATATGGCGGAGGTAAGAAGACGAAGAGTTAGGGACTTAGCATGTACGTGTACACTGTTGTTTATTGAACGCGAAAGATTTGTACTGTAATATTAATCTTTATTGGTTTTTGTCTGCTGTAGTATTACAAAATAAATTGATCATGTTACAAACTTGTGTCAGTTTACGGAAAACCATGCTTACAAGGCTCTTTTGCAGATGCCGTACAAATGACGAGTACCAGACAAAAAAATTTTCAATCTTGGAAGGAAGGCAAAAATTGATGTGGAACACCGCCATCTCCCCGCCACCACCACTAACTAGCATTTCTTTTATACTTATGGCAAGAGTTTGGTGCACCCATCCTTGTGGTACAGTAGCCTCTAATACGCATGTGTACTAGGTGAGTGTCCCAGTTACAAGAAACCTAATTTACTGTACGTCGTGACTGTAGGTAACTGATAACTTCGTGTCGCTTTAAAACGAAGTTCTAACTTCGGGTTTCCCGACACGGAGGTATCAGTTACTTGTAAGTCGTGACTGTAGGTAACTATAACTTCGTGTCGGGTAACCCGAAAAAACTTCGGATTCCCCAACACGAAGTTATCGGCTACTTACAGTCACGACTTACAAGTAACTGATGTCTCCGTGTCGGGAAACCCGAAGTTTGAACTTCGGCTCAAACCGACACGAAATTATCAGTTACTTACAGTCACGACGTACAGTACATTAGGTTTCTTGTAACTGGGACACTCCCCTAGTACGCATGCGTATTAGAGGCTACTGTACCACAAGGATGGGTGCACCAAACTCTTGCTATAAGTATAAAAAAAATGCTAGTTAGTGGTGGTGGCGGGGAGGTGGCGGTGTTCCACATCAATTTTTGCCTTCCATCCAAGGTTGACAATTTTTCTTTGGCCACTTCTTAAAACTTGTCATTTTCAAGGCATCTGAAATAAGAGGTCGCAAGTGAACTTTACATATACAAACCTTTCCCGCCAAAAGACTTAGAAAAAAATTTTATTATAAAATATGATACCAAACGCGCATGCGTGCATGCAAAGTTGTACCACAAGGACGAGAGCTCAAAACTCTCGCTATAAATATAAAAGAAATGCTAATTATTGGTGGCTGTTTTCCTCATCAATTTTTGCTTTCCTTCCAAGGTTGAGAATTTTCCTGTCTGGTACTCATTTTTTTCAGGGCATTTGCAAGATTGTCTTTTGTCTTTCGCCTTTCCCCAAAGCAAGGCATCTGAAATAAGAGGTCGCAAGTGAACTTTACATATACAAACGTTTCCCGCCAAAAGACTTAAAAAAAAAATTTATTATAAAATATGATACCAAACGCGCATGCGTGCATGCAAAGTTGTACCACAAGGACGAGAGCTCAAAACTCTCGCTATAAATATAAAAGAAATGCTAAAAATTGGTGGCTGGCGGGGAGGTGGCTGTTTTCCTCATCAATTTTTGCTTTCCTTCCAAGGTTGAGAATTTTCCTGTCTGGTACTCATTTTTTTCAGGGCATTTGCAAGATTGTCTTTTGTCTTTCGCCTTTCCCCACATTGGTCATTTCAAAGGCATCTGAAATAAAAGAGAATGTGACTTAAAACATACAAATATTGCCCACCAATTAAGATACTTAGAATTCAATATTATTCCAAAAGAACATGCTCGTAACAACTTAGTTAGAAGCTACTTAGACTTATACCATACCTTCGATGACTTAAACTTAAACCATATCTCCGAATTTTACATGCACTTGTACTTAATGTACCAAAACCGGCACAATCAAAACCAACTATAGCGAGACACGTTTTTTCACTTGAACTTCCATACTCTCATTGCGCGATTTCTCAGAAAGAGTATTTTCTTTCACATGTAAATCTGCATGTAGCTGTCCCTGTACCGGCACGATTCAAATAGCGGAAGTAGCGGAATTTGCTTTCATCTTCACGTTTGAAAAAGAACTGTTGACGTCTAATCAAGTTAACGGCCAAATGTGCAACAAAAGGTTTCAACCGTTTAAAATCTGTCTAGTTCGGTACCTAAAATTCCTTACACACTCGAAAAGTTGGGTTTGTTGAATGCCTTGATATGAACGAGATAAGATTACGTATAGCAAATATATAAACAATACGACTTATCCGAGTTTGCCCATCGCGTTCAGAGGATTCATTCGATAGCGTGCATGATGTCCTTGAAAGCCATCTTCTCAAACTTTGAAGCTGCTCGCTGTTGAAGCCTAAGGGAAACAAAAAGTAATAAAAAGAAGTTAATCTTATCCGACTGTCACTGTTAACTTTCCGTATAAATTAAAATATAAGGCAAGAATAAACGCAAATAAGATGCAAATTGTGCCGTTCTTCCGTTCTGCGATAAACACATCACGCTTTTTTTTCACAAGGCCATAAGCTAGTGATTATTAAAATTAGATTTTATTATCTCAGAACGCTGCGATAACTGTAAACATGACAAATTTCTAATTTGCTTGTTCAACGTTTTAATACTTCAAAGCTGAGGATCATAAATTTTACGTTTGTATCTTTAGTGAGATAAAATTTCCCCCCAAAACAAAACAAAAATAATTAAGCACGAAAGTATTACATTGTGTGTGCTGTTTAGGTACGTCACGCTGACCATTAGTGCGCGCCACTCGTATGCTTATGTAGTCAAGTTTTCCGCGCAAAATTGTATCAAGTCGAGATGGCGCTGTGGTTTGGTGCGCGCCTCTCGCTCCGGGACTAGGCAGGGTCGCGAGTTCGAGTCCCAGTCCTGGTGTACAGAAGTACTTTTTTTCCTTTTTAAGACCAGAAATTAATTGACCAAACCTTCCTCGTGTACCAATTTTTAGAACATCCATTTTAAAGTGCAAAATCCGATCTCTTACATTGAAGGCAAAAGAGCAAAGAATTTACCGTAAAATGTAATTTGCGTTCAACCATTAAAATACCGATACTTTTTACACGGATGGAAAAGGACGCCAATATGACTTCTCCTGGCCAAACGAGCTTGCTTCATGGTTCCAAAACTTTTATAGCTCGATGCATTCGATATTCTTATACTAAATACGCAGCAAAGTTCAGCCAATGTCGCAATGTTGGTCTAATGACCGGTTTCGTTATTCTCAGTAGTGAAATTTCTCTGCCGTTTTGCAACTTGAATTATGTAGCGGTAAAGTTAAATAAAAAATCTCAAAACAGCTTTCAAGGTTGGTTCGCACTTCCCACAAAATCAATAAAATGGCGGTTCCGCCGCCAAAAATCACTCGCGCGCGAATCCCGCCAGCCACACATGTTACATATGGTTCTGAGGTTGTAAAACAGAACATTGTACTCCGGTCCACACAGTAGCACTGATATGTTATTTTGAAAATTCTCAAACTAAATTGCAATTTCAACCAACACTGACCAAATCGGATCCCGATCGCTGTTACAACCAAACCAAACGCCGTTGAAGTACAATGAACGTAGTACCACATGTACGCATATTGGACCTATTCGTAACCATTTAAGATATCTAAGGGGGCTCACCTGTATCGTAGCGAAACCAATTATTATCACGTTTAACATCTTTGTTAAGTTGAACAACTTTGGTTTTTAAAGCTGTAGAGGGTAAGAACATTATTTGAACAGTGTTTCCTTTTCATTTAGCGGGTTGGTACTAACGCTAGCTCAATTCAATCAATTTGTATCATGCTGATGCAGACAGTCTAACTTCAAAACCAGACAAGTTTCTATTTTGAACTGTTTTGATGTGAAAACCTCGCTATGTTAAGGACACAGAAACACAGGGGCCAGAGAAAAAATATACTTGGAGAACCCAACTCCTTTGCAGGTCAGTTCGCACACCCATCTCTCTGAATTTCCCTCTAACAAAATTTCTCGCCAACAAAAATATCATTCTAACGGCACAAGGTTTGTAACAAGACAGTTTACAGCATCTTCGGATAACGCAAAGACGCCAACCAACCAAACAATTTTCTTACAACCAAGTTCAAGTACTTTAAAGTATTATTTCCTTTTAGATGTGCATGCAGTTTCGATCATAAAACCTACAGGTAACAACCCGTTTCTGGCATAGGATTAGACTTATAAGGGAGAGACGCCTGGGTTTGCCAGCCAGCACAACTTTGGCTGAGTGACCCATCTTTCGAGGAGCAGGTCTCTTGCTACCCTGATGTGACATCATATCTCGAAATCTGACTCAAACCTGCATTGATAATAATAATTATTAGTCTGAAATCTCTCTTAATTATTTACCGAGATTTTTTTCCATTAAAACAGCAAGCATGTGACTGTTTTCGTCCCATTAACTCATTCTGGCTACGGACTTTTGTCACAGATTTTAAATCCGGTAAACTTGGGTTAGTTTAACGTGCTGATTGAGGTAACATTCAGCATATATAGCTGATCAAATAATCAAATCCACAGTAAATGTTAGCAACATAACTTACTTGAGTTTGTCTCTCGTGTTAACGAAAAATGTGAGAGGAACTTTTTCAACAGTGTAAATGATGCTTTGGGAAATCACCTTCTTGAACATTTGAAACCAGCCACCGTTGATACCTGAAAGAACAAGATAAGAACCTTTATTTAAGTGTCAAAAACAAAAATGTTTTACCTTTATTCCACTTCCCTATCAAATTTCGTACTTCCAGTCGTCTTATAATAAAAGACGAAGAATAAACACAAATAAGATGCAAATTGTTTAACGTAAACACATCTACTATAATTGTTTGTGTTACACTACAGCAATTTAACTGACTACAATAAACTGATTTCAACTAAACAGTTCTGAAGTGCGAACTAATAATCAATGCCACGATGACTTTTCTATGACCGTCACTAATAAAATTTGCCTTAAATTCAGTACACAATTAAATATATAATTGTCTTTGCCATGATTTACATACATGTACTTCAAAGCTGGGTTCATAAATTTATCGTCCCAAGATAGACTTGCGCAAAAAGAAAAATATAAAACATTTGAAATATACAGTATGATGTGTGCTGTGATCGAATAGCTGTATTTTTTTGTTATCTGACTCAATGATTGGCTGTCAGGTATACAATGCATTTTGATTGAATACTGTAGCCAATCGTTTTGCAGATACCCCAAATGATTTTTTGTTTTTTTGTAATGCCTTTTACAAGCATGGTAAAATTTCTTGCAGAGTTGCATCCAAAACAGAACATTGTGTGCAGATCCACAGGACAGATTACACTTTCAATGAATGGTAACTTCAAATTTGGATCTCTAATTACCCCTCACTTCTTTTCTCATTCTTTTCTCGTTCTTTTCCCACTTTTTCTGTTTATTTTATTCACTTTTTCCTAACTTTCTATTTTCCTATTTAATAATAATAATAATAATAATAATAATAATAATAATAATAATAATAATAATAATAATAAAAATAAACATTTGTAACTATTGATAGACTGGCCCGCCTAGACTAGAGCTAGCTATCCATGGGCCAGTCCAACTGTAAAATGTACATTAAGGAATAAAAAATGATTGATTGAATTATAACCAAACTGAACGTGGGTAAAGGGTAAGTAATTAAGGCTAGTTCCATATGTACGCGTAGCAGACCTATTTCAAGACAATCTGAGGTTTCCAAATGAGACTACCTGTATTCTGGTGAAATGGATGAAAGATTGTGGTGTTCAACATCCTTGGTTGTAAGGTTGAATACCTTTGGTCTTAAAATCCTGTGGAGGTTAAACATTTTATTTGAAGAATATTAATTTATCAATAAATTGTTAATATTAATGATAATAAATTATCATAAATTCTAATCATTATTTAATTAGTAATTTTCTCCTCAGTTTGTAGGTCAGCACCAGCCATTTATTTGCCAGAAAATAAATAATACGTAATCAAAACAGTGAATAAAATTGATTTAATACTTGGCAAAATCCTACTCAAAATAGTACATATACTAAGTGAGCTGAGTAGTCACATAAATTTTCAAATTTTATCCGGGTTGTAAAACTGAAGTCAGAAAAAAAATAAATCGGTAAGTTAATTAAATTTTAAGAATAGAGAAAACTAAAACTTTCTCAAGATCAGTTTCAATAATGCAAAAAGTTGAAATTCAAATCAGAGCAACAATCTATTAGATATTTCTGAACTGTTCTCTTGTAGTATCAGTTTCTTTTACACACACGGAAACAAAGGCACCAGACAAAGACAATATGAAATCAACTACTATATAGGTCAGTTCTTACACCAATCTTGTGTGGAGTTCAAGATCAATTTTGTCTTGTACTCACAATTTGAATATAAGACCAGTCTATGCTTCATAGATCAAGAAACTCAGAAAGAGACTTTTTGGTGGAACCAGCTCCCTTGTGGGCCAGTTCTTACACCCATCTCCTGTACAAAGTTCAAGATCCATTCCATGTTTGAAGACAGTCTAATTGTTACTAAACAAGTTTTTTTTCTCTTGTGTTGGCAATTTGGAATGTGGGACCAGGCAACGCTTCACAGATCGAGAAACTCAGGAAGAGATTTTTGGTGGAACCAGCTCCCTTGTGGGCCAGTTCTTACACAAAGTTCAAGATCCATTCTACATATGAAGACAGTCCAATTGTTCCTAAACAAGTTTTTTTCTCTTGTGCTTACAATTTGGAATGTGGGACCAGTCAATGCTTCACAGATCAAGAAACTCAGGAAGAGATTTTTGGTGGAACCAGCTCCTTTGTGGGCCAGTTCTTACACCCATCTCCTGTACAAAGCTCAAGATCCATTCAGCCCATGAACACAGTCCAATTGGTCCTAAACGAGTTTCTTTTTTTATCTTCTAACAAATGGTCACAGGACCAGGCCATATTTATTCTGGGTTTGACAACTTCACAATAATTTACACATGAAGGCTGCAGCAGTGTAGCATTTTGTGATATACAGGATGGAGTTGGGCAAATACTTAACTGAATGCAATTCTGTGTTTCTTGGTATCTAGTCACAGAGAACATTATCACTTGAGCTCTTTTCTCCTGACGGAGGAAAACAAATGAAAGATATTTATAAACTACATATAAATAATATTTAATTAACCCAAAGGAATACATGTAATTGTAAACAGCACATGCCTTACAGCCTTAACATGCTTAACCCACCAACTGTTAAACTCACCACCAATTCATGAGCTTGGGAAAGGTGCCTTGGGAAAGGTGGAGCCAAGCAAGATATGAGCCTCAAACAGCCCATGCAGGTATCCATGGCAACACTGCTAGTGGCAACCACCAGGCACTGTTAATACTGACAGAATCAGTGGAGATACTTATTACCCACACATGTATATTTACTGTCAGCTGTGAAAGGAAGGGAGGCAGGGTGAAAAAGCATGCTACAAACATGAATGGCACTCAAAGCAAACTGCAAGTTCTTCCACAGCTTGCAAGCAACACTCTTAAGTCCTGCAAAATCCTGTATGAGACCCCACAGAGCATGCCCCCCTCCCTGAAAGGCTGCTGACCAGCACTAGCTCAAGTCAAACGTTGCCTAAATTACATTTAGCCACACAGTGTATCACTTGAGCAATATATTTACAATAAATTATGAAAATATCCTCAAGAGAACTGTGTTTAGTTTAAAAACATTACATGTAACTACTAAAGTGAAGTCTTAATTCAGAAACAAGTGGTGACATAGACCTTCTACATGCAAAGTGAGAGCCTTTAACAATGTGTATGAATGCAAGACAAGTGATTTCACCTGAAATGAAACATTTTAAGACATCACAATTTCTTAGTAAATGGTTTGAACCCAGGAGTATCAGTAGTTCGTATAGTGTGATCGTCTTGGTGAGTGTAGTTCTGAAAAGAACTGTTGTTGGTGACTGACATTTTGACAACCTGAGTGGAAGTCATCTTCAGAGTCAAGTGAATAGTGTTTGTCAGTCAATGATGTTATAAGTCTGGTCCATTGAATGTCTTGGTCAGTATAGCCATGATGGTATTGGCTGAAAGACTCATGTAAAGTTTGTCATCAGTCATAGGTGGGTTTCGATCCATCTATTGTTAGTCAAATAGGTCAGTTTTCGGTCTTTGTAAGTCGGTCTGTTAGAAGTGCGTTTGTAGGTTTCGTTTCCGTCATGGATAAGTCGTTTGTAAGGTGCTGGAAGTTGTTGACATCTGTTCAGAGGCGTTTCTTCTAGGTTAGTGTACCAGCTTTCCAGAGTCAGTCATTGAAAATAGTTTGTACTGTAGGTTAAGCACTGAGCAGGGTCTCAGTCAATGTTGTGGTTTGTCAGTTGATGATGTACAGCAATGTGATTGTTGGCATCACCATTTCTCGTAGCTTGTTTGTGTTCAGTCAGTCTCATGTTAAGGTTTCTGCTAGTCTGACCAATGTAGGAAGCCTGGCAGTCGGAGCATTTGATCTTGTAAACTGCTCCCTGTCTGTCGTTAGGTTCGCCTCTGTCTTTCACGTTGATCAGTAAGTGTCGTAATGTAGTTGTAGGTTTGTGGCTACATGAATGTTGTAGGGCTGTAGCATCCGTGAGATGGTCTCAGAACTGCCCTTAATGTAAGGTTTAGTCACTGTAGTAACAGGTGTTCGCTTTGTGTGAAGTCGTTTGCAGAATGATTTGTCAAGTAACCCGTCGGTATGCGTCGGTTTTCTGTACACTGTCATTCGCAGTTCGTTGTTGTCGTGGCTTACCAAACAGTCTAGAAAAGGAAGTTTTCCACTTCCTTCGATCTCTTTAGTAAACTGGATGTCAGTGTTCTGTTCGTTTAGGTGGTCATGAAAATCGTCAATTTCGTCTTTGTGAATGGCAGTAAAGGTGTCGTCAATGTAGCGTAATCAAAGGGGTATCATTTGTCGGCAAGTTGCAAGGGCATGTTCCTCCACGTGTTGCATCACAATTTCTGCGACAACAACAGAAACAGGCAACCCCATGGCTGTTCCATGCAACTGTTTGTAGTGTTTACTGTTGTACTGAAAGTAAGTTGATGTAAGGCAAAGGTTCAGTAAGTCCATGACGTCTTCTTCACTAATGGTAGTTTAACAGTAGATTGTTGAATGGCGGTCTTGGTACACTGTAATGCCAACTGAAGTGGAATACTGGTACACAGTGATTTCACATCAAGAGACACAAGTTTGTAGTTGTCAGGTATCTGCACTGTCTTAATAGCGTCAATAAAGTTCTCCGTAGATTGTAGTTTGCGTCTTGATTTGCCAGTGAGGGGTTGCAGTATGGTCGTCAAGTACTTAGACAGTTGATATGTAGGGGACCCACAGAGTGACACTATAGGTTGCATCGGTATACCAGGGTTGTGCAGTTTCGGTAGTCTGTAAAGTTTCAGTGGTTGTGGTACTGAGCACCTTGGTTGATAGTAGCATTGAGTTTCAATAGCGTCGGTCTTCAGTCAGTTTACATCTGCTCAGTGCTTAACCTACAGTACAAACTATTTTCAATGATTGACACTGGAAAGCTGGTACACTAACCTAGAACAAACACCTCTTAACAGATGTCAACAGCTACCGGTGTCTTACAAATGACTTATCCATGACGGAAATGAAACCGACAAAATGGACTTCTAACAGACCAACTTAACAATACATGGACCAAAAACCGAACAATTTGACTAACAATAGGCGGATCGAAACCCACCAATGACTGATGACAAACTTTACACGAGTCTTTCAGCCAATACCATCATGGCTAAACTGACCAATAACGTTCAACAGACCAGACTTAAAACATCATTGACTGACAAACACTATTCACTTGACTCTGAAGATGACTTCCGCTCAGGTTGTCGAAACGTCAGTCACCAACAACAGTTCTTTTCAGAACTACCCTCACCCAGACGATCACACTATACGAACTAAGCCGGGTTTGTTTGCCCTAGGGAGTTAGAGTTTTAACCCACGACACGTGACACTTTCTCCTCCAATCGGAAAACGTATTTGAGTTGAGAGGTATACCTAGAGATTTTGCCGAGATTTTAGCTCACGAGATATCAATTTAATTTGGCGAAATAAATATCTCGGAGCATGTAAAAGTCTTTTCAACCACTTAAGTAATCAAAAGTAGCAATAAAACATAAATTTTTCACTGTACCTGTACATACCGAATATGGCCAAAGTTTACATCTTGCTATTTTAAGCGAATTTCCCTCCAGTTGTTCCATCAGGAAAAGTTGAGTCTGGGAGATGTTTGGGAACATTTCTTGAAATGTAGACACTTCGAAGACACAGCATTAGGTAAAGGTTTGAAGGAAGAAGCTTTCAATGACCTCGAGCAAAGATGGTGAAGAAGGAGCGAATATTTGCAATGCAAATTCAATTTGCGTCCCAGGGGAGAGAGACTGGAGCGAGTTTATGACGTGTCCCATGTCTCGTCAGTCCGTCCCATGTCAGCGGAAATGATATGAAAACAACATGGCGGAGATACGTACAGTTGAATTTGTATAACAGAGAGAATTTTGTACTCATAGC
Organism: Orbicella faveolata; assembly: GCF_042242905.1. Lineage (NCBI taxonomy): Eukaryota > Metazoa > Cnidaria > Anthozoa > Scleractinia > Merulinidae > Orbicella > Orbicella faveolata. Next base: position 9,411,107 of record NW_028301555.1, on the reverse strand, counting down.
TTTTTTAGATCGCGAGGAATTCAATCAGAAAATTACTAGAGTGTTCAAAGATGGATAACCTTTATCAGGAGACAAATCGGTGAGTTGTTTTTTTGGGTGCTGTTTAAGTTTTTTGCTGCTGTCACGGACAAGTTTCAATATGGTTTTAAGCTTTAATCGATTGTTACTTAAAACCTAATTTAATTTTTTCTTTAAGGCTTATCGTTGGAGTTCAGGGACTGCTAAGTAAACTCAGCACTGCGCATCCGGATTCACTGAATGGTAATAATTTGCTCTTTTAGAATAAGTGTAATTAGTTAAGCTGTGAAGATTAAGCTTACATTTCTAATTCAGTTTAAAAAAATGGTGTTTAGATATCTGGCAGCTGGTCAATGTTTTAAGCAGACTAGATGACCAACAGTCAGAAATTCACAGCTGTACACTTTACAAGTCCCTGCCAGAGACTGGTTACATACAGACTTGTCCCCGTCTGACATTCAAACTTTTTGTCATTACTATTTTGGAGGTTTTTTTCACACTACTGTAAATGTGGTGAATGAAAAAGGCAAGCATTGCGAGAAGGCAAGACGAGATGTTTTGCCTTTTTAAATTATGATACTGAGACATACTGAGATACTGAGATACTAAAGTGTTATAAATGTGACGAAGAGACCTTCTGACTCCCAGACGTAGATGTCATTTTTAAAAACAAGCAATTTGGGACTTTGAGATAATTCTTATGCTGACAGAAAAACAAGATGCCAAAACAGCTTTTCTGGAAAAAAAATCTCTGCTAGAAGATGCACATAACCACTCAAAACATGAGACTGCACAAGCTGTGAAATATTAAATTTGTTGAAAATTTGCAGGATCATTCACCTGCCCTCACAGTCAGAATTTGAACACAAGTCATGTCATTTGATCGTCATTTTATTGGCCTGCATGTCACCATTTCCACTCAGTGACATATGTCGCATTTTTACCCCAAAGGGGCCTTTATTACAGAGAAATTCCTTAAAGGGTTGTGTAAAAGCACCCAGATAGCCCAAATTTGAATCTGACAGTTATCCTCAATAGTGTCCTGTTAGCCTGAAGAGCACTCGGCTTAGCAGAATAGTGGTGCTCCAATGAACCAGTTTACATGTACAGCTAGCAGTCAAATAATGGTATGGGAAGAAGCTTATAGGCATTGTATTGCTCTTCATCCCAACCCCCTCCCCTCCCCCTTAGTTTTCCTCTTGCCATATTTGTCCTGTTCTTCAACTAAAGTCAATGCCTGGAACAAGGTAAATTAAAGTAGACTTAAAACATATTAAAAGTGGATCCCTAAGTAATTTGCTTGTCTCTGCACATACAGCCATTGAACAGGAAATAGAACAAAACCTGGAGAAGGTGTCATCCAACTGTGATCGTCTGACCATCCTCATTAACAAGGAGCCACCACAGAAGAAACAGAGCGCGAGGATGTAAGTAGCCTGCTACAGGATTAAGTGTTCTAAAACAATTTGACTGACAGAATGTCTGACATTGAATTGAAATACCTCATTTTTAAATTTATAACAGAAAAGTGGACCAACTAACATATGATTTAAGACACCTGAAGACAGGCTTCAACAATTACCAGCAGCGTAAAATGATGAGGGTATGTGGTGATTAGTTTGTTTTCAGTTCATTAACACAACTTATCACATGATATGAACAAATCCTGTTTTTGAAATCAGAACACTTGCAGCTAGCTCAAAAATTATAAGTTGGAATTTTCCTTTTTCATCAGGAACAAGAAGAAAGGGAAAGAGAAGAACTACTCAACAGAAGGTTCACAACTGTAAGTTGTGAAAATCAAATGATTTGATTTGTGTTATAATTACTCATGCTTCCATTGGAAGTTAAAACTTCACAAATTAATAACAAATGCTCTCTTGATTATTGTTGAGTCAGACAGTACTACAAGCACAATTGTGTTAGAAAAGGGACTGCGTGACTGTCACGTGGTGGAAGTGAACTTTGTTCCCTATTGTTCTCGTTGCTTAGTGATAAGCTGTAACCACGTGATGTAAGTTTAGGATTTCAAAAAAGCCGTGTGCGTGTCGTGTGAGATCTAGAGATTGTAATCTTTCTAATTTCCTTCGAGTTGGGACATTAAAAATAGTGAAGTGATTCAAGTTTGTTGGTCATTCAAACGTGAAGATTATTGGGAAAATCTCTTGTGTTAGAAGCAATCGGAAGATTCCTGACAATTGGATCATATTCATAATAATTTTTTACTCCAGTGTTAATAGTTTACAGTTTACAGAGATAGATTCAGAAAAACACTAAACACATCTCCTGTGACTGAATTGATCATTCATGAACATATTTTTTTCTCATACACAGCTGTGTGTTTCAATACTTCCTTTTTTGATTTTTCATTTTCAGAATAGTGGTGAAACATCTATCATGATAGACCATGCCCTACAACACAACACTTCCCTTCAAAATGCTGACAGAGGAATAAGTGATTTATTGTCCAGTGGGTCCAGTATTTTGACAAGCTTACGAGATCAGCGTCTCACCTTAAAAGTATGTTCATTATTGTTATGGTTACTTTCATATGAACACACTGGGTGAGGGGTGGGGAATGGTTTTATTTTTAAAAAAAAACAAACAAACAAGAGAATAGATCATTTCTGAGTTGCCTTGTGCCTCTGTTTCAAAAGGAGTCTTCATGTAAAACCTTTTAGATGAAAATGAGTTTGTCGATGATTTACATGAAAGTGAACCTGTAGGGCAAACATATTTTCATATGAACAGTTTTGCACAAAGACTCATTTTGACACATGAGGCAAAAGGTAACTTCAAAACGGCCTTTTTTACTGGACCGGCAGGTATTTTAAGGGTCTCATTGTCTTGAGATTTCTGGCACTCCATCTCTTATTCTCTGGTTCTTTTCAACTCTACAAATGCCTGGGGCTAATACTAGATACATTGGTCTTACCATTCAATTTCTCCAATTTCCATTCACCACTCAAGACTCATGTGTGATTGGATGAAGAGTATTGCTGAGATGGACAAATGAAAATGCTGATTGATGTGAATCATTCATGAGCCTTTGATTTCAAGGACGACATCCCAATCATATGTTTTCAACATCAATAGTTGACTCCTGTTGTTAATGGTGATTCTAACGTAAGTGATAACAGAGACTTTAATTTGTGATTATCAACAGGGAGCTCACAAAAGAATATTAGATATTGCCAGCACTCTTGGCCTTTCCAATACTGTTATGAGATTGATTGACAAGAGAGCTACCCAGGTAAGTGTGTTAGCAATTAAGTGATACATTTTATATCTACAATCATGGACAGAAGTGTTGAGACATTTTAGCCAAACTAATGCTTTTGAACTAACAATAATACTTTGCTTTTGAATGAAAACACCTTTTTCATCTATAGTCACCCCCCTCCCCCCAAACAATGTTGCAGAACGCTTTGTTGATGTTTATTTGTTTCCAACATTGAAAAAGAGGGAAGGAGGGGCTACCTTTCACGAGGGGAGAGAGGAAAATTTACACCTAGGGAAAAAGGGATGGTAATTTTCATGTGTCTCAACAACTTTTGTCCATGATTGTATTGTTTTGATATGTTCAATGTGGGTATAAAGTATATCAAATATGCATGAAACAAATGAAAGTACCAATTGTACTAAGTATAATGTTCAAACACAACAGATATCTTCTGTTCAATCTTCTATTCAATTCAAGTGATGTAATTTCTGTTTTATGCATTTTTTTTTCTTCCTTACAAAGCACTATCAGTTACTATTTATTTTCTTTACGTTATATTTACACATCTCTGTATTAGCTAGGAATTGGAGGAATACAAAATAAAAAATAAATAAATAAAATACATTTATCTGAAATAAACTGATCAGAGCTTTCTGTTTTTTTCCCTCAACAGGACAAATGGATTGTGTTTGGAGGAATGATAGTTACTTGTATAATAATTTTCTTAGTAGTGAAGTACTTAACATGACATCCATGGAGCAAGCTATAATACATTTTTAAATATTGCTCGTGAAAAAAGTACGTACACCTCAAAGACAGACATTTTCTGTTAAATCTTTTCCTTTATCAACTGTAGACTACATGTATAAGAACAAACCTAAGTTCAGAAATTCTGTGCCAAATTTTCATTTTAGAGAAAAATGAACCACATGTAAAGAAGGTGCCGATTGTAAAGTAGTTTTATTCAATTGGGGCCCATCTACACCAGGCAAATTTTGTAAGTGCAGAGGTTGAATATTAGTTTTGCCAAGGTCAGACTTCCAAAGTGGCTGCATCCCGCCTTGGAGTAGGAAAAATTAAAACCAACAGATCTGTCAATGAATCTTGAGGAAAACACAAAGAGAAGGCACTCAATTTCAACATTTGTGGTTAGCAAATAATTTTAATTCTCTATTTTTAAGCCTTGATATGATTACAGAAAGTAAACATTTGGTAATTTGGTAATTTCCCAACCTGTCTGTGCTTCAGAAACATACAGTCTATCCCTAAAAAGTCTGAAAACGTTTGTCAACAATATAACCTGTTTCCTTCATCTCTGCAAGTACTCTAACTTAGGAACTTGTTAAAAAAGTATTTGTGAACTCTACATTCAAGAGTACAGGCTGCAAGCCCGTTTTCCCATAGATATTCACCATAAATATTAAAACAAATTTCTAAAGGACAGTTCAACAAAGTGGTAAATTTAGTTTTCCTCCATTCTCATTCCCCATGCTACTCGTTAAGAAATGGAGGCTTTGGGAATGAGAATGACTTCCTCACACTCCCAGATCCTGAATGTTCATGTTCTGAAAAATCCCTGGGGGCAAATGCATTTAGTAATCTCTCTCTGTTTTCCCACCTTTTTCAGTGGGGTATACTCTATTTCTCCCCTTTTCCATTCCACGCGCTTTTTGTGGCGTGTACTGCCAGAAATTCTGCGTTCTCTTTTTGATCACATAAGCCTTTTTCATACCTTCCCTGGTCGGCCTCCCTGGTCTGTTAACCCGTGAATCACCCATTATCCATTCCCCTACCCCCTTACCTCGATACTGTTGGTGTTGTTCCTGGTGGAGGGGATAGTGTCTGAATGTGTATACGACTAAATTCCTGAGACCCAAGGATGTAAATACAAGAAAAGTGCACTGTGAAGCCACTTGCTGACAACGTTATCGGCCATCGCTATTTTGAATTCATCCGCCGTTTCTAGGGAGTCTTGGGACGAAACTCTGAACGTTCTGAGTGTAGCCTGCGTAGCAGGCGTATAAAGGGGAGGGGGGTGGGGGAGAAGGAAGAGAATTCGGGGAAATCTCTTCTCCTCCTCCACCCCATCCCCTTTATACGCCTGCTACGCAGGCTATTCTGAGTGGAGACTGGGTTACAGAAAGGTGTTGGTGTCGCGTGTTTTGATAGCTCTTCTGTTGTAATCTTGTAAGCCTTAGATATAAATTATATGTAAGCCGAACAAAGCTAAAAAAAACTATCATCTCCTCGTGCTTTCGAAACATGCTGTGCAGATCAAGTCAAATGCAGTATAGATGTCAAGTAAATGAAGGTTCAAAGCGAGTCAACTTAATCTTACAATGGAATTTGCACACTGTAATGTTATAGTCAGTTTATTCATTAACCGAAAAAGGGTAACCTGTTCCAGACGTTTTTTATACTGACAATATTGGTCAATTGTCTGAATGCAATAATTTGTGAATCGTCAGATCGTGGTTTCATCAATAGCGATCTTTGCGACTTAGATGTCGTCGGAAATACCCATAAATCTCACATTGAGTAGTAGAAAATACTGACTATTTAGCCCAAGGTGCTTTACGATTGTAACCTACGCGACACTCTTAAGGTTCCTCTTGGCTGCGGTGGACGCTATCTGCCACTGTGATTATCCTGATCTCCTCACGGAAGGCTTTTGCCACAGGGTTCTACTTTCGTTGACTGAGGCAACTGTAGCATTTGTCGAAAATATCTTCAAGAACACCGCGGTCTTCCGAGCCTCGAAAGCTCTTGATAACGCCAGAAATAAGCAAACAATAAAAGTATGGTCCTAGTTATCATTAGCAAAATAGCAAAAATCGAAGCTTATCTCCCGATCAAATTTTCATCTTCAAAATCAGCACTCAAGCCTTAAAATTATTGAGCCTCCATAAATTTTCCCTTTACAATTTTTTTTTGCGCTTTTTACCGAGTCTCGATATTCAGGAATTATATTTTCAATCACGAAAGTTAACAATGGGGAAAATAACAGATGAGAAATTTTTTGTCCTCTAAAACGAGAAAAAACCGTTAAATGTTGCTCTAAAACGCGATCTTTCTGACTTCTCCTTGCGCGCGCGTTTTGTTCGATTTTTTCTCGTAAAGTTACGTATTGCATGCGTCATAAAGAAAATTCAGAGTCAAACGCAAATTCTAAAGAGAAGTTGTACATTTGCTCGGTCGGAGAAAGAAAGCAATTTTCATAGAGAATTATGGGCGTGTGTTGTTCCAAAACCGCCAAAGAAACAGGCGCCTCATCATCGCGACACTATGTTTCAGTTAATAGCTCGCCGAGATTATTTCCAACTGAAAACGGATACAAGCAAGATTCCACGTTGGCGCGCGGTATTGAGGAAACACGTTCACGCCTTGAAAAGGCAGTGGTAGATTTTAATGAGAGGAGCTCGAGAAGTGCATTTATTGAGACCAATGTAGATCCCACGTGGGAGGCAGAACATCGCCCGGGAGAAAGAAAGGAAAGTTGGGAAAGTCTGGTGCACAAGCCTCGCTGGAATGCAGAGTGGAGTGAAGAGTCGTCCACGGAAAACGAGGATGGAGACAACAAAGGTATACCACTGAAGCCGCGTTGTTCGGGTGCGATGAGACGACTTAAGAAAAAAGACAGCAGACGTCAACCTAATTACAAAGACGAGATCATGCTGACTGACAACATTGACAGCATTGTGGAGAAGGAGATTCCGGAAGTCCCGGATGTTGGGCATGCACTGGCCGGGTCACCTGGACCGAGTTCTAGCCATGCCGGCGTATCAAAACCTCCACCGAGAAGAATCAAGAAGACAGAAGATAACAGACTAGCAACGAATGTCGAGTGCAGTTTAAGTGATGCCAAATCTGATGCTAGGTCAAATGGGACAACTGTAACCAGCGCTGTCGCAGAACAAGGTCCTAAACAGATCTATGGGAAAGGGAGAAGCAGAAAGGCGGGTGATAAAATGGAGGTAAGTGGTATAACGTTTATTGTAAACAATGGCAAACTTTCGTAGCAATTTAATGGGATCGAGGGTCTCTTACGCCGGTTGCACCTTTTAAATCCCCTCTGAGGGCGTGTCTTATAAATCTATTAGTCTCTTCAGATAGACACATTGGTAGGGACATGTTTTGGAGCGATACCAAGCCCAAGAATAAAAAAGAAGGATTCCATATTCAATCATACATTAATTTCGCGTGTGTCGGATGTGATCTGATATGTTGCAATACTTAGAGGTGGTCTTGCTGAGGGGTTTTGGTTCTAGGTGTCTAGGAATTATGACAGGGAGGAACACATTTGAAAATTAGAAACTGATAAAGTTTATTTGTAAGGCCATATTCATATTCTCGATATTGGATTGAAACTAGCTCGCAATGGAGGTTCATACCGGGGAACAACATTAAAAGAGATTAATGTCATTTGCATTTGAAAAGACGCCCCTCCTAAGCCTCATTTGCAAGCTAGTTCTAGTCCAATACCGAGAATACGAGTGTGGCCTATCTTTCCGGGCGGCGAATGGTACCGAATCATACAATTTCTATTCAGTGCCAGTCGAAGTCGCACATGCGTATTATCATGTCACAGGCTCTTTAAATAAAGTAAATTATCGATTGATTTATTTTGCTTATATCTTTATTTAGCTTAAAAAGGAAGACGTCGAAGAACGTGATGTAGAAAGTTCTCCCCTTGCAATAAGTTCTGTCTCAACTTCACGACTGGAAAAGAATCAACCTCAGAGGACGATGGATGAAGAGGACATAAGAGTGGCGGAGGAAATCAAAAACATTCTTAAAGGTGATTGTTTAAACTTTTTAAATGAACCAACAGTTCCCAGTGATGGTGAAGCTCAGAAACACACAAGAAAGGGATCGGCAAGGAAAGTGAAACATGTGATTGTCCCGGCAGCTAAATCTAAGGGAGAAATCCCAGCTGGCAGAGTTTCACCGCCCAAAAACACACAGCGTCCTGAGAAAAATTCCATGATGCAAAAGGAGATCATAGAGGAAGAGAAACTGGTAGACGATATCGAATATATCTTGAACGACGATATTTCTGCAGTTGAATCAAGTGGACAAAACACCACCGGCAGAGTTTCACCCTCGAAAAAAGCACAACATCCCAAGAAAAATTGCACTGGGGAAAACAATATCTCGGTGGACGAGAAAATGGCAGACGATAACGAATATATCTTGAATGATGATATCCCTGTAGCTGAATCAAATGGCCAAAACACCACCGGCAGAGTTTCACCCAAGAAAAAGTCCTCAAGGGATGAGAAACTGGCGGAGGATATCGATTACATCTTGAATGACGATATCCCTGCAGCTGAATCCAATGAATTCCGTGCTGGCAGAGTTTCACCCTCAAAAAACGAACAACATCCCAAGAAAAAATCCTTAAGGGAAAATAAAGTCACAGGTGATGTGAAACTGGCAGATGATATTGATTATATCTTGAACGACGATATCCCTGCAGCTGAATCGAACGGAGAAATCAGCGCTGGTACAGTTTCACCCGATGAAAAGGTGCAGCGAGCCAAGAAAAAATCTACAAGTGAAAACAAGCTCATAGATGACAAGGGCATCGCAAAGGATGTCAAAGATAACATACTTACTGCTGAAGAAGTCAAGGGTCAAATCTCTTCTGGCAAATTTTCGCCAAAGAAAAAAAATGTGTCGTTTCAGGAACCGGAGCAAACTGATGATAACGAGGCACAGGATGAGGAAGATGGTTCAAGTACAAAAGTATCATTCGGTCTTGATGCACTTCCTCCTCTTGCGAGGAAACATTCTAAACAGTCAGATGAACAATTGGCCAAGGATATAGAGTATATTTTGCACGAAGATGATATTTTTGCTGTCAAGCCAGAGGTTGTTGCAATCACATCCAGTCCGAGCGAATTACCTCGACCTAAGACAAGCAATCCTAGGCTTACGTTAGCAATGGAGATGGACAAGATCTTTGATCCCGCGTCGATAGATTGCTCAGATCAGGCAGATGGTACTTTGGCAGAGGATCATGAAACAGTTGATGGTGTCTCAAATACAACAATTTCGCCAAGTTTTGGGGCATCTCCACGCCCTAGGAAGAAAACCCGAAGAAGGAAATCAAAGTATATGACGATCGTAGAAGACGTAGCAGGGGAAAGTGATTCCAATGCGTCAGTTATATCAACTAGCTCAGCGTCGCCATCACAAAACGATTTCTCATCAAGCTCAGGCACAGAGAAACACCAGAGAACACATTCCACGAGGAGCAAAGAAACAACTGAGGACGAAACGGCGTCAAAGGACAGAGATCATACCTTGAAAGGACACTTAGAAACTGAGAAATCACTTGAGCCAATTTCTTCCAGTTCTGGTTCATTGCCTCGACGTCCGAAGACGAGAAATCCAAAACGTATGTTAGCTAACCACATCCAAAGTTCTGCCTCAGCAGCTTCTAGCTCTCGTGCTCTATCACGTCCAAAACAAGATTCTCTTCGGAAACCAAGACAGGCACCCTGCAAATCAGCAAAAGATGGTTTTGTGCACGGTGCATCAAATGTACAAATGGCGTCGACGGCTTGCGCAGCTCCACGCACCAACAATAGGAACAATTCCACAAGGAAATCCAAAGATACTTTAATCCTAGAAGATGTTGATTCCGGTGAGCAAATGGCTTCAAGTTCTTGCACAGTAACGCGGTCGCCGCAGATTTCACCTCGGGAACAAAAACATGCAAAGGACATCATTGCAGGAAAAAAGAGCGACGGTACGTTACAAGATACTAAAGACGCGGCCTCAATCGGATCAAATGCGTCAAGTGCAAGTACTGGTACTCGATTGAGAAAGAAACATCCCACAAGACAACCCAAGGAAACAGAAAAGACTAGCTTGGACGAAATCATCAACGAGATTATGGAAATTCCAACACGAGACTGTTGTGATGCGGTGGAAAATCCCTCTGATGTTGGGCCAAGTTTGAAAAAGAAGACTTCCTCGGCACAGCCCAACAAAGCCAAGCATACAGAGGAATTTAACTTGGACGAAGCCATTGAAGAGATTTTAGGAATTCCAACAGCAGACTCTGGCGCTTCAGTGGAAAATCGTACTGATGTTACAAGAATTTTTAAAAAGAAGAATTCTACAGCACAGCCCAGCCAGTCCAAGCATACAGAAGAAATTGACTTGGACGAAGCTATCGAAGAGATTTTAGGAATTCCAACGCTTGGCGGTGACAGTAAACAAGCAGCGAAGCCACACAGTTTGAGTAAAGAAAGAAAGACGAACTCGAGAAAGAAAGTCACGGGTGAGTCACGTGGTATGGAAACTAAGAAGCCTACTGCGGAGACAACGAGCGTCCCGGATATTGGATTCCCGGATGCTAAGGCTAGTTCGTCAAGTGTTGAAGCTATGAATTGTGACAGCGGATGTTCCGTTGCCAGTGGAGATAACATGCGACCCATGGCGGCAGGACCTTCTAAAGTGAAGTCTATGGGATGCTCTGCTTCTTCTAAAATACCTAAGCTTCCGTCTTCCCACAACACTAGACAACAGCCATTGAAAGGAAAACAAACACTACCAGCTATACTTATCAAGGAAGAAAACACCATGCGAAAACCGCGCATGAGAGCTTCTAGAGAAACCGCTGAACCATCGCTTGGAGGCTTGCAGGGCATGACAACACACAGGAAAGCGGCCGTACCTGTGACCGGCGAAAACAGCATCAGAACCAGTCCTGGAATCTTTTATGACTGTGACGAATTGGAGCTGATGAAGCGGATCGAGAAAGAATCTCGATGCTGCTGACTCAGACTCTGACAAACGAATAAAAACGAAAAAATACCAAAAAAAATACAAAAGAGATAAAAAACAAAAACAAAATCAAAAAGTAGATCTCAATGAGGCTGAAAGCCGTTTTCACAAAAAAAAAAAAAAAAAAAAGAATCTCCAAGAAAATAAGTATTGGACAAACTATCTCATTTTTGTTTGAAAATTTACGCGCACGAGGTTGTTATGGAGGTAGAAAGAATTTTTCTACTTTTTTGTTGTGACTGAAAACTGAACTCAAGAAACCAAAGCTATTCAAGGGAAATAATCATTCGACAAGCTATCTTATTTTTGTTGAAAACTTTACGTTTACACAAGGTTGTTATGGAGGCAGGAGAGATTTTTCTACTTATTTTTATTACTACAAAATCTGAAACAAGAAACCAAAGCTATTTAAAAGAAAATGCCCATTAATGTACAAACTATCTTATTTCTTCTGTGGAAAATTTACGTTTACACAAGGTTGTTAAAGAGGTAAGGAAGAACGTTTGTACTTTTTAATTGTTACATGTTTCGTTTTTTTTTCTGCACTGCTTCCTTTTAAAACCCCATTGACGACTATCACAAAACTCTTTTGGCCTTTGGAGAGCAGAGGAGAGACTCGGAGTGAGCAGGTTTTAGCATTACCCCTCACACAATCCCCCATTGAACCCTTTCCCCGATATCCCCTAGTCCCTAATCTAAAGCCCTTTGCGACCCCCAGTCACTTCCACTGCGTTTCCAAGGGCTCTAAAAGAGTTTTGTGTCCAGTTGTAATAAGCGAAAGAACTTTGAACTAGACTGATAGGGTAACATTTCAGAGAGTTTCTACGCCTCAGAGTCTCTCCTCTGAGACACTGAGAGATGCTATCAAATTCAGCAATAGGTCGTTTGCACTGAAGTTTTTACGTTCTGGAAAATGTTTTTTACCGACGTTTCTTTATTCCGTAACAACCTTTAGCTTTTAACTAACCTCTGCATGATTATTCTGTTAAATTTACCAAACTGTCTTGACACGGTTTTTTTGTCTAAGTTTCTTCCTCTGTAACAACCTTTTAGCTACTTCTGCAAGATAATTCTGTTCATTCATGATTATTCTGTTAAACTTACCAAACTGTATCTGGATAGTGTTTTCTGTCTAAGTTTCTTTCCTGCGTAACAACCTTTTAACTACTCCTGCAAGAAAAATCTGTTCATTCATGATTGTTCTGTTAAACTGACCAAACTATATCTCGATGTTGTTTTCTGTCTAAGTTTCTTTCCTCTGTAACAACCTTTTAACTAGTTTCTGCATGATTATTCGTTCTATTTACCGAACTGTATTGATAGCTTATTTAGTCTAAGTTTCTTTCCTCCATAACAACCTTTTAACTATCAAGACAGTTTGATAAACTGTCTTGATAGTGTTTTTTGTTCAAGTTTCTTTCCTCCGCAACAACTTTCTGACTACTTCTGCATGATAATTGTGTCTAATATATCAACCTGTCTTGATAGTTTATTTTGTCTACGTTTAGTTCTAAGTTAATATTTCTTGGTGAACAAATGAGACACTACACAGCATGGATTTTTGTTATTCAATATCAACGATATGTTGATATCATCAGAGATATTTTTTCAATAAAAGATATCGATAAAATTGAATTGTGGTCACATTCAAGAGCGGTTAGATTTGTCAATAAACTTCAATTGTGCTTGATTCGCGTAAATATGATTACAGAAACATTACTCGCTTTAGAATGACAGTGCTTACGGAGTCTGAGCACTCTGCCATGCGAAAGCGACACAGGAAGCTTGCGCGATTATCTGAATTAGAGGCGCAAATCAAATGATATGTTTACACAAAACATTTCAAAAAGGAATGCGCTGTGCAAGTTAGGTTTCATGTTGTTCGCAGCATTTCCTAATATATGTTCGTTGCTGGACTCTCAAGGAAAGGGGGAATGAAGCGGTTGGGGGGGTGTGAAGGGGTGGGGGAAGTGATGGACGAGGCTATGAATCGGAGACCAGAGTAGACAATGATTATTTAGTTTCCCAAAGGGGCGAACACAGAAAAGAAACTTATCTCAAAATTGACCCCAGTGATTGCCGGACGTCCATAGGCTACAGGATTCTGATGCGTCAACTTTCACCTTTGTAGTGTGAATTGGTAAATCTCATAAGTGGCATTTTAAGAAACATTTCTTGCCATTTCAGAACTGATAAACACTTCTCGGAAAATACCACTGTACCAATGATTGTATGTGGGGAGGGCTAAGCACTCGGGACATAATAACGGCAATTCTTTTCAATTTGGTTTTGCTACTGTGTGGGAACATCTGTGGATCTGATATTATCATAGACATGGAGAAATGTCTCGTGTTTTTTTTTTCCTTTTCCCGTATTTTATTACAATCCGAACTCTTATCCAGTTTCATAAATATTCACCTATAATGTTCTCTTCATGACAACTTAGGTTGTTTGTATCAGCATTTTCAGGGTCATACATAATCTAACGATCGCGTTGTATTCCCGGCTAACAAAAGACTAAACTACTTCATAGTCCGTATTTTTCCCGCCATTTCGTAGGGGGAAAGGTGAGAGTTAGAGAAATTACTTGACAGATTGGCCTGTTAAATGCCCACGTTGGTTTCATCGGTGCAAAGTGGACGATTGTGGGTTATGCTAGCGTTTGTATAGTGAAGTATAAAAGTACGCTACCGGAGAAAGCATGGCAATAGGATGTTAATTAATTAATTAATTAATTAATTAATATCATCTTGAAAGCATGTTCATGGTATTCACGCGCATGTTCTTTATACAGCCTGCCGCTGCCTCTTGTACTCGTTCATCTTCTGAGCCTGTTAATGTGAGTAAGGTCTGTGGGAAACAAAGAGAAGAGATGCCGACGTCACAGTTTGAACGCATATACCTTTACACAGGTTAAGTCTGCATTTGAGCCAAGTGGCCCATCAGGCCGGGGCTTTGTTCTGTAGCATGAAGCGACAGGGAGTATTTCTACACCACCCCCCCACCCCCGCCCGTCCCTGAATGGGACGCCAGTCCATAGCAGGGTTACTCCCAGCATTAGGATCGCGCCTGTACCCATTTATACACCTGGGTGGGGAGAGGCACTGTGAGAGTCCTAGGCCAAGGCTCGAACCAGGACCGCTCGATCCGGAGTCGAGCGCACTAATCATAAGACTACCACGCTTCCAGCACCAAAATAAGACCCTTACAGAATGGAAAAATAACCCATAAAAGAAGGGTTAATTCTAATTTCACTTAACAATACACTGTTAAGGGGACAGGTGATAGTAATGGAGAAAATTGCCAACTCATAACCGAGTACCCAACCAATCACAGACACCATACGAAATTACGTCATCATTATAAATGTTTTCGGCTCAGAGCGAGGAGGTTTTTCGTACTAGGAGGAATCCAGGCTCCTTGTGAGAAGCGTAGCAGGTCAACTTTCGCAAGAAATCGTTTTACCTTAAGCGCGTCGTGTTGATGAATCAAAAAGCAGTTGTACGGGTCACGTGACAGTCTTTCCAGTGCGCATGCGATCGCTCGTTTTACTGCCACGTCAGAAGAGCGTTTGAGGCTGTCAGCCAGAGGAACGACCGCTGATGAGAAGGACTTCACGTTCTTGTCTAATCCGCTGCACCTAAGGATTCAAGTGGTTATAATATAAGGGCCTACCTGAGGCTTATGGTCCTCCTAAGAAATGATAAAAGCTCTGGTAACGAGTTTTAGTACTTGATATGTCATGTGATAAATCGTCTCCGAAATGAGACCGTTGACAATATTTAGTGCGCATGTCAAGTTTTTTCTGTAAAAGTGGTGCTCTGTGTGGACTCAAATTGTGCGTGACGCCAAGTTTGCATTTCATACGGGGCGTGTTTAAAACACAAAATGACGAAATGGCACTACGGTTAGCCTAAATAGCGCTCACGTTAGCCTAAACATCACTAGCTCGACAGTGGTTCATCATCGTTCCCTTCTCTGATTGTGGAGGATGGGGCCATCAATCCGTCTCCTCCAAGCAACTCGGTGTTTTACCGCCACCTCTGCCTCCCTCCATGTCTTAAATCTGAGATGTTCCCTCTCTCTGCTGATCGTTCTTCACCACGTCTCTCTTGGCAGTCCTCTTCGGCGTTTTCCTTTGGGTGCCCATGTTAGTGCTACCTTGGGATTTTGGTTTGAAGACATTCTCAGCCCATGACGCAGCCATTTTCATCTCCTAGCTCTTACATGTTCACCGATTGTCCACGCGTCTGATCTTTCTCTAACCTCTTCATTACTGCCGGGCCTTCATCGGCCAGTAAAAGTTTCAAAATTTTCCACAAGCATTTGTGCTAGAAAACGTCTAGCTTGGATTCGTCCTCTTATTCGACAGTGGTTAGCTCTCAGAAATTGTAAGGGTTACCCTTACAGACAGCCGTATACCGCATTGTGACTCTCACCCATCCTGCCATTTCGTCATTTCGTGTTTTAAACCCGTCCGTTCATTCGAACAACGGCGGCGAAAATCGCTCTTTGCCACTAAACTTTAACCTAACTTTAACTGAAATAGGAATAAAATTCTTTGCTTACGTTGCAATTGCTTCAGCCACCCATCGCTTTAACTCTTCATCTTCCTAAAGAAAAAAAAATAGTCAGTGACAAAATTTTGAATTTATAGGACGGCCAATCAATAAAAATAATCGGCTATAAAACATAATATATTGAGTTTGTCGTGTTCACTACTTTGAAGCTACTGTATTCTTACATAATTTACTCTTAATAGTTCATGTTGTGGTGTTGACAGTGGTCGAAGTTGTAATGATCAACAAAAATTGATTGATATTTTTACTTACTGTGTTCACAAGTTGTACAATAAGCGGAACCACTTCATAATCTGTGAGAATGGAAAGATTTTCTCTGTCTTTACCAATGTTGATTATTGCTCTGTTTACGCTAATCAGCACCTGATGAAGAGCCACAAAATTGGTTTACAACAATACAAGCTTCTTTTTCATGTGTCACAGACAACAAAAACTATATCTGAATACACAGCGCCGCATTGCAGTCGTTCTGGCCATCCGATCTCTAACACAAGCAAGACCATAGATGATAGACGAACTGGTTTTTTTTCTCAACGTTTTTCCTCTGAGAGCAAAAGTACTAGTTCAATTTTTCTTTAGACAGCTTTTGATTCCTTTACACTCAGTTCTATCTAGTTTTCAAGCAATCA
Source organism: Orbicella faveolata (assembly GCF_042242905.1). Lineage (NCBI taxonomy): Eukaryota > Metazoa > Cnidaria > Anthozoa > Scleractinia > Merulinidae > Orbicella > Orbicella faveolata. The sequence continues at coordinate 9,394,857 of NW_028301555.1, read as the reverse complement.
CTCGCAGAAAAAACAAAAACAAAAACAAAAACAAACTAATCGTGAATTGGTTTAACGCAACTAATGATCACCTGCTTGTCATCCGACCGTAGGAGATTGGTAATGAGCTGTAGACCTCCGACAAATGAGCGCACCATGTCAGCTGACTCCTGAAGGACAAATAAACTTATATTGAAGGGGTAGGGTGGAGTGGGGGGGGGGGGGGTCAGGGCATAAAAATCTTTGTTTAAAATCATAGCTTAAATATAACTTGCAATGCTAGAATGTGACTACACTTCTCACCACAACAAAGGTGGGTTTTCATGAAATCTTTATGAAAAAGGTTAATTTAGCCTTTATCAGTAAATTACAGTATGTAATGCTTTTCCTCGCTTTGATTGTCTCACTAAAGAGGCTAGCGAAAAAGAATTACAAAACGACCAACTCAGTTTCTCTTACCTCTTCATCCACCACACATGCACTGATGGCATCGGCAGCGCCTGCTACAACCTGGAGATTAACGATGCTGTGTTTTAATACAGTCGACCTCCACTAACTGTCACCTCTCTACAGCGGCCACTTTTTTGGCCCCGACGGACGGTCCATACATTCACTCTTATTTTAAACTCTCTATAACGGCCACTATTTGTGGTCCCAGCGGAAGGCCCATACATTCACTCTTATTTTAAACTCTCTATAACGGCCACTTTTTTTGCTCCCGGCGGATGGTGCATACATTCACTCTTATTTTAAACTCTCTATAACGGCCACTTTTTTTGCTCCCGGCGGACGGTTCATACATTCACTCTTATTTTAAACTCTCTATAACGGCCACTTTTTTTGGTCCCGGCGGACGGTTCATACATTCACTCTTATTTTAAACTCTCTATAACGGCCACTTTTTTTGGTCCCGGCGGACGGTCCATACATTCACTCTTATTTTAAACTCTCCACAACGGCAACTTTTCCTAAGTTGGCCGTTGTGGAGAGGTTCCGCTGTACACACTATGTTAGTAAACGTTGATGGAATTTGTCTTAAAGAGGCACAGTCACGCGAAAAAAGCCCCTAATTTCAAAAGAGTTATTTAACCCTAATAACCCGCTGAAACAAATGCATTCTTTCATTTCGTAGATAAATTACTGGTTACCTAGTAACCATTATAATAATGTCTAATAACACTGACCTTTGGATCAGGAAACTTCAACAAAGACCAGAGCAACCTTAATCCGTCTGTATGAAGAATAGTGCTACAAGGAGAGATTGACATGTGTGATAAATCCGAGGAAGGTAAAAATCACCTCAGTTTGGTCATGTACCCAATAAACAGTTTCAACTCTGATATCGTACATGGTATTTTAAAAAGCGCAGAGCTGAACTAATGTTATTTAAATCGAACAATTGAAAAGCGATTTTAGAAAAAGGATCAAGGAAAAAACAGCACATTTTTGTCACAATAGTTTTTTGAAGTGCAAAATCACATTTCGAAGGAAATCTAGAAATACTGGTCAAGAAGAAGAAGAAAAATTGAATTTTTCAAAATGCCGTGCCGCGACGTAGCACCGTTGGCAAGATTGCTTATAATCTATTCCAAGAAAATATTGGTACCAACCTCCTGCACGACCCCTCCTTAGCACAGACCGCGAGGAGCCTAGTGGCGTTGACAAGCACAGCACTTTCCGTGATGCTCAGCGCGCGCACTACAACAGGAATCACTCTGTCATCCTTAAGAGTCAAAAGGGTTCTTTTACTGTAAGCAAACTCGTGTATAGCACCAAGAGTATTGGCTAGAACCTGGAAAGAAACAATAAGATCAGCCTCGCTTGATCAAGCAGCTCAAAGTAGTCTTTCAGTGACTCTGCTCTCAAATGTTATAATGTCACAAAAAAAAAAACACACTTTGGAAATTTGAAAACATTTGAGAAATGTGGAAGACACTAGCCTGCACTGGTCCTTTTTAAAGCATTCTCCTTTTCTCAAATTACCGTCCTTTTTTACGTCAGCATGGCTAAGGTTTGTGTATTTGCCAAGTAATAAATGTTAGTGAACATAATGTGTGATATATACCTCGTTTGACTGTTCTGGGTTCTTCAATAGTAAGATCAAAGCTTTAACTGCACCAAACTGCTCAAGCCTGAGACGCAAAAAAAATAAATCCATCTTTAAAAAGGAGTTATCTATATCGGCAACGGATCGAACACGAAGATAAGCTTACTAAGATATAACATATACATTAGGGTATCAGAGACGCTTGATACTGGGTCTTGCTGCTGTCGAGTAAACAATTTTAGTTTAATTTTATAAGTTCAGATGCCCTGTGAAACGTAAAACTGCTTTCTCTACATTCTAACCTTGGAATATGGAGGCGCGGGGAACTCATGGTTAGGGTGCTAGACCGGTTTCGAGCCCTAGCCGGGATCATTGCGTTGTATTCTTGGGCAGGACACTAACTCTCACACTGCCTCTCTCCACCCATGTGTATAAATGGGTACCGGCGAATTTAATGCTGGGGGTAGCCCTGCAATGGACTAGCACCCCATCCAGGGGGAGTAGAAATGCTCCTAGTCGCTTCATGCTACAGACACCACTACAATCTCCGGCAGTGTGGGCCTTGGCCTGATGTAGACTTTACCTACCTTCTTACGTTGTTTTTGTTTAAGGCGCATTTCCATAAAGCACCAACTGCGGCCGCTAGGAGTTGGTTGTCCTCTGAGGACCTGGACGTCAGCATTTGAACAAGCAGTTCCAGGCCACCAAAGCGGAAAATCAATTCACGTGTAGAGTCATCCTCAGCACACTGTATGGCGGGAAAATAACAAGAAAATCAAGTTACTAACTAGTTTGTCAGATTTATGATGGGAGTAGTAAGGAGACGAGAACAGAATAACTGAAACAACGCAAGGCAACAAGTTAAACTATAGTCATAGTGACGACTGAAATAGTTGATGATCTCTTAAGTTTTTCCCAGCCGTTGTCTTTCCATAGCATATCGAGTTGAAGTCAAAAATTTAGGTTACGTAAGTTTCTAAATCCCTTCTCTAAGTCGTAATTTCGTTCATATTGAGAAAGGGTGGCTGAGTTTCAACTACCTTTCAGTCGATGGTTATAAGATTAAGATTTATTAAGAGAATCATAATCGTAGGACAAACCTTGAACAGAGCATTCGCACACTGTGTCTTGAGGGCCACATCTCCTCTCTTCAGGTGCTTGACAATTCCCTCCACCATCCCTTCCCTTCGGATATCCTCACGAAACGCGGGCTGTGAAATATAACATAGGAGCTAATGCTTAAATGCTCTATCGTGAAGATTACTGCTAAAGGGTCAGTATCGTGAAAAGCACTGTAGAGAAACTTTGTACTTCAAGTCCTGCGATCTTTCTATTATTGACCATGTTTTCAATTAAAAAAAGTTTATATTTTCCCTGATACAATAGTCAACGAGTGTACTGCTACCATCTGAGTCTTCATACCTCGCTCGCGCATTCCTGAATAATTCCCATGGCGGGTAATATGACGTCATCCCTTCCCCTGACCAATAAGGAAGCGAGTATTGGCACAGCACCAGCCGCGCGTATGGCCTGGATGTTCTTTTGGTTCTTACTGCAACTCCATAATGCCTTGCAAGCATTGCAAGTAAGCTGGAAGTCTTCTTCATCTTTGGGTGGAGGTCTGCCGCGTCTTTTGTTCTCGGGTTGAATAATGTTTACCTGAAAGAAGTATAAGCTACAGTTTAGTTCCGTTAATAATGAGCTCTGCCAGCTGTCTCCATAAGGCGCAGAAAAACATCAGAACTCGATCGAAAACTGATTAATAGCAAGTTGTATTCGTGAGACAAACATGACCTACGACATTACTACCAAAGTTGTTGAGAAATACCGGAAGTATGAACAGGACATTATTCTCGATATTAGACAGGAACTAGCTTGAAATTAAGGCTCGTGGGAGGGGATATCATTAAAAAGAGATTAATGTCATTTGCCTTTGAAAAGACGCCCTGCATAAACCTCAGTAGCGAGCTAGTTTCAGTCCAACCGACCGAGAACACGAAACTGGACTACTGAAAAAAAGGACGTTTTTGAATGTTCCGTCCGTTACGAGCTGTTACGTGTTTCGACCTAAAAAAGAAAGCTAAACCGTTATTCTTCAACAAAGTTTCTCACCAAATGTTTGATCCCTCCACCTCGTCTGAAAGAACTGTAAGCCAGGCGGAATGTCACCAGGTGACTGAGAGTTTCCGCCGCGAGGGACTGAACCTCCTTCATTTTGTGTTGAAGGCACTCGATAAGTTGCTGAATACCTGTAACAGTAGAATGTCAATGCATAAACACATGCATTTCTTGTACTTTGCTCACGGATTTATGAATCATTTAGCCTCCAGTCTGTGAAAAAAGCAAATGATAAATACAACGTTTTTGTCAGACGTGCTCGCTTACCTCCCAGACGATAAATCTCCGTATTTATCCTTTTTGTGTTCGTTATTACCCTCAGAATTTTAAGGGAACCAACCTAAAATTCAAAACCATTCAAAACGTAACGTTAAAATATACAATAACAGGTAACGAAAAACTCTCGATAACTGGCCCACAGGGTTTTTTTTAAAATTAAGGAAAATTTAAATAAAAAATCTTACCACACAAGGCCAGTTATCTGTTTTGAGGATGTTAAGGAGAATGCCAATTCCACCCAGCTCCAGAATCGCCAGCTGACTCGACTCTTGCTCTATGCTGACGTCACGGAGAGCACACAGCGCTATAACTGTAGCAGTAGGGTTCCCCACCTGGAAAAAAACACACATCAGGTCAGCATGATTTGTAAAGCTTAACACACTCATGACATCACAAGAAACCCAACAACGGAGGCAGAAATCATTGTCAGATGACAGAAAAGTCAACAATTGTGGAAGAGTACTAGACAAATGGCAGGAATCCACTGGGAAGTAAAGATGAATAAGGCTGGCTAGGATGGAAGTGGATTGCAATTTGAACAAACCTGAAAACAGAGGCAGAAATCATAGCTAGATAACAGAAAACCCAACAATAATGACTTGATTTTGTAAAACAGCACTGGACAAATGGCAAGAACACATTAGGAAGAGAGGATGAATAACGATGACGAGGATTGAAATAGATTGTAAAATAGAAAATTTTCAAAATGCAAAGTTGTCCTCTCGTGAGCGTTTATCGTAGGACTCTCACCTTTAGAAATTTGATCAGTTTGTGAATGTCCCAATACTCAGATGTCAGCTCAGGTTTAACCTTCAAAATCAAAACCAAGATGGCGAAAAGTTTTAATGAAATTACAATTAACAATACTACATTTGCAGCTGACTCACATATGGCCAGTAAAACCAGTAGCCCATGTTGATGGGCTCCTGGTAAAACACATTTTCTAACCCTTTCAAACAAGTCAAATAGTAACAACTTAAACTGAATATTCGTTGGGTCTGAAACAGTTTGCCCTGAAATCAAAACAGTAGAGAACTTAAGCAAACCACGAGTACAACGGCAACGAGAACGCCACCAAACAAAAGGTTTAATGAGCAGAACAATGGCTATGCCGTCCTCTGCAAAACAACAACGTGAAAAGACTAAGTTCTACGTATTTTGAAGAACGCTAAACGACGGCGGCTAATTTTTCGCTTATTTATTTGGAATTTGACGCTAGCATCACATATTTAGCTTGAGCAAGTTCTGAGACCAATAGACGCTCTGAACAGATGTAGAACATTGCGAAATTCAAGTTCGAAGGTAAAATATAAATTGATTTCTACTAGACGTTGTCCACGAGGTCGCGGTCGCCATTGCCGAAGTTCTCTGCTAGTGTCAAGAAGACATTTTGTTGATCTGCCACCAAACTCTCTTAATTTACAGCAGAAGAAATGTATGATAATCACTTAGGAGAATTATTTAGAGCTTAACCCTGAGGATTTTGAAAGTAAACTTAAGTACCTTCCTCGTCAAATCCTCGTCGTCTTCACTGTCACAGCTGCTTGACGACGATTCACTTTGATGCTTGTCAGCGGCATTCTTGTTTGAGGCTCTAAGCTGGGCTTCTTTTGATTTGCTCCTGAAGCAGGTTTGTATAAAAACAGTCATACGCTAATAGTGTAAAATACCCCCACCCCCACCCCCCCCCCCCACCAAAAAAAAAATCATTTGTGGAGATAATACGAGCTCTTTTTATCGGGAATCGCTCTCATGTAGAATTGGTTATTTCTTGATGAAGAAAGGTTAATGGTTATTTCTTGATGATTAAGAATTGGTTATTTCTTGATGAAAGAGGAAAATGACATTTCAAACTCACCCAGCGGATGTTTTGTCTTCCACTCGATTTTTTGCGTTGTTCTTGCGTTCCCTTGCACTAGTTAAAATAGAGATACAAGTCTTTAAAAACTAGAAAAGATGAGAAAATTGATGTATAAAGATATATATTGGAAAAATATAAACTTATAAAACTATGAATAGACTATTTAATAATTTGTACAAGAAAGTTCAAAATTTCTATTATCAAGATTTAAAACCATTCAAGATACAAATGAAGATTTCTAAGGCCCCGACCACATCAATGCATTTTCGTTTGAAAACGCATACTTTTGATGCATTTTCGCCTATTGTCCACTCTAAAACGACTGAAAACGATTATGAAAACGGAGGCTTTCGAAAACGGTTTCGAAAGTCGAAAGTCGAAAGCGAACGCTTCGTTTTGAAAACCCTCCGTCAGTTGAAAACGGACGCTTTTGAAAACGGTGCCGAAAAATGAGTCATATACTGTCGCTCCCATCAGTGTGGACAGGTGAAAACAAAACGCTAGTGTGGGCGAAAATCTTTTGCTTCGTTTTGGTTGAGAAGAAAACGGAGACTTTCAAAAGCGCATTGGTGTGATTGGGACCTAAAGCTCGACATTCGTAGAACACTTCAAAACTGCTTCACCTCCGATTGTCGTCAAACAAATTCATCTGGTTTGTTTTCCACAGTGTCTTGTACGTTTTTTCCTTTGTCGGTTTGTTGTATTGTCCTCCATTCTTTGTGGGCGACTGATCACGTGCGGCGGGGATTTTCTTCCGGTCTTGTCTTTTAGCACTGGCTACGTCCGCCTTGCCAGACCGTGCGGAGGCCTGGGGAGTGGTCTTTGCGGCCACACTTTTCTGTTGTGAAGCTCTAAAAGCAACAAAGGAAAAACATAACCGTGATAGATGCCTGAATTCTTTTCAAACCTTCAACACAAAGTCGGCTATGCATGCCAGAACTATACAAATGTTGATCATTACCGGCAGTCTTACCGAAGGGAGTATACCGAATGGTTCTCTTCAGTAACTGATCCTTGGGTTTTAAGTTGATATCTCTTTCAGTGCTTCAAATTCTAATTGTTTGGGTGTCACCACGTTTACGTTACTATTTAAGTACCAAATGTATTTAGTGCTAATTGGGAACACTGTAAATAAATAAACAAATATTGCAAATAGAACATAAACTGTTAAGAATCCCAACTGGTGGGAGGCTGACCAGTTGGTCAGGGGTCAAGGAGTTGAACTCGGGACTACCGAGAACAAATCCAGCTAGAGGGAGAGAGGAGGCTTTGAACCAGGGACCTCCGGATTTCAAATCCAGCGCTCCAATCGGCCACACCGCCTCCACAGAGTTTACAGGAGATTTCTCGTTGGAACTGTATTCATCTGGAATATGAATTATAAACGATTAGGGGTGATTTTATATCTCTAGATTCACGCAATGCTGTATTTATAAAACATCCAACCGCGCAATGACGTCATAATTCCCCATCAAGCTTTGCAAAACTAAACATAGTGAAGTCATCAACGCACGCCAATTTTATGAAACCCAAAAATCCTTACTAGTTTCATTTACCGTTCGTTTTTCGCGTCATTGCCCTTTGCTGCAAGTTGTTTTTGATCAGCCTCATCTGATCCCTCGTCACTCTTGTTGTTTGTCTGTTGTTGGCGTTCATCTCTACCAGGGTTGTCTTCGTCGGAAGAATACTCTTCCTGTTTTTCACGGGCGGGTTTGTCCTTTAAGTTAATTAAGAAGAAAAACTGTTATATCAATGCTCAAATCCGTTGCCTAAATCAGTCGAGTCTCTCCTAGCATTAATCTCTATAACATTAACATTAATCAAGCGTTCTTTTTTCCTTCTTCCCGCGTTCGCCAGAAGAAAAAGAACGCTTGATCGTTGGTTAAGAAAGTTCTTTCCATCTTGTGAGACATGGACACAGACACACACGCGGACACGGGCACAGACACAGACAAAGACATAGACATTGTTTATTTTACTTGGTCGCACACTTAGATATGGTAATGGCAGAGTTGATAAGCAGAGTCTACAGGAAGCACCGACTAGTTTACACATGCGCCAAGAAAACAAAACAACAAATTAAACTAAACTAAGACTACATAACTACTATAAAATATCTAAAAATGTATAACAATGTATAAGAAGAGAAGCCCTAACAGACCATCTCCGAGTTACCCTCATTTTGACACAGAGGCAAAAAAACTCAGAAATGGCCATTAATTTAAATAGATTCTATCTCTCTGATACGTTGACACAGTTATCAGAGGTAGAATGAACTAGTTAAAGTTTTGAAAATTTAAGGTGGCTCTGAACCTTATGTACAGAATTTTTTTTAAACTTTTTTAAAAGTTGCGTCTTATTATGATAATTAAAATCTAATGGTATAAAAAAATTCACCCTGCCGTTTTTGGATTATAAGCCCCTAAAGCTGTAATTAAGGGTGTTTTTAGCAGGTCATACTGTTGCTATGGTAACCTATTGAGTCACGAACGTGTCCACCAATGATTGGGCAGTTTTTTTGACACCTTGATTGTAGCATCAAGTGATTAAGAGTGGTTATAACGACCCATCAAAATCTAAGTGCTGGAAACTGTTTTGAGCCACCGTAAGTCAAAGTTTCTCAAAAATGCTCAATACGTGCCACATCAACCGCCTTTTCTCCTAGTTCTTGACTGGTCAAATTTTCGCGAGTTTCTACAGGTGACGTCATGTCCAAGAGGTCTGGGAACGACAGAGGGCTAGTGGACCGGGTGCAAGTAGATGTACCAGCCCTTTCTGGCCATTCATACAATGGATCTGTGCCCCTGTGACACAGTGCAGTGCCTCGTCCTGACGAGGGAGTGTAAGAAAATTGCGGCGTGGATGACGAATCGTGAGCGTTTTCGGGGGTTAATGAGCCTCGTCCTGATGTCGAGGTGGTATTGGCTGAGCCGGTTTGCTGACGAAGTTCTTTGAGTTCGGCTCTTTGCTTTTCAACCAAATCTTCCAATCTATAAAAAAAATGACGGAAATAAATAACAATAATAATAAGGTTTTGCTCACAGAAGCCAAACACTTTGAGAACATTCTATTAATCCTCTTTATTAAAATGAATATTACCCAGTACATAACTAAAATGAGGTGTCCACTTAAGGCGAAAAGTTTCTGTCCATCTTAGCTTGCCATTTACTCATGATATCTTGTGAAGTAGTCAAGCAATAAACTGGTCTATACACATGTTCTGTAAAGGTGACTATCTATCTATCTGTAATGACAAAATGGGCTAAGAGTGCGACACTAAATTGACCGGCTCCATTGTTTTCACGGGTGTCCCCATTATAGAGCCCTTAGGCTATTAAACTTCACATACACTTCAATTTGCAAAACAGAAGGTGCTAATGTCCTTGCTTTTAAAATGAATCATTTTTCTCTCAGCACTTTACAGGAAAACACCGCTGAAAATCCCAGATAAATAATTTAACCCCAAATGCGCCAACTATCGCTTATTATTTATCTCATTTTTAAAAACCGAATTATATAATCTCAATCTTTTTACGGGAACACGTACACCAGTGTTTTCCATATTTTGTAATGATTACAACTTCCTCGGCAGGTTCAATATCACAACAGACATAAACAATGAATTCCTGATTACAACCTGGAAGCGTCTTTTGCACTGAAGAGTTGTCAACGCAGATAATCGCAGAAACCATTAAAAATTTTTGAGAACGACTCTAGGAAATTAACAATTTCTCCAATCAAAAAATGTCAGCGAATTTCTGCTAAGGTAATCGAAAAGCGAGAAAATAAACAGGATAAATAAATTCGAAAATTTACAACAGGCAGATTTGACCATTATCTTGTTATATTTTGTGCGATTATGAAACATTAGCAATATTGGAAACAACTTGGTTTCATGAGCTGGAAATTATTTTGGTCTAATTCCTTAGCTTTGATAAAAAAATTGGGTTTAGAACAGGAAATTTTATGAACAGAACGGTATATGTTGTCTTGGAGATAAATGTTATATTTGAAACTTTACTCGTGGAATATTTCAAGCAAGAGAACATTTTATCAGTTCTCAATTTGGTGCCAAGCGATCTAACGAAAAATAAAATGTAGCAACAAAACTATCATTTAGAAGGACATGAAACATAAATTGCGGTAAATTATGTCCAGTTTTCTACCCCGTTGCGCTCACGAAATCATAGCGAAAGATCACCCAAATATTAAAAATTACATGAATTCATACTCAAAATTATATTACTCCAAAACAAATAATTCTCGTTCGGTTTTACTTACCAATCGCTGATACTTTCTCGTTCTGTGCACCAAAGCGACTGAAAGTTCTGTTTTGAATTCCGCAGTAATTATAGGCCGCTTTTCGCTAAAGACTGAACGAAAATTTCTCGCCGTAAAACAGTTTTTCAAAACTTTGTAAATAAAGCCTGCGCTCTCTATGGCAACACTCGGAGCGGCTCAGCTGTGTCATACAGGTTAATTTCTTCCAACCACAGTCCTTTTGAATTCAGAGTGGTTTTTATTGACATTTTCATGGGTTCCTTGACCACTTAGACGACAGCTCTGCTCAGGCATGCGCATTTCAGCAGCACCTGTTGGCGTACAAGACAGTTCTTCACGCGACCGTTTTGAATTACGAATCTTAAGTTATGCAGAAAGTCCCCTGTCCGGGCTTCTCTCATTTTTCGTATAATCGTTAGTTCAACAAGTCGAATAAAATCGGTGGAGTTTTTATATCGTTGATCAAAATATGATTTCTTACGAATTTACTTACAAATTCTCGCGAAAACATGTAATAAGAATTGAGAGAATCAACAAAAGGGATGTCGTTTTGATCTACCACCAAACTCTCAGAACTTGGGTAGAGACTAACGAAAACTTTTAAGGACGTGACTCGCCGAAACAAAGTATGGACCTGCATAAACCAGTATTTTATGATACTAGGTTCTGGGATTGTTAGTGTAGACGAAGATAACATAAAAATATGGGGAAATTCTAACCATTTTTAAGAAAAAAAAAACATTAAAAAAGAAACTGAATCGTCGCTTGAAACATGAATAATGAGGAAAAAGGACAGCTGCTACAATTTGAAAAAAAAAAATAAAAGCCAAATATTCGCATTATCCTGTCAAACGAGCATGTGCCAGTAATGACATATTTCCATTCAAGTGCTAACAAAATTACGACAGTTCGTTTTGACGTGCAAATTAAAAAGATGATCTCTGAAATTTGCATTTAAATGAGCGCTATCTTCAATATTTACTCTTCGGAAAACCATTTTTGTGCTCAAAGTGTTCAATTAACAAACATCACACGGATAAAAGAGATTAGCCAATAAAACGGAAGAATTAGGAAGCACGTGTGTTTCTAAACCAATCAGAATCGATCTCTCGCCTCATCTTTCCCGCCCTTCCGCTTCGCACGCGCGTTTTCATTTTGGCTTTTTCACAGCCATTACATCCATCCATCTATTTCATAACCATTTTTTTTATAAACCAGAAAGAGATGTGTATGTTTTCAACATCAAAATAAAAACTTTGAACTCGTTTGGGCTCGTAAACCCATCCCGCCCTGTTAAGTGGCTACCCGTTCCAGAACAAACATCCTTGAAAATATATCTTTCTCGTATTTGAGGAGTTGCGTTAGTTATCGAACGTCAGGAGGACAGAAATATATAAACGTGTCAAAAATAAAATGAACAATTTACAGTTTTGTTCTTATTCCCCAAATCTACAGCGTCAGAAATAAAATATGACTGTTTTAATTTATGAAACAAAACTATTCCGTTCGTTTAAGTGACAAACAGCTAAAAAGCGACTGTATAACAATGTTTCAGTTGTTTTTCATGCCATCTGTACTTCGAAGAAAATGACAAACTCACCGTCGTTTTGCATCAAGTATTCCAGCAATGTCAGTACATAACTCAATAATTTTTTTCTGACGTTCGTCTTTGTCCTTTGCCACGTTAAATCGCCTCACGATACGCACAGCTTCTTCTGCCACTTGTAAGCGAACTCCCTCGTCTTCTTCGACTTCACTCATTTTTTGCCGCTTTCAGACCTACAGCGTATGAATAGCTTGTGTTATCAGCATTTCAGATTTTGACAAAATTCATATCTTCATACCTGTACGAACTTTAAAACCTTCCAAATAATTCGGCGGAAATTTATACGACCCTAAATCCCAGCGCTCATTTCAAAACTAAACAAGGTTGCTTATTTATGTAAGTAAATACTTTGTTATCAGCCGCATTGAATTTAAGTGGATACCACTTTTTGAAACATAGCAACACGCAAAATGTCAAGGATTTCGAAGTTTACCGACTTAAACGTTAAGTATTTACCGTCGTTCTCCCTTTATATTTTCTCCGGCGTCGGAAATCGCGAAGACTGAAGGTGACAATGTTGAGCGGCTTATTGTTAACCATATACTTAATGTTATGTTTGTCACTGACTTTCAAACGCGGGGGGGTTTTCATTCTAACTACGCATACAACAAACTCGTGTCCAATATTTGGCTGCGACCGTAAAACGTTTGTATGATCCGATAAAATGGGTCTGAGAGCATGAAGAATTTCTTGTTTGAATTAAAACGTTTGAATCTCTTTGTATTTTGCAATAAAATGTCACTCAAAAGAAGCATTGGTTTTACAATTGATGAAATTTCAGAAACGATCGAGATAATGCAAGCTTCTTGATTAAATTGTTGCTGTAATTGTTTGAAACATATGCTAATTTTCTTCAATATAATTTCGAATATGCTTAGGAAATAGAACATCACGAACGAATTCGGGCGCATTGTAGGGCATTCTTGTCACATTAAACAGATTAAAGAGTTAGAAAAAGGCAAAAAAATCCGTTAGTATTTTCTAATTATTGTGGTATCTCTTATCGAGTAGAATTTAATACATCGAAATGAGAATATTACTAAACGGAAGGAAACTACTTTGATAAACGTATTTCATTGGTGTAGTTTACTTGTCGCTGTGTGAAACTGTGCACGTTTACAAAATGATCCGATTATTTTTGCCTTTTTTAACGAATAGGCAATCACGACTAAAAATACTTGATATTTTATCTAAACTGCGCACTGCTGTTATCTTCTGTAAATTAAACTGCGTTTTTTAAAATGAAAATTGAGAATATTAAACTGACAACATTACCTAGTAACCTTTGCAGCATCTTTTTACAAGTTTAAGAAGTAAATTTCCATGTTTGGTGAGGATTTGAGATGTTGTGCCTTGTGGCTCAGTTGGGATTTGAAATAACATAATTTGTCTAGACTAACGTGACATGTCACGTCACGTCACGTTACGTCACGTTACGTCACGTCACGTCACCGCATGTCACCTCATACTATGACATGTTATGTCATATCATGTCACGTCATGCCATGTCCTGTCATGTCATCTCATACCATGTAACACCATGTCTTGCTGTCATGCTATCTGTTATGTCATTTCAATTATGGCATAGAGTAATTAGAAACATAAGGAGTAATGTTATTCGAGGTTTTTTGATAGAGCGGTTTTCAGCTGAGTGTCGAAAGTAATTAGACAATTACTTTGGTTTTGGTTTTGGTTTTGGTTTTACTACAGTTCGAGATTAGCTGAGAAGTCTAATTGGTAAGTAATTGGTTTGGTTTTGGCTTTACGACACTCAATTTAAAACCACTCTATTACTATTACTATTACTATTGCTATTGCTATTGCTATTGCTATTGCTATTGCTATTGCTATTGCTATTGCTATTGCTATTGCTATTGCTATTGCTATTGCTATTGCTATTGCTATTACTATTACTATTACTTTTACAACTACTATTACTGTTACTATCACTATCACTATTACCATTACTACTACTATTTCTGTTACTATTACTATTACTTACTATTACTGTAACTATTACCATGACAATTACTGTTACTGTTACTGTTACTGTTACTGTTACTGTTACTGTTACTGTTACTGTTACTGTTACTGTTACTGTTACTGTTACTGTTACTGTTACTGTTACTGTTACTGTTACTGTTACTGTTACTGTTACTGTTACTGTTACTGTTACTGTTACTGTTACTGTTACTGTTACTGTTACTTTTACTGTTACTGTTATTATTATTAGAGCAGTTTTCAATTGAGTGTCGTAAAACCAAAACCAAACCAATTACTTACCAATTAGACTACTCAGCCAATCTCAAACCGTGGTAAAACCAAAACCAAAACCATGTCTTGCTGTCATGCTATGTGTCACGTCAATTCAATTATGGCATAGAGTAATTAGAAACATAAGGAGTAACTCTATTCGAGGTTTTTTGATAGAGTGGTTTTCAGCTGAGTGTCGAAAGTAATTAGACAATTACTTTGGTTTTGGTTTTGGTTTTACTACAGTTCGAAAAAACCAAAACCAAACCAATTACTTACCAATTAGACTACTCAGCCAATCTCAACCGTGGTAAAACCAAAACCAAAGTAATTGTCTAATTACTTTCGACACTCAATTGAAAACCGCTCTATTATTATTATCATTATTATTATTATTATTATTATTATTATTATTGAACAGCGATGGAAAGTGGATATTCAACAGTAATTTATAGCTTTACATTGTCTAAGTCATCTCCTTTAGTGTACGAATTTATCAAGTTAGAAATACCTGGCTTACATAAAACAAAAATGGTAAAATTGGTAGTTGTTAATAGTCCAGAAACAAATATAATTACTTAAATTGATTCTATCGTTTGGAAAACAAAATTCAAGTTTCGTTAAAGAACATCCGGCAATATAAATTATAGAAGATTGAAAAATTAATACTGAAAATCCACATTTAAACAACAATGCTTCTGAATCGAAATTTGTAGGTAAAAATTCAACGGTTTCTATGGCAGCAGATTTCCTGAACATACTGGGGGAATCGAAAAAAAAACTCAGTAGTGTGACTGAACTGATTGCACTAGTGGAAAATTGCTAATGTTCAGATTTAAGATAACGGGGTTTATGGTGTATTATTAATAATTCTAGATATTGCTACAGTTAAGCTAGTAGGGCAATATGCAAGGGAAGCGAATTGTTTGAATACACGAGAAATGTTCAATAAAACCAAGATGATAGCCTCGATAATACAATGTTGCTTTCTTCATTTCATTGAGTAACCTGAATACACAGATCTTGTTGCCAATGCGACAAATCCGTTGTTATCGCTTAATACAATTTTATGTATACGAGATTTTTTAAAATCAAAATTCGTTTCCAAAAACGTTGAAATTTTAGTCGTTTACCTCTGGCATAGAACACTAACGCGCTTGAGATGAAATAACTTATTTTTGTGAAGAGCAAAATAAAGTGAATCCATACGATTTACGCCAGGTTACTTCATGAATAAAAATAAAACCAAATATAAAGTAGCTTTAATTATTCGCTTGTAATAATACACTTTTTAAAACTACTATTCTGTTTAAAACGATCATAAAATTATGCTTAAAATGTCGATTCTGTCCACAGTATTAAATCTTATCTAGTAATACGTACCTTGAAAATTATAAAACTGAGACTGTTGGTGTGATATCCTGGCCTTAAACGAAGTGACATCAACGTCGCTCAAGCTTTGTGAAAACAAAAACCACAGAACACCAGCTGCATCAACGTCTTAAATCTCCATTTGTAAATTACGTTTAATTTAATATTTCTATCCAATTACTCTAAAGACATTGACAACCGCAAATACAAAAATTACACCCTTTTGTCTCGCATAGATGATGAATAAAAGGGGTGCTAAAGCTTGCAGGGGCGTCGAAAGATAAAACATCTACTGGCGTGGCTTAATAAAATTCGGCTGAAACATTGATTGCCAAATAGAACAATCGAAATTCACAGTAATTAACTGTTTTGTTTATTTTGCTTGTTTTTAAAGAAAAGACATAGCACCGATAGAAATCAGTTTTGTTAATTGGATCCATTTTAGCACCAAAGAATTAAAAACAAAATTTAAAATGTTCTCAACAGAGTTAGATATGATTTCCGCGGTTCATTTATATCGTGTGTTCTCGCATGAATATGGTGAAAATAAACAGATTTTTAAATGGATTACAATACGGAATTGATCTCGGTTATCGCCTCGCTTGACAATGGCAATTTATTTTGAAACTGAGTATTAGACAGTATGAAGATATAAATCTTTTCACAAAGCTACAAAAAATATTCAATATCTGAGCGAAAGGTGCGTCATAGACGAATTTTTCCCCTTTAAGCTAAGGCAGCGCCAACACTTCGCCGGAGAAATTTGAAAACGCAGCTTTATTTCTATACGGTTA
The DNA here is from genome assembly GCF_042242905.1 of Orbicella faveolata. Taxonomy (NCBI): domain Eukaryota; kingdom Metazoa; phylum Cnidaria; class Anthozoa; order Scleractinia; family Merulinidae; genus Orbicella; species Orbicella faveolata. Next base: position 9,378,268 of record NW_028301555.1, on the reverse strand, counting down.
GGCCTACCGTCCACACTAACGGAGCTTTTCGAAAACGCTCTTCAAACCGGAGAAATTTGTAAACACCAGCTTATCGTTTTCGTGTAGACGGAAAAATTTTGAAAATGGAGCTTTTCGAAACCGATGGCGTCACGGTGATCATGTGATTTCTCTGACCGAGTTTTCCTCAAACACAAATTCAAAATGACCGGTGATTGTTGCGTTATTAAATTCCTTCCGCGTAGTGTGTTCGGAAAACATTTGATGCATTTTCAGAGTGAAACCTCCCTTTTCAAATTCCTGTGGCGAAGTGTTTAAGAGGCCTAAGTTAATTTACACAGCAAAAACGTCATTATTTTGAAAACGTTTTTAGATGTTTCCTGAAAACAGTGAGGCAGAAAGAGCCATGTTATGGCTGAGTTAATGCTAAAGAAAGAGTTTTTATACTGTGTTTAACATTTCGCATTGAGAACTCACTGACAGCAAGTTATTTTGACAACTCCGATTTGAAATATAAACCAACAAACACAGACGGTGCTCGGTCAATAAAGCATTATCATATGAAGACAGTAATAGAGGAAAGTGATGACGTATAGTAATGTTCAAGAACAACAAAGTTCTCGCTTAGTCTAGACAGAACTGTTTGTTTCGACTTAAAGGAGATAACCTTAGCAACCATTTCTTGTAAGAACTTTTAATTAATAACTGGGTTTTGCCGCAAACACGTTTTACTGTTCGTGTTGTTGAAAAACAACCTCACTATCATTGGCATCGTCACCGGGTATGTGAAAAAAAACCATGACAAATACAGCCAAAATGTTTGCGGGGTATTTTGTAATGTTGCGAAGAAAACCTATTCTGCTTTAACCTCCCCTTTTGAATCTACTTATTTTACGTTACTGCATGCTGATCGCTATAAATTGCCTTATGCTTCGACTAGGTATAAAGGTATCAGTTTTCTTACAAGAATCCCAGACAAACTCCAATATGATTTCTGCAATTTTTCATAGCAGCCCAAACCACACGACGTATGTTTCTAAGATCCTGAAGACTTTTCCGTATCGAAATTGTCATGGCTGTTTTCAGCTGTTCCTTATCTTGACAGTCTTTACTGTGACATCCTGTTTTCTCCTATTTGTTTTCTTTTTAACTTTCTTATTCAGTTGATAATCCACCTTAATCTTTCTCAGCTGTAACAATTCTTGTTTATTTTCTGTCTATTATTTCTCAATAGATTTTTTTCTGTCTCAGAACATTGCTATGAATTGTACTTTCATAAGTCAGGAAAATGAAATATATGGCTTATTTTAAATCTGCTTTCCATTGATCTAATCACTCGCTATACTGATGAAGTTTTGGATCGAGTTTACACGTTCAACTTGCCGTATGCGTAAAAAAAAGTCCTTGGACCAATTTCAAGTCACTTGAAAGCGAATGCAGTTGAGCCAGGTATTTGCCGACTTTTGATTCAGTCTGGCTCTTATTTGCGAATTACTAGTTTCATAGACAGCTTTCAGATTTGCATAACAATATGGAAGGATATAGCAGAGAGGTAATTTCAGGTAAAAACCGCAAAATCTTATGATTTACCCGAATTTGACTCGCTTTTATGTTTATCTGTAATGCTATGAAACCACAACAAGCTTATCATCGCAAAGAGGTGATGGTTATCTCGTAAAGGAGCGAGTAAAATACAAATAACCATGTTTCCACGTTAACTGAATATGGGCTAATTTAAATCTCTGAAAATAACTCTTCGGATTATGACAGTTTTTTCTACAATTTTAACACTGGGAAAAGATTTTCCGACGAATAGAACAAAGCCGTTTGATTTTAAATCACTCTTGCTCTGGTCCTGTTCAAAAACATTAAATTTGCACGATTCTATTTTCGTAACACTAGCCTTACATTTTAAACTATTTTATTTCAAGACACTTCGAGTGATTTCTACCACGTACATCTCCTGACCTGGGAAGATTTGAAACTGAAACAGTGCAACTAAACGTTTCTCAGTATCCCACAACTCCCTGCGGTCAGTTTATTTTCATTTTATCTGTAAACATGACCCGCTGTTGTCATATTAAAACCGCTCAAAGTCAAGATAGGATTTGAGCCATGATCTTAAAAAATAAATAAAAAGTTCATACCAAGTATAAACTTTTAACCCTGAACAGAAAATATTTACTTTTCAACACGGTTCAGCTGTGGTAAAATTCGGCCGACGAATTCTGTTCAAATTCAGATACAAACGGTTTAGATTTCTCAGTTCCATTTGCTCTTTGTTGCGTCGAACTCAGCCGTAAGTATCTACAATTCCTTATGGTTTCGGTATCAATTTGTTCTTTCTTTGCCAAGTCCATTTGTAATTGAGTCTCAGTTTGTATTTCTCTCAAGCCTTTCTCGACGTTTTTGTACAAAGGTGGAAAATAATAAGGAGATCGCTCTAATTGCGTCCTCTCTTCGAAAACAAGCGTTGGAAGTTTTTCCTGTGATTCAACTTGGATTTTCGATTCCTCAGCAGGTTTTTCAAGGTTTTTGTCCGTGTTCCTGGCAGTTCGCCTCGGAGAAAGCTCCCTTCGCTCTTTTAAAACCAAATTACTTCGCAAGAAGTATTTCTTCTCCAAGGACAACCGTTGGCTCACGTCTTGTTTCTCGCGGCGAATTTGCTTCTCTAAACTCTCAAACCGCCTCTGTTCCGCAGTAAATGAACTGTTAAATTTCTTCTTCGTCGCGTTTTCAAGTGCTGGTAAAACAACGTCCATATCACTCCTTGAAAAACACATCTCTTCGCCTTGTAAATAGTTTCTATCCATATTTACAAATACTATTTTCGTAATTTCAAAATCTTTACCATTCGATGACAGCAACTGAATTAAAAAGTTTATCTAATCAACAGAACCAGACAGAGGTATTTCAAGGCAAAGATCGGACTTACACACATAAATTTGAACTCTTGCAGTGTAGTCCTCTATGCCTCTTATTTACAGCTCCCTTCCAGACTGTGTGGAGAGATAAATAATTTTACAAGTATTCGCAAAGTAGTCGTGTATTTTGCATATTAATAGCAGACCTTCTCATCCTCCAGGTGTCCCAGTGTTAAAAGCATTGAAACGCTCATTACAACCAGTTATTACTATCTCAAAAACAACTTCTCGCGTTGACTAAATTCAATTCTAAGATTTCGTGTTGGCGGTGTGGAGGATCTATTTGTTTGCCCTGAAGCTAATCTAGACAGAAAACGTAAGATAAACCTGACAGATAATCAGTAAAGTACACTTTTGAGATTTTTATCTTGTTTTTTTCCGTTGGCAATCAGCTGCTATCCTGTCATTGTTTTGCCCTTTACTATGAAAAATTACGTGACGTAACTAAGTGACTCATATCTTTATCCTGTTAACATGGAAAATAATTACCATTTTGTAGGAGTTAATTTTCGCGCAACATAAATTGAAACGAATCGATGGAAAGCTTTTCGCGCCATGAATTTGCGCCTTTTTAATTTTTTTTTTTTAAATTGCACTCGTTTTCAAGCTTGCCATGGCACAAATTAAGTGGTTGAAATCTTTTTACTGAATGATAGACATCCAAACAATTGGAAACCAATTAAAAATATTCACAGCACGCTCTCATAGAAAACAAGAGGTCAAGTGCCTTTTTTTAGTTTCTGAACCAAGTCAAATCTTAACAAATACCTAATTTTTCTGAATAAATTTACCAACATTTTACCTCGTTGATTTTGCCTTAAACTTAAAATATTGCATTAAATACCGGATGTATTCTAGTTAGCTTGATCTGGCACCACAACATGCATACGATAGTGATTTCAAAGAAAACAAAGTGACAACAAGATTCAAGTACATGTTGTTATTAAAAATTCAGTCCTCAATAATTAGATAAAATAACATTTGTCATATTAGTGACAGAAGCTGAGAGAGGCACAGCAAGAGTCATCAACAATTTTCAAAATGTTTAAATTTCTAACATAGTGCCGAGGCTTAAGGAGATAAAACAAAAGAAACAACAATGAATTCAGGAACAAGTAAATAATTTCGTTTGTTTTCGTCTCCAAAGCCACGGGGCGTAGGGGCTCGTACCCAGACCTCCTGGAGCCTGATGCGCTAGGATCCGCTTTATGATTCTGCCGCTCATACTCAGTTACGGTTTGATCAATTTTCTCTCTTATGACGCAGTTCTACTGACTTCGACGAGTAGATTGCAGATTCTTATACAGTATACGTATATTAACATCGTATTCCAACAAATTTAGCGGACCTTAGCGTCAAGGTTCTCACCTCGTAAATTAAGCTTGGTATTTTACCCAGAGGAGCAGAGCTCCTGCTCTGCTGTCATGGCTTGTTAACGGCTGCATTCTTTTATGTCATGATCGTTCCGCAGATATGTATCCTAGGCTACCTCTGAAGGTAAAAAAGTAATTTTCTCGGATATAAGCTTAGTTTTTCAATTCGATCACTATAGAGATACTGGATTAATCAAAGGCCGAAAGGAAAACTTAAGTTACCTTACCTTGGAGTGGAGCCGTCTACAGCACTGTATGAAATTTAAGGTTCTGAAAGCATACAGTTCCCGGTAGACATAGCTAAAAGACCTTGCCGCCAAGAATTCAAATCTCTCCCTGCCGCCATTTTGTATTTAATATGGTACGTCATGTAAGAAGAGTAAGTTGACGAATCTGTTCCAGGCCCAACTCGTTATTATTAAACGAGATGAAACCGAGGAAACCAACTTCTCTTTAACAATGTTATTATTACAACTCGTTACTTAAGAATCATTTTCTTTACGTTGAATCCTGTTCTTACAATTTTTGCAAAAAAGATTGCTGTTGTTGCAAACATTGAACAGGGTATAGAGTTCCAGCAGTTTTGAGGCCCAGTTAGGGGTTTACGGGAAACAGGATATTTAGGTGAAAAACTAACGGGGTACAGTATATTTAAGGAAAAAAAGAATGGAATATGGGATATTAAGAACAGATAAAACGGGATGTCGAGTAGGATGCTCGTCAATCTTTGCAATTTGAATTAACGGGATACGGGCTATGGGGTCTCGGTTTTTCAGAGATTGCGATAACACAGCTGAAGTTAACTTTTCTCTTTTTTGGGCGGTATATTCATACTTAACCTGCCATACTGCTGTCTCGTGTTTCAGCCAGTAAAAAGCGTTAAGTTAATTAAGAAAACTATATCATCTTTAAACACACACTGACCCACAATCCTCCTCTTAGCTCCAACGAACGGCTGAAGCTTGAAACGTTAGCCTTTCCAAATTACCTACGCTGGTCATGGTCAATTTCCCTGAGAGAGACAGGCTTGGTGCGAGAGTCCATTAGCGCGCAATTCCACGCTGCGCTTGAACGCCTGGACTGAGCACCTGGAAGAGGCTATGGGTGCCGGAATTTTACTTGCGACTGTCACAGACCATTATAGCCACACAAGTATGAAGTTCGCTATGTTTTATTGCAAAAATCAACACATTTCTTAGCAGTTACTGGCCTACAAATTAACCTGTTTATTACAAAATATCAACCTGACATTTTCTAACTATGGTATTGGTGTCGTCTAAGCACGCATTATTAAATTATCTAAGAACTTCATCATTATGTCTGCGTCAGAAAACTTAACACTTAAACAATGAGTGAATTTTAACACGATATACTTACGAAGGAGTACGACTCTTGCCGATCATCCACGGGAATTCCGACAGATCGTCAGGTAGACTCTCGGATGTTCGGCAATGTTCGGCGGTGCTCCGATTTCCACGAAGACAAACGTTTTCTGTTCCACGGACAGCCATTTAAATTACACTTCACTACAAATGTCGAGGCCATTTAAAATGTCGAGCTATTTTGCAATAAGCTATATTGACGTTTTTCAAGTAACGTTTAGTGTACGCAGAAGTCTTGCTTCCTTGAGTAAAAAGCGAGGAACAGTAACAACAACAGTACAAACGAACAATAAGAAAAAAACTGTGTGATTTGTTAATGGACAACGGTTGGAAGGCTCAAACTGAAACGCAACGTTACATCGAAGAGCTCTCCCAGTAACGCAACGCTACTTCCAAACCTACAGTTCCCTCTTTCCCGACCCCCTACCCCCACACAACTATATATATCTACACACTGGGATAAAAAGTACACCGTTAAACGAAAACTTGAAATTCATCTGTTAATTTCAATTGATACCTTGCAGGCTCCGAACTTTAGAAGTTGGCTTCAAGTTCTGCTCACTCCAATTTTGCTAACAGAGTTTAGGTTTGACAACTTAATGCTTCGTTCAGACTATTTTGACACACGTTTCACAAATTTACGAACCATTTCACCTTAAAGGTTTCTATCTCAACTTGTAGAAAACAAGTTAAAAATTGTTCAGTTTGTGGTCAGATGTCAACGAGGCCTTTCCTTGTCAAACTAGAAATAGATGTCTCTGAAGAAAGCTACTGCAACAGTTATACTCCCAAAAGTTCTAGACTAAGACTAAAACTGAACTAAACTGAACTGTTATGAAATCTCCACATTAGTTAGTATTTTTCCGTCTCATTTAGCAACTTGATTTATATTTATCCCTACCCCTTTATACAGTCTGATAGGGACGATTTACCATCGTACCGTTAGATATCTATATCTATATATATATATATATGCATTTTGTATAAGTTAATTTTCCATACAGCATTTGCATAGAATATCTGAAGTACACAGTACTTACTATTTAAGGAAAAGAGCGTGCAACAACACGCGCTTTGAGTTCTGGGATCGAGCGTGGAAGCTATGGCGGACAAAGCTAAGTTATTATAACGTTTCCAGTACTACTCCGACTACAGAAACCAAAAACAGAAACCAAGTGACAGGAAAGTTTCTCTTCCGCAGGTAGATAGTCTCCATACACTATTACGAAACTGTGACACCGAGGACTCGTTTCAGTGTAAAGCCGAGGAAGAGCTCCGAGGTCTGCCGGGAAGGCCCAAGTTCCCAATTTTTAAATCTTGCCAGTTACGTCATGCACTCTGTCATGAATCTTCGAGAGCGACTATCTGCAGGGTTTTACACGCGAAAAGCTGTAGCAACGTCACGAATTTTGAAGAAACCTTCAACAAGTGGAGACAATTACCAAAATTAACATATGCTACAAAACCTAACAAACTTATCACTCTTTTGTCAAAGTAGCGAGTGTGTGGAATCTCATCTCTCTCACGCCTCCAATACTGATTAGCTTTCGTCACGTTTACATTACTATTACATAACTACAGTTATAATGATTATTTGTACGCTATATACATTGAAAGACATACGAAGGTCATGTGGAATCTGTGGGTTTCCCCTTGTTTCCCCTTGTTTTCAGCCTTCTCTCGGTTGCCTCACGTTGAGAGCGCCTGGAAACTAACACGAGCGTGTCACGAGCGAATTCCACGCCCAAAACGCTTCAAAAAAATTTTCAGAAAAACAACTTGTCTTGTATCCCTGTGCTTCAGGAACTCTCGCCGTTTCTCTTGTTTTTCTCGTACTTCAGGAGTTGTCCCATGAAGTTTAAGTTGGGTGAGATGACCGGCCTTAGGTCCTTGACGAACTTGTACGCATCCCCCAGGCAAAGACCCTGTCGCTTCATAATGTACGCTACTGTCACGGTCGCTGAGCGTGACACACCTGCGTGACAGTGCACAAGAACACCGCTGCCCTGCTCCCGGGCTTCGTCTACGGAGGAAGAAAGTCGAACACGACTGTCAGATTTCAAGTTGTAAAAATGCTTCACTAACATGTCATGACACTTGCGTGACCAAGCCTCTTAAGCATGGCGTGATACCAACGTCAATCACAGGAGATTTATAAATTGACTCCAAACACAAATCTGTCAGGCTGTTTAATTTTCGGTCACGTTTCGGTTTCTGACAACTTACCCACTTTTACCACAGTTATGTGATTCCTGTGTATACTGACACAAGTCCATAGTGACTTGTTACTGTACTTCATCTGGTTCTTTGCCAGCTTTTCGGGAAGTGCGGGCCTGGTTTCCAGGTTCAATTAAGTAGACCTGGAGACTGAATTGCCAGGGCTCCTTCATTTTGGGAAAATAACTTTTTTTCTCGACAATCAAAACTTACCTATAAATTGAATTGCTTCGTCAAAATGTTGTCCAATGTCCTCTTGATTCGAGTCGTTGATTTTAATCTGCTTGTAATGCATGTCCGATCTCTGACTGAAAAAATTCGGGCATCGGGGCGTCAAGTTAAGGATGTACTTGATTGACAACCTGTCAATTAAAGCCTCGTCAGCGGCGCCGTCTTCGTTGCCAAGATACAAGAAAGGTAAGATAGCAGTGACAGGGGTTCCTTGAGGGCGCCCTGGATACGAATCACATGTGGTCGGTGATGGCGGGAAATCGTCCACGTGACAGATGTTAACCGGTGCATTTTCACACAAGTTTTGGTAATCTCTACAAAACTCTTTCAGTCCGCCTGTAACAACAAAACAAATAGCCAAGTTAGGAAAAGTGAAACCTAAACAACATATATTCCAATGTAGTGGTCAAATAAACAGCCCTTCTATTTATCACAACTTTAAAAAGTTTTCAAACAAAAGTAGCGAGGTATAATTTAATGAAGCGAGAAATAATTTCAGACAACACTTTCAAAACACTCTTAAAGCAATAATTACTTTCCAATGAGGTAAACTCTTCGTAAATCTTTTGTTCGTTTGAAAAACATTTACAGTGAGAAAGATTATTATAACGCTGTTTCGCCTCTGTAGGGTGTGAAAATATCACTTATTTTACAAACTTCGGAAACAATTGAAAACACGCGAAAAAAAAAACCTTTCACTTCAAAGCTCTCAGACATAGACAGCGGGTACCAACAAAACTACCGGAAGTTGATATTTAAAAACCGGAAGACAGCTTGAATGACTGTACTGCTCAAAAGAAAATCATTTAAATTAAAACACAGCAATGCAAAAAAACTGGCTATCCAAACCGAAATACCGTTCTAAGTTATAAAAACATTTCAGTCAAAGTCCCGCAACTTGGAGTTCCAACTTTCTTGTTCACGCCTTACAGGAAGTAGACTTCAACCAAACAAGAAAAGCGCTAAAGGTCGAGCAGCTTGAGGGTTTGCTTCGTCCAGTAAATAGCGCGTAACCCAGAATTACGCCGCTTAGAGACCTTTTCACGGCAAAAGCGATCGTGCTTTGGAAATTTTGCAGTGTAGAGAGGTCGACAACATGGAGCAAGGACGTCCATTGACTGTGACCATAACCACCTGTTAGCTAAACCAGTGCACTGTAGAATTAAGAGCAAGTGTGGAATTACCCGTTAGGCGAGAACGCCGCCTTTGCAGAAGCCTGCTTCGAGTTTCACAACAACGAGCGGTCATATTTCGCGTCTACTTTTGCAGATCTTGCAGCCAATTCGCCCAACGAAGGTTCAAATTACACAGGCTAAACATACGTAACGAAAAAGTCGCCATTAGGTCATTGAGAAAATGGAAAAGGCAGGTATTACTTAATTATGACTTAACAATTACAGACTCTGTTGCTTGCCTAATTATTTTCCGGGGTTACGCACTGGTGGCTCGCTGGCACAACACCTGCCATTGACGAGGTTTTTCACTCATTTGCACATAAAGAAAGACCGCGTTTTGCTAGCAGCAAAGTCCACTTTCTTGCTAGCACTCTGCAAAATCGCGGGTCAATGTCATGAAAGCAGCGAAGGTTCGCCTCGTATACAAAAGAAACCAATCGAAAACGAAGCCGAGAGCATTGACAGCGACTGACAGGGAAAACCCATCCAGGTGCTCGCCCAACCTTTTCATATACGCCAGTGTACAGCTGTGAAGCCTGCAGGGCTTGCTTGAGCCGAGCAGAATTTTAGCTGAAAGGCATTTTTATGCTCTAAACGCGAAATTTCACAGCAGACGAAATTCCGGCGATTTCAGCAAAAAGTGAAGTGGTTTTTAATCATCTTGACCTCATAGTCAACTCGACAGCAAGAACAAACACATTAGTTGACACAACAACGAAGCAATATTTTAGACCATTGAAACATTAGGGAGGTGCCGTTATTTAGAAGAACTGCCCTAATGTAAGGTTTGGATCACGATTTGCCGTACAGAACATCCCCCATATACCCAGGTTCTTGTATTCTCTTCTCTCGATCCCAAAGTGTAACTAAAACTATAACTACTAAATATTTTCTCCAAATTTACTAGAGCTTAGCAAAAATACATGATTCGATCGAGACAATAAAACTATAATCTTTTTTTTTTCTCAAAGTAGCAGAATTTTATTTTCTTTTTTGCATAACAATGTGGTAGATATGTAGCGACTTTGGTACAGGAGAAGTACAAGAAGTTTCCAAAACTCTTCAGCTTAGTTTCCCAGACTGTTGAACAAATATAAACATACCTGAACTCTAAAACAGCTTCGATTCAATCTCTACAATTACCTTTTTGCTTGCAGCACTAACGCACTTTTTTCGCTACTCCACATTAGACGAGCATACGATCGCTCAGACACGACTTCTTGATACTTGTCGTTGAAGCCAAATTACGATAATTGAAAAGTCTTGACATGTAACCTTTGTCTTAGCAGAAGACACAAATGATACGTGACTCCCAGTAGGAAGTAAGCAAAGCTGTGATCCTTAACTGCTACCACTAACTTTCCTAGTATGGGGCGGCTGACCTTGTCTCGACTGTCTGTTTTGGTCCAGAAAAAAACTTCCGAAAATTGACCGAAGAAAGAAGAAACGTTAGTTTTGCTTAAAAAGGATAAACAAACACTTCTCAATAAATTGTCCATATTAACCGAATTAAAAGGTCATACTTTACTCGACTATTCACTGACTCAAACGCAATTTATAAACAACTTGTGCGGAGTTTTAAACATGTCACGAAAAAGTTTTTAAAACTCTTGCTTTGAAAACAAATCGTGTTACTGATGGTGCCTCTTGAAAAAGAAATAAGAATAAATGCATGCTTATTTCCTAACACTGCATACATCTGTAGTTTATTAACAAAATTTGTTTGGAGTTAAACGGACCTCAAATTATACAAACTTGTAACACTACAAGAAAAATGTTGAAAACTTTTTTTAGGATAATTGCATCAACGCATTTAGCGAAAAATAAAACAAATAATAGCATTAGTTAGCAAATGTGATTACTTTAACTGTCTTTAAAAAAGTTTGGAAACCGACATTATTGTGACAAGTAAATATGCAAGGCAAACTGTAAGTTACATGGATCAATTTAGTAACTGAAGATAAATTTCCCACAAGAGGGAAAATAACCCTAGCAAACTAAATTACTGGTAATTATATCCAGAGAGGCTGCTCATTTTAGTTCAATAACTCACCATAAGTTTTCCTCAGAGGTAGATTCAAAGGGGCTAAGGATAAGATTCTACAAGGCATCGCAGCAAGCCCTTTAGGCCAGGTGTCCCAACTGTCTTGATCTACTTACTGAACCCAAGAACCACTGACTAATAACAACTGAACCAAATAAGTTCACTTTGTAAGAGAAACAAATATCAGAAAGGTGAAGTCAATGCTGTAATGTCCTTCCCTTCACTGGGCTGTATCGACTGGGTGTGACATGGGATTTACTGCCCACTTAAATTTCATCCAGGTCAGTGAAATCCAGAAATTAGATATTTCCCTGAGCAAAGGCTAAAACATTGCTTTCAAATATGATCTTCTACAAGCCTATTAGTATAATAAACATTATTGAATGTGTCACAGTAAAATAAGGAGGACGTCCTACTTCACAAGTACAGGTTCATGTCTGTAATTCGAACAAAACAGAACCAGCAAATTTCTGGGTCACTTACAAAAGAACAATTGATTAAACAAATTAACTGACCCTTCAACTAATTACATGAGCCTACCAAAATCCACTGAGACACCGGTTAATTATAAATGGAACACAAACTGACAAAACCTTTATTTGATTAAGTACCAATTATTTTTCCTTTTCTTTCTATGAAAACACATTTGGATGAAAAAGAACTGCATTTAACATTTTGTGAAATAAAAAAAAACCTTATGTAGACAACCTTTTGTTTTCAGAAGCTAAGTGACCTCTTTGGTCACCTAAGGCAAACAAATGTTTCCAGTTCATTGAGCATGTTGTTACCACATAAATATTTTCTGGGTGAGTCCCTTCATAACAAGGGGAAAAGAGGGCCTTTTCTAGTTTAATTTCAGGTTAGAATATTGCCTGCCTGACCAATATTCTGATGGGAAGAAAGGTCTAAGATCTGGTAAATTAAGGACCAACAGTTTGCAGAGTTAAAAATATTCCTAGTGTTCATTTCTGTCAAGTGAGATCAGCATCAAATTTCTCAGTACTTGTACTGGTATATAACTAAGTGCCAAGTCTCGAGAAGTTAGGAAATGATCAGTGCTAAGAAGGTTGTATATCTTGACACTTCAAAATGTCTCCCAACTAGGTTTGGAGACCAGAAAAGAGAGCTATGTTGTCTACAGATATAAGTCAGTTTTTTACATAATTTTAACAAAACAAAGCTGAATTAGTGATGAGTCGGCAAAAATTTACCAGGGTTATAAGGACATTTGTAACTGGATACTGCTCTGACATAAGCAAACACTGATCCAATTTATCTTTTTATCAAAGCTGTTTTCATAGGTTGCAGGACTCTGTCGACCAAAACAGAACTTCAGCAATATACGGCCATAATTGAGTATTGATCAACAGATCAAGAAATAGCGTATCAATATTTAATCCCCATTTAAAATGCCTAGTATAGTTTCACAGGATGGAACAAGTTTATGCAATCACTTCTATTTATATGTACTTGCACAGAAATAATTTGAAAACACTTGAATTCTTCCCAGGGAAAAAAGTCATGCACTCAACGATATTAAAATCACTGAACTACTTTGGTACATTTAGCATTTAAAGATAGAAAGAACAGAAACTGTCAAAAAAATTTTCACCAACAACTCCAAAAGTTAGGTCGACCATAATGTTTCTCTTATAATTTTCACAATAATGGCAACATTGCCCAGGAAGACATCTTTTAAACACCTTTAACTTCCAACACCATCATGTTTGTGATTTTTCTTTTCCATTGTACATTTTTACCTTAAATGAACTTAATAAAGCTGAAAAATAACTTACAACACATTTTTGCATTGTTGTCAGTGTTCATATAATTCCGTTCATATCTTTTATGCTATGTCATCTGTGTTTAGCTGTATGCTGTATCATTCATACCAGTAATTCATGGTAGATTGTTATCACATACTACATGAAGTATTGCACAACCTTTTACGAACCAGAGAAAATATGGTGGAGTACTTGAGAAAATTTAGTTTCATGAAAATCACTAACAATACTAGCAATTACAGGATATGGCTCCGGATTTTCTTCACACTTTAGTCAAAGATAGATCACTTGCTTGATAGTGCTGCCGTTACAGCTTTCTATTGAGAGAAGATACATGAAAAAAGGTTCCCCTAAGTACAAAGCACCAGAGTTTCGCTTTTCAAAAAGAAGTCGTTTCGTGTGTTCGTGAATATTCGTGCCAAGAAAAATCCCGACGTCAAACTATTTCCTGTTCATATAAACAAAGCCTGGCCACGAAAAGGAAAGCTCTAAATTGCTATGCTGTTTCGGTATTTGACCGCGCACAACAACCGCACTTTGCGTCACAAAATTCTTTCGTAAATAGAAGCGTAAGTAACGTGACAAAGGGTTACATGGATAGATACACACAGAAGTTACATACAGTGCCTTCTAAATTGAGGACGCTACAAACACCGCCAGTATTACTAATGTTACGAGAAATGCGCTTCTGAAACTACAACCACTAATCCAGACTATATCGGAAATATTGTCCGGCGAAACATTCGTTCAGCACTGAACCCTCTCTGTTGACATTAGCGCGCGCGGCACTCAAAAAGATTTCCAACGCTCGAGAAATATGTATTTACAGAAATAACTAAGCGTCATCAGCAGAACTTACCTTTTAGTACTGAAATATTTTTCCCTTCTTTTAAAAGAGTTTGTAAAACTAAGCAAATCGGTCGACAAGGGTTACAATCATCGGGGCCACTCGACAATTCATCGTATATCACAAAGGTCGTCCCCACTCCACCACTGATAAACTTTTCTTTTCCCTCTGCAGAAGAAATCAAGTCTTTTAGCTTTGCCTTTCCTTGAGATAGTCTTTTTCGTCCTATTCCAGTGCAGTTTACATGAATAGCTCCTCTAATATGAAGTCCGTTAAAAGCAACTAGCGATCTACAGTCAACAATGAGAAATTCGGCCGCATTTGATGAAGCCCCAACATTGTTCAGACTTTGGGCGAGTTCAGTTGAAGAAACACTCTTCCATTTACCACAACTCATATCTTTGGCTCGATTCACACATCCAACTTTCGACTCAGCTGGTCTGGGCACGAAACGAAGTGGAGGCATTAAGACGAAATTTTTAAATCTTTCAAGACAAGAAAACCAAACCAAACGCACGCTAGTTTGCAGCTGGCGTGGGTAATTTGGCTCAGTGCACTCTTTCTACACGTGTAGCCGTAATATCCCAACAAATCCTTCCTAGAAATACGAATTATGTTCCCTGTGTTTTGAATATCCCCAGCTTTCCGACAGCGCAAAGAACAGCACTTTTCGCTTTCGACAGAACCGCGGACTGTAGTAAACCTTTTGCATAGCTAGTTGAGAAACGAAGAGGCAAAAATAGATTGCTCAAAAAGAAACGGTGATGTCATTCGGAGCCAATGAGATAGCCCATCCGAATAGCAACAAGAAAGTGCTGACGATCGTTGCCGACACCTCCCAAATATGGAGTTATCACTATTACGTAACGAACGAAGATCACCGAACACCATGCGGAAACCAACGTTCGTGAGAGTCGTTCTATAAATAATCATTACCGGTGTGGGTAGTGGAGCGTTTCCGTAAGCCGAACGCTGGGATCACGTTTTCAGCTTTACTCCGTGCCAAGAGAAACGTTTAAAAAAATACGAAGATGTGATCTTCGTTGCAGATGCGACTGATCGTTGAAGTTCGAAGTAGTAATTGATTAAAATCTCTGCAAAAAGGTTTCAAAAAGAGCCTCGAAACTGACCACTCCTCAGGGAATAGATTGTGCTGGCATATTCTCGAATCGGCGTAGGATGACTGTACACAAAAGGAAGTTTCAACTTCCCTCTTTAAACTCCATTTTTACGATTGTCAAGTGGGTACACATCAGAATACAAAACTGTCCGGACATTTTCTAGATACGAAAGTATTTTTACCAAAGGAAAAGATATTCTTTCAAAAATGCAGTGAACCATATCGAGGTCACACGCGGAAGCAACCTTACAAGTTGTTTAGTTTTGTGTATAACACAGCCGCCCGTTAGGGCTGGTATCTAGGTGAGGTAGTGACTAAATTTGAACTACGCTGAAACGCAAAGTAAATATTTTCTGGAGACAAATCTGAGCCACAATATAGAAAACCGTACAAAATATCGAACATGTATATTCTTCTGTTAACCCCCACCCTTGCCCGGCGATCTTCGAAGCACAATTTTACCAATTTTTACTGGCCTGGGCCGTTTGTATATTCTTTGGAAAATGGCTTTTTGTTCTCCTTTTATCATATCAAATTAGAAACATTGGTAATTCAATATCGCAGTTATGCTCACCAAATAGCATTTCCAGTTATTGGTTTCTTAGCATAACAGCAGTAACAAATAAAACTACAAATGAAATCATCATTCTGTCAAATTTTAAACTAATGCCTCTTGGAGTACTGTGTTGTTCCCAAAAACAGAACAACAACAACAAAACACAAAACAAGACGAAGAAAAAAAGAAACCAACGCACGAAAAACCAATAAACCTAATTAATGTCAAGGCACAAGAGGCGTTTGCGAAAGTCCTAACATGTCAGCTGTGATCAGAATTTTTTTAAAACACAAAAGTGAAAATATAATCATGGCCATAAATAATATACTGTAGACCTTGTCATTAATGTTTGACCCCATCTTGGAGGCCTACAGTAATTTTCTCTTCTTAGATCTTCCTGTATATCTCAATGTGCATAGCAAATAAATTCCCACGTAAACATTTCAAGTTCTAGGTCAAGAAAATTGGTCGCTGCAGTCTAGCGCTGAAGGAAATGTTTTCTGGAACCTCGCTGACAAGTTAGGTCATTCCGAAAATACTTCACACGCGTCGTGCACGTTTCGATAGCGTGAACGAGTAAATTATACAACGTGGAAAATTACATTCCCTGGAAATTGAAAATAGCAATATGATAGGAGAAAATAACACGTGAAATAACTGACCTTTCTTCCCTAATAAGGCCAAATGTACAACGCGATAACTGTTTACATCGCTTTCTATTTCTATTCCAAGCAGATGGATTGAGAAATAAATAGGCCTTGAAACGCTTGTACCCAGATTACATGTACCCAGTTTTCCAAGCCGCTCAAGTAACAAGAAACTTCTAGTGCCGGAGTCAATCAGTAATAAACAAGAGCTTCCCAGTAAGATAAAAATTGTAAATTTTAAGCATTTGTAGATAACAAATCGGAAAACTTGAATAAACAGAGCAATCGAAGACCAGATGTAAAATGCAAATAAAAAGTTACAAAGGTAGGTAGCTTGTGGCAGCGAAGGCATTGGGGGTGAGAAGTTTAGCTCTCGTTTCCATGGAAGCGGTGAGGACAGAAAGGCAAAATGGCGACTTTCCTAACGTTGATGGGGTCAAGAAGAGAAGTTGTCGAACAATTGTTCGGAAAGAAAAGGTTAGATTGATTATTTAATGCTGTAAATTTATTGCTTTAGCGTTGATTGTTGCGTCCATTTGTTTTAAAAGTCACAAGACAGCAGAGATCTCGGTTTTTCTACAACGGCATTTTCCCTCATCATGTTGCATTTGATATGAGTAAAAGACTTGTTGATGCTCTTAATTTACCTTACTGTTATAAGCTGGAAATGAATTTCGATATTTCTGATTGGTGTTTCGAACGTAGAAATATCTTTTTACGCGAAGAGACTGTATTAAGTTCAAATCTGTTAACATTTCTCAGGTTGAGGTCGATCGCGACTCACTTCCAAGTCAGTGAATTTTTGCAGTAATCACGGCAGTTTGTGTGGAGTTGAAGAGCTGGGCAACAGTGATAAACTTCATCAATAAGTGTCTCATTGCACCTCCTTGTCTTGATCTACATTGGCTGAAAATCGGAAATATATGTTTGTTTAGGTGAATGCGCCAATAAAGCTTGTGAGATTGTGACTGCTCTGAAGCTGTTGCGGCTAAATACAAGAATTGCACCACACTAAAATGTACTCCGGTTGGCCTAAATAACACATTGGTTAGCCTAAACAGCACTGTGGTCAGCCTAAGTAGCGTTTTCGTTACCTTACGTTAGCGCTGACTTGGGAATAGTTAGCTCTTTTATAGGGTGCAATTCCTGTATTTCGCTGCATGTCTCTACAGCTAGTGTGTATTTGACCTGAGAACTTTTCTCAGAACAGTTAGTGTCAGCCTATCTGATCCTGCACATTCCATTTTGTAGGACCATTTTCTATCTACTTGCATCAGTAGTTTTGTACATCGAGTTTGCTTTTTGCCTTACAGGGATGCTGAAGAGCAAAGAGAAAGAGAGTTCCAAGCAGCTCTTAAAATCCAATGTTGGTTTAGAGGAACAAAAGTTAGAGCATACTTGAAGTAAGGCCTGTTAGATATTGTCCCGATGTGTGATACATTACTACATGTAACTGCATTTGCCTTCAATATTTACTAGATGGCCATGCAAGTAAAGCAAGCGTTCAAATACATTGTGTATTGTTTTCATGAGTCCTTTGTACTTGTGTGGGTATCACATCCCAGGGAGTGGGGGAGTCCCAAACAAAAAGAACAGGGGTGCTGGTTGATCCTTTTAGGGGTTAAAAAAGCGGTTTTGGTAACTCTTAGGGTGCTCAGCCTCAAAAGGCCCACAGCGGGAGCTTTTGCATTACTTTATTGAACCAAAGAAATATAACAAGAGATAATGTGTTTTAGAACTGATACCTATTAGGGCTGAAAAAAATTCCAAGCCACACCCACAAAATAGGACCCTGGTACCTATCCCCCCCCCCCCCCCCCCTCCCCCTTACTGGGTTAAAAATACTGCTTGTCTAAGTTTTGTTACACCTTTTTTCCTTACTAGAAAATTATCATGAATTTATCTCATTTTGGCAGATTTCTTCATTACTGTGCAAGAACAATACAAAGACATTTCCGTGGACATAAAGGGAGGGAAATTTACCGACAACTTGTGCAGGTACATAAGGAAGACAAAGTTATTAATAGAAATCTATGTTAAAACAACAATGACAAAAATCATTCAAATCTGGAAGTTTCACAACATATTTTTGTGAAATAATAACTACTTTTCACAGATAACTTATCTCATTCGCATTACAATATACAGTTAATCCAATATAAACATGAGGCAATTTCAGGTGATTTTGTAGTTTCTGCCTGAAATTACCTTGCATTCATGTTGAATTACATTGCAATTCAAATGAGAAAAGTTAACCATGAAAAGGGCAATAAATTATGTACCATTTGTTAACCCCTAAGACCAAAAATGTCTTTTTGGAGGATGTTTTGTAATGGCACTAGTTAGAAAACGTTTTGCTGATAATTATCATAAATTTCTTTGATGTTAACAATATTATGAAAATTTATAATATATTTTTTTAAATTAATAAACAACTTGATTTCTTGTTTGATTAGGAAAGATTAGCCAAGATGAGGATAGACTTCTACAACAAGCAGGCAACAATGGTGAGTATAATAAATTTGTGAATTTTCCAAAGAAATACTATTTATTATATGGTGATTAACCAGAAGTTGACTAACTGACTTTTTCTTTGTATAATTTCAGATTCAAAGATTCTGGAGAGGTATGTAAGACTGAAATTGAAATTAAAACTCTACAGATAAAACTTTTCTTGATGCAACCACCAGTAATCCCAAGTCTTAGAAAAATGATAAATAAAAGCTTTTTTTATCCCTTTAACTTATCTTGTCTCTCTATCTTAACTATGGAGTGACAAGATATATATGTTTTTGGGGAAAAAACTGTATGTGGCAATTGTTGCATAATTGTCACTTGCATACATGTATGAAATCATCACACACACTAGGCTTGTAAACTGAATTATGATAAATGCTTATACATATTAAGTTTACAATCATATGCCTTTTTCCTTTAGGGTTTTATGTTCGTAAATATATCTACAATTACTACAGTCACAAGAGATACTTAGAGGGAGTTCTTGCCAAGAATGAAATAGTGAGGTAAAAAATAAGCTTGTGCCAACTGTTTTAAACTCATTATTGGATCAACTTTGGAGGCAAGTTAAACACCCAAACCCTAATAATTCTTCTGACTTATAGATGCAACGGTACTTAAAAGAACATCAGGGAGATGAGAACGAAGCAACAATTACTTTAGTAGAACTTGATTGCATTTGGTACTCGACCAGCTTAGCTTTGGGCCTTAGTTGTGGGATGAATACTTAAACAGAATGTTCACATATCAATTTTGTTAGGTAACCCTTAAATTCCTAAATGTACCTGGCTGTAACACCAATACATGTAGTATTCAACATGTTTTTTTTTTTCACTTTTAAGGGTATGCCTTTTTTATTTTTTAATTTAAGTTTGTTGTCAGTTTTGCCTAAACAATAGTTTTATAATAGTCTCAAACAATGTAGAATCATGCTCAGTGGCCCTAATTGCTCCCTTGAAAGCAAGAAATTATTCACTACAAAAAATAATGGATTTTCATTATGAAATCTGTTTGTATAAGCTTATGAGCACTGTCATCAATAATATGAGTTATCAAAATTCTTATGTACATTTTGTAGGAAAGAGATAGAGGAATTTGCTATAAAATCACGACAGGAAAAGGAACTGAAAAGAGAATTAGAAGAAAAGGTGAGTACATTTATATGTGATACAAAGATGTATATCATGGTGTAGAACTGTCATCATTATTTCATTATTCTTCCCAGAATAATACCAATGGCCTAGCTGTAAAAAATATCTTGGGGTAAAGCAAAATTAATACATGACATAATCAAACCTTACAGTGTATGATTCATGGCAAAAATTATTTCCAGTTCTTTGTTGTCACCATTTTTGAGAAACAACATACAATGAAACCTCTATAAAGCGGACACCCTTGGGACCTTCCCAAGTGCCCGCTTATTAGAGGGTGTTCACTTAATAAAGGTTTATGACAATTGCACAATGTTTGTTAACAATAATTATTAACATTCAATGGTTCGTAAAGTTCCAGGTTGTTGACGAAGCTATCCAGAGTTCAAGTTCATCACGCTTTCATTACCAACTTTAATTTGTTTGTAATAATGCCCTTTCCATACAGCAACGATAATATGGGTACATTTAATCGATTATTTCAAGGATGTAATCCAATGCCACATTGTCAATTCAGTCCGGTGTCCGCTTAATAGAGGTTTTTAACAATAGAAATTAGCCAAATACAATTTATTTTAGTGTCCATGTCCACTTAAAAGAGGTGTCCGCTGAATAGGGGTCCGTTATAAAAGGAAATTTAACACGTTAATTTCGGGAGCAGGCTAGCTAAGTGTCCACTTGATCAAGGGTGTCCGCTTAATTGGGAAGACCATTTCCCTTTGACATATTCAGCCTTGCAGATCAAATTTATCTGATTTTGTCATTTTGTGCTCTGATTATCAACAAGATGGAGTGATTCTATGATAATGACTCTGGTTACCATAAATATGACAAAACTGTTGTTTTGCATCACTTGTGTGCCATCTTGTATCCATCTCACAGTATGTGCAATAATATTGTCACTCCTCATAGTTTGCTTTTCCATCCTCCAAGTTACCTTGAGCACTTTGTTTGTTTGCTGTACCAATTTGCTGGCACAGAGTGATACTCCACTAGCATGGGTGGAGAGAGGCTAGCATGTCCCCCCTGGGGTGGGGGTGGTTATTTCTAAAGCAACCCTATAAGATACTTTGATGGCTAAAGGAGACCATAATCTGTGATTAACACCCGCTAAGCAAGATGAAGAACATCCCCTACCTTCTCACATGGGAATTCTCCCTGCCACTCCCCTTGGCATGCCTCTCACAAGTTACTTTTACTACAAGCTCTTTCTGATACTCATCCCTCATCATGCCTCACAGGACACCTAAGACCATTCTTTCTGCTACTACTTATTTTATATTATTTTGACTGTCTGAGAGTTTTATTTGATTTCTCGTTTTAGCTTGCTAAACAGTTGAAAGCAAGAAAAACACATTACTTAATCAGCACCCATCAACTTCCTGGAGTGTACAACTCTCCATTCTACCCACCGCAACCATCAGCGAAAGAAATTGAACTAAGAAATGCAAGACCTCTCAGCCGCAGAAGTTGGCTTAAGCAGAAGTCTCAGTTACCTGCAGATGCAGCAGAGATTCTTAATCACTCACAAAGCATAAAAATAGTATCTAGGGAATCAAAGAGTGTTCCTCTTCCACCAATCTCAATGAAGACAGCAGCAAAAGTGCAAGTAAGTGAAGACAGGCAGTACCAAGCCAGTTGTGAAACAAACAAATAAATTGGGACTTTGAGACTTTCTTATTAGTCTTTCAAAAAATCAAGACTTTGAAACCAGTTTGTGAAAAAATTGGGACTGTCAGATGCACATAACTGCTAAAGAAACAAGACTTGTGAGACCCATGGTATTTGAAGGACCATTTGCCATCCCTTACATGTACTTTTAAGCCTCATTCAGATTAGCCACTCACAAATTCTTATTATATATTACACCTTAGGGCCCATTCCGCACCCCAGACGAGGTCTGGCAACAGAGACATAAACCCCTTAATCCATCTTTAAGAGTGGCCACTTCGTACCTTTCAGCAGAGGATGCAAGGTAGGTTTCAAAATTTCCATTGCTCTGCCAAATATGTATCCATTCAGTGTCTCCACTTCCTTAGAGCCTCAGATTTATTTATTTGAGGCACCATGCTGATATCACGATTATTTTCTGTCTTTGCAGGGCTGACATGAAAGCCGATGAATGGGTAACAAGGCTGATAGACGATAAGTGAGTCGATGACCTTGTGATTATAACAACAAAGTAAATGAATGTCCCTGCCACTCAAACATTGAGCAAAGCCGACAAGTCTTGGTTTAGTCAACAAGCCTTGTTTAATACAGACTGCACCCGAAAACCTGGTTTCGTGTACTTGACATTCTTCATACCGGGTACAGAATGGTGCATAAGGATGATACCCAGTGTGGTGACCTTTGTCACTATTATTCTGTCCTCTTTCCTCTATGTTCTCTACATCTGCCAAGCTCTGCTAGTCAGTTGTGAACCTGCTTTCTATCTTTGTCTCTCTCAGCTCTATAACAGTCCTGTCTACAGATGCCACATGCTTGACTGGTTGAGCTCTGGTTGATGAAAGCAAACTTAGTACCTTTTGGCACAACCTATGAACTGATGCAAAAGAGACAGTGCAATATTAAACCACCATCCTTGTTATGTACAGTGTAATCACAAAGTTTCTGTTATTTACGGTACATTTTCTTCCTACTTATACTTGGACTTTTTCATGCAGATGTACATTACATTCCTTTACGTGTTTCTTCTCCTGGGCAAAACACGTTGTCCAACAATAAAAACCGTTCACTATTGGGCGAGTTGTCAACCTGCTATGGAAAGAACTGAATTTGATGTTAACTTGTTAAACAATGAATGTGTTTTGCAAGATTTCTCTTACGCTTCCTCTCTTCTTTGAAGCTGGCCCTTATCAAGCAGCATAACGCATCATGACACGTTTTTCTTTCATGTTATTGTTAACGCCTGTTACTTCCAAGGTTCCTCAATTGTCATCAGTTAGCCAACACACAGAAGAGCCGCTGGAAGAGAACACTGAGTGGTGTTTGCAGTTGAACGGAGTTATGTCAGTAACCATGATAAAACAGTAATTGTCCGTCTTATCATTTTCTTCTTAATTCCACAAACCTTTCTGTTTGTTGTTAGATGGTTTTCTTCTTCTCTTTAAAGTTAAGCTCCTTACCGACTTCTTACTGACGAGTTTCTTTATTCTCATCACCTGTTTGCGTGTTACTGTATGGATATTGCAAGGAAAAGTTGGAGGTTGATCACTCTAGACATTACGAATGTCTTTGTTCTTGACCGTCTTTTTGTTGTTGGGGTCTTTGCAAAGTAGTTTCAGCTTCTTTTCTCCATTCTTTGCTTCTTTGCCTGACTGCTGTCACAGGAAGCCCAATTGCTGCTGCATGTTCCTCTGTTGGACAGGGCGTACTTTGCTTTCTTCATTTCAAGGTACACTGTATGATAAACTCATCTATCATTAGATGACCTCAGGGCCTTCCCTGCAGTCATTTCTTACTTTACTGGTCGAGGAAGGCTTTGTGCTTTTCTTTATAGAAGCAGACACTCTGGCATCCGTTAACGGCAAAAAAAACTGCACCAAATACTGGCAACGCTTTCTCTGAAAAATGACGCATCTTTTTTTTTTTTTTTCATTTCAGATTTGTTCCATTCACGCATAGAGAGCGCCCTTATGATCCTTTACTACACACCACTTCCCAATATGGAAGGTGAGTTTCATGTCACAAGAATAAGAGATGAATAGCACATAGGACTAGGTACAAACACTGGCCTAACCTGCGTTTCTAAACCACGCGAAGGGAACGAAACTGCGAGCGAGTGCGAGAAATGTGGAGCGGGAGGAGCCCTATTTTTTGCTCATTCCAGGCGCGCTCGCTTGTTCAATCTCTCCGCCTGGAAAAGGAAAGGAAACGGCTGCTACGTAGGCTAACACTTGCCGGGATCTCTGGCCAAGACACTTTACTCTCACAGTACCACTCTCCACCCAGGTGTATAAGTGGGTACCGGCGAATTTTATCCTAGGGGTAACCCTGCGATGGGCTAGCATTTCATCCATACTTCATGCTACAGAAACCGGAGATAAGCTGTGACGGAATAGACCATTTAGCCAGGAGGTGAACTTTACCTATTCATCAAACTATACTGCACGTAAGTAAACGTCCAGAAAGATATGCTAACACTCTTGTTTTGGTGTTTTTAGTTTACCGTATGGAACAAAGCATTTCAGAGAAGAAGATCCAGAAGGACATATAACGCCCTCGGTGAGATTTGATATAACATGAAAAATCTTGCTGCTTTATACTGAATTTTATAAGTTGTGTATTTGAACAAGAGTAACTGAAAGTGGTTTAAATCTAATTAACAGTGATATCACAAACTGTTCTTTACAACACTTAGATAACGTCTCGTTCATTGCGACCCTTATCAGAAAATCTGGTTCGATAAAAGAATCACTTGGATATGAACTTTCAGAATGATCAAAATCCAGTTTCTCTTTACAGTATCAATACATTGTCTAGCAGACAGGTGATGAGAATAGCGATCATCAACCAGGAGATATTGTCTTGATGTGAAACCAAATTCTGAGAACTGACATAAAAGAATTGTATATTAAGCGGTAAGGAGAATTACTATTTTGAGGTACGGAACAGGGAGAATAACATATTTCCTTTTCCTTTCTTTCTGCAGAGATTTCAAACAGTGGTCTCTCCGATTCCTGTGTTCGAACAGTTTGGGAAAACGTACTGATGTCCTTGACACAAAAACACTTAGAAAAATTATAAAAATAGTTAGCATAATGTTTATTGCTACAGATAACGGGTTTTTTTTAAAGAAAACTTTAAAATGTCTCTTATTTCAAGGGAAAAAACTGGTTTGCGTTCGGTTAATTTTGACTCGCAAATTCGCTTCAATAAACAATTTTCTTCCTACCCAAGACAAAGGTTTATCTAGGCTGTATATAGTATTCCGAACTGTATTTCTGCAATTGATATGAAGACTCTAGCCCTTTGTAAATTATATTCAAAGAAGTAGCAAGCTTTTCTTGTAAATAGTTAGCATGCAGTTCACGTATCATGTAAAATATTATCTTAGAAATATCTACGTTGACGAAATAAAAACACGGCAAGCCACGTTTGACTTTTTATTTTATTTTATAGCGTGTGGATTTGAGCACGTTTTTCGTATTAAATAGCGTTAGTAATAAATAACAAGGTTTAGAATTTGTAAATTCAGAATAATCGCGGATATAAAATTCTTGATTTCGAATGAGGAGTTGATTTCCAAAACCCGAAATTCATTTATCTTGCCGAAAGGTTCGGTGTTGAATCTCATTGAAAGCCGAAATTTGGACAATGAAAACACCAATTATAAACTTCACACAATAACGTTAGATGCTTGGAACTTATACTGAATTATTTTATTTCAATTCATTTGGCGTCATTTACTATATATAAACAGCTGAACAGAGGCAAAATAAATCTTAGGATTAGTAAACTTTGTGGTGTGATTACTAGTTCCCAGTACTTCGCCAAAACTGATGGAAAAGAAGATTTCTCTTTAAAAAAAATAAAATGAAATATAGGCATATCAGAAATGAGTACTCTGTAGTTCATATCGCTATGTTACATAACGTTATTCATGTAAATTTAGTCAATTACGTGTACCGGGTACTGTAAACTGTGTGTTTGCGTTCGCATTCATAATTTCAATGGCTTGCTGGAGGACCGCCGCTGCAGTTCTTAGATTTTCGTGCTATAAAATCTGGAATTTTCTCTTTTCTCTAAGCGTTAACTTCGTCTTCGCTTCTCCTGATTTACGGCTTTGATATCTTTTGCTTTTGGTTCTGTCAGAATGCAGGGCATAACTCCGAGAGCGAAATAAAACCAATTCTGTTGAGGCAAAGATTGATGCTTAAAACCGGGCCGCTAAACTTAATATTTCAATACTTTGCCCTTACAAGATTAAGCTTATAGTAAACTTTACCCCATCTTTGTTGCTGGTGATTTTGCCCAGAATTGTTTCATTGGTTGAGCCGAAAATTTGGTAGATATGTTGTAAACTCTGCCATGACGTCTTAACAAAATAAACACAAAAGTCTCGAGCTCACGGAAATCTCATCATCTTGTTTTTTGTTTTTTTTTTAATTCATATGCTTTTCATATGCTTTTCAAGTAAGCGAGCCAGTAATAATGTAATACGTCAAAAATCATTGTATCGACTACAAGGAATAGCTTCCGCTGCTCTGTGAAAGGACTCTTACATACAAAGAGGTGTTTTGAGTCGATTGATGCAAATTTAACTCCATCCTCACTTAGGATTTTGCTTTTCATTTTAAATTGAGTCCTCCAATCTTTTCACTAAAACTCCGCTGAAAGCCACCTGCCTTCGCTGGCTGAAGGACTTTGATGTTATGGTTTTTCGAAAGTTCAAAGCGCTGCGTTTTCGTCAAAGTTGAAAATTTTCTAAGAAACCGGCGTGATGTTTTTCCACAAGGCGCCCTTGGCTTTCATCATCTTCTTCCTCGTCGCCGCTGTGCTGTTTTTCTGCTTCCTAGCATATTTCTATCTGTGGATGTGTTGTCGGAAGCGATACCGCCTTAAAGAACAGAAAAAACAGGCTACGACAGAAAGGAAAGCGAACGAGGAGCGTTTCCACGACCTAGCGAAGCCTGGAGAAAACGACGCTGAGTCGGCAGCCAAGGGAAACAAATTTTATCCAATTGTATTCCACAACAAGAAACAGGAAACTGCCGAACTGAAGCTTCTGTAAAACGAGAGTAACAATTTATTGGTTACGTCAAAACTAAACTGCTTTCTTGTACGGTCAATTAACAAACTATACCTGGAGGAAAATAACCGAGGCAAAGTCAGTTTGGAATATAGACGCATTGGATTTCATTACGCGTTTTTAATGTTTTAAAAGAAACGAACGAAATTTAAATACCCTAAGCTAGATGTACTTGTATTATTTACGTTTTGTGAATTGTGTTTTCCGTTAGTTATCGATCGACTACCACTTCGTTCTGTTGCCTTTTCCATTAAAAGAAGTCATATGACTGCAGTGAGATCCCTAAAGTGTGTATTGTGTTGCCTCAAAACTGATATACAAACAGTATCTCGAAATTTAGCTAAAAATCAAGAATACACAACCTACATTACAGATTGTTTGTCGAAGAGGAGATAATTCAATCAAAACGAAAGATATGATTTCAGTTGCGTCTCATGAATGCTAAAAACTTAGTTTCTGTTTGTTTAAAAACAGGCCATCCATTCAAACTACTCGGGTGGGCTGTATTCATGTTTCAAGTCAACTTAGTGAAGTAGATTCAAATTATCTGGTGACAGAAACTTGGACCAAAAATGTATTTGCAAATTTTCATTTCGTGTTTATTTGCACGGCAGACAATGATGGAAAACGAATATTGATTTGTCCGTCTTCCATTGAATTACGAGCAATTATCAAAATTGATTTGCTTTTCATAAAACATTTAACTGTTGAAATTCATGCAAAGAAGAAATTACGGTTCTTTTAAGATGTATAAATTACTGTAGGTGGATGTCCCACGCTGTTTTATCTCACTCACGTTAATACTCTCTCAAAATAGCTTTCGTGCTCTTTTCCTGAATAATTCACATTTCTGATAATGTCCATGCGGCCCAAGGACTGTATCTGACGTTGATTCACAGCAGCTGCGCTCAGATGTTTCGCAACGAACGCTCTAAACTTTTTACAGGAAATTTACTTTTTTTAGTCCAAAACATGCTAACACGAAGCTGTTAATATAGAAATACATTAACTTACCTCAACAGGTCTCAACATAAGGTTGTCTTTGTGTCTCATATACTTTGAATACAATTTGGGCGCAAATATATCGAAAAACTGACCCAGAAGCCACGCGAAACCAATTAAAAAGTGGACACAATTTGCGCTCAATTTGCAGCAATATAAGAGACAAAGACAATAATCTGTTTAGGTTAGTGAAGTTTGTTTCTACATTGATGGATTTATTTCAGCATGTTTACTGGACTAAAGTGCATTTTTCATGCAAAGTCCATGAAGCGTTCGTTGCGTAACATCAAAGATTGAGCTTGGCCTGCTTGTGGCTAGCATATCGAAGCGTATCAAAGACCTTACTACAGTTCCTAAAAACATTCAGTTAATGTTTGCGTAGCCTGCGAACAGGCTCCTGGGGAGGACGGAAAAAAATTCGAAGAGCGCGAAACTGAAGAACTCGGAGAGCGAAGCGATCTTGGGGGGCGGTCTCTCTTCCTCAGTTTATTTTTCCAAAACTTGGAGACTTGTGAGTTTACTAGTAAGGAGGAAAAGGAGTAAATGATCGAAAAAGGGTCTAAAATTAAATTGACAATACTCTAACTCCATTTCCTCGCTTGTGATACTTTTCTAGGGTTCGATTGTTTTAATTTCCCAAACGTTTCAGGGCAAGATATAAGAGAGGCAAGACCCATAAATGACACAAAAGCCATTAAACTTAACTTAGCACTGAGGAAGGGCTAGGCTCGAAACGTCTGCTATAAGCATCGTTTCAATTTTGCACTGAATAATTACTATTTACAACTGTTAAAAGCCATTATAATCCATCATATATTTTCACTCGCACGCGATTGGTCTAAACACGTCACGTGCTTAGGCCAAAACTGCGCGTGTTGCGAAAACTATTATAATAATCACAATAGCCTCCATTTGTCGCGAAAATATGCTCAGATATTTGTCCTTGGACATTATCTGTTCTTCAAAGTCCACAGTTTTCCTCGAGCTACTCTCTCGGAGAACAGATATAACTGTCCACGGACAAATATCCGAGCATACTTTCGCGCCAAAGCTAATGCTGTCCAGCGGTCGAGGACAGTAGGAAGAGAGCTATAAGGGAGGTATAAGGACAAAGCGACCCCCAAAGCGAAGGAAAAATCCGCGAGGAGATTGACTCGTGGCTCATCTTTGTAGTTCTCTCGTAAAGCTACTTGAGGTCACAAAAAATATATACAAACAAGGAAGTAAACAAAATGTAAGGTGGTCTTCACTTGTGGAAGCGCTGATACCGATAAAGATTGGTGTATTGTCCAGTGTCTTCCACAGCTGTTAAGTTCTCAAGCCACAGGGGCACCTCACCTCAAACTAGTGGATGAACGAAAGATAATCTTATATGTTCTCGGGGGACATTCTTCGTTTCATGAGCGGCCATTTTAAAATTTTCAAATACGCGGTCTCCTAGTAGTGCGAGGTCTGGGGCCCAAAATACGTGGACTGGGACCGCTCAGAAAATTGAAAAATTGTCAAAATTCCTGGAACATGGATTGGATCGCGCACCGGGAATAATAAAGTTCCATAGCTATTTTGGCCAACGTCTGAAAATTCCTCTGTTCCGCACCTCGCACCAGATTCTTCCTCTAATTTTTTTTGGATTTTATTAATTTTTAATGATTTGAAGTTACTTACAATTTCCTCTAATTTGATGAGAGCCCCTGTGCCCAAAGGGCCACTGTCTACATGCACGTGCGCTCTGCCAACTCTAGTACCTCTCGTTATGGATCGCAGAAATCGGTTTTTACGTTTAAGCTCAAAATACAAACTCTCTTAACAGACTAACAAACATTCCCTCTATTTCAGTTGTGAGATTTCGGTGGTGAATCTTCACCTTGTTCAAGTTGTTGAGAGTGAATACTGCATGTAACCTGCTATCAGGTGTCTCTCTATCTCTTTTGAATCGGAGGAGGGGGTTGTGATTGCAGGTTACACAGCATGAGGAAATGAAAAGTAGATTTCGTTGCCACATTAACTCCAGGCACACAACGAAAACAACTGTTTTTGATTTCCTTTATTTTATTTACATATTTTGGATCAACATAAACTACAACTTGATTGTCTTATTTACTGCTGCGTTTCAGCTTTAAGATCACCCGTTCTACAGTTTTACAACACAAGAATAATTATATCTCGTTTAAATTGTAACTTCGTGGTAATAATTTTGTTCATATAAAATACGAATGATTTACTGATTTAACGTTCTCGAGTTTCACTGATACGTATGCGGAAGTGACATCTAACGGTTGTAAAAGATATTTTTCGATGTGATTACCAAAATAGACTCCAAAAATAATTCTTCAACTAAGAATTGAGAATGAGAGCGGCTGAAGAAAATTTACGATCTAAAATTGAAAAGTAATTAGCTTTACATCTCTTTAGTGGTAAAAATGCATGCTTGTGATGACAACCGCTAGCCAATAGAACGCACTATGAGTAAAGAAAATGACCTCACTAAACTAACTTTACGAGTTCTATCGGCCGCTAAATTCCGAGTGTCTCCGAAAATAATCGAGATCTTCCGAAGTTATGCGCTAATCAGGTTGTGTGACGAATGAATCCAACTAACTGTTTGAAATCCTTCTCTTTTTTAAATCTGTGTTTTTATTAACAAAACATTGCCATTGTCAGGAAGTGGCAAAATAACTAAACCAAGAAAGGACGACCAATAGGAGAATCTTTGTTTACAATATTTGCCTCATTAGCATAAGCGATACAGTTTCTGATGGAGCTACAAAAACACTAGTTCTAAATATTAAAGGGCACAGCACGATTAACCATCCCAAGGAATTTGAGCACGACGTATTAAATACTTTTTGTGCGACGCGGGTTTAAAAACTCAAAATTTTACAAAGATTGTATGAACTCATTAGCGCTTTTGCCATCCAGAGATCTTGCTGGTTTTGAAAGCCCATTTCTCCTCGAATATTACACCCACAGAAGCAAAAATTTCACCAATTACTAAGTTTCACAAATTCTTTAAATGTTCGTAGTCAATGCGTGTCTTGCGTGATGCCTTCTGTACGCAAAGTCGTATGTTAATGAGGAAAAATGTAAACAATAACGTCAGCAAAGATTCTCCTATATAGATGTCAGTACGTATGATGCCCCTGTGTGGAAGATCACCATATATGGAACATGTTCCTACGTAATGGTGTTCCTCTACACTAGGTTTCTTGTGTTGCTGTTTTTTTTCACTGAGTACAGTTGTTTCCAACACTTCTCCAGTAAAAGCATAATTCAAAAACGATTTTGGAGTCCATGACAAGGTTTTCACCATGGCACGGTTGTCTGAATAAATTTTTTATGGACTAAAATGTCGTAGAATTAGCACAGATATTGAAAGGATAATAACTACAGTACTTCAAACAATACCATAACGAATCAATTTAAATTAACTTGTCCATCGTTAAATATGTCCACAGGATACCACGAAATATATACAGGCCAAAAGTCTACTAAGGCATATTTCTCAATTTCTCTCTGGTGATCTTAATTACAAAATTGATATTTTTATTCTAAAAAAAGAGATATTGTTTTGCATAATTATTTCAACAACAACTTTGCAATTTTTAAAAAAAGTTAACCCCTCGCCATAAGCTGTTCACTTTTTCACCCCAGCTGGACAATTCCTTGCTCAGTCTAACAACAACTCTAGAATTAAAGGTCTGACTGTTGTAAAATCCCTTTTAGAAAGCAACTTTACCTTAAACACGATACTTACTACCCTGGAACCATTACTATAACACTTAACTTTTCTGTATTATATTGGCTGTTTTAAAGTAGACTTGCCTACTGCAAGTACAACTTGAAATATTTTTGGTATGTATTTTGTTTTTAGCCAAAATATATTGATCAAATACAAAACCCCTCCATGCCAGTTTTGTGAAGTAATTTTTCCCGCTCTCTGGATCAAGATATTATCGTTCCTGTGATAAAATCTAGGTCGTTATATTGACGCAACTGACCTTTACATATGACTGACTCATTTACTCTCAGAGTCAAGCTTGCAATATATATATATGGACTGTATACTTTTGATTTGGTTGTCACTTTTATGTCTGTGGATGAAACCCTAGTGTGCGACCATTCAAATGAAAGCTGAGCAGTACTTTCATGTGGTACTGTTTGTTTTAAGGTCATTTGAGACTTTCGAACTCTTGAGAGTGAAAGGGTAACTTCTGAGCTTGTCTTTCTTTAGGCCGCTACACCCACTAACCCCTAACGTTAAGATCCCTGTCAACAAGTCATACTTATTTCAATTTTAGCAAATAAAATATTTTGAACTTCGCTGCTCCATGATCACTTGATCACTGGAATCTGTCATTACAATCAATGGACTGTTGTCTAACAATATTCATCTCATACATACAACATAACAAACCAGAGTACATTGGACCATCTGCAAAACAGAGGGATACAAAGAGAGAGCCCAGCACAACACTGCTTTGGCTGCAGCATTCCTTCATTGTTGCAAAGGCTTCGCATCCAACATGTGCTAGCTTACTGCAGCTGCAGAGCCTTGTGGGACAGGGCTTGATGTACCAGATGTGACACTCGGTGATGGCATAAATGCAGAGTTTGCCAGTTCCAGCAGTGCGTCAGCACCAGCGATATCATTCAGTTTTTCAGCCGTGCTATCTTTGCGGCCCCGTTTAATACACGATGCAGGCCTGTCCCAGCTAGCTGTGCGCTTTCCTTCAATTTCATCTTCAAATCCTTGGCCGTAACCACTGTCACTCAACTTATCACTCAGCTCATCCTTAACAACCTTCTCCATGGTCTCTTCAATTTCACTGTCATCTTCGTCATCCGAGTCGCCATGGTGATCAAACTCAAACTCACCATCAAGAGACGAGTCGGGTGAAATGTCTTGCCTCATCCTCACAGTGTCAATCTTACTGAGAGATGATGACAGGGGTTTTCTGTTGTTTCTGTAAAGTGAATTTAATTAAAACACTTGTTATATCAAACATTTATAAAAACGTTCACCAGCTGTAACAGTAACAGTAACTTTTATCGATATGTATGGGTTATTGACCAAGTGTGAGGTCAAGATGGCTGGATATTGGCCAAGTTCTTTTTTTGCTT
The DNA here is from genome assembly GCF_042242905.1 of Orbicella faveolata. Lineage (NCBI taxonomy): Eukaryota > Metazoa > Cnidaria > Anthozoa > Scleractinia > Merulinidae > Orbicella > Orbicella faveolata. Next base: position 9,345,444 of record NW_028301555.1, on the reverse strand, counting down.
GTTTATGGACCGAGACGGAGTCGAGGTCCAAAAACACGCAAAAAAAGAACGAGGCCAATATCCAGCCATCTTGACCGAACAAGCTTGGTTAATAATGGATTTATTATATGGATTTCGGGGAAATGTTTTCTTGCGGGACACGGCGGGTAGTCCCGAGCGGGCAAGATAGCTCCATCTTGCCCACTCGGGTAGCCAATCACAGCACAGGATTTGATTCATCTCGCCCGCTCACGGAGCTAGCCATATAATGAACAGTTGTATGATAAGTTTACACGCCTTAGTAGCTCGCAGCTAGCAAAGCTATACTGGGTGAGCTAATATTTCTTTACGAGTATAGTTATATAAAGTTAATTTTCAAGCTTTCAGCTCCAAGACTACAGCCTGCGATAAATAAAAATGGAAACGATGACAGCTACAAATAAATACAAAAGAAGGTGGGACTATAAAAAGAATACAGTGAATATTAAAATGGAAAAAATATAAGTGTCAATAAACTAATAATTGTTCTTTTTTAAAAGAGTAGAGTATTGATTGGGGAGAAGCCTTGAATTGCTATCTGCTTGCTTTATCAAAGTGTTGCGACATGATTCTAGAATCTTGCGAATACTGATTGAAAGAATCCTTGTCCATCACTTGAGACTTTTTAAAGTCAACAGAGTGATTTGAAGACCAAGCGTGTTTAGCGATACTGGAACCTCTTGCACAAGACTTCCCATTCCCCATGTGTTCTTTTTAGCTAGTTTCAAAACATCTGCCAGTCTCGCCTACATAACTCCCTGGACAATCAGCACATATTTTGAAAACCACATTTTTTTGAGGTAAGAAGTTCAATCGGAGGTTGGGATTTAGGAGAAAGAAACTCCTGTTGTCATATCACCTGAATTTGTGATAACACTTGCACACTTTTTTATTGCACAAGGCTGTAACAGTCACCTTAAAAATAGCTGACAGAGCCCCTTTATTTCTAACAAGCAGTAGAGCCTCACCTTCTGTGGGATTCTATTAGCAAGGATGAATTCCTGTCCTTTGCCATGGAAACAGCACCAGAGAATGATCCTCTGTGTCTGTACAAAAACTCTTTGGCTTTTTTAACCAAGAGGTCCTCTCTGTCAGTTGCAGAGGGTGGACATGATTGGCATCGCACCACTAATAAAACAAATAACAATTAGTCACCTTTGTATGCAACTACAAATTATTATTCATTTCTATTAGCTATTTTAATTATTAAATAATTCCTCTTTGCAGATACCATAAACTGTCATTCATGAGGCCCCCTGGTTATCCCCCCCCCCCCTGCACCCCTGGTTATAGGCCCAGCTACCTGTAAACAAAAATATACATCCAGTTATAAGCCCCCCGCATATAAGTCCCCCTCCAGCTTCCCTTGTTTTGAATTCATTTTATTATGATGTTTTAAAGCTTAATTACCAGCAAATGAAGAACCTATTTCAATCAACATGTGACTCTATAGCTTGTTTCAAAACGGTTTTTTATTCCAGTTATAAGCCCCTCAGTTTATAAGCCCCTCAATTTATAAGCCCATCTGTAAGTCCTTCATAAGCCCTTACCAAGTTGTTTAAGCCCAGGGCTTATAAGTGGCAGTTTACGGTATCACCATAACATATTTACAGCCAGCCAGCCAGTCAGTGAGTAAGTCAGTCCCTACGTCAGTCAAAAAGTCAGTCTAAAAGTCAGTTGCTCGTTCAGTCTGTCAGTTGGCAAGTCGGTTAGTCAAACAATCAGTCACCCAATTACTCTGTCATGCATGTTTCTGTCTTTCTTAGAACAATCTGGTAATTTTCTCAGAGACAAGAGGTACTTACTTTCTGCCACTCTCACTTCGGGAGGTGTACTAATCATACAGATTGTGGCCACAGCTTCTGCCTCTGCATCAGGATCAACATCAATTTTCCCTGAAATTATGAAAATTAATGCCTTTAATTAAGCCCTTTAAGTTATACCGGTAAGTTTGAAAATATTGCCTCTCCTTAAATATTTGCCACACATTCTATCAGCACAAGTTCTGAGGAAAGGCAAATCTTTTTCAACAATTTTCACCCATTAGCGTAAGCACATGTACTTAAATGTCTGACGAGACTGCAAATAATTTTTGTCTATAAGCAGGTCATTTGTCAGGCCAAGGAAAAGTTTTGACCTGACAAAAAAGCCAGTCTGGTTGGACAAAAAAAAATTGTCTTTAGAAATTAAAAATAAGGGACATGTGAGACATTTTGGTATTTCAGTGTAGACCCTTCACCAAGTGTGACTAATTTGTACATTCATGCTTTTCACAAAAACATGTCTGTGGTGTGGAGACTATATTTGAACCACAGGGGATGTAAAAAAACTATAAAGAGCTATAAAACTAATTTTAGACCATACGGACTAGTAAGTAAGTGAGTAAGTAACAACTTTATTTACCAAGGGTAATACATAACAGTAAAAACTGACGAACCAGTGGCCCTCTATCCTAAGTTAAAAATTAAAAACTATTTACACTATAAGATGATAAAAATTACAAAACAATATAAAGCTAAAAATTTAAAGATATGATAAAAGTTAAAAATTTAAAAAATCTAAATCTAGATATGCACAACTAAAAACTAAGCTAAGAGTTTTTGGACAAAAAATATTTTCTAACAGAAGATTTGAAGGAGCCAATGGAGTCTTTCTTCAAATGTCTAAAGGGATGCTGTTCCATAGTTTTGCTCCATTGGCTTGGAAAGTTCGCCCCCCTTCCGTTTCTCTGTTATAGGAGGGGCACACTAAGTTATATTCTTCATAGCGACTGGTTCTGGAATGTCGGTCTGAGTTTCTCAAACTACTACGGACTAGAAAAATAATTTGGTTACGTTTTAGAGGTTTTAAAGTTTTTGAAAGCGATTGCATTCAGATAAACGAAAAGTGAGAATTTGGGCTGTGTATTCAATTTGCATATTATTTTAATTGGTTCAAGTTACAACTGAAAATTAATTCCACAACACTTGCAGATTACAAAAACAAAACTGATAACAAGGCTTTTTTGCATAGTATTGTTTGGCAGTATAATAAACTAACTTGTTCCATACTCGGCCACAAATTTCCAGTTAAAATATTTTTCATTGTAGCAGAAATGCACAGTCAGAGTGTCCAACCAGGCTAAGCTTTCACCTGTCAAAACCTCAAATTTACCGGACAATTATTGTCCAACAACAGACTGTTATTTGCAGACTTGGTCTGATTTAGCTGCAAAAATTTATATTATTTCTTTATATCAAAATAACATTGCACAATTAATTTTCCCTTGGAGTTTAGGATTGTTGTTAAACACTCTCTGTGTGATTTGGGTGTGAGGCTCAAGTTGCACAAATAAGTTGTATCCCCATGGGCAATTTTTCTACCCAAACATTTTGAAACTTTTTGAAATCCAACGTCCCCTTCAATATTGCACACAAAAAGCCCCAAGATTTCGCTAATAGCTGAGTCAATTTATATATCGCACGTTGCACATGTTAACCTATTTGGTGGTATCTATACAACACCTATTTAGTTGATGATTTTCTCAAGCGGTTAACCATTCTTGCAGATTATAGAGTTCACTGAGAATTTAAGAAAACACGGCACTATAGAGATACATGTACAACTACCAGTACGCTTAAATCAGTTTAGACAACCATTCTACTTGCTGTTGACCTCTAAGAGAAAATAACATCAAAAATAAATATATTAAACAGACTACACTTACCAGCATGGCTTCCTAAGGAGCTGCAGAAAGAATGAAAAAGTTGAATGAATATACCAAAAGGAAGCTATTAGTAATGGTTCCCTGTTCTGAAACTTTAAATTGGTATCATCAGATCCCTAATATCCCTAAACCAAACTATGGTGCAGTCTTTAGGACAGGAAAAAACAGCATCAACAAGTTCTTTGCAAACTAACTTGGGAATGGTAATTGATCAGGTGGGCAAAATAGTCTTCACAGCCAGTCAGTTTGCCCCGCACCTGGCCCTTAATTTTTAACAAAACCACTGAGTTCAGATTTCAGGACAGGAAAAAATGGCATCCACAAGTTCTTTGCACACTAACTTGGGAATGGTAAGTGAAAATTCATTAGATCTGATTTCATGAAATAAATATAAACAAATTTCATTTTGTGCTTGACACATTTATGTACATGTACATAGAGTGTACATCTACAGTCGCACAGTAATAACACTAAGCATTTAGAAATCAACTGCACCTTCCAGATCCGTTGTTCTGTGGTGACGGTGGTGGTGTGGTTAGAAGATGATGATATGGGTGAAGGGCTGGTGTTTTTCTTAGAGCTTGCAGAAGGTTTGGACGATATTCAGGATCTACCGTCCACAATGATCCTTTACCAACGTTCTGTAGATAAAACTATTCAAGTAAATCAGACCTGCCTTAAGCTTAAAATATCAACTCTCCTTACTTACTCAGACTCATTTCTTAAAATGTCTCCGGTAGTTCTGCAAATTTGATCATACATCAAGACAACCACTAACTGAAAAGTTTCTATATTTTCCCCACCCATTTACTCAGGGCAGGAAAAAAAAAATTAAAATCCAGTTGCCCAGTTAGCCAGAACATTTCAGTTTCTAGTTGCCCCCACTCAAATGTTCCAGTTGCCCAATAGGCGCAATGACAAAAAGAAACCCAGAATGCTTGGGTTTTTCGTCGCCATCTTGAATCTACCACATGCTCTTTTAGTAAGTGCCAGACTTCTGTTGTACACAACATCCAATCACTTGCCCAAGAGCAAAATTTACTTTCCCCCTTTTCTTTTTTCCTTCTCTGTTATTATCAGTGCTTTCATGTGGTACTGTTTATGACGCTGCAAACAGTGGTTCTAACTTTTTTAAAGGTCCATAGATAAAACCTTAGTGTATGAACATTCAATTGAAAGTTAAGTAATAATTTCATGCAGCACTGTCCATTTTCAACATTTCCCTGAGTGGAAATGATCCAAAAATTGCTAAAATTTGTACTTTAAATACAGTTGTGTTTAAAACTAACCTGCCCTTTGTCCTTGTCCACTTTCTTGAAACATTTGTTCAAAGATAAGTTGTGCCGAACTGAGTTCTTCCATCCAAGTCTTGCATCCCGAAAATAAGGGAAATGTTCCATGATCCAGTTATAAATGTCTTTCACAGGTAACTTCTTTGAGGGTGCTTCCTCAATAGCCATGAAAATAAGAGATGAGAATGAATAAGGAGGCTTTGATGGGCTCTTCTGTTTGTTTGCCAAACTGTCTGGTGAGATAGGTCCTTTTGCCTGTCCCCCTCTAGGGGGCGTGTCAAGAATGTCGCCATTTGTGTCCCTCCTAGGGGACATGGGCGGCACTGTCGCCGACACCTCAAAGCCTTTCAAAATGTCATTGCTTTGCAACCAGTTAAGGCTTGTTAAGTCATCATCAGGGTCTCCCTTCTCTGTTCTGATGGCACTAAAACAACTACTGCTCAGGTTTATTTTTGTGCTTTCATCAAAGGAGCTTCTAAAGCTTGCACCTCCAAGAGATTTACTCAGAGACAGATAAGGTTTAGAAGGAGCCTTCAATTTATCCATCTCTGGCTTGCGTATTGGTGGCATCATAAACCTGCAAATATAATTAAATTTTATATAAATTCTTTTAAAAAAAATTGAAAGCAGGGCTGTGCTCTAAAAGCGCCTGGGTGCCACAGGCAACTAACTTTCGATTTTGGGCGACTATAAAAACCTACTTTTTTCACATAAGCTTAAGTGCTGGGCACCTAGGATTTCATGGTTAGGAACCTTTGGGTTCCTCAAAATTTACCTTTGACCGCAGCCTTGTGAAAGAATATTCTAGTCTAAAGTGCTTAGTTACACATACTTAACTGCTCATATAAATATTTACAGGGATATTTCAAACATTCTGATCGGCTGTGAATAAGCGTTTTTACTCAATGAGGGTCTCACTGCTAATAATTATTTTTGAAATATAAAGCATGATAATATACATATCATATATAACTCATTAAAACAAACCTGTTAGGAACAAAAGAAAAACACAGCTAGCATAATAACTAAACAAATACAGACAATTGTATGGCAACTACACAGGAATTATTTTACAAATATAAGCCCAAAAAATGATTTTTCCTCAACAGTACTCAAACACAAGTAAAATATGGACTCCATTTTAAGGAAAAAATGAAAAAACAATCAAAAATAAATTTACTCCATATATAAGACATGTAAATTTTTTCAGTTTTAGTCACAGCAGACAATGAGCTGTCAAAGGCAAACAGGTTTTTTCACAAGCAATATCAACAAAGCCAAATATCTCCTAGCAACGAAACGATACTCTCCTTCCAGAAAAAAATTAGCTTATCTAGCAAAAGAGAACTTATAGATCAAATTTGCTCTGTTGAACATGAATATTTTTTCCTCTTCATTGTTTCAGAGAGTTTACAAAAGGTATCAATAAATATTTTTCACACTGAAGTAATTCCAAACAAGAATTCCCAAACACAAATGAACTAATTATTAAGAAGGTGAAGAAAAACAAATTTTGACTTTCAAATGAGAAATGTGAAAACATCTGGCTATTTCTGGAGATGACTGTGGGAACAGAAATTTACAATACACATAAAAATAACACTTGGAATTGCAAGAGGTAACCCTACTCTGAAAAGGGAGGAGTGGGGTGGGGTGGGGGGGGGGGGGAACAACACTGCAAAAGGGAGATTATTTTTAAATATTTGTGTGATGACCACAGTGTAATAAAGCCTACATGTATGTGACCCTTACAACCAAGTCAGTTTGTCATGTAGGCATTGTATGTTGCAAATAAAATTGAGCAATATTTTTTGCTGCAATAAATTTTATGTAATTTAATATGCTGAAGCCTGAGATGACCTTGGGAACTGCATGAAATTATGCTAATACTGACAGGTATTTTGAAGTCAGTGCTGGAGCATGCCTTGAGAAATCAAAGGGATTGTTCCTCTCCTTGCCTGAGTAAGCTAAATACTACAGGTTATGTGTCATAGGTATGGATTTTCAGGCTAAATAGAAAGGGTTATAGGACCTAAAATTGAGTTTGAGTTTCAAAGGAACTAATTAAGAAATCTTACAACAAACAATGCAGGCACATGTTTATTTCACCTTTCATTACCAGACATCTTGTCTTCAAAATGGGAGAAAGAGAGACACTGTCAGATAAAATGAAAGGTCACTGAATCTGAAAGAATGTGAACGCATATGTTTCAAGTCTGACATGCAGACAGGATTTCATCAGGTCAGGTCTGAAAAGGACATGAAAGGGTTTTTTTTTTCCTGTCTTGAACAGAAGTGTCTTTAGAGCTATGTGCAACACAACTCCAATGCAAAGAAACTGATGGGGAAAAAGTGACATATTCGTTTTGCACCAGAGCTATATTTGAGACTAGAATAGAGTATGGTACTAGGCAGAAGTTACTCCAGCAACATCTTGGGTCACCAGTTATGCAGAAGAAACACATATGGCAATAGTATACCATGTTGGTTTGTTGACAAGTTTGTTGCTAGCTGCCATAGACCTAATCTTATGTCACCTGGCACTACTCTGTACTCCTTATGGATTTGTTGGTGTTAAAACCATTCAAGATACATGTACAGTTATATCATGTACATAACATTGATGGCATCCAAAGTTACATCAAAAAAGTGTTCAGTAAAATGCTCTGTGTTGTCTAGGCATAGTTTGTAGAGTGTGGTCCCTGCATGAACATGGGACCCCTATGTCAACAACAGAGTGTTACCTTTTTAGCAGCTGTTGACTGACTAGGACAAGCAAACAGTTTAAATTTATCTTCCTTTACGTCAAAATAACAAAGAAATCTGTAGTTTTGCAAATTTTAAATTTTTATCCAGCTGGATACCTTCGAGTACACTCTCTGTGTATGTGAACTTTTTCATTTGATGACAGCTAAACAGACACATGTACTCTATTTGACTGCAAATCACATGAGCACAGAGCAAGCATCATAATTATGATGTGAAAAATGTTAGCAACTGGCAAAGAGCTGTGTGCTATGTAAGTGCAAAGTGAGCGCTACAAATTCAAAAGTACAGAAAAGTCAATCATTAGTTGTTTGATAACAGTGATTTCTAAAAATTAAATGAATAACAGCCACACCTATGGCAACAAGATTACGCAAGCTAAGAAGACTGTGTAATCAGTATCCTGATCAACAAGATGAACAGCTGATCTGTCTTACTAACAAGAAGAGATAGGATTTCACCGAAAAGAAGTCATGCAATCCTTGTACAGATTGCATCGAAACATTTAAACAAACACTAAAAAATATTAAAAAGCACGCTGAGTTACAAATTTGCTAGTTAAGAGAGACATTTATTAGTCTTGAGTAATTACTTGATGTTGCATGTTCTAGAACAACTACTCATGAAAGGTCAAATAATTCAACTCTCAGCAGGATATAAACACATATTCATAAACAAACAGTAAAAATTGTTTCCAACACCAAGATTTACCTAGAATGTTCTCATACTCCTTTTTATGCATACTGTCCTTTCCAATACATCTACAGCTTTACCACTAAGCCTCTAAGTCTAACCAACTTACACTGCATTTAACCCACTCACACTGAACCGCATTGTTTACTACTTAATAAATGATTTAAATGTGATTCAAACTATTCCAGCAATTATTTAAATGACCTACGTGTATAAAGTACAATTTTGTATTCAGATAAGTCACAAAATCTTCCAGCAAAGTAATGCTCATTTGTTGTAAAACAGAAACATAGTTTTTACAAAACAGCCCTGTAAGCTGTTAAATAAATTAATAATTGAAACTGTTTGACACTTTCTAGTAAGGAGCACATTTCACTAAATAAATAGAATATGAGAGGTGGGATGAACGCTTGCTGAAATTTTTTTCCCCTGATTTAACTGCCAATCCCTGATATGAGGTTAACAAGTTTTAATCTTCACCTTCTAATCTTGATCAGGAAACCACAACATACATCTTTATATTAGATTATGAACATGCTATTTAAAGCTGAGAGTTGGACAATGATCCGCTGGGCAGGTCAAAACAGGGACAACATAATCTTTATATGACGCAAAGATCAGACTAGAAAAGAACACTTCATGATACACCAATCAAATATGTGACACTGTTTCAGTCTGCTTTAACAATGAAAATATATGTAACAAAAAATGTACACAAAGTTAAGTTGTGAACTACAATAACTACTGGTATTTATAGATACTATAGATGTATGATTGAACTTTTGGAATCAATCAGTGTTAAAAAGCCCCAGCCTGACCTTTGTCACTTGGTGAACGACCATTGCTACACAGCAGTCCTCCAATAATTATATAACATGCAATCTGCTTACAACAGTTTGTACTCAAAGGTATGGTCTGATAATTGCAAAATAAAGTTCTGTTGCAATAATTTATGTTAAGCCAGTAACTTTTACAGTGTCCGAAAATGCGACCAGCTGGTCGCCAATGTGACTGAAAATTGAGTGTTAGTGACCAGAATTGTGAGGCTAGTCGCCTTAGGCAACTACCTTTTAGCGTCTTGAACCGGCACTCAAGGAACTGGTTTCTTTTCAAATCGAAAAAAACCCTTGTGTTTGGTTTCAAGCAAGAAACTTACCTCTTGTCTCTTTGAAGTTTTTAACTCCCATAGAAAATAATTAAGATCAAAAATAAAGGCAAGATTTCTGTTAAATGACCCTCAAAACAGTTATAATTCATGCGCTGTAATCAACATTTAGCACCGCCATGTTTTCAGCGGTTTCAACTGCCAGCCATACTGTGGGCGCATGGCAGTAGGAATATTTTCATGTGAAGAAACGTCTTGAAAAATTTCACGTTTTTGTGTTTCGCTGTGAAGGAAAAATTTTATTGACTCTTTTTGGCGACCACATTTTTCCATCTGGCAACTGAAAAAAAAAATTCAGTCGCGAGTTGGTGCCTGCCTAAAAAAAGTTAATTTCGGACCCTGTTTTCATTACTTACCAAAAAAAAAGCGAACTTTGATATTACAAGCAGTGGCATACATGGTAGTTATTTACAAAGAAAACAAACACTGATACATTTGTAGAATTGCTTAACTAAAAATGTGAGCTGATGACTGACAATGTTGCACACATCTCGGGTTTATGCAGTGCAGAGCTTTCCCTCCCCCCTGCCTCCTCCACCAAAATTGCTTAATGTGTAATACTTAACAAATGTTACTACATGTAGTTGCATACATGTATAACACAAAATTTACAAAAGAAACTGACAGGGAATTTTTTCGGGCTACAAAACTTGCATGACATATGCATAATCCACTGTCATGCTTTGCCGAAAGGACACAGATCTGATACTGACACAACTTAAGTCCCAGAACCTACTTATATAAAATCCCTGTTTGAAGAAAAACTATTATGTACTTGAAGCAAGTTTGGTTGCTATGGAAATGGACTTAACTAAGTCAATTGTGTTACACATTTCAAATTTGCAGTTGAAACAGTGTCCAACCTAAGCCAACAGTTAGAGATTTTTTCAGCAAAACATTTAGTTACTTTAACCTATTTTAACTCAACTTATGAAACACTAAAATTCACTGAAGAAATAACTCTTTGAATTTGGTATATTGTAAACACGGACAGAGCTGACAAAAGATTTCAAAGTTTCATCTACATAAACTAGGTATAATTAACTTGCTAACTTTTGTTGAGAAAGCTGCTTAAAATCTACACAAAACAAAACACCTACCTGTAAACAAATTGTAAAACATTGGTGGTGGTTGATGTACAAATGTACTTCTTATAAATTATACTTTCAATCTCTGCTTGAAAATTGGCTTTCTTTTTATGTTTCTTTCAATGATTTTGTGGTGCATCAATGTGGTATCTCCTTGTTGATGATTTTTTTTATTCTGATTACCTATCTACTTGATAACGTATTGAAATAGGTCTTATTTGCGATTATGTAACATGCTCAAAATTCGCCACCAAGCCTTGTTTGTGCCACATTTTTTCAAACCTTCGTTGCCTTCGTGTTGTTTTAACCTGGGTATTCTTTTCATTTTTGCTGCTTTGGAAATTAGTACATGATAAAATTTAAGATTTGCATTCTCAAACTGAGCCTTGGTGGTGATTTTAGCTAGTCTGATGTCATCACACATTAAGGCTATTGTAAGGAGAATTTCAATGCTTATCACTTGGAAATTAAATCTACATTGCGCAATCCAAGACAAATGTCCTGGGACACCTCACTGTTTTGCCAGCAAATGGTGGCTGTCCCCACCCCCCTTCACCTCCACCTCCACTCCCACCAAAAAGTTGATTTGTATATGTCCATCTGCACGACACATTTTCAACTTCATTTGGGAGGATGTAGGGTTTGCAAAATTGTACGATCACTTGTCAACGCAGCTGGATTTGACAACGCCTACTATTTGGCTAAGTGTCAATGACAATTTTCCCTCATTGCAGTTCATTTAGACTTGATAATATGAGAAGAGAAAATGTTGTAAAACAACAAATGAATCTACATGAATTCATGACTCTGTGATGTAGAAATGTAAACTTAAGGAGATTTTCCTGCAATTTGAACATTTTACTGTAATGGTATTTATTCAGAACATAACCGTAAAACTACCAACTGCAAATGTGTTATTTTGTCTCTGTATGCTATATGCAGCAAGCAAATATTGGGCTTAAAGCTAAGCGACAGATGAGTGGAGTGGTAATTTTGACAATATGGGAAACAAATTAAAACTGACAGAACTTTTTTTACAAGGTTGGTACAAAATAAATGATTTGCGGATGAAAAATAAGTTTGTAGATACCCACAGAGAGTCCCATAGCAGCAGGATCTACATCTGTAATGGTAAAATTTTCTGCTGACCAGTATCCTACACTTTATCTACCCAATGACACAAGCCATACACTCAGAGAAAGCCTGCATGCCGCCTTAAAATCAAAGAACCCACAGGATTTAGACCCATAGGGAGAGTCAGATCTTTCCTGAGCATATGGCTTGTGGCATTGGTTGAAAAACACATTTTACAGGCTTTCTTCCCACTGTTTATGAGAGATGGTTTATTGCTATGACAACAGTGTGACAGTAACCATATGACAAAACCAGCCTAAATTAAAATAAAACCTCAATTCTGCACGATATCTATATTCATGTGATAAAAAGGTACAAATTAGCATGGGGTTCAGCAAATTGCATATTTATAGGAGAGATTCCAAAATTAAGCTCAAATTCCACATTAGCCACATTATAAATATCAAATAAAATCAACAACAAATTTCAACTACCGCAAATTCCTTTCACAAAAAGTCACTGCCAATGAAAATGTTGCCGGATTTTGCAGAATTCAGCTGTTATAGTAGAACTTAAAGAAATTAGTCTATAGATCAAATCTTAATATTTCAGCCTGGCAGAATAATTATTACAAGGCTATTTTCATTCATGAATGTAAACAAATTGAAATGAAGCAGTGTGGTCAAAACATAATTCAATCTCACAGCAAATATTTTCCATTGAAAATGATTAGTACTCAGCTTTTAAGCTAATTTCACTGCACAACGCGGATTGGCTGCACCGTTTGCCTTGAATTCTTTCAAGTTTTCGAACAAACTGTGTTATAGTTAAAAAAATATTGGCCAGAACAGAAATAATCGCTGTATTGACTCTGTCAACAACTGCGAAAGTCAAGTTTGTTCAACGCTTCAAGAGATTTTTAGGAGAGAAAATAGTAACCATATTCATGAATGCAAAAAGTATTTCGCCAATATGGCATCGATTAATTTTATCTCTAGAACATATGGAAAGCGAAAACTACGTGCTGACGCGCGAAAATTTTATTAATAATATTATTTAGCTCCAATTGAAAAAAAAAATCCTGCATGCTTTATTTAACGAAAAGTTGTGCGCTGTGGTTCAGATTTTTTTTAAAAACAAACTTGTTGTGTTCTCTGTTGCCCAGACATTTAATCTTTGTTTTCTTTGGTTGCAAGAAAATTAATATAAATCGAAAAATAGGTAGCTGGGGGGAAAGGGATTTCTTGTTAGCTTGAAATCGACTTTCTCGTTTTCCAAAATGTCCGCCGCACGCAATGCGAAAAAAAAGTCGGCGTTCTAGAACGTAAGACAGATTCTACTATAGTTATGTTTTCGAGATAAATTGATTGATCGATATTGTTCCTGAGCTTTTAAAATCTATTCAAAACAATAGCATAAGCCACAAGCTACATGTAACAAGAAATTAAAAAACACACCATGCCAGATTGAATTACAAAAACATAGTCTAAAGTGGACTTTGCTGCAGCGTTCGCTACAGATGTTCAACAGAATGCCATCATGGAGCCCTTTGAAGGAATTCCACACAACACTGCGCTCATTTTGACGCTTTGAAAGCGCGTCAAACTTCCTTCACACTAAAAAACATCCTTCATGATTAATTTATCGTTATTAGATATTCTTTTTATTTTCTGCGAAGACCATCTTAACCTCAGGGACATAACTGCAGAAGTTATGAGTTGCGACGACAATGGATTTGTTAGAAAGAGCTGTGCAATGGAAGAAAATGTGGAAAAATAAGTCAAAACGTTCAACCGTTAAAGAATAATCGAGACGTTAGTTACCTGTTGTTGCGCGCTCTACACCCTACCGCCATGCGGCCGATTTAATAATATATTGAAATTTTACGATCTGAAAGACAAAGACCTCACAAAGAAATCGTTTGAATAGCGTTTGTAGCGTAGGCCTTCTTAAATCGCTGTAAATTACTATTCCGACGAGTTCTAGAAACAGAACCGTGGTCTGGTTTGCGAATAAATCCGGTTGACTGATTCCTTTGATATTTTCAAACAACACAATCGCCTATAATAGAATGCACACAATTTACTATTTCCGAAAAGAATAAAACTTTGGTCCCAAAGGATGTCGTTGATAATTCTCACACTAGAGCAGACCACGACAAGAGCAGCATCCAGGTAGACTGATGTTGTTCTGTCGGACAAAAGTAAGGGAAGAACTAAACGAGCGAAACTGAAAGAGGAATTTTTCCAAGCCGAGCGAATTTCTTCATATCTTAATGTGCTTTGTAGATCGCACAAATGCGCTCCGAAAACACACGTGTTAAAAAAGATATTCATTACAAATAGTACTCACATGTTGACATGACTCTAAAGTTAATCTGAATTTATCAAAGTTTGGTGTTTGACTTTCACTGGGCCCTGATTTTCTGCGCCGATAACTTTTCAGTGAATCAAGCCATGCCATTGAAATATGGAGGCCACAAACAAAAACTACAGCTTCCCACAGGCAATCATTGCGATAATTTAGCGAATGGCTTTCAGTCCATATTGTCACAAACACCATGGACGCTTCAGGAAACAGTCACTGCAAAGACCTAAGCAGTGATTTGGAATTAAGGCTAGAGTTCCGGCGAAAAGTTCATAGAGATTTTCCACACGCCACGCAACGTGGCTTGACGAAACTGCGAAACTAAAAAGATCATATGACACTAATACGAAAATGCTTACCTCAAATTCGCCAGTTATCCTCTTCAGTTCATCCTCGAGGCTTCCTCTTATTTCTTGGCCTTCGTAGTGTTGCAGAACGGCGCTGAAACAAGGCACAGAAGCAGCAACCGTTAATATATGGAACACATGAGCAATAACCATCGTTCGTTCGAACACGAATGACGACATCGCAGAAGTAATAGGAATTTTCGAACGTTTACCTCGACAATTCTCCACAGTAAGGCAATTAAAAGCCCAAGCTTTAACACCGAGACAAGGCAACGTCGGTATCAGTAGTCACACAGAGGAGTCGATCTTGCTAAGTATCTCACATTGGTTGTAAGAGGAAATGAAAATGATGAAGGACAGAGAAGGGCCATGGAACAGGAGGGCTGGTAACCGAGGTAACGTCAAGCCATGAGACTTGTTCCTATGGTAACAAGCGTCCGAACCACTTTGCCGCCAAATTGCTAAGTTTCTTTTAGCCGATATAGCTCCCACTCAAAAACCACTAATTTATACCGGCCAATGCTTTGTCGAGAGCTAATATTCTGTTGTCGTTCCTAATAATAAAACTTTTCATTGTAAATGGCTGCTAAAGCTTTTTTTGACTTATGTAGCAAAAACAGACGGTTGTATTTCCCAAAATATTTTGAAAGGTTGTAGGAATAATAGTTCGCGCAGCGTTTGAAGCGAACAAAAAACAAATTGCTATTACTGGGAATACCACCTCTGGTTTTCGAAAACTGAACACAATAAGAGGCACCGCAAAGACTGTTTTAGCATGTCGTTTAATATATTACTTCCTCCAATCTTAGTGCGTAACGAGAAAGTTATGAAAGCGCGTCAAAAAACGGCCAAAATGACAAGCTCTAGGGGGACAACCCAACGTCGAAAATTTTATAAAAGCCTTCAAGCCTGTAGCTACGACTTTGATAAATACTTAAGCCAAAGAACCAATACCTGATAAGGATGGTCAATTATTTTGTTCGCGGGATAATAGTTTTACATTTTTCATGCGATATATCCAATTTATGCTTACGACGACGATTATATTCAATTTTTCCGCTCGCGTATCACCGTATAAAGTTTCCCTAAATCAAGGCAGTGCCCCGTGAAACAAATTACGAATAAAAATGTTAAAGTTAATTGGGCTGTTTTATAGCCTGCAAGACGTTTTGGTAACAACAAGGTATAAGTTAAAGTTGTTTTTAAAACGCCAAGCGCTGATACTGCGTCACCAGTTTCTATGGCGGCAGTAAACTAGAAACAGAATTCACTCCAAATCTGCTGTTTCCAAGCAATGCAACGTTGCCATTAGAATCAATTGTTTCATTTAACCACTTTCTCGACTTTCTGTTTGTGTTTGCCGAAAAGACTTAACTCAGTGTTTCACTCTTGACAAACTAAATAAATAATTCAAAGCAAAGGCACTGTCGAGGAATGATAAATGCTTGTCAAATACTAATCACCCTTGTGGAAAATGTGATCCTAATTTTTAAGAGCACACCAAAGAGAAATTTAATTTGAGTGTTGTTGTGAACCTGCTGAAACCTTCGCACCGGCATGCTTTTGAAGAGAGAAGGAAAGAAAATACTTCGGTTACTCCCATTCTGATAGAAAATGGAGCGTTAAGTAAACCAGCGAGCAGACGTTTGAGTGATTTTTTAAACCATCGAAGCTACTGTAGCAACGTCGAAGCTACATGGGAACGAAATCAAAACACGACCAAAATGACATCTTCTGTGTGATAATCAAAATACGGAGAGAAAACTCTAGAGAAAAAAATATTTACGTAACAGTTTTGATTCGTAGACTTCTGCGTCAAAGCTTGCGTGATTATTTTACTGTCTTGATATATTTCGTGAGGCTTCTACAAAACATTTTTCCATGCACTATCTCGGCGCCCGATGCTGCCATCATAAATCATGATTTTTTGCCAATCCAAAACATACTTCAAAATACCCGGAGGGGACCTAAAGGGAGCGAAAAATTACACTCTTGGAAATTAAAAAATGTTTCACAAATTTCAAGGGCCTTAATATCTTTTGCTGCTTGATAGCTGCATGGTATGCTGAGAAACATTGCGAGGCTATTAAAAATATTCGCTTCACAGTAATTGGCACGCGAAAAACGCTAAAGCCTTCGCTACCGACTGAAATTGTTTTAAATCTTGACAAGATTACGAATTTGGCTTCTGATGCAATTCGAGAAGTTTCTTGCAAATACAAATACGCATATTAGACAGTTCTACACACAACGAAAGAAAAATAACGATAATTAGACTGTGTAATTACAATAAGAGCGGGTCCTTTTTGTTCGCGTTGAAAATTAATTCTTGATTCTTGCTAATGGTTGGCAGAAACTAAGCGCACTTCGGTGAAACTCGGGTGCGACCTTTCCCTTCTTATGCAAAACTGCAGCATAATCAAATCTTGGTTTCTGCAATCATTAGTGTGTTATCGAACTTTGACATGTACGCAAATGTTGCCATGGGTAAACATTTAACTCGTAATTGAATCGCAACTTGATGTTGACGCGAAAAATTAAACAAAAAAGCAAATTGTGCCTTCCCACACAATGTTGTCGCGTTTATCCCGAGTAGATGCATTATCCAACCTTTTAATCGCACTTTGAAATTTTCCTCGTGCCGGAAACAGCGAAGAAAACTCAAATTAGAACAGAAAACAAAAACCACGTTATTCGACGTCGTAAACAATGGCCGCAACACCTGCCTCAAAGGACCGGCGAAGGAGAATTGTTGAAGTTTTTTCATTTAAAAGCACATTCGGGTTCTGTGTTTCACTCAGCTGGAAATGCATGCAACATAACACGGAATTAAATTTTCAATTGCTCCTGCATTGTTGGAAGGGTTCGTTTTAAGTTTCGCACAGCTGCCTTTGAGCGTAACACAGGACGCTGTTCAAAGTTTGCCGTTGTCGCTTAGCAATTATCTGCTTCATTCAACTAAAACTGAACTTCTGCGCAACGGCGACTGCATTTAAACGAGGGAATTGAAACTTAAAACTCGTTTATACATGTAAAAGCGAAAATCTGTAAATTACTTACCGTATGTATAATCAATTCGAGGTTCGAATGAGCCAAGCTTTTATATAGAAATTTCGTGAGAATATCTAAGACTTTCAAGTACCTTTTTACAAAAAATCGTACGTTTTAAATAGCTTAGCTTCATTTTGGCAGCCGAATGTACAATATGAAGTTAGTCTCCTTGACAACAAAAACAAGCACACCAGATATTATACCCTTCACTTAAACAAGCTAACAAATCAGCTGAAAAGTCGATGGGAAAAATAATTCAGTTTGTAAATATGCACTATCAGACTTCGAAGTTGCTATTCTAGTTTGCAAATTAGAATTTTTGCTACACACGGAGCCAGATTCTTAAGGTACAAAGTAAATTTACAATTTTTTTTTTTATTAACACACCACCCTCAAACTCTGACAACATGATTTGGTTTGTTCGTCGACCATGAAGACGCCGTGTGGTTTTCAAGTGTTGTTTCCTTCTCCATTAAATCTGAGTTAGTGTTAAACCCCAACGGCATGTTTTCCCAAGTAATGGTCTGAGTTAATGAAGTTTTGATTAATAACAAGCTTGTGGCCCTACCGCAGAAAATATCATGTTGATCAGGCTTAAAAACCTCTAACCCTAACGAATATTTACAAGTTATTTACTTCCCCTCTCAAACGTACAGTTCAAACGCGAGGAGTGTCACGTGTTTAGGTCTAGCGTTTCAATAAAACTGCTGTGAACATTTAGTAACTGGGTACATTTCATGAGTGCTAGATTTATTTAAAAAAATGCTTACGCGGTATATGTAAATCAAAGACTGCACTTTCAGTTATTTCCGCAGAAGCCAACACTAGCTGCAAGCCGCGTGAGACAATACTGTGTGTCAGTTGATTAGTTTACCTCGTGCTAAAGTCGTTACTGATTATACAAAACTAACAAATCGCGTGAAAATATCAGACAGTGACAACAGTGAACAGATTGGCTAACTCCTGGAGTTGTCTGCATCGCCTAGGGCGAGAAATCAGTAAACATATGTTGTTTAAATAGCGTCAGATCTTTCTTGGAATGTATTCAACCGTCGCGTTGACGCAGGATAAAGTTTTGATGGAACGTTCCATCAAAACTTTATTCCGGAACATTGTTCGATTTTCAACAGACAGCTAACTGTTTATTTTGCTATTGTCGGCTGGGCCAATCACAAACAAGTTTATAGTCTGGAAGGCGGAGACGCCGGAAAAAGCCACATGGTGCAGAAGATTGCACGTGTGGTTTTTCCGCTCTTTGATTGGCTGATAACTTTGAAAAAAAAATGGTAACGTTTCGCACCTCGCGGATGTTCACAAAATGTCGGATTAAACTTGAATTTTGTTTTTCAAGGTGAAGAACACATGGAACAAAAGCAGACAATGCTACCAGGCAACTTTAGACACGCTGGGATAAACTCTGCTCGCAAACTGCTCTGCTGCAGTGCTCGTCAGTAAAAACACAAAAAAAGTGACGGTTATGCCCGCAATTATGGTTTTACTACAGTTATTCTGCTCGGTTTTATGTTAATTTTGAATACCCTGCTGAGTATTGCAATAGTTCACGCTACATCAATAGGGGCAAACTAAGTCGCAATAGAAGCATGAGAAAGAAAGCAAAAAAATCTCAGGACGGCGAACGACCGTCGGCCATAAAACCAATCATTCTCGTCCCCAGACCCTTTGATAGAAAAGCGTTTAGCTCTGGGAGCGAGAATGCACATTGACAGAGAAAGGCAACGGGCTGATGATGGAGACGAAATATGATCGCAAAGATTAAACTTTACGAATGTGTTTAAGGCACTATGACCTGGAGAAGACGTGACACTTCCAGTTCTAGCTCTGCATTTTAATTTTCCTAACGAAAACAATTAAACAACTTGAGTTGGGAAAACATCCACAATATGTTAATGTTACAATCTGATTAGCTGAACTATCGTACAATACTTTACAATAGTATGAAATGGCTGGAGGTCTACTTAATAATAGCAGCGAAAGAAAGATACCGAGAGTAGACCAGAGTAAAAAGTGGTGCGAATGGTCGCTTCCAATCCCTCTACGCTCCCAATTTAAATGTAGGTGTACTTGGTTTTGGCGGGAGCATCAATGGCGACATTGACAGTCTTGTTGTTCTCTGAAATTGCCCTCACTCCCATATATGACAACAACCCAGCATTGGTGTTCAGACTGTCTTGCTTTAGTTTCAGGAATGCCTGAGCCTCGGCTTCGTAAGCTGCTCGGATGCTCTCCGCCTCAGCGCGAGCTTTGGATAAAAGCACCCTGGCCGCGGATTCCGCGCGCTGGATTGTAATCTGTGCCTGCGCAAGCGCTTCCTCTCTGTCTGTCTTCGCCTCAACCAATAGCCGCGGGCGCTGGTTTTCAGCAACCTTGATGTTTTCTTTCGCGGCCTCCTTGTTTCTTACAACCTCTTCGTATGTTTCCGGTCGCTTTATGTTTTGAACCTAAGTAAGACAATGGAAGAAACGACGTTAAGAAAAGAGAGTTTACTTAGAGAACGGAGAAAGCGAGAGGGGGACTGAGGAGAGTGGGTGAAGCACAGCTTCATTTACTCCGTTCCAGTCCTCTGTTGTCTTTCCTTGGTCGCCTCTTTCGTTCCAACGTTTAGTGACAAAAAGCCAGCTGAAAGTTAGATAAAACTTAATAACAACTTTTCTTGTCACGCTTAAAACAGTATCATACCAAGTGCAATATACCCAGGCCATCTGATAGGCTTACGCCATATTCTACTTCATTTATTATCACTGGATTGTCCCGTCATTACCTGAAGATCTTCCACGTCAGCCCACAAGGTAGAAAATCGCCGTCCCAGGGTATTTCGGACGAGGTCCTGAAACGAGGCTCGTTGTGACTGCAGCTGAGTTGTGTTAAAGCCGCTACAGGCATCATGTATAGAGGACTCGCCAATGCTCCTAAAAGTATGAGATAATTGCAGGTTAACGAGCTCAGCGAGTGAATTATCGGGATTTACCTGCACGAGTTCACTAACAATGAAAGAGAAAGTTCAATACCGCTCGAGGGTTAAGGATATAAGGGTATAAGAGGCATAACGGGTATAAAAGTGTGAGGGTATACCCCTTATACCCTTACACCCACTCGCTCTCCGTTCGTTTAAGTCTAATTCCAATACCGCAAGAATTTGTTGATTGCCATAAACTGAATGTTAAACGAATGCACTGCAGCTGAAATAAAACTAATATGTCATAAGGCATAGCAATAAAGCAAGGCAGAAAAATTTTTGGTCACCTCCATAAAAACCCTGACAAAAAAGAATGACAAATGGCTTGTCAAATAGGTATTTTCTATTAAATTAGTTTTCAGTGTCTGATCTTTTCGTTTCGTTTTTTTTTTTTTTTCTTTTGTGCGTAATCTGTAATTAGCGCATGTGAAACGAGTTGTGGATATACACGGACAAGAGAAACACAAGAGTTTCTAGATGTACGGCTGAAAACAACTCTAGTTTTCGGGTGTTTTCCAAACTTCCATTTTTTATAAAGTAGCGAAGTATCTTACTTGAGAATATCCAGATAATCTTCGCTGTCCTTAAACTGCTTTATGATCTCCACGATGTTATTAGGTCGGGCTCGGTACTGAAGCTTGATGTTAAGCTCGATTAGAACGCCATCTTTGTTAAAGCACTTCAGCGCAGGATATGTAATGGTCTGGAACACACTCTTGAAAATGATGAATTTGTAACCTGGTGCGCCTGCGTGGAGACCTTCCCGCTTCACGGTACTTGACAGTGTTTTTTGATGGATATTGTAGGCTACACCCACTGATAATAAAACAGAGTATATTTCAATTACCGGATTTCACTGCATCCATAAAACCACCTTGTACAGCAAAATAAACAGTACCACAAGAAGGTACTGCTCAGTAGCTTTTACTTGAATGGTCACACACTAGGGTTTCATCCACAGACATAAAAGTTAGAACCACCTTGTACATGCACACTATTATAAACAGTACTACATGCCTGAAGTACTGCGCAGTAGCTTTCATTTGAATGGTCACACACTAGGGTTTCATCCACAGCCTTAAAAGCGAGAAGCACATTGTACAGCATAATAAACAGTACCACATGAAAATAAGGTAATGTTAAGTCTACACACGAGCCAAGTGGCCTATCAGACCGGTGCTTATCCTGGTTTCAGTAGCATGGAGCGATAAGGTGTATTTCCATGACGGAGCGCACGGGGCGTCTACTGTAAGTACCGCAGAGAAATGGTAGGAAATTTTCCTAGCATTCCTTACATACTCTCACTAGGGTTTCTCGTCTTGCGGCCAGTGAAGGACGTCATAATCTGTTTCAGTGACATGTCGATGATATTAAATAAAAAAATAAACCAGAAAGGGCCGATGGAATATGAGACAAGCTTTAAAATAGAGTCACGATATTAATAGTGCTTTAAAAGTAAATAGTGCGCTTGAGTCATTCCCGACGCTTTCAAATGACGGCGGACTCCACCGACGCCAATAATATGGAACAAAAAAAGCTCATTATATATCGGATCACGTCTAAACACACGTGAAGAAAGACTTGGGCAGGAAAAAAAACGTGAGCGGACAAAACCGGGAAATGCTGATAAATCAAGTAATCCCGCAATGATGAACGAATAAACACAGCATGAACCTTCCTCTGCTTCTCCCCCTGAACCAAGTTCAGATCTACGAACTGAACTTAAAGATACCAAAGTGCATACGAATGGATGTTGAGCGCGGCGAGCAGACGTAAATATCTTGTTTGCCCAATGAAAGCCATCACAATAAACTCTGAGCTTGCATCGAGATGCTTGTCCGGGCGTAAAGGAGCGTTTGATTAATCAATCTAACACAGATTTTAAGGAATAAAAACCCAGATGATCTGGCATACTTGTCTGAGTATGTCGTTGGCAGTGGGAGCCTCGTGCAGTATTATCATGCTCGGACTGATTAAAGTTATTGTGTAGAAAATATCGCACAATTACACAGCCGAGGACAAAAAAAAAAAAGCGCGAGAAGAAACTTAGTACATGGAGCTAAGATAGATTGTCAGTGCTTTAGTAGACCATGCACGGCCACCAATGGCTTGGCCAATCGCTTGGCTAATGGCTCGTACACGCAACGAATCGTTAAAGTCCGTAAGTAACGACCTCCGAAAGAAGTGAGCCCATCCCCCTCCCCTGAAAATAGAGGAACTAAGGTTCAAAAGTGTAATTATTTTTCCAGTCAATAACCTGAATAACGTACGATAAACTGATGACGATTCAACTAGGGATGGTATAGCTTATTCCAAGAGGCGTCATGAAGCGCCCTGGTAAAATAAACCCCGCAAAAATTTTCATCAAGTAACAAGAAGGTACTAACAGGAACTTTTCTTGAAATTGAAATTACTAAAATTGACAACTTTTCATCATTATTAACAGAACGCATAAAAAGAACGTTTAATCATATTCAAATTAAAAACACGACCAGAGCAGTTAAATATTTATAAAGCAGACTAACGTAGCAGTGCATCATGAACAGTAAAAATAGTTTAAGGTATCTTACATCACGGTCCACATATAAAGTGCACTCCAATGTGCCAGCAACATAAATTTGAACTGGATTGAAGAATTTCTAAACGATTTATGAGAACTCA
Organism: Orbicella faveolata; assembly: GCF_042242905.1. Lineage (NCBI taxonomy): Eukaryota > Metazoa > Cnidaria > Anthozoa > Scleractinia > Merulinidae > Orbicella > Orbicella faveolata. The sequence continues at coordinate 9,322,242 of NW_028301555.1, read as the reverse complement.
GTGTTTTTACGAATTACACCCAGAGCCTTGGAGGAATACAGCCCTGTTCACATAAAATTAAAAAAACAACAACAACAACAAAAAACACTAGGAAGAGATACGTACAGTAGAAGTCATTTGCGTTCCCTCATGGGGTGAGAGATTCTCGCCCATATCAACTTTCTTTTCACTAGTAAGTTCTCGCGCGTTTAGAGATGCGCCACACTCGCGTTTTAGGCGCGGGGATACCAACAAATGCTACCTAACCTTTTAAAGACGCTACTTTTAGTCCTCCCCCAAATCTACACACGTCTATTTCACTTGTTGAAGTTTATGGATTTGGACAGTGCTTGGGTGAGATATTCTCGCCATTATCTCTCAGAAATTCTTGCGCGTTTACCCCACCACACTCGCTTTTTGAGTGCCGGAATCCCAGCAAATGCTTACCTAACTTTTTAAACATGCTACTTTTAGCCCTGCCCCACATCTACACACGTGTATTTCATTTGTGGAACACTATCGATTTGCACAGTGTTTGGGTTGGATATTTCCGGCCATATCAGCTTTCTTTTCTCTTGTAAGTTCTCGCGCGCTTAGAGATGCGCCACACTCGCGTTTTTTACGCGGGGATCCCAACCAATGCTTTCCTAACCTTTTAAAGATGCTACTTTTAGCCCTTCCCCAAATCTACATACGTGTATTTCACTTGTGGAAGTGTGGCGCATCTGTCAACGCGCGAGAACTTACAAGCGAAAAGAAAGTTGATATAGGCGAGAATCTCTTACCCAAGCACTGTCCAATCAATAGACTTCCACAAGTAAAATACACGTCTGTAGATTTGGGGCAGGGCTGAAAGTAGCATCTTTAAAAAGTTAGGTAAGCATTGGTTGGGATTAACGCACCTAAAACGCGACTGTGGCGCATCTCTAAACGCGCGAGGACTTACGAGAGAAAAACAGAATATAGGGGGAAGAATCTCCCACCCAAGCTATGTCCAAATCGATAGACTTTCACAAGTAAATTACACGTCTGTAGATTTGGGGCAAAAAAAGTAAGGTAAGCATTGGTTGGGATCCCCACACCTAAAACATGAGTGTGGCGCATCTCTAAACCCGCGAGAACTTACGAGAGAAACGAAAGTTTATATGGGCGAGAATATCCGACCTATAGTGCTGTGCAAATCGATAGTTTTCCACAAGTGAAATACACGTGTGTTGATTTGGGGCTGGGCTAAAAGTAGCATGTTTAAAAAGTTTGGTAAGCATTGGTTGGGATCCCCGCACCTGAAACGCGGGTGTGACGAATCTCTAAACGCGCGAGAACACGCGGGAAAGAAGAAAATTGACATGGGAAAGAATATCTAACGCATGCACTGTCCAGATCGATAGACTTCCACACTTGAAATAAACTTGTGTTGATTTGGGGGAGGGCCAAAACTAGCATTTTTAAAGAGCCGTGTAAGCATAGTTTGAGATCCCCACAAAAAAACGCGAGTGTGCCGCATGGGCTAACCGCCCGAAAACACGCGAGTGAAAAAAAGATATAAATGGGCGAAAATCTTTAACCCAAGCATTGCCCAAAGCGACAGACTTCCACAGGTGAAATACACGTGTGTAGATTTGGGGAAGGGCTAAAAGTAGCATCTTTAAAAAAGTTAAATAAGTATTGGTTAAGATCCCCGCACTTAAAACGCGAGTGTGGCGCATCTCTAAACGCGCGAAATCTTACGAGAGAAAAGAAAGTTGATATGGCCGAGAATCTCTGACCCAAGCACTGTCCAAAACAAAAGACTTCCACAAGTGAAACACTTGTGTGTAGATTTGAGGGAGGGATAAAAGTAGCATCTTTAAAAAGTTAGGTAAGCATTGGTTGGGATCCCCGCGCCTAAAACGCGAGTGTTGCGCATCTCTAAACGCGCAAGAACTTACGAGAGAAAAGAAAGTTGATAGTGGCGAGAATCTCTCACCCAAGCACTATCCAAATCGATAGACTTCCACAAGTGAAATACACGTGTGTAGATTTGGGGGAGGGCTAAAAGTAGCATCTTTAAATTGGTAGGTAAGCATTGGTTGGGTCCCCGCACCTAAAGCGCGAGTGTGGCGCATCTCTAAACGCGTGAGAACTTACGAGAGAAAAGAAAGTTGATATGGGCGAGAATCTCTCACCCCACGAGGGGACGCAAATGAATTCTACTGTAATTATCTCTTTTTTCTTTGTTTGTTTTAAATTCTATGAGAACAGGGCTGCATTCCTCTGAGGCTGTGGGTGTAATTCGTAAAAACACTGAGTTCTTATAAATCGTTTAGAAATTCTTCAATCCAGTTCAAATTTATTTTGCTGGCACGCGGGTGGGCACTTTATATGTAGACCGTGATGTAAGATACCTTAAACTATTTTACTGTTCATGATGCACTGCTACGTTAGTCTGCTTTATAAATATTTAACTGCTTTGGTCGAGTTTTTAATTTCAATATGATTAAAGGTTTTTTTTATGCGTTCCTGTTAAAGATGATGCAAAGTTGTCAATTTTAGTAATTTTAATTTGAAGACAAGGTCCTGCTAGTACCTTTTTGTTACTTGATGGAAATTTTGCGGGGTTTGTCTTACGTCATTTACGTCTGCTCGCCACGCTCAACATCCATTCGTATGCACTTTGGTATCTTTAAGTTCAGTTCGTAGATCTGAACTTGGTTCAGGGGGAGAAGCAGAGGAAGGTTCATGCTGTGTTTATTCGTTCATCATTGCGGGATTACTTGATTTATCGGCATTTCCCGGTTTCGTCCGCTCACGTTTTTTTTCCTGCCCAAGTCTTTCTTCACGTGTGTTTAGACGTGATCCGAAATATAATGACCTTGTTTTGTTCCAGACTATTGGCGTCGGTGGAGTCCGCCATCATTTGAAAGCATCGGGAATGACTCGAACGCACTATTTACTTTTAAAGCACTATTAATATCGTGACTTCATTCTAAAGTTTGTGTCATTCTAAAGTTTGGCATGTCACTGAAACAGATTATGACGCCTTCCCTGGCCGCAAGACGAAGAACCCTAGTGAGAGTATGTAAGGAATGCTAGGAAAATTTCCTACCATTTCTCTGCGGTACTTACAGTAGAAGTTCCCCGCGTCCCGTCACGACTTCTCCCTGGATGGGATGCTAGTCCATCGTAGGGTTACTTGTCAACATTAAATTCACCAGTTCCCGATTATACACCTGGGTCACAGTGGGTGGAGGTAATGTAGAAGTAAAGTGGTTTACCCCAAAACACAACGCAATGTCACCGGCCAGGGCACGAACTCAGACCGCTCGATCCGAAGGCGAGCGATCACCGCTCCTCCAGGATATCTTGTAAACAAGCAAACAAAGGTTTCATATTTTTTCAAAACGCATGCTCAGATCTTCTATTTCTCTAACGCAGCTATTGCTTTAACAAATATTCATTCTTAAACTTGTTAACAAGCTTGTAACATCCCAACATTATTGAATATTTTTGACATTTCCTGTTATTAACCCAAACCGTGTTTTTTTAATGTTATAGCACATTGAAGGAATACTATGGGTTGCGTTGATTAATTGAAACCTTCGCGCGCCATTACTTGTTTGGCATGCAGCGTCGCAGGCGAAGCAATGATTTCCTCTTTGACTACCACACACGAGCGAAGCCGTAAAAGAACTGGCTCACTTTAAGTCACATCGGCCTGGTATAAGCAGGAAGCCCATTCTAGCAATGAAAATCAGGTAAAGTTTGCTAAGCGACTGGCTTCCTAAAGGCTATCAACTCTCATGTGAATCATAGATATGTGCGAGGAGTGTGCATTTTGGCGCGTATATGCAGAGCCTTGCAAACACAATCGGTACAGAGTATTATATACCACCGTTACCTTCGTCCGTATCCAGTTTGCGAAGTGATGTCCCCACCATAGCCGATATGAAGATTATCGCACATACAATTATGCCGCAAGCGATTGTACATGAGGTCTTTAAATCCATGATTCGACGCTACACTTATAATAACAGATATTTCTGACCAAACTTGCCGTATGATGCTGGAAGAAGCTAAGAAAGTGCAAACTTTACATAAATCTGAATGACGATTTTGACCTCAAATTTGCATTTTTCTTGTTCATATGTTGACTTTAGTTCCAAATCAGTAATTTTCCGCTGAGTCGAAAAGCAATATCACAATGTTTACCTGCTATCGCGCACGTAGCTCGCAACAATGTTATTTTCCGAACTCACTCTTTATGTGTTGACGTCACGAATATATATTGCAGTACAGCTATTCCCAACTGGAACTCAAAGCGCTTTACTGCATGTTATCAATATACTAAAGGAAATAAAACTCCCTCAAAAGCTTCTAAAGCAACGAAAGGATAAAAATGCATTTTCCAAAAACAAAAAGAGCCGATCTCCGGAAATTCGAGTCATTTCAAAGTTTTACGGCTCAGTCGCCTCGGTTTTGAGGAAGTTAGGCAATTTTATTCTATCGATAAATTTCAAGAGAATTCACATGATTGGGGGCAAAATTAATTGATATCCAGAGACCAACAACAAGGGATCTATTTTTATAGGAAGTATAACAAGCTTCAGAACATAATAGGTATAAATTAAGCAGAAACTTTTCAAATCTCTGAATTGAATATCTAATAATAAATAACGGAAAAGGAAGTATATTTCTTATAAAAAAGGGATCATTGGATAATGCGATTAAGGAGTTTTCATCGGCTTAGACATCATGGTGTATGAGCCATTGGATATGAGATGATTATAGCCACTTCGACGTTGCGTATCTATCATCTCACATCCAACGCCTGCTCGTGGAACAATCGCGTAACATTTAAGCAATAGAGCACTTTTTCCGTGTTTACATAGCCTCATCTAAACACGAGGAGGGTTGGGAGAATTCGAGACAGTTATGCATAGCTTACGAGAGTTCATTGCTAGGTTGGTAGATTGAACAGTATGAACTTGAAGGGTTGTTATTGAGGAAACATGCTGAGAAAAGTCACTTTTGGGAAAGTTTGAAACATCCGCATGAAGAAATAAGCAAAAAAAAAACAAACAAAAAAACACTTTTCGCTTCTCGCAGAAAGCCAATTCAATTGAGAAGTGCACAGTAACAAAAAAAGCCGTAGATAAGAACTAGATTATTTGCACGATTCCTATTCGTAAATCTGGCTTCAAATGTTGTTCCTTTAGGTCTACAAACGTTGTCAACTGCAGTGCAAGCGAACTAGCTAGTATCACCAATCACCAAATTTTCTCGGTGTCATAGAACGGTATCTGGAGTACTGAAGCTCTTTTGAGTTCTTGTCTTGGAGCACAACTCTAAAATCCAAGCTGGTCTATTTGGACTTCAGTCATAGAAGAACTGAGGAGGAGGTGGGACAAGTCTCAAAAATTGTGGGAGCAATTAGGGGGATCGGGGACAAGGGTGATTGGAAGGAGGATTAAAGTTGACCCGCCCCAAGTTAACTCGCTCTCCGTTTCTTTAAGACTGATTCCAATACCGCAAGAATTTGTTGATTGTCATAAACTAAATGTTAAATGAATGCCCTGCAGCTGAAATAAAATTAATATGTCATATGTCATAGTAATAAAGCAAAGCGAAAAAATAAAATAAAATAGCTTGAGTTAAACAGGTATCTCTATTAAAATAGTTTTCAGTGTCTGATCTTTTCGTTTCGTTTTGAAACTGAGTCAGCAGCATCGCGATTCTTTCTCGATATGCTTCATCAGTTCCAGTTCCTCACATTCATGAAAGATTCCAGGACCGGTTCTGGTGCTGTTTCCGCCGTTCACGAGTACAACGGCTTTCCTGTGTGTTGCCATGCCCTGCAAGCCTCCAAGCGATGGTATAGTGGTCTTTCTAGAAGCTCTCATGCGCGGCTTTCGCTCGGCGTTTTCTTCCTTGATCAGCATAGCTGGCAGTCTTTTTTTCCCTTCAATGGCTGTTGTCTAGTGATATGGGAAGATGATAGCTTAACTGTATTTGAAGAAGCAGAGCATCCTATAGGCTTCACTCTAAAAGATCCTGTCGCTATGGGTCGCATGTTATCTCCAATGGCAACGGAACAACCACTGTCGCAATTCATAGCTTCAACACTCGACGAACTAACGCTAGCCTTAGCATCCGGGAATCCAATATCCGGTACACTTGTCTGTGCGGTAGGCTTCTTAGTATCCATACCACGTGACTCACCCGTGACTTTCTTTCTCGAGTTTGTCTTTCTTTGTTTACTTATACTGCTTAGCGTCGCTGTTTGTTTACTGTCAAAATCAAGTGCTGGAATTTCTAAAATCTCGTCGATAGCCTCGTCGAGGTTAATTTTCTCTGTTGACTTCGACTTGTAGGGCCGTGTCGAGGAATTCGTATTCTTTAAACTTGTTGCAACATCAGATCTTTCTCTGAAGCACCAGAGTCAGCTGCTGGAATTTCAAGAATCTCGTTGATGATTTCGTCCAAGTTGGTCTCGTCTGTTTCCTTGGGTTGTATCGTGGGACGCTTCTTTCTCATTTGAGTACCAGTATTTGCACTTGACGCGTTTCATCCGATTGAAGCCACGTCTTTACTATCTTGTAACTTATCGTTGCTCTTCTTCCCTGTAATGGTGTCCTTTGCATGCTTTTGTTCTGATGTGAAAGTTTTGGCGACCGCCTCGCTGTGTGAAAATTTGAAGAGAATTGCTAAGTGGAGTCAACTTCTCCCAGGATCAAAATATCGTTGAATTTCTTTGAAGAAACATCGTCATTGTTGGCACATGGAGTTGCGTAAGCAGTCGACTGGATTATTCCACTTGATGCAGCCTACATAGATCTATCTTTGGCTGATTTGCAAGTCGCTTGCCTTGGTTTCTGAAAACAGTCTCGTTTTGGGCTTGGCACTGCACGAGGGCGATAACTAGAAGCTGTTGGTGATAAACCTTGGGTGTCGCTCATATTCATGGTTAACACACGTTTTGGCTTACTGGTTTTCGAACGAGGTAATGGGTTAGTAGTACAAGAAATTGGTCCAAAGATTGAGCAATATTATGGTCTTCTTTTAAGGTATTATCCTTTGACCCTTCTTTGTCTACCACGCTCTCATTTTTCCTCGTACAATGTTGTCTCTGGTGTTTTGCTGTGCCCAAGCTCGATAGGAAATCGCTTTGTGATAGCGACACCGTGCTGGTTGATATTATTGACGATTTTAAAATAGTGTCTTTCGCCACTTCTTCTGCAATCGTCATATGCTTTGATATCCTCGCTCCGGTCTTCTTTAGAGGGCTCAGAACTGCTCCAGGACTCGACGAAGTTGTTTCATTTGAGGCAGCTTGGACTGCTTCGATATCTTCTTCTTGATTAGCAGGTGTTATGGATGCGGGATCGAAGATCTTGTCCACATCTATCGCTAACATAAGCTGAGGGTTGCTTGTCTTGGGCCTTGCTTGGCTGCAAGGACTGGAAGAGATTGTCTCATATGGTTCAGCAGCGAAGGGGCCATCATTTAAAATATACTCTATATCCCTTGCTAATTGCTCATCTGCCTGCTTACAACGTTTCCTTGAAAAATCCTCTTTAGGAAGCACCAGGTCAGTAGGATTTGATGTGATTTTTCCATTAAGTTTATCCCCTGCTTGATAATGTTTCTGACAAGAGACTGTTTTCTTGGGCGACACTTTGCCAGAGGAAATTTGGAGGTTGGATTTATTTGTTCGGGTGTCATCTTTCAAAACATAGTCGACATTCGCTGCGATGTTCTTATTATGTGTGAGTTTGTTTCCTCTTGTGGAATATTTCTTTGCACGATGTGACTTTTTCGTGGATGAAACTGCAACAGTGGACATTTGTCCCTGTGATTTAGCTGGAGGACTATCGTGGTTAAAGAAGAAACCTATGTTGTTTACTAGTTCCTCGTCGTCTTTGAATTCTTTTTCCTTGGTGGATGATTTCTTGGGTGGCCGTGCCTTCTTGGTGGTTGGACATCTACCGGAGGACACTTGCCCGGTGATGCTGCTACAGTGACTTCATCATTCAAGATGCTGTCGATATCGTCTGCTAGTTTCTTTTCTTGTCTGATGTCCTTGTCCCTTGTGGACTTTTCCTTGGCACGTCGTGCTTTCTGCGAGGATAAAGCTGTTGCGGAGGAAACTTGTTCCTTTGTTTCAACTGCAGGGATACTATCGTTCAAGATGTATTCGATATCGTCTGCTAGTCTCTCTTCCTCGGTGATGCCTTTATCTCTTGTGGAAGATTGTTTGAAAAGACGTGGTTTTAGAGAGGCCGAAATTTTACCCGAGGAGATTTGCTCCTGTTTTTCAGCTGCAGGAGTATCGTCCTTCAAGATATAGTCGATATGGTCTGCTAGTTTCTCTTGCTCCCTTATGTCTTTTTGCCTCGTGGATTTTGTCTTATTACGCGGCGCCTTTTTCGAGGATGACAACGCACCACAGTTGATTTTCCCACCTGATTCAGCTTTTGCGACACTGTGTTTCAAAACACATTCAATGCCTTTTGGTAGTTTCTCATCTTCTGTGACCTCCTCTTCCCTCATCGGATAATTCATGGCGTGCTGTTTTGTGCTCAAACTTGCAAAGGGATCATTCTGGATCTGCAACAGTTTTGAAACTATTGATGCATTGTAATAGATATCCCTGTATTGAGGCCCGTTTTTCTCATGTTTGGAGCTGGACATTGAGGCCTTGTTCCATCTGAGACACAACTGAAAGATCTTTTCAACATCGTCTCAAATGCTCAACCCCGCCCGGTACTGATTCAGCTCTTAACGACCGAATAACGGGTTTTCACAAGGAAATAATCAGTTAGTAAGTCAGTCAGTCAGTCTGTCAGTCCGTCCGTCCGTCCGTCCGTCCGTCAGTCAGTCAGTCAGTCAGTCAGTCAGTCAGTCATTTAGTAGGTCAGTCAGTCCGAAAACTTCGTCACTCTCTTCGATCAGTCAGTCGATAAGCCAGCCAGCCAGATAGCCAGTCAACCAGCTAGCTAGCGGGTCGATCGGTCAGTGTGTCATTCAGTTAGTTAATCAGTCAATTAATCTACTTTTTATTGCTCTTCCTCGTCACTGCAGATAAAGAGAAAATATATTGCAAATTTAAGGTAAATCTTAATTGGTAGGATTCACCAACCATGTGGCTTTTTACAAGGAGCTCTGCGTCGATTCTGGGACCACCAAGAGCGTGCTGGACGGTTGTGATAGAGGACTTGAACCAGGGCCCCGCAGATATCAAATATTGCACCTTGAAAACGGCACAGCAATAAAATACCAAACCCAAAAGACCAGAAAACCATGATAACACTTTCCTAGGAGCCTTTTACATCAAATGTCACTGTTTACAAACAGCCTAATACTACTTCAAGTACCTGCTCTTTATTGTCCATTTTCCTGTTTTTCCTTTTGGCATAGATCGCTTTTGGGCCTGGTGCTAAGCCAGGGGCGATGGATAGACTTGTCCCCTTTGATTTCGCATCAGGTTTGCCATCACTTACGATGTTCTGGATATCTCTTTTTGGGTTGTTATCTTCTTTCTTGGCCGCATTTCGTGTGGCGGATGAGCTTAGGATTACGTTGGAGCTGGGAAAACATGGGCCGTTAGATTCTGCGGGAGGCATGTTATCGTTCAAGATGTAGTCGATATCCTCTGCCAGGGAGTTATCTGCTTTCTTCTTGTTTGTTTTCGATGATGAGGGCGGTGTTGCACTGGATCTGGGTGAATTTAACCCATTTGAACCAATTAGGTTGATTCCACTTGATTCCGCGGCAGGTAAATCGTCGTCCGAGATGTAGTTGATATCTTCTGCCAGGGAGCTATCTGCTTTGTTTGTATTCGCGGATGAGCGCTGTGTCGCACCGTATCTGGGTGAATTTGACCCATTTGAACCAATTAGGTTGATTCCATTTGATTCCGCGGCAGGTTGGTTGATATTCTCTTCCAGTGTGGTTGTTTCATCTAGGACTTCTGGAATCTCCTTCTCTACAATTCTATCAATTTTGTCAGTCGCTCACAGTATGATCTCGTCTTTGCAATTAGGCTGACGTGTACTGCCCTTTTTCTTAAGTCGTCTTATTGCACCGGAGGAGCAAGGCTTCAATCCAATGACGTTGTTGTCCCCATCCTCATTTTCGGTGGACGACTCTTCACTCCATTCTGTATTCCAGCGAGGCTTATGCACCAGACATTCCCAACTTTCCTTCCGCTCTCCTGGGCGATGTTTTGCCTCCCATGTGGGATCTACACCAGTCTCAATAAATGCACTTATTGAGCGCTTTTCGTTAAAATCTACCACACTCGCCGTCTCCACAGCTTTTTCAAGGCGTGAACGTGTATCTTCAACATGTCTCGCCACCGCGGAATCTTGCTCGCATTCGTTTTTAGTTGGAAATAAACTCGGCGAGCTATTAACTGAAACAAAGTGTCGTGATGACAATGCTCCTGTTTCTTTTGCGGTTGTAGAACAACAGACGCCCATATTTTAGCTGTGAAATTACTTTTTTCTCGGACAAATCAGTTGCACAACTTCTCTCAAGAATTTGTGTTTGAATCTGAATTTCCCTTTATGACGCTTGTTGTACGTAACTGCGCGAGCCTGAAGTCGAAAGAAAATCGAACGCAAAGCGCGCGGAAAGAAACATTTGACAGATCTTTTGCAAACATTGACATTTTGACGGAAAATTTAGTCTTGGAAAAAGGCGCGCGAAAATCCCTAATAGAGAAGTAAGCCCTGGCCAAACGGACTCGCAAGTAGACGCAAGTTGAAAACTTGGGTCCACTTGCGACTCCGTTTGGCCAGGCCTTGCCTGCTCTTGCGTTGACTTGCGATGCGATGCAATACGACGTGCTCACTTTGGTCGAGATCAAATTTGCACGCAAGTCGACGCAAGTTTTTCACCGTTTGGCCACCGAACCCAATTGCAAGTCAGCGCTAGTTGAGCTCGTGACGTCCAGTAACCTATTATCAGGATGTGTCTGCCTTGAAACGTTTTTTTTTTTTGCGACTTGCGTGTACTTGCGAGGAAATCTGCGGGCCCGTTTGGTCACCCAGCGCTTGCCTCTAAGCAAGTTCAACTTGCGGTTTGCTTGCGACTATTTGTAAGTCCGTTTGACCAGGACTTAACGACTATTGAGGTTTTGTTCTAAGCACATGATTTGTTCACCTTATAACTAAGCATTTAATTTTGATGTTTTGGTGATTTTTTGAATGAGGAAATATATTTTCACAAAATTAGATCCTCTTTTGAGTCTACCTCCTTTGAAATCACGAAAATCAAGCCTCGTTTATTAGTATTTTCATGATACTATCTAGGACTCGATTGACAACGCCTCCAATTTTACTGTATAGAGCAGTTTTCAAAGGATGAGTGTCGTAAAACCAAAACCAAAGTTATCACTTCAGCAAACAATCACAGACAATACAGTGAACCAATCAAAGCTTGCAATAAATACATGAAGCTGACGAAAAGCGAGGGAAAACGAGTGCGAGTGAGACACGATTGTATTTGGTTTACTTCTGATTGGATGAAAAAGAGGCGTGTAGCGTAGTTGATGCGAAACCAATTACTTCTCACCACTCAAATGAAAACCGCTCTAAAGTAGGATTTATTTCAGGTATGCATTTTCATAAAGTAAACGGACTGAAAAACAACTCAAAAATTCTCAATTTTATTTACATTCACAGTTACAACTTGCTAGTAAAGTGCGGTTTCTCGTTCACAGTGTTCTTCAGTTGCCAAACACTTGCCAAGCGACCTGAAACCAAACGTTGCACAGTGTCTTCAATGACACCATTCTTAAAAGCTGAAACTAGTTTGTAAAGCAAGACAGTGGGAATGCTAAAATTGACATGAGGGAAGCTCGATGACAGATTGGAATCTTTTGTATGACTTGTGATCATCCCCAATAGTTCCCCTGTCTCCATGGAAACCAGAGCCCCCCCACTTGCCCCACAATGCACTGCAGCAGTGGATTGAAGTAATACTGGCTGGTTATCGGCATAAGAAATGTTGGATATTACTCCAGAAACAACTGATGCCCCAATGTTAAGACATCTTGGAAACAGTTGGAAACCAACAACACAGATATCTTCTCCTTTCTTGTATAATGGTGTACAGAAGTCTGGAGATTTCACTTGATTGGCATCAGCACCTAGCCGCAGTGCTAGGGATCTAAACTCAGGATTTGGCTGTACTTTTAATAGTGCAAAATCCAGAGGACAACCTTCTTTAGTAGCATAAAGCACTTGTGCCTCCTGTTGATTGCTGTATGGACAGTTCCACGATATCCTTACATTGTTCACATGTTGAGCAAGACTTTTGTCCCCTGACACAATAATGGTTTTATGACAATCTTGAATTATGTGCCTACAAGTTGCTATGAGACAGTTTTCTATGTCTATGATAATACCAGATCCCCAAGTGTTCCCGCACAGTACCATAACGACACTACAAAGAGCTGTCTTTACAATGTCATGAGAACTCAAACAGCCTTGATTAGAATGTATTACAGATGGGCTTTTATCTTGGTTAAATTTCACAATTGCATCTCTTGGATTCTGTATTTTGGCCTGGTTATTTGAGATACCCAAAAGCACTCCATGTAAATTTTGGGAAGTTAAAGCAATGTTTTGGCTCAAAAGAGTTGATAAATTGCGTAAAATGTACTCTAGTGAAGCCGTTACAGTTATTCCAATCCACTCTCCATTTCTCCAACAAAATGGCGCTAGAACGATTCCATAAGGAGCGTTGTCCTTTATCGATTCAGCATGCGACTTCTTCAGGTATACTGGACATCCTTCACATCCTGAAACGCAACGTGCATCAGTGATCACTATTTCGCTATTTGTTCCTACAACATTGGACACGATTCCTTTGGAAAGGCTGTTGTAGAAAACTGAAGGGCATTCGCCACCAAAGGGTGTCCCAACGATAAACACAGTTTCTCCTTTCTTGGGAATTCCAGAACTCACCAGTGCTGACAAATTAAGCGAACTACAGGAAAAATAGTTCTTGAGAGTTTTCACTTTAATGAGCACGAAATCGGAAAAGGAGTTTCGATGCGCGCGGACTTCGTGCGGTAACCCTTCGAGCCCATTTTTTTCAGCAGGCAACGCTGTTTTTGCTTCGCTCTGACCAGATGATTCGAGTTTCCACTCCGACGACGGAAAAATACGTTCTGCGATCCTCTGTAATCCAAAATCTCTCCAAAACAAACATACGCAACCTTGAAGAGTTCTGAATTTCTTTTCTTCGTGTCTCCGAAAAATTACTTCAACTGCAATTTCACCATCCGCCGACGTCTGCAGGTCACGGAAGGAACAATCTGTGCTGATTGTGCGTTGATTTTCAATTTCAGGCAATAAATCGAGAAATAAAGACGCAACTGATAGCACAATTCCATTTGTACTGTCTAAAACAATGCCACAACAGCTCAAATCTGAATTACATCTCTTTACCAAAACACAAGGATCGTCCGCCATATTGCATGTAACATTTTGAGACCGCGATTCAACGGAACCGCGGTATGCAGTGAAACGTAATGCGCGCGAGTCGCTTCTCCATCTTGGCGCTGAAATTTGACTTGTTTGTTGTTGACCGTTAGACTTTCTCGTTAGAAAAAATTAGTTTAATAAGATTTGTAGGCGAGTTACAACTTCAGCTAAATACGTTGATGTCCTCATGCCGTCGAATCGTTTTTCTTTATCGTGAAAGAGTGGAGAATTGAGATGGAGGCTTTAACCTTATCTGAGGATTCTGAAAATAGGTAAACTTGTACTGAGCTTTTGTGACTACTCGTCTTCCATAAATGAACGGCTCTTTGCTTGTTCTTGAACTTCTCATTTTATATTTTACCGATGTGAATTAGGTACAAAAATGCTGCCATGCATTGGCCGTCTTGGAAACTCTTGTCGGGTATCTGTGTGCAAATATTGCCTTCGCTTGGCCTGCATTTCAAAGTGTTGTTTACACGTCAATTGTTAATTAATTTTAAAAAGGTCTAGCTTATGTCTTGTCTGATAAATTTACCATTTTAGGATCACCATTGGAGGCAAGAGGAAGTCTTCAAGTCGGCGATCTTCGGTAAGACGATAAGAGTTCGAAGGGATGCTTGGATTTCCAGTGACACTTTAATGTTGATGAGATATTCAACGTAACAAAGTGCATAATTTGTTAAGTTTCATAAGGACACAATTTTTAAGAGCAGTAGAGATGTGCACGGAGCAGCATGAGTTGCTGCTAAGTACTTGTTGCATTTCTTAAGTGTTCTTTAAAATTCACAAGTGTTTGTATATAGAACTCAACGTAACTCAACAAAATATGCATGAGATTGGCTGTGCATATTAGGGCTGTCATTAAGTTTTGATTCACCTGTAGCCTTAATCTTCACACCTGTATCAAACTTGTTACTTTATGGGTGTATTGCATCAACTATAAGCAAGTTCAGTTGTAGCATCAAGGGTCTGTCAAGCATACTCAGCCGTAACAGGTGCTACGGGTTATAACCCTTGTTGACAGCCCTGAGACATCAAAAGTACAGAAGACAAAGCATGCCTTGAATTACTACTGTTACAGTCAAGGGCATGGGCCTTATTAAGTTACTGGTATGTTTTATTCTAAACTCAAACTGACAAACTGTAGAGTTCTCAATTCCTTACCCATGAACAGTTTATTATAAGGGAATGGATGGTAGATGTACAGGTACATTATCGTATTGCTGAGATAATGTTATAATTAAACAATGTAAAAATTCTTAAGAATTCAGGAATGCAACAGAAGAAAATATAGTATAGAGGAGTGCTTATCCTATTTCAAGATAAGTCTGAATAATTTCCAAGAATGTAAATATAAATCAACAGCTTACCACAGTTTTGAGGGATTTAAAGAGCCCAACTTTTGACCCTTTGGAAAATGTTCAGTTTCATTGTATGTTGTTTTTCATTTAGTTATTACTGTTTCTTGCAGCTTGTAACCAATGTAACCAATGTACAAAATGTTATATTGTTATCTGCATATCACTAGATTTTGAAGGCCACAAAATCTCCATTGAAAGGTGGTGCTCTAGAAGACATAGATCCAAATTCATTGGATGATAATGGAAGGTAGGAGAGTTTTTTGTAATTGCATTGAGTAATATTAAAATGACACGTACATGTATGGATTGAATGGTATCATGGTTATGCTCTCAAAGCTGCAGTAATTATGACAGGTAATAATTTTGCTTGGTATGTAAATTATAAACAATTAGTGGATGAGGTTTTTGTGATATCCAGAATAACCTTTACCTTGAACAAAAGAAAAATGGAAGTCAGGTTTTTACTTCTTCACTGACGGCAAGCAACACAAAACGTGCAAACATGACATGATTACCCTTGGAAATCATGCACCTTGGACATACTTGACATAATTACTCGTGACCATGAGTGTCCTTGACATGATTATTGTATAATCTGCAGCTAGATGATGTCACAGGCGCTGATTTCGAAAATTCACTGTACGCTTTCGGCCAATCAGAAAAGAGATAGTGAGTTCAATGTACAATAATAGTAGAAGGTTAGCTGGCCTAATGGTTAACTCGTGTGAGACTCTCATGCAAGTTCAGGTTTGAGCCCTAGTTAAGATCACTGATTTGGGAATTTTGGGAAAACAGTTTGTCCTCACACTGCCTCTGTCTACCTAGTTATATTAGTGGCTACCAGGGAATTCAATGCTGGGGAAAACTCTACAGGGGACTTGCACCTCATACAATGTAACCCCCTGTTGAAATAATGCTTTGTACAGTTCTACCATTGTTGTGTGGTTGGGGTATATGAAGGTAAAACCTGCATACACTTCAAGTGGTCCATTAGGTTGGAGCTTATCCTGGTAAATCTGGAGCATAAAGTGACTAGGAGTATTTCTACTCCTCCCTGGATGGAATGGTAGTCCATTGCATGAGGCGACCGTACCTCCCTCGGTGGTTAGAATGTATGTTCACAGCTTATTCACAGTTTACCCTGCCACATAGGAGCAGATCCAAGAAGTCCAGACGATCCTCAGGAAGAAGAGTCAGCTTTGCAAAGAAAGATGATGTCAAGTAAGTAGTTGTTTATTCTTAGTAGATTGCAGCTAAAGTTGCTGCTCTGTTCTTTACTGGATCACAAGCAACAGCCACAGTGAAGTCAATGTGTTTTCTCACCCTTATTTCCTCTTGGTTTGTTTCAAGTACATCTAACTGTGTCATTTTCTCCGACTAATGTATCACGCATGCTCATCAAAAATTGCTCGTGTACTGTAACTAGTCACACTAGTCACACTCGATTCTGTTGTTTCTAATCATGATTTCAACCTTGAATTCAAAGAAATAGAATATCAGGTCAGGAAATGGAAAGCCATGTGACAATGGTTAAACTGCACTTGGAACAAAAATGACTAGGGGTAACCTGTATTTGTTTAATTATTATTGTGGTAAACAAACTGGGATCAAAGCTTATTGCAATATATTTTTTGCAGGGAATTTTTTGTCGAAGACTGGAAATCTGCATGGCCAAAGGATGGTGAGCAAAGTATGCAAAAAATCTTGCAAATGAAATTTATTTTGCACTCTTTCTATTTTCTTTCATTTAACAGCCATATTTTTTCTGATTTACAAAATCCCTTGAACAAATTTGTTTCAGTAAGGGACTCATTTTGTTGATGAAATATTTAAATTGCAGCTGATCTTCAAATGTCAAGCAATGCCTCTCAGGGGTGAGATCTCTACATTATTTTGATTAATATTACAAATTAATTAATATTATTAATTATTAGCAAAATCAGTTGGCTCTTACTTTTCTTTTCCAAATCATTTCTGAACATACCATTTGAGCATTTTGCCTTTTTTTGTTCTAAACATGTCTTCTTTTTTGATAGGGATTTGGAATACAGAGCACCAGCAGAGTCCATTAAAGGTGAATTTCAATTAATAT
Source organism: Orbicella faveolata (assembly GCF_042242905.1). NCBI lineage: Eukaryota > Metazoa > Cnidaria > Anthozoa > Scleractinia > Merulinidae > Orbicella > Orbicella faveolata. The sequence continues at coordinate 9,305,335 of NW_028301555.1, read as the reverse complement.
ACGGTGTACTTAAATGCATACAGACCATTTAAGTGTTGAAACTGACTAGGAAATGCAGCTGTGAGAGTCCTGATTCTGTGGAAGTACAAATGTTATTGCAAGCATGTCTGGACCTCCAATAAGGGGATGCTTTAGGAAACAGGACCCAGAGGACGACATAGATGGCACAACTTGTCTTAAACATGACTTATGTAGAGCGCACTGCTTGTAGCATATTAAAATTGTGTACCACATTCATGATATAACATTGTCGGATACTCTGACTGTTGTAGGTTTATAGAAACATGTTTCAAAAAATTGTGACATGTTTACAGTCGTACATGACAATCATAAGCAAGTTGTAGGTTTTATTTAGACAAAACAATGTATGATGATAGTCAGTATGTCACAGACTTATTCCAAACACAAAAAAGATGTAACCTCCAAATTGGTCTGTCAGTAGTAAGCCCATTTTGATCATCACATGGAAACAGGCTTTTAGCCAGATGGGTGTCCAGGCATCCTGTGGACGGCCACTTTCTAAAGAAATTTTTTTTATTTTCATATGTTGCCTTCAGTTCTAAATTGCTCATTTGAGCAGGCTCTATAGCACATTTTGGATGGCTACATGTACTTTTCAAATTCTGGCTAAAAGCCCGCATGGAAAAGCCACTATGATTTAAGTTTAGACATACTGTGGTGCATATACAGTGGAACCCTGTTTATATGGTCACCAACACACTACAAAAAATCTGGCCATATCAACGGGGTGGCCATATTAAAGGAGTTCTTTAAATGACGAAAAATACTGACTGAGCTTTTGTTTGGGCCAGAATAAAGTTGCCATAATAACAAAGTGGTCATATTGCCAGGGTGGCACTAGGCAAGGTTTTACTGCACACTTGTTACATAGGTGTTAAAGCATTTTCTTATCTAACTGGTCACATTCTAGGATTAGAATCCCTGTTGAAAGGCAATATTCAAGCAGATGACAATAATGTGGGAAGGGTTGAGATTCAGGTGAGTGCTGTACAGCAAACATGTAACTAGGCTTAGTTTCCAGCCATTTTTCTCTGCACACATTGTTTGCATATGACACTATGCTGTAGATGTTAGCTAATATATGTAGATTTCGCCAAGCCTAAAAGTGGAGCTCCTGGGCTGGGTTGTTCAAATCCCGATCAAGCTAACCCAGGATAAGCGAGAATTTTCATTTGAGTTTTGTAACTTTGCGGTGACCAGGTTTCCTGGGTTAACGTTAACCAGCTTCTGAACAACCCAGCCCTGTTTACAGCCCGCTATCCAATCAAAAACCAGCACTTGGTCAGCGGTTAGACCTCGATGAGCTCTAAACTTGAGCCCATGGCATGGTCACATGATACTGGTCAGCAGATACCTTGTTTTGACAGGTGTCAATTGACCATAACAGGGATGTCCAATATCAAAGAAGAATGCTATAAACCAATGTCTCTTTCAACCTATTAGCTGGAGTATGGTTGCCATCTTGTGCGACTCCTCCGTCGCCGTCATGTGTATGTGCCCACGAGCAATACCACTAGCCATGATAACCATGAGAAAATCAATTATGGGTTTCCTCAAATCTTTCCTTTATGAGTATGGGACTCTGCTTGGCAGGCCGCCGGATCACCGCTATTACTGTACCCACATTCTCAATTAGCCAGTCAGAAGCTGTGTCTGTCCTGATATCCTGTGATATTAAGTCACTGACCTGATATGGCCATGATATCATGGTCACCTGGCCTAATTTGGGTGCAATAAATACCTAATATCGTTTTGGTATGACTTTGGTGTCATATCAGGCTCATCTGGACTCGCCATGGATATACTTTCGACTTGACTATGTCTCACCAAAATATGAACCGTGGCTCGCCTAAACTCGCCTGATGTTCCGCCAAAGTGTTCCAAAAAGGAACAATTAGGTATAAACATCAGAAGTGGTCCTATTGTATACTGAGTGATCATTAACATTTACTTTGATATTTAGGAGATGCCTGAAGTGCAGTTCAATCAATTAAGCACTGATGATGAAGACAGTGCAGTGTGTTATGACAGAGGGATTTTACTACAAACTATCACACAAGCACAAGTCCAGCACACAGTCCCTTTAGACGTTACTGTTTGTCACGGTTCTGGAATTATTAGTGCTCCTAATAATGACCCTGAAGCTTCAAGAGCTAATCCAAATGAAGAAACAGAGGATACAAAATGCCGCAGTTCAGTTTTGTCCAGTGACTTTGACCAAACAAGATTGTTTGGTGGAGACACAGGCACTGATCTTGACATTACGTGCTCACAGCAAGAAGTGTTTTTTCGCGATTATCCTGCACAGCTATTGTCATCTGAGAGCTTGGAGCAAAGTGGTAAAATGGACAGCAAGTCTTTCCTTATGTCACTTGGGTCAAAACCTTCATCAACTCAAACACATGAAGTGATACAACACACCAAGGATTATATGACACCCACTACCATTAGCAATGCTTACTGCAAGAGGCAGCCTTTAGGCGATATCACAGATGTCCAGAGTGCCATGAAAACAAGTCAAGGAGGTGGAGACCAACAGTCAAATGTTGATGAAAATGTGGAATCAACAGCCTGTCATAGTTACAAAGGTCTTGAAAACTCTGTATCAAAAACAATGCGAAGAAGCATCTATGAGCCTTTGGGCATAGATGTCACATCTTGTTATGGCCCAGGGGCTGATCAAACTGAGGTAAATAATACAGATAACACTGAATCCCTGGACCTAACAGCTTGTCAAGCACAGGAAGAACACGATTCTGATGAGAATCTGGAACTAACAGCCTGCCATAGCTACGAAGTTCTTGATAGCAGTATACCAAAAACACACCAGAAGAGCATTTGTGAACCCGCCGAGCTTGACGTCACATCTTGTTATGGTCCAGGGGTAATCAAGGGCTGTTCACTTTCACTGTCTACCCATCAGAATGATCAGAGTTTGTCCTGCAACGGTTCAAGGAAAATGGATTCTTCAGTGTTCTTGCAGTCTCTTGGTTCAAAGCAACACTCCAATGCTACAGACAATGACGAATATGATGACGAAATGGACCTTACAATATCTGGAAACATTGGGACACTAACAGAAGGTAAAACAGAACAAAAGACAGCTGTGGAGCCGAAGTCAGCGACTTTTTTGTGCGCTAAAACAAGCGAAGTTGTGACAGATCTGTCAAATTCCACTGGCTTTCGAAATGCTTATCTCATAACGAATCCCTTTAAAAAGACCACAGACCAGCAGGAACAAACATCAAAGTTTCATGAAAACTTAGAGCTAACGGTCTGTCATAGCCAGCCGGTTCTGGACAGCGATTCACAGAGAACTAAACGGAGGAGTTTGTATGAGGCAGCTGATGTAGAGGTCACATCTTGTTATGGTCCAGGCCTGATAAAGTCGCCAGAAAAAGAAGAAACAAGTAATAACTTGTTCAAATCAGCCTTGAACCTCTCGAGAAGTTTGCGAGCGGCAAGCAACGCTAACAAGTTAAATGGCAATGCTGTATTTAACAAAGCGCAAGATTTGCCTGGTTGGAATAAAACCCAACAGCAGGAATCAGATTTTAATGACAATTTAGACCTAACAACCTGTCATAGTCGGCCATTCATGGGAAACAACTCACTGAAAACAGACCGGAGAAGCCTTTTTGGGCCTGCGGACATAGACGTCACTTCCTGCCATGGGTTGGGGCTGGTGGAGTCATCGGGTAACAATTTGGAGTTGACAGTCCGTGGCCAACCAGGTCTAGACAATGGTTTACAACAAGCAAGCCGAAGAAGCCTTTTTTATGAACCTGCTGATATTGATGTCACGTCTTGCCATGGTGTGGGGCTGGTCGAGTCATCGAGGAACAGTGTGGAGTTGACAGTCCGTGACCAGCCAAGTCTGGATGACAGCTTACAGAAAGCAAACCGAAGAAGCTTTTATAAACCTGCTGACATTGATGTCACATCTTGTCATGGCCTAGGACTTGTCAAGTCGTTTGTTGAAACTTCAGAGTCAACAGTCCCTCTTAGCCAGCACGCTATTGATAATAACGCACAAAAAATAAACCGTCGAAGCGTCTATGAACCTGCTGACTTAGATGTCACATCTTGCCAAGGTACAGGACTGGTTAAATCATCTGGTGAAAGTTTAGAACTAACGCGCTGTCATAGGGAACAAGTTCTTGACAACAGTACACAGAAAGTAAACCGACAAAGTCTTTATGAACCTGCCGACTTAGATGTTACATCTTGTCATGGTTCAGGGCTGGTCAAAGCAAATCGTGAAAGTCTACAGCTAACAACATATACCAGTGAGCAAGTTCTTGACAACAACACAGAGAATGGAACTCGACAAAGCGTCTACGAGCATGCTGATTTAGATGTCACATCTTGTCCTGGTCCAGGGCTGGTTAAATCGAATCGTGAAAGTCTACAGCTAACAACATATACCAGTGAGCAAGTTTTTGACAACAACATAGAGAATGGAACTCGACAAAGCGTCTACGAGCATGCTGACTTAGATGTTACATCTTGTCATGGTTCAGGGCTGGTCAAAGCAAATCGTGAAAGTCTACAGCTAACAACATATACCAGTGAGAAAGTTTTTGACAACAACACAGAGAATGGAACTCGACAAAGCGTCTATGAGCATGCTGACTTAGATGTCACTTCTTGTCATGGTCCAGGGCTGGTTAAATCGAATCGTGAAAGTCTACAACTAACAACATGTATTAGAGAGCACGTTCCTGACGACAACACAGAGAATGCAACCCGACGAAGCTTCTACGAGCGTGCTGACTTAGATGTTACATCTTGTCATGGTCCAGGACTGCGCAAGTCAGATCGTGAAAGTCTACAGCTAACAACATGTACCAGAGAGCAAGTTCCTGACGACAAAACGGAGAATGGAACTCGACGAAGCTTCTACCAGCATGCTGACCTACGTATCACGTCTGGCAGTGAGTCAGACCTGGATAAGACACCAAATGAACCAGTAATAACTGGCAACGCTGGCAAAACACGCTTAAACCTTACAGAAAGGACAGAAGCCAGTTTTCACAGAGTCAGTGCAAACGCATTATTAGACAAGGTAAAAGATTTCCATTATACCGAAGAGGTACTTCAGACTGCAAGAGCCCCAACCGACTCAAATACAAGTTTTGAGTATACAGATTACAGCGCGGACAACGATGAGACATCTGCCCCTGCTGTAGGGTTGAACCAATCAATAGGTGACCAAATAACTAGTGATGTTGACAGACAGTTGTCAATTATTTGCGAAGAATCTGTCAGTGAACTGAGTAAGAAAGAGTTGAGGGAAGACGGGAATGTGACCGAGCTGGAGGAGATGCAGAACACCACACAGTAAGTGTCTATGTTGAACTATGGCATGTGTGTTTATTGTTCAGGGTTCCAGATAATTCTTTAAAGCAAGTTGTCAATAAGGAATTCCAATGGGTCAATTCCCACTGTTCCCACCAAATCACTGTAATTTTCTTTTTATTTGCTGGGTCATGTACATGTAGCTGACCTTGTCGGGTTTTTGACCTGAGATCCCTTACTTATCTGAAACACTGTTATTATACTAAGCCCTGATTGTCCGAACTCATTAATAACAGTTGCGAAAGGACTTTTAGAAGTCCAGATTGTAAAAATTTTGAATTTGTAGTTCGAGAAATATCCCTCTCCCGTGGAATGGATTTTTTTCTAAGACCCTCCCACCCCTCTGGAAGTTCCAATTAAGCTTCATACATTTCTTTATTTTTTTTGGTCTTACAGAACCCTCTCCCCCCACCCCCAGGAAATTCCAATGAATGAATCCCTTCTGTGGGGTGTGTATGGATATTTTCTGAAACAGCATCATATAAAAGATCCACAGTTTATAAAAACAGCAGTTAGTACCCAGAGACTATTGGTTTGTCTTGCCTTGTAGAGTTTCCTGAGTTACTGACCATTCTGTGGCTTGCTAATTGTGCGAGAAGTTTCATCTTTTTACCACAACTTGTTGTTCACGTGTTTCGTATCAATATGCCTATCTTTTTCCAAAAATAGGTTCGACTAGATATCCCTCCAGGCTATTTTTCTAGACATTACAGGCGCCCGGTAAATTGGGAGTAGCGCAAACGAACGGACGCTGAAAAACGATGGGGTTTAAGTTCGGAAATGTCTCCCCGCCTCTACCAAACCCTTGGCCTTTTTTGCCACCCGTTGTTCTTCGCGCTGCTGCACTTACGCCGAACGCATAAAAAAGGCCATAGCTTAGCTAGATTGTATATCAAACAGAATAGATTCAGTTCCTAAATTAGGTTTAAACCATTTTGTTGAACGCTATTTGTATTAACTAACGGTTGCTTTCCTTTTAGGAGTCCTATCACCTTAAAGAAGTTCCTTGATATCACAGAACTTGCATTTATTACTGAGGTCAACATGCGCCGGAGTATTGCGCCTTCCAATGTGGTGAGTATTATATCCAGTCCTTTTCGCGCCATGGGACGCATAAGGCCCTGGTGAGTAGAACCAGCTGAAAAATAAAGCAGTCAGCAAAACGTTGGAGAGGGACCCATGAATCAAAACAATGGGGTGCTCTTAAAGCGCATCTTAAAAAGTCAGTACAAAATTGCTTTTAAATTAAAGGAAACTTGAAAATTGTAGTTTACTGAGATAGAAAAACGCCGAAGAGATAATAATGAACCATAAAGGAACGAGGATGGTTAAGGATGGAGAAGATTAAAAAGGATTACAAACGACGAACTTTAGGCTATACATTTCAAGATGTGCAAACCGTGACGTATCTCCTTTAAGGCCAGTTCCCTTAATACCAACTGATTTAGCCGTTAAATGACTGTTTTTGATCCACCAGAATTAGCCTTTCATGTTTCTCTGTTGGTGAATTTCTAATTTTCTTGCACATTTTGTTCCAGGTTGAAACTCCTCAGACTCCAAAAGACATGATAATCTCCACTCTTGTGTCAAAACCCAAGGCTGCTTGTTACGAGGAGGCAATTCCGGCGTTAGAGTCTGAAATCACAGTGTTAGTGTTCATCTCTTTTAATGTTGTATTTTTTTCCTTATGTATCCCTCTTTCACATGCCAGTTTTAATCTTGAGTTTTTTCGAAATTGTTTCAAACTTTGTAATTAACACTTTTTAAAAGAGTTTGTCTCTTGAGGTGAACACTTACAAGTAATAGTTCTGATCGCTAAAAGATTATAAAATGATTCGTTTCTGATTCTACCTTTAGCATGAAAGAGAAAGTTGAGCAGCAAGAGATGGAGTTGAATGCGTCGAATCCCAGAGTATTTATGGAAGCACAATCTGCAAGTACAGAGGAGGTGAACTACCTTGATTAACATACATGTTCAGTGGAACCCCGCCTTACGGCTCACCCCGTTCACGGTTCATACGGCCACTTTGTTATTACGACCACTTTAATCTGGCCCGGAGACCCGAACAAAAGCTCAGTCAGTCATTTTCTTATTTAAATTACACCTAATAGCACCTTTAATACGGCCAGAGTTTTGTGGGCCGTTGTTGACCGGATAAACTTTGCGCTTATTTTATTTTTGTCTTAATTTTCCTCTTCAAATGGTGAACTACTTTAGGAAGACATCTTTTTGTTTATGTTTTGTGATTTTGTTTATTTGTCATTCAGTTGTTAGCCATGCAAGGCAAAGTTCGTCGCCTTCGTTCAGTGTGCGAGAAAACAAGCAAACGAGAGTGGAAAGAAGGAAAAGGACAACTCAATAAAAGAATACTTTTGAAAATGACGGTTAGGTTTATGTTATAAGTTCTTGTGGTTAATCAGTTAATGCAGTTGTTTTATATTTAAAACTAGTTTTTGCACGCGCTGCTCTAAGGGCTGGCTTAGAGAGTAAAACTTTGTCGCAAGTTTACGACAAGTCTTTTGACAAGAAGAATTGTTACGCGTAAATCAAACCTAAAACGTGCTCGCCTATCGTGTAAGTTTAGCCTTAACTTTTCAAGTTCGTCGTTCGCAATCCGTGTCAATCTTCTCCATCCTTGACCATCCTTGTTCCTTTGCGATTTATTAGTATCTCTTTGGTGTCTTTCTATCTTAGTAAACTACTTTTTTCAGGTTTCCTTCAGTTTTAAAGTAATTTTATACGTGGCCAAAATAACTCAAAATACCATGACTGAGCTCCTTTTAGTCGGCGCTAAGATAATTGACAAAGCGAACAGAGACTATTTACTCAACAGGATAACCTAGTCGTTTTGGTTTTAAACTTTTCCAGGAAAACCACCAAGTTCTTGCTAGTGATGTGCATGTTGTAGACGAATCCCTGGTGATGGTTGATGATTGTCTCAATTTGCTGGACAAAAGTAAGAGATCAGTTACAGTCGTTATTCTTACTATTCATGCTTAACGTTTTAATAATTTTATTTTGCTAGTTTTGCTTTTCGGGACCTTGTGATGTAAATAAGAAATAAAATGAGGTGCGGTTTACGAGACTTTTCCATGTTATAAGCGTGAACACATTCACTTTTGGTCCATGTAACTCGGTACATGGTCAATTCAACTCCTCGGAAAAAAATTGTTATGTGTTTTACGAAGTCAACGGTGTTTTTGTTTTCGTATCACCGTGTTGGTGTTAGGGCGCAGTTTTGTCTTCTTTGTAAACCAATATTCCGGTGTCTCTCCCTCACTAACTCTGCCCCACATGCCAGCAAGAATAAGAGCGGTAAGGAAGTCTCCCTCACTAAGCACAACGCTTCTGCTTCAAATTCGATCTGTTATACGGGGCTCTTGAAGAGGTGGTTATGTCTACCGTGCTTAAATAAATGAAACTTCTTGCAGTTTTTCAGATTGACGTCCTCTTTTTAACATGTTTATTTGTTTTCACAGTGGACAACGACCTAGATGAAGGAATTAAAGGTTTTCAACTGTCTCTGGAAGAAAATGAGAAGGTATTACTATACAGCCACGTGAATGGTTCAAATCGTTACGTTTCGGGAAGGAAGGCTTTGGAATTCTGTTGCTTCTGGTTCAGTTAGTGTCATACTTAGGCTCAGTCCACACTACGTTGGAGAAATTTGAAAACGCAGCTTTATTTCTACGGTTAGGCCTACCGTCCACACTAATCCGTCACGAAAACAGAGCTTTTCGAAAACGCTCTTCAAACTGGAGGAATTTGAAAACGCCGGCTTTGCGTTTTCGTTTGGACGGAAAACAATTTGAAAACGGAGCTTTACGAAAACGATGACGTCACGATAATTAGGTGATTTCCCCGACTGAGGTTTCCTCAAACACAAATCCAAAATGACCGGTGATTGTTGCGTTTTTAAATTTTTCCGGCCTAGTTTGGACGAGGCCTTATTGATTTAAGAGTTTAACAGCACGCTGTTCATATGGTTGCCTGTAAGGCATAGATCGGTATGAGATCCGTCAATACAGGTTTCACTTTCTTCTGTTGTTACTTTACTGCAACGTACGGTATTTACCCACCCCGTGAAATGAACATTTCTTTTGTAAACTTAGAAACTTCAAGAGCAAACAAATATGGCCGCGGAATTGGAGAACATGACAGAAGCCTTGAGAAAGAGCGAACAAGGTACAGCACACTTCTTCAGTCAATATACGAATTCTCCTTACCAGTTTAGTAGTGGTTGGGAGAATTTATAGGTTTTATATAAGGCAGATTTCGGAAGACCTTTCCAAAGTCAATTTCTTGATCCTTATCCAATCATGTAACGCTTTAACTTACAAGTGTATACCGTTTTTCTTACCCGCAGAACTTGCCGACCTGGAGTGTGCAAGGTCAACTTTACAAAGGTGAACTTCTGTTTGACTTTATGGGACTGAGTGTAGTTTTATAACCTGGTGTTGATAAGTGGGTAACGCGAAAATTCATCATTAGTTCATGCTAAACCAAAGTTAAGCGCTAGAGCTGTTTAATCGTTTTCACTCCTCTGGTCTCTACGATCGGAACAGAGCTAGTATTCAACCTAAACGTTCTTGATACTTACAGAAAAGGCTTTATTCTCTGCAGTTAACGCTTTAGGAAACACTTCAGGACAAGACAACCTGTAGCGCAAACATATTGCACGTGAAAATTTTAGCCTTGTCAGAGCAATTCCTGCACCAATTGACAAACTCTTCTTACTAATCTACATAGTTTTTTTTTGTTGGAATAATTTGTTCAACATTAAAAATTAAAATTGAAAACATTCAGACGATTTCATTTTATTATTTAATTTATTCCCTCAACTGGAAGCTTAATTATCTTTTACTACTGTGAGGAAATGCTGATCACACTTATAAAATTGCCTCCAATGTAGTGAGAAACAGGAACTGTCGAACAGAAAGGAACAGCTTGATGTGGCGATACTAGAGAATGAGGAAGCTATTCGCTTACTTAAAAAGAAGGTACGTTGTGGTCATTGATGCACTGAATACCAATTGAGATGCACAGGACACTAGTTCCGTAAGTTTACTTAGTCAAACGTTTGCATTGCCGTATTGAACGAGCGATAAGCGAGGTCAATACGGCAAGGTCTCTGTTTGAGATTTTCCCGTAAAGACGTCACTCCCGGTTAATAAATAGTTACCAGTAGTATTTGTTACATGTATCCTTCTACTTTTCAACAGAACCCAACATCAAGGAAGACAGCGACCAAAGAAATGTCGCAAAAGTTGGATATCCTTGAAAGGTAATGAACAATTAAAGGCAGCAGGTTTTCGAGAAGACCGGTCCTTCCGTTTGGCGCGAACATATGCTCGGATGTCGTTACGTGTTGTCACACAACGTTCCTTTCTGCTAATTCCGTCACTTCGATGCGAGAGTAACGTTGAGTGACAACCTCTAAAAGTGCCACGAGTGAGTCTAAGCTATAATGTATTTACCCAGATTAAAGCTTTTCTTGCCTTGCATAATTAAACCACCGAAAACGCAATTACCCACAACATAAAACAGGATGTCGAGACTCGTTGGGTTTGCAAACTTATAGCGCTTTCACTAGGCGACGAGTAAAGCCTGCAGCTTGCGTGACTTATCCTCTGCGCATTTTGTAACGCAATTTTGTCGTTCAGTTTGCAGGAATGGTCCCTGGAGGAGTGGAATGAAGAGCGAGCTAGATTTACGTTCTTGAAAAGTACATTGGAAATGGTGGTGTTGTTTGGCTCGGACATTGCTAGTTAGTGTTTGCATAATATTATTTCGTTTTCAAAAGGGGTTGGGATTTTTTGAAGGCTTGGATTTTTTTCAAGTCTCTGGATGTAAAATACAAAACAAACTTTGTTACAGTGGAGGGTTGTAATCAAAGGAAATAATGCTTTGCATCATAATTTGTTTAAAGGCGGGGTCTTACCTCTAACGTGTAGTGGACGTTCGAGAGGGGAGTGTATAACCTAATCTCTGGATGGGTGAGGTGGGGGCTATTTTCTTACGTATTATCGTTGTAAAAGATTCTGTTTGTATTTTGTTACAGATTCCAAAGACTCGTTTCCAAACCAGGAAGTAAGAAGTATCCAGTTGAATTTCACACCAACAGGTATTTAACTTCTCCTCCTCCGGCTAACAAAGTCCAGTCTTTTACTGAATAGTAATAAGATGTCTGTCATGTATTTTTCAATTTTTTTTTTTTTTTTTTTCACGCAGAACAATTCAGGGGGAAAATGGGAAAAGTTCACACACTTGTTAAACAAGCAGTCAATCAAGACCTCCTTTCTCAGATGTGCTCCTCAAAAAGAGACTTAACCAAGGTATTTTAACCGTAAGACCCACCTTGGAGTTAAGAAAGTTCTGCAATTTACAGGGTTGCCAATGGTCAGGGGAAAAATTATTCAAGGTCAGGAAAAGGTTGGGGAATTTTATTTTGAGTCAAGGAAAATTAATATTTTGAAGAAAAGTCAGATAAAATTGAAATAATTTAACACGGCTGATTTAACACCATTGAAGGCTGGTAGAAACATTTGGGGTCACGTGATCTCAACGATATTTTTCCCTAATGAAGGAGGAAAATTTGTTGAAAGCTTATTAGTCTTAATGAATGAGTAGAGAGGGCGGCTGTAAGTTGAGGCCAGAAGCCGCTACTAGGTCTGACGTTTTGTATTTGGGTCAGGGAAATCTTATTTTTATCACTGAAAAGTCACGGAGTTTTGAGAAGTGATGTCTGTGGCAACCATGATTTCAGTCTCTCCTCGTTACATTTGTGTTGTTCAGGTTTTGGAGCACATGTCAGGGACAATTTTCAAGTCAAACGAAATTGGAGAAGAGTTCTTCAGAATTGGCCTGACGCATCTGATGTCATTCAAAGAAAACAGGTAATTATTTGAAAACAACATTAAAGTGTATACCTTAAAAAACGAAAAGACAATTTGATGTCGTTTGTCGTAATTTCCTTGTTCGTCTCTATACGCAAAGGTATTTTTGGCAAGGCTTAAGTCGATGTTAACTGAATATGCAATTGCTAAAAAAACATCCTATTTGGTAATTTCTCTTGCAACTCAATTTTGTTTCACTCTGGAATTTATTGCAACTTGGTTTGCGACAAAATTGCGAGCCAAGTCAGGGGCAAAGTCAATGGGGTAAAATAGGATAAGCGCTCACTCCATGTCTGCCATAAAATTTTTAGTTTGTTGCTGGTTTTCTCAGTCGTTTAAAAAGCGTTGTGCAAAATGTTGACCAATCGACGTGCGACATCACTTCTAGGTGACCAGTTACGGTAAACCTGCCTGGCGCGCGTTCTGCGATGACGTCCGCAGGAAATTAAAAATGTGACCATAGTGGATCTCCCGCAACTGTCACATGTGCACATGCACACTATAAAGGATTGTTTTTGCCGTTACATTGCAGATTTGTAGTGGAATTCTCGAGTCTCAGGGCGTTCGTGAAGTTTGTGCTACACATACAGCTTGAGCTTCAATCATACCCAGACAGTGTGACATTTACGGTCTCGCCCATGATAGGACGTCTCAGGTTTGCATTCCCAGTGATGTGTTTTTTAATTGCTCTATTTTATTCAAACATCGGAAATCGATGAGCACGTGAATTAAAAGTTTCGCTGTCGTGAATAGCTTCTGGTCACCATTCTTTGTTCTTACATGGATTTTTGTAAAACAAAACTCTATGGTTTTTGCATCAAATCCATATCCAAGTATTACAGTTAACCCTGGGGGCGGGCGATCCTGTAGAGATTACTATACCTAAGCTAGCTTATGTCCTCTTTTCCTTGCAGCCAAACAGAAATCGAAGAAGCCTTGAACGCTGTCGCGGCTGGCCCACGGTATTTGAGCAGATTGGTGGAGGCCGCTGACCAGCTATTAAGCAAGACCAAATCCATTTAAACATGTCGTCATGGAACTGTCGTTTCTTGTTTAGAACGAATGTTGTAAATACATTTATCTGTTAACTTTTTTTACACTCATCCACTACTAATTTATTACTTATGCTATATTTCCCAAGAAGTTATAATTATACTTCTCTAGGTTTATTTCGGGTCGGTCTTTGATGAAGTAAGTTGAATATGAACATTGTTTTAAGCACGTACCCAGTGTTGTGGTTACTTTAACACTGCAACATGCTTATATCTCACTGAACTAATGTGGAGAGATGTACGGAAGATTTTCATTTCTGCATTTGAAACAATATTTGGGTGAACTCGTACAAGCACTGTAAGAGAAGATTACAAGCTTAAATAACTTGACAGTGTTTAAGGCCAATTTAAAAAAAAAATACGAAATTAATTAATAATTTATAAATTAATAATATTTAATCCGTGTTAATCTTCTCCATCCTTAACCATCCTTGTCATCTCCTATATGGTTTATTATTATCTCTTTTTGTGTTTTTCTACCGTAGTAAACTACTATTCTCAGGTTTCCTTCAATTTTAAGGTTATTTTGTAGGCGGCCAAAATCCCGTGGCTGAGCTCCGTTAAGTTATATTTTGCTGCATTTAAACGTTCCGTACCGTAATAATCACTCGCTAAGGACGCCTTTCTGTTGGTGTACCAAGCCTGTCAGACAATGACAGAATTAACTCTGAACCGCACGCAAAACTTTTTTTTTATCCTTGTCTACACCAATTAAATCAAAGACAACTGCAGTTTATTGCCATAAGGCTCTTAGCGAGACAACAGAACATTCATTCCACGTGCGTTGTACAGTAACCCTCAAAAGAAACAAGAATCTTGTCTCGCGAGACTAGACTCGTATCGCGAGAAGAGGTTCTTGTCTCGAGAAGATCGAGACAACAGACTGTAACCTAGCTTTGTACGGTACTGTACATCTTCCACGTGCGTCCAAGGCTTCGCTCAAAGATAATGTTGGTTTCCCACTATGTGATACGGTACGGCGCGTTTCGCTGTTCGATTGTGGGAAAGTGAGTGGTTTGTGCTAGAATATTTTCAACCAGTCACTTGAAGCAAGCTGTTTCAAGGATAACAGAGGATGATAGAGTAGTCTTGTTTATGCGCATATAAAAATACGGTGATTAATTAAAGAAATTTAATTAAACCAGTCAGGAGTCGAATTGTTTCTTACTCAATATAATAAGACAACGAAAAATAGATTCTGATAGTTGAGTAGGTGTCTGTAGCCAAATATTGGTATCTCAATATCGGCATACAGTGGAACCATGAAAACGAGTTAGGGTCAAATTTCATGACTGGTCTCAATTAAAGTTGCGTCTTATTTATCGCGATTTGCACTTCTAGACAACTGTTCTTTAATAAGCATTCCTAATACAGGTATAATTTTTAAAAATTGAAACGAATCGCTACATACAGTATTAACAATGGAAAGATGAACAAAACTAGACTGATTTGAGTGGTCGTATAAACGGGGCAAGATTTTAAGGGATTATACAAGTTGAGTTTTTAGAATGAGGCCGTCGGCCGCATTAACGGGGTTTTCTCATAACAAAATGTATGGGCGTTTCCCCGAGACAAGAAAAGTGGCCCTAATAACGAGGTGGCCGTATTAACTGGGTGGCCACGTTAACGGGGTTTTATAACAAAATGAATGGGGCATTTCGCCCATAACGAGGTGACGTAAGGCGGGGTTCCACTGTATTCTTTTTTAACCAATTTCTATTGTTTCATTAGTCATGTCAGAGGATTTCCTTTGCAAGAGGACATTTTACCATAATTGCTTCTAATCTCGCAATCTGATTGGCTAATTTGCCGTTGTCGATAAGAGTCCAGACAACGTTGCTCGCGTCAGTGTGTCACGCAATGCCTTTTGCAGCGAGCGCTCTGGAAAGAACATTTTCTTTGACGTTGATAATGTGGTAAAAAACAAATCGAAATGTGGTTTAGCGTGGTCTGTACTCTTATTCGATTGATTTGTTAAATATACCATTTTCGTATTCTCGGTATTGGCCTGGGACTAGCTTGCAATTGAGGCTAATGCGGGGAGTCTCAAATGCAAATGACCGTCATCTCTTTTTACTGATCAGTCCCCCGGATGAGCCTCCCTTGCAAACTAGTTCCAGTCCAATACCGGGAATACGAAAATGGCCTTATATTTCGATATATTTTTTAATTCTAACTTGGCTCCTCGGCTTGGGGAACAAAATAAAATGTATTCTTTATCCTTCAACCTCGGTGTGATTTCTTTCATTCTATTCCCCCAAGTCTCGGAACTAAGTCAGGATTTATAACATACGAAATTTTAACCTATTTGTGCACGCTAATATTTGGCAGGCCAAATATTATGTAATCTTTAAAATTTTCATTATTTACCGGGCCAAATCTTCAATATTCGGGGGAAACCTTGGAGGTTGGTCAAACAAATGGTGGAAAAATATTTCAAAAAAAATGCCATTTGGAGGCGTTTTTTCTTAAGTCTAGACAGCCATTTGAGAAAATTGTCAGCTATAATTTACAACATGTCAAATCATAAACCTTTTAAAAAGAACACCTCTAAAACTCGTTTCAACATCTAAGGGATGTTTAATATCATCAATATGCTAAAATCATTTCTGACTTGAATTTTATCGCTTTCCTGAACTAGAGTTGAGGATATTTTCATTTTAAAGGCATTAACATGACCAATTGTATCTTTTTCTTTTCTATTGAGTTCAATTTCACAGCCATGTATGTCACCAATCTTTCTTTGTTTTCTCGTGTTCATTTGTCTTGACAATCTATTCTCAAACTCATTCATAATTCTTCAAATGTAATTTGAACAAAGGAAATCATTAATAACCCTGTTAAGATCTAAATTAGCACTGATTTTCACCATTTTATTTTACCGTTTTAGTTTTAACTGGAGAAGATATATCAAACAATCGGCGAGAGAGTGTTTCACAATATTTCCAAACACCTCGAAGTTCACGACTCGGTGTTTCGAAAATAGTTTGGTCTCTAAAACCTGCAAGAAACCCTCGTTTCTTGGTAACTATTTCACTCTTTAAAGAATGCTACAAAACACAATTGTTTTTGTTTATCACCATAACATACGTAGTGTAATCAGGTGGCATTAATTTTGCTTTTGGCAATTTTTCTGAACTGGCAAAACTCTTTAAAAATGAGAACTTATCATCACCTATATTCTACACTGCTAAGTTTATGGAATCGAAAACTGGTAAAACTTGGTGTTGCGCCGCAAAATGTAATAATCGCCGCAAAATGTAATACTAACGCAAAATGTAATAGCAGTCGCCACAAAATGTAATACTAACGCAAAATGTAATAACATCAACGCAAAATGTAATAAAGTTATCAACGCGAAATGTAACAACTTTCCAACGCAAAATGTAATAACGCATATTGTAATAACTCCTGAATTGCTAGTGTGTTCAACTTAGTCAAAAATTAGTAACAGCATCGTGATTCGATTCTGACTTTTCGGAACCTAAGTTATAAATAACCTGTATACTAGGTCTTCTAGTTTTATTATGAATTCTACACACCCTCGAATCAAAATAAGAAAGATGTTCCTTTGCCATGTTGGTTGAACGAGGAAGGGGTGTGCGTGAGGGAGCAGGACGGCCTTGTTTTGTGTGAAGCTTTGTGAAATTATCCGCAAATGCATGTTCTTTTTTCTCATACAAAGCTATGGCTGATTGATTTTGCCATTGATTGATTGCCAGGAGATTGTTAAAGAAACTTTGGCTTCCCAGTGAGAGGCTTACCTTAGTTTAAATAACACATGATTGAAAGTCAGTGTAATTGCCGTGAATCTCTCTGTAAGCAGTTGGTAAAGGGGTAGATAAAAAGAGAAAAGTGCAAAAGAAAAATTATAACCCAAAAATGTACAAAACAAGAGTATAATACGCAAATTACAGCGCCTAAAAACACCCGAGACCTTGTCCTCGACTGAGTATAATATGCAGCACAGCGTAAAAGTATATTATAGTACTCTTGAGCGATCTCACTTCAATTTGGGAAGCCCAAGCTTAAAAATAGCCTTAACAAAGAAACACACTCTAGCTTCTCGCTCTACCGGATCGAGAATCCCTTACACCTCATTGGCCCTCTCGCTTCAGGGAGGCCCAATAGGAAAGCTGCAACTTCGATCCTAACCACAGACTATCCTGATATGAAAAGATCACCAAACAACTATTCGAGCGGGAACGGAATTGAGAAACTTCTCTACCTTTCCCTGAGTAACATTGAATTTAAAGTTGTCTCGCTCCAAACAGCAGCTGAAGAGATTCGTGAAGAATCGAAACCGAGCAGTCCTGCTGAAGCAACTATGATGTCAGACAACGAATTACTGCTAAGCACATCTGGTGATGAGGATGTGGATTACACAGCCCCAAAAACGCCTTCTTACTGTCCTCCAACGGACACCGAAGAACACATTGCGGAGGACAAACAAAATGATGTTTACGGAAAAGCATCTATACTAAACCTACGATTATATCATACAAGATTATATCATACAATTCGCTGATGATACAACTCTATTCAATGCGGACATAGAATCTTTAGAAATGGCCTTGAAAATTGTTGGGGATTTCGAACGAATTGCTGGCCTGTCCTTAAATGTAAAGAAAACGAAGGCGCTTTGGTTGGGGAAATGGAAAAGTAATAGAAGTAAGCCTCTGGATTTAAAATGGTTCCACAGCCCCGTTAAGATATTGGGGATATATTTTTCGTATAATATTAAGGAGAATAACGAGCTCAACTTCGACAAAAAGATCCAAAAGTTGCAAATTAAGCTGGATATGTGGAGTTCACGGGACTTGACGATATTTGGAAGAGCCATGTTAATTAAAACCTTGGGCATATCGCAACTTATTTATTCGGCCTCTAATCTGGATGTTCCCAAAGGAATTGTGGAAATTGTAAGAACAAAATCTTTTAAGTTCCTCTGGAAAAACAAAAAAGATAAAATAAAAAGATCAGGCCTTTACCAGGATCCAGACAACGGTGGAATACGCATGACCGACTTTGATATTATGTTAAAAGCCCTAAAACTCGCCTGGATCCCAAGACTGTTGCGGACTTCGGACAATAGTAATTGGTGTATTATTCCAGAGCACTACTTCAGAAGAAAGGGAGGGTTAAACTTTCTACTAGGGTGCAACTACGACACAAATTATTCTAAAGATCTCCCGCCCTTCTATAAGAAGATACTAGACTTCTTCAACGAATTAAAAACTCTTTACTCGTATGATCAAAAGCAGGAGTTAGTATTGTTTAATAACAAAGATATATTGGTGGACGGGAAACCCATCTTCCTTAGTGAATGGTTTAAAAAGGGTATTCTATCAATTAATGACCTATTGAATGAAAGTGGCAATTTTTTAACATTCCGCGAGTTTTGGGATAAATATTCCTGTGAATCCAATTTTTTACAGTATCATCAAGTTGTTAGTGCTATTCCGGAACGCTTAAGGTCTCTAGCCAAGTGCTCCGACATCATCAACAAATCATTTTTTACCGGAAATAATAGTATCTTTTCCCTCAACGAATCGACACAAATTAATCTGCACAAGGCTAAGTCAAAGGACTTTTATAATTTGCTTAACGTCAAGATTCACACCGAAGATCAAACGGGCCCTAAACGTTGGAGCGAAAAATTCTCTTTAAAAAGGGACGTGTGGACTAAGATCTTTAAATCAGTAAAAAATATTTGTAAGGAAACTAAACTCAAAGAGTTTCAATTTAAATTAATCCATAGAACGATAGTGACTAAGAAAGAACTATTCAGATTTGGTATTAAGGCGGACGATGAATGTCTATACTGCGGAGATAAAGATTCAATTGAGCACTCTTTTATCGAATGTATGTTTACCAAATTGTTTACCCAAAAAGTCTTGAGCTGGTTCAACCAAGTGAATGCGTGTCAAATTTCTCCTACCACAGAGGAGACCTTGTTCGGTATTACTGCAAGCTCCCACGACATAGCAATAATACGGAAATTCAACTACACCACCTTATTTATGCGCCATTATATTTATTCAAGCAAGTTAAATAGCCTGGCCATCTCCATTCAGGATTTTATCAGTAAGCTACACATTAAATACAAGCTTGAAAATTTGTCTTAATTAAATGTTTTAGTGAGAAGTACTCCTCCCTCCTCAAAGTCAATACACAGTATAACGTATTGTAAGTAACTGTATGTACAGCAAGTAACGTAAGTAGAGTATTATATTGTTAGCAGTGTAAGTAGCCCGTATTGCAAGTAATTGTATTTTCTGTAAGGAACTGTATTGAGTATTGTATTGCCAGCATAAGTGACCCGTATTGTAAGTAACGTAAGTATTGTAGAACTGTGTTTTGTAAATTAAAATTATTAAAAAAAAAAAAAAAAAAAAAAAAATACAAGAGAGACAAATCTCTAAAAGATACGCTCGTTAGAGCGAAAATTTAATTGAAGGCTAAAATGTATCGCTATCGCAATTCACGAGGGGAGTCCGTGTAGGCCTGTCATATCTTTTGTTTTGAACATACTTGCAATTCAGAAGTTACTACATTTTGCGTTATTACATTTTGCGTTAAAAGAGTTATTACATTTTGCGTTGGAAAGTTATTACATTTCGCGTTGATAACTTTATCACATTTTGCGTTGATGTTATTACATTTTGCGTCAGTATTACATTTTGCGGCGATTGTTATTACATTTTGCGGCGATTATTACATTTTGCGGCGATTATTACATTTTGCGGCGATTATTACATTTTGCGGCGTAACACTTGGACTCCTTGTATTTCTTGCTTTTAAAATGGTGGTAATTTTAAAACAAGACGAATCGATGTCTCTGATATTCTACCGGATTGCTTCAAGCTGCACGCGGCAAAATTCAACCCATTTAACATGACCAATTCTATCTTTTTCTTTTCTATTGAGTTCAATTTCACAGCCATGTATGTCACCAATCTTTCTTTGTTTTCTCGTGTTCATTTGTCTTGACAATCTATTCTCAAACTCATTCATAATTCTTCAAATGTAATTTGAACAAAGGAAATCATTAATAACCCTGTTAAGATCTAAATTAGCACTGATTTTCACCATTTTATTTTACCGTTTTAGTTTTAACTGGAGAAGATATATCAAACAATCGGCGAGAGAGTGTTTCACAATATTTCCAAACACCTCGAAGTTCACGACTCGGTGTTTCGAAAATAGTTTGGTCTCTAAAACCTGCAAGAAACCCTCGTTTCTTGGTAACTATTTCACTCTTTAAAGAATGCTACAAAACACAATTGTTTTTGTTTATTACCATAACATACGTAGTGTAATCAGGCGGCATTAATTTTACTTTTGGCAATTTTTCTGAACTGGCAAAACTCTTTAAAAATGAGAACTTATCATCACCTATATTCTACACTGCTAAGTTTATGGAATCGAAAACTGGTAAAACTTGGACTCCTTGTATTTCTTGCTTTTGAAATGGTGGTAATTTTAAAACAAGACGAATCGATGTCTCTGATATTCTACCGGATTGCTTCAAGCTGCACGCGGCAAAATTCAACCCATTTGAATACAGTGACGCTAAACACGAAATCCGCTCTTGCGACGCCGAGGACTCAAAAGTCGGGTTATTTAAACCTACATCTTTGGTCTGATACATGTGCGAGAGATTTGAACATTTTGTGTAATCTGCCAATGTTTCCGAGAGCTCCCGACAGTAGACAGTTGGTTAACAAAGCAGTTATTGCCGATAACCTTACAGATGCAGAAGGAATAAGGCTATTTGGATTTATTAGCCCAGATAAATCTGGATTTTATCTCTTCATTGTTCAATTTTGTTCTGCTGAAGTTTGGCTCAGTCATAACGAGAGCTGGAGAAATGCAAGGAAGGTATTCGATTCTGAAAACCAACCGAGGGAACTTCGGTTTTCGGATAAAACTGCTCTGGTAGCTGGAAATAAGTATTTTATTGAAGTCGTCTCCACTTGTTTTCATAGGAGAAACAAAATCCAACTTCTGTGGAAAACCCCAAGCAGTTCTACTTTTGAAATAATTAACGGGTCGTATTTATCGCAATACGTAGATGACACTGGTCGGAATCAGTCCTTGGTTTACGATGATTTGTTACCAGATTCGCTCGTTTGTGCCTCAAGAAGGAACAATAGGACATATTTTAAAGCCCAGCCCGAAATAAGCTATTTATCGCACGACGAAGTTAAAGATATTTTACCGTATTGTGAGTACAACCCAAGCTATACCGTAAACTACAAAATGAAGAGGTATGAAGCCGTGACGAGGCATGTTGTCCATTCATTTATTTACCCATTTCCTGAACATATGGACCTTAAAGACCAAAAATATTGGATTTATCCACTGGGAGTAAACGAAGCGAGGAAAGTTGTTGACGTTTTTGCAGGGTCCTTCCACAAGAGAATGCCAGGGTGGGTGAGATATATTTTCAGTGAAATGTTTGTTGTGAGGAGACGTAGAATAATTAGTCGGGCGGTCGCGCTCCTAACCCCCAGGATTTCGCGCGGCCATTTTTTTCTCGCGAATTTCTTTCGCGTCACGCACGACGGACTAAGCGAAAGAGGGACTACTCGTAGTCTAAGGAGGAAACTTGCTGCAAGCAAACTTATTTCTTCTTTTAGTCAACCTATTTTGAAATTCCCTCGGCACTGCATCTCGCCCCGATCCCGAAGGTAGCGTTTTCAATCGCTTCAGATAACGACCATACGCAGTTGTTATGTTGCGGAATTTGACCTCCGCCTCAGCCGCCGATAAATTAAATTTCTCCCCGATTTTTCCCCAGCATTTAGCCTTTTTGTTTTTGTCTTTGAAATCTTTACTGTTACGGTGGTAAACGCACTCATATCGCGCAAATTCCTCCATAAATTTCTCGTTACTAACGTTACCTTGTTCAACGCCAGCCAAATAAGCAGTTGCTTTGTTGCAATGAAGCGTTTAATCATGGGTCGGAATTCAAAATATTATGAGATACGTTTCGATCGCAGATCGCAGAACTTTAGTTTCCATATGATCGCACGATCGCAATTGATCGCAGACGATCGCAGACGATCGCAGAAGATAGAACATGCGATCGTCTGCGATCGTAGGATCGCAGACGATCGCAGATGCGTGTTTCCATATGATCGCAGACGATCGCAGAACTTTTTGCGATCTGCGATCCGCGATCCGAGATCGTCTGCGATCATACGGAAACCAGCCTTAAGTTTTAGCATGCTCCAAACAATGTTTTAGCAACTTACTGAAACGCATCGAAGTTAATTAACAATTAAATTATATGAGGTCGAGATTTCTATCCCATGATAGTTTACGAAGGCGCAGCCCTAGTCAACTATCACGCGTAGAAATCGAGAGCGAACAAGAAGATCTTTAAGATCTTACAACCGCGCTTTTTAAAGTTAACTGTTTTGGTAGCATGAGTGACCCGAAGAAAAAAAAACGAAAAAAAATATCGGTTTTGAACCTATTTCCAGCAAATTTGGCACACTGGAAGCTGAGAAAATTACTCTATTTCCGGTCATCATTTTTCAGCTCTTTTCGTCATATCCCCCCCTCGGGAGGGTTTTGTAAAGTTAGCGAATTAGTTGCAAGCCACCGTAATGGTGATTACTGTCGGCGAAATGTTTATTTGCTAAAAAATTGCGGCCAAATCTTTCGGAGATGGAAGTCAGGACATTTGTAAGGATACAGAAAGTAATTTGGGACCAGTTGCTGACTTGTAAGGCTGAAATTATCCAGAAGTAAGGTTTTTTTAACGTGAACGTAACGAAGGCCACGCGGTGAATAAATTATCGGCTCTTCTCACTGTCTCGTTCTGTTTTTTGTTTCGTTCTCTTTTGGAGTCCGCCGAGGTAATTTTTTCGTCTAAATAACTTGAGAAAAGTTCGAAAAAGATGTTCCTCTTGAATTTTCAGCTTTCAGGCAATAATCCTGGATTTTTTTGACCGAAACGTAGGTTCACTGGTTATGTTAATATGTTTCGGTGGCTATGGGCGACCGTCGCTTCCTTTGTCGACTCACGCAATGAAGCTAGGTTACAAAAAAAATCTAATAATATTTAGTTCTGGTTTTGTTCGATTTCGTTGAAATTTTAATATGATGAAGCTGGATTGTTAACGAATAGATTTTAATACTGCCGATATGAGGTAGCTATTAACGCTAAAGTGATATATCGCTTTGCAACGTATAGGTTCGGCGTGATTTTGTAATCTGAGATTTCTGTTGACCTTGAAGAAACAAGGTTTGGCGAGTAAACATTACCGATTGCGTAATTCAAAGTTGGCCGAGTGGACATCTACGTCTGGTCTCCGACAAAAAAAAAATTAAAAAAAATAAACCAAGAGTAGAACATGAACCGCGCTCGGCCCATGGCCGCGCGGTTAATAATCTTAATGTTCTTAGCTCCTTAGTTCCTCGACGAAACGTGTTAAAATAAATGATTGATTGATTAGTACGTATAAATCTACTAGTCGTTTTTATTTCTTGAATTTTGTACCATTTGGCTTTCCATACACGGAAGCCGCCGACAAGATCCATGGAAACTATTCGATGGCCTGTAAAATGTAACGTCATAAAAATATATTATTAGCTTATGAAAGATGAAATGAAGCATGTAAACGTACACCATATAGACGAGCAGAGCTGGAACAAAACCGGCCGAATACCATGCCAGTCATTGATAGGAACATTTGAAACAGACTGGAAAATGAAAGCGAATCATCATATAGTCTTCATTCCTTCATCTATGTGGAAGCCAAAATGTGCAATAGTTGTACTGCTTCTAATTCTAGGTTTCGAACTTGGGACTTTTATCAAATTTGACGCGTTGGCATTCTCTATATCCAAGGGACAGCAAATCCTTGCTCGATTTGCAAGGCAAGGGCCGAATGATCCGCAAAAAGCAACTATAATTTTGGCAAAGAGAGGGCATTTAAACTTGCATCTGTTTACTGAGACATGTGCAGCAGATTTGAACATTCTGTGTAATTTTCCAATGTTTTCCAAAGCCCCGGATAATAGGCTTTTATTAAACACGACAAAACTTACCAAAGGCTCAACCGGAGGAGGGGCCGGTATAAGACTGTTTGGGTACATCACCCCAGCCAAATCTGGCTTGCACATGTTCACCGTACAATTTTGTCAGGCTGAAGTTTGGCTCAGTCACAACGAGAATTTGAAACATTTAAGAAAGATATCGGACACTGGAAATTTCTCAAAACAGGAAATCGGACTGATAGCTGGACAGAATTATTTTATCGAAGTCGTGGCTACTTGTTTTCGTCAACGAAACCAAATTCAACTTCTGTGGAAGACTCCAGTGAGCTCTGTCTTTGAAATCATCAATGGAACTTTTTTAACTCCCTTTGTGGACGACAGTGGCTTGAATTCCAAGATCTACGATGGATTACTGCCAGATTCTTCTGTTTGCACTTCAAGGAGGTATAAAACTACATATTTCCAAGTTCATCAGGAAATAAGCTATTTATCGCACGATGAAGTGCAAGATATCTTACCGTACTGTGACTACAATCCAAGTTATACTGTCAAGAAAAGAATAAAACACTATCAAGCGATAAGTCGTTATCATGTTGGCACATTTGTTTACCCTTTTCCTGACGATAAAAACCTTAAAAATGCGAATGATTGTCCACTCAACAAAGACGAAGCCTTGGAAGTTGTGCGTATTTTTATGGAATCGTTTGAGGAGAAAATGTTAGGGTAGGTGAAGTCATCTGTGGTAGATTTTATATATCTTATTAATAATTTCTCCACACTGAGCGTTGTCTTTCCAACGGTGAACTTACTGCATTTTGAAAATATAAAATCCGCTTTTTTTTAAAAAAGTATGTACCATGCTTTTGTTGTGTCAAACTCTGACTGTCCCTATTTGTTTCGTGGCTTCTTTACACTTGCTGTATGAAAAGAAATTGGACACGATTTTGGACCCATATGTATGTGAGTAAATTAAAATCGGCGGTTTATCTAACCTTGGGTAAATTTAGCTGTTACAAATTGCAGGCAACTAACTTTTTTTTAATTACTTTTTTAATAAAAAATAAAAATAAAAAACAACTTAGATAGTTTTAAGCCTGCGAAAAAAATATTTTCTTGACAACATAGGCAAAATGTATAATGTTTGTCCAAGCCTTTAATTTCACGTCTTTCACACAAACATGACAATCAAAGTGTTAATGAAAATTCAAAATCGTCAAAATTAATAATGAATTGAGAGAAATGAAAAGCTCGACTTCTGGCAACTAAGTTCGAAGTGGTAATTTCACTTAACCGGAAAGATAAATGTTTGTCTTAAAAAATCGAAGTCGGCGTCCACAATTCATTAAGCACTTTTTTTTTTTTTGAATTAGCTGAGAGTTTCTTGGTAACCATTTCGTGTTCTGTATAATGTGACGTGATCATATCCGAACATTTAAGATTCAAAAGGTGTGACTGAGCAAACAGAGAAAGACATATTCCAATTCTGACTGGCTGAAATTGTACTGCTTCTGTTGCTCTTTCGAAAAAGCACTTTTCGCGGTTAACGTTTGTCGTTTGCAATGCAGTGCTAGTATAATCAAACTTGTTTGCGAGTCAATGTCGGGTAATTTCGTGTATTCTGCCCGAAATTGCCTCGTGTCCACTTTATTTTCCTTGGTTATGTAAATGAGAAAAGTTAATAACAAAAAGGGCTGAAACTGGTCGAATTGGCAGCTTCAATATCCAAACAGGAAATCCCTGCTCAAAGTACAAAACGAAACGTGGCTAATTTGAATGAAATGACGTGACAAAGACAAACAGATTTGGATCAATAAAAACAAATCTGGATAATAAAAAATGTAAACTACATGAGAAAGAAGGCACAAAGAACCCAACAAAAGGCAGGTAATGGTTAAGGCTACTTGGGCTTATTATCCCAAACAAATCTGGCCTAAATGTCTTCACTGTTACTGAGTTTGCCACTCTGCCGAAGCTTCGCTTAGTGATAGCAACGAAAACTGGAGCAACACAAGGGAGGTATGGGAACGATTATGGAGTTATTGACGAGAGCGGACTGACAGCTTGAAATAAGCATAATGATGATGATGATGATGATGATATTGATGACAAAGACATGTATGGCGCAAATGTGACTTACAAAATGATAGAAAATAAAAAATAAAAATAAATAGATAAATAATAATCGTGACTACTTGCTGTTTCGTCTACGAACCGAAATTCAACCTTTGCGTGCGGAAAACTCCAGTGAAAACCTTGATGAGGAACGCAACTACGAATTTCAACGCCAACGGGGAAAAAGCTATTTTTCACACGAAGTTTAACTTCTGATAAGTTTCCCTGAAAATGTGATGGTTTTGCAGGCAACAATATAACTACAGTCTCTCTAAGGAAACTTCCTGTTGATTCTAGAGTCACATGTCCAGAGAAATGAAATTCATAAATTCGCCATTGATAACGGCAAGCATATATGACTGGATTTACGAAAACCGTGTCACTACTTTGAACCAAATCACCCAAATGCACTTTGATTTAACGATTCTTGAAGGCCTTTTAAAAATTTGCTCCAAGCGATAAAAAAAAAAACAAAAAAAAACAAAAAACATAGCGAGAGGGGAACAGGAAAAGGAAGATAAGAGAGTGGCGAAAAAACAGACTGACATTGCCTGCTTATGATTTTTATATCAGTTCTACTCCGTTTGAGCAGGGTGCGATTTCTATAACACTGTTTTCATAACTACAGACATATATATATATATATATATATATATATATATATATATATATATATATATATATGTATATATATATATGCATATATATATATATATACTTATTTGATGAAACATGTTTACCTGTATAACTCCATCTTACTTATGTTTGCTTTTCCTACGCAGAAAATTTGTGCTAAATGAAATACGAAATGTTGAACGGAAGACCGATAAGGAGAGGGGCGAGCGATACCTGATAGAGCTCGAACTGGTGGACTTAAAAAACAACAGAAAAGTCATGCTCTCTGAATACGTTTTCATGCCGAATGGAACAAAGGAACTTTGTTACCCCAAACACATTCAGTGGAACAGAACAGTGGATGTTTATCTTATAGTTACAGCCAAAAATCTTGGAAGATGGGTTCACCACTTTATTAAAAACGTGGAAAAGATTTTGAAGGAAACCAACGACTCCAATCTTCATGTTATAATTTACGATTACAACAGTTCAGATATCAACTTGAAAAAGGTGTTAAGGGAGAGTTCTCTGAAAAGTTACATGTTTTTGATTGAAAGTGGTGAATATTCACGGACGCATTCGTTTACCGAGGCTATAAATCTGGTATCGGACCCTCACAGTATTATAGTCATGTTGGATCTCCATCTGGATGTTGCAACTCCATTCATTAATGACATTAGAAAAGTAAGTTTACTTGATAATGTTTTTATTTTTTTCCTGTGTGTTCACCAAACTATTTCTAGTTTGTCATGAAAAAGGATCTTGCTTTGTCTTATTATGGGACACCCAAACTAAAACCAAGCAGTATTTTTCGAGAAAAACTTAAATTGTTGACCGTGAAGTATCTCGCACCCAGAGCCCCGACAATGCGCGGGCCATTTAGTCAAGCGAGGTCTCCGTCCACCCTTTTTCCCTCCGCCATTCATTGCGTTTGACTAAACGGCTTAAAAGGGCTCGAAGAAATATGTGCAAATTTAATGACCAAAGCAGCAATTTGCCTCTAAAATTCTCTGAAATAACAAAAGAGATCACTGATGATTGTTCTATCATCTTTTTCATACTTTCTTAAGTTTTCTCATTAATCTATCCATTTTAGCTTTTCTAAAATCAAAAATAATTCTGTAATGAGGCGTGTAGTGAAACATACCGCTGCATCACGTCTTTCAGGGGGTCTTCATGAAGGGGAAAGAAAGACTGGCCCCGGAATATAAGTAGAATTGAAATCAACAAAAATAACGATTTAAAATAAGATAAGGTTATTAGCAGATAAACACCAAAATAGATTGCCACAAAGTAGTTCCGTGTGCGTGGCCTATTTCGCGATGTCTATGTTTTTCTTTATTTTTATAAATTCTCTTTCATTTTGCTCATTTTTCGTTTTTTTGTTCTCGCCCCTTTGGGGCTCGTAAAACTACTACGCCACTCGCAAAATATCCGCACTTATTATATGTTAAAACATCAAGTAGAGTGTATGTATCGTGTCAGAAGTTTTCATGTAGGTTATAATTATTTTCTTACAATTTGTTTGTAGCATTGTATCGAGGGTCGCATGGTCTTCACGCCAATTATTGCCCAGATGAAATGTGGTGCAAACCCGACCAAATTAGCAGGACTGTGGCAGGTGTACGGATATGGTATAATAGCAATGTACAAATCAGATTGGGACAGATCAGGGGGATTCCCCAATGATAAAAGGAAATGGGGTGGAGAGGACTGGGAACTAATGGACCAGTTGGTCGGCGTGGGACTGGAGTTTGAACGCATGCGCACAACCCATGTGTATCACTATTATCATTCCAAGAAAGGATTGTGGAGCAACGCGGCCTAATAAGGCAAATAAATTAGTTTCTTCGATACATGCGACTCTGCAGGACTAATCGACTTTTGACTCTCAGAATCGGCTTGGCTGCAGTAGGATCTGATTTAAACAAAATTTGAACGTAACACTAGCCGCTTCGGATTGGGTTTCGTGCATGGGCGGATCCAGGGTTTTTCAAGGGAGGGAGGGGTGGCTAATACTTTGGGGGTGCAGAATCAATGGAACATGCCCCCAAAATGTTGCAATTTGAAAACTTATTTAAAACTGTTACACTAGAAATACTAGCCATGCCACAAACTAGAAAATACGATGAGGTACATGTCCCGAGTATTTGCCTTTATTTCTGCCAAAATATTTTCCAACTTCTTATTTTTTTTATTCATTTTTGCTTCACCAAGAGCTAGCCACCCAGTCCACCCTCTCTAAGTCCGCCTCTGTCGTTGTCATATTAGATTATACATAAGATATTAAATTGAAAGTTAATCTTATCTTAGTTGTGGTGTCTTTGCCTTGCTTTTCGTTATTTGGTCTATTTTCTATGAAGAAAATTTATTGGAACAGTACTCTTAATGGAAAAAAGTATGCTTTGTTTCACAGAGTGACAAAGACAGTTCACGGATAAACACTTATCTGACCCTGAGAGAAAAGACCGGCTGCTGGTCGACATATTTACCAAAAGGAAGACATAATCGATTCGTGTGGACGGTCTGCGTAATAGCACGTGTGAAAACAGTACAGCCAATCGCCGGGCAGTTTCGAGAGCTAGAGACACCCGGAAGATATCCCTATTCCCGTCCCGTAACAGGCCACCCAAACATTCTAGCCTTACCGCTATTGTAGAAAGCTAATCAATAATGGGAAAATGACGAAAACAGTCATAAGAAGTCGCAGACCTACTTTCGGGTAACATTGAATTGTTCCATGTACTAAAAGTATTTCTCGAGTTTTCTGTCTTTGAACATATCCATAAGAACGCATTCAGCCAGCTTTGATTTTATGATTGTCTCCGCATAAATATTCCGTTGATTGAAGATAAACTAAAAAATTAAAGCCTTGAATGGAGACTTACGAAAATCTACCTAAAACGTACTGTTGTTGCAATGACGTGATGTCACATCCGGTTGAGTATCCCATCATGCACTAAAGGAAAAATCTAAGATCACGTGTCCAGAAGCATGATGTCTTCGAAAATATGGCGGGTGTTTATACGAAGTTTCTTACAAGGTGAGACATTTTGGCGTTTTTCTGTTTTTGTTTGTTTTTCTGCGGCTTGTTCTTAAGTTATCATGAGTAAGATTTATTCCTTCATATTGAAAAGATAGTTGTAGAAGTAAATACAGCGGAAGGAAATGTTTTTAGAAGGTTTATTTGAGCACATGGCAATATATCAGCTTATAAAACTTCATAAGGGCTTCAATACCACAGCTAGTATTTTTTGTAGGTCTAAGCTTCTAAATCACTAGGTTGGTCTTCCTAACAAATAGCGTCCAAGAGCAAATAGTTGTGCATCTTTTTGAACCCAGTTGGAAGCTAAATTGTAGGGCTTTCATTAACGTTTTCAGCAGGTTTCCACAAGCGGGCAAAACGTTTTGAACTGAACTTCTTGACTTTATAAGAAAAACTTTCCTCTAGATGGTCAAACCAGGCAGGCCAAATCATCCTCACAGCTGGTCAATTTGCCTATTGCCTGGCCCTTAATGACACTCCCTGTAAATTGTTGATGTTATCCTTCTAGTCAAATATTAATACAAATCCCTGAATGAAGGTCCAGTTTTAGCCCTACATTGTATTAATAATATTATTATATGGCTAGCTCCCTGAGCAGGCAAGATTAACCAAATCCTGCACTGTGATTGGCTACCCCAGCAGGCAAGATGGCACTTCTTGCCACTCAGGGTTCAAGTACTGTGTCCCACAAGAAAACATTGTTCTTTATCCCATATAACTATTCCTATATTGACCAAGCTTTTTTGATCAAGATGGCTGAATATTAGCCTCGTCCTTTTCTTTTTTTGCATGTTTATGGACTTGACTCTGTTTTTGTCCATTAACATGTAAAAGAAAAATAACTCAGCCAATATCTGACAATCTTGACCTCAGGCTTGGTCATTAACCCATATACATGTATAATTGGACTAACTGGAGCACAATTTAGGGGGTAGTCGGGTGAGTAATTTCAAATTGAACAAGCATGCAGAATGAGGCCGATTACTAATAATCCATCAATGTGTAGTTCCAGAAAATATCCATACTTCCCCCACAGAAGGGTTTTTTCTAACACGTCCCCATCCCTCTGGAAATTCCAGTTAAGCTTCATACATTTCTTTACATTTTTTGGTCTTCCAGAACCCCTCACTCCCCAGGAAATTCCAATCCCTTCTGTGGGGGGAGTATGGATATTTTCTGGAACTGCACAATAACAAATTTCAAGATTAGAAAAGTCTTCAGAGAGTTTTTTGAGCAAAAAACTCTGTAGTGTTTGCCATAAGTTTTAACACTGTAGGAAACATTAAGAAGAAAGGCAGTAAAGCATAAGTAAGTCATCTGTGAATGGCATGGGTATCCGGTTACAAAATTTAGTTGTGACTGGATACCTGCAATTGGACACCCAAGTGACTACACGTTGAATGATGAATTTTTTTATAGCTTCTGTTATCAAAACAGTTTCTGATTTCTGATTGGTCATTCAATGACATGCACAGTCAGGGTGTAAAGTACAAAACTGAGTAATTGTATGGTCACTCAGACTTGCATTATAAATGTAGAATGAATGTATGTAATGTACAATATTACCTTAAGAGTCACCTCATACAGGTACATTGTTTGTTCCCACAGAATGAAACACATCAAGATGAAAGGAGCCTAGATTTTCAAGCCAAGGCATGGTGATGTCAACATGGAAACTATGATTGGTAGATCAGTGATAGCAATAGTTAATAAAGCAGCCTTTAACACTATAACCAGTTTTATCGTAAAAACAAAGTTAATCACAAAGTAACAGGGTGCTAAACATTTTTAGTGGGATATCAAAAATTTGAATACTATGGTAAAGGGACCCAATGGACATGTTAGCATGCAATAACTTTGATTTACACACTGAGAAAATACAGATACATAGGTATGCAAGGGATGGAGGAGTTATTTTCTGAGTGACATGTACGTACATGTAGGTGTTGGAACTGCAATGCATTGGATAAAGATGAAGTACATGTTAACTGTTTCTGTGGGGCTTAAACATAAAGTTATCGGTCTTCATACAATTAAAAATATATTATAATATTAAAAAGATATTTATTGTGTTTAAGCACCCATTACATCATACCAAAAATTGCAAATATCTGTTTCGTTTGGACTTCAACCCATGCAAACAAAATTGGTTAAAAACCATGTTTGCCTGTGTTAGTATCCTGTAATGTTTTGCGTGTTTTCTTAGCTAATGGACTTGGCAAAATGGCATCACAGAGGGTCCATTGACTATCCTTAAAAAATTGACCAGTGCTGTTATCAAAGTATCAGTCATCTCTACACCTGACAGTAACAAACTTAGGTCTTGTGGGCCTGTTGCCTTGACAACAGGCAGGTTCACCTGTAACATCAAGGTCCTATCAAATCATATTCAGCTACCTCAGCCATAATAGGTTGTAATAACCCGGAGAACTTTGGTTTCCCAACTTTCACAGTAAGAAATTTCTGTCTTTTGTGGCTGACAGAGGTTTTGGAGTGGGCAATAGCAGTGCTTTCAGTAAGATTTGAAGTAGGTGTCTCCCTTTTGTTAGCACCTGCCAGAGCTGATAAAAGGGGCCGAAGGCCCATTGTCCTCTAGGGGGGTATGGGGGCATGCCCCTCCCCCCAGAAAATTTTTGAAATCAGGAAGCTCGGAAACACGATTTCCAGTGATTTGAGGCAAAATATTAACACCCAAGCATTCATTATTTTTATCAGAAAAAAAGCATTTTACTGCATAGTTCAATGCAGTCTCATGTATATTATCCACTATTTTCAGTTGTGTATATACTACTGAGAAGTTACATACTGAAGTCAAGACCTTTTAAAAACCAAAGTCATTCACGATATATAAGACTTGGCTTGATGTTAACTTCTTACACCAGATTAAAGACTTACCTGATTGCGTCCATGAGCTTTTTGAAGTAGAACTAGAAGTAGACAGAAACAACAGCATGGACTGCTGCCGCTTCCTCGTGGAACTGACGATGCATGAAAACGAGGCTTCTTAAAACACAAAGTACATCAACATGAAATGTGTGCTGGAGTGTGACCTTTATTGACGATGATGTTTATGACAATGTTACGTTTAATACGCAAACGAAAAACGACTACTTGTGGCTTTTAAAGGAGTAAAATCACAGGGTAGTGTATAAATTAACTATTTGGTTGGTTTTTTAACGTTTTTATTAGCTCTCCAAAACTAACTAACCATTTAATAGGGTGAATTGCTAGTTCCTTTTTATTTGACTCCTTTAATGCAATGCGGGGAAAACAGCCGGCGATTTGCAAGAGAGTACCTGCCGGAGCTCCGGCGGGAGCCAGGTCTTTCTGAAAGCACTGCAATAGTTTGTGTGATGTTGCCCAATTCTTTTCAAAGACCTGAGTAAGCTATTAGCCAGGATTTGAAAAGTTGGTGTCCAAAATGCACTATAGGGCCTGCTTAAATGAACAATAATTTATAAGGCAACATATGAAAAATAAAGCAATTTTCTTTTAAAAGTGGCCATCCACAGGACACCTCTAGCGACTCCCATCTGGCTAAAAGCCTGGACCTGAGTCATTGTTATACATACCTAAGGATTTCAATGTTGAGGGCTAACCCTGCAACAGAGTAGCATTCCATCTAGGGATTGAGGGGAGAGGAGAAACACTTTTTACCACTGTATGCTTCCAAAACCAGCATAAACTGTGGTGTGTTGGATCACTAGGCCTGACACAGAAATTAACTTACCTTCATTGTCAAACCTCTCCCCTGTGCCCTAGTATCTGATGACTTATTTTTAATTGTGTAGTTTGTAAAAACTTAAGACATTAAAGCTGTTATCAAAACATTTCCTATTTCTTAATACATACAAAACAGGAAAGCAACAATGAAAGTATGTGCTGAAACTTAAGAGGAAAAAGAATCATGCTGAAATGTTTGATTCCACATTAAGTGAGGCACAATTTCTTTGTGCTAGGCATGACAGTGCACAATGCAGGTGGAAAATTTTAAATAAATAGAGATGCTACTGTTTCACTGTTGAGCTATTTCACAAAACTGTTGTTATGCGGCCATACTACATCTTAGCCCTTAAGGAGAAGGGTGTACAAGAATTCCTTAAAACTCCAATGCCTGGGGTACTGTTGTTGACGAGTATTCTTTTATGGGAAGAGGACACGTTATAATCTAATGTTGAGCACAATGGACTTTAGATCATGAATTCTGGGTTTGAGCCAATGGTTAGGGTCTCTGCATTGTGTTCTTGGGCATGACACTTTACTCTCACCCCTGGCCTACCTCTCTCCACCTAGGTGTACAAACGGGAACTGGGTAAATTTAATACTGGGTGCTAACCCTGCGACAGACTTGCATCCCATCCCATCCCATCATTGTCAAACCTTGCCACTGTAGAGAGTTGAAACTCTAAACATCTGAATTTTTTTAATTGATGAAATTGACAGACTGGCATCCTATCCAGGAGGGAGTAAAACTGATCAACATCACTTAATGCTATAGAGATTGGGTTAAGCTCAGTGGTGGTTTAGATCACTTGGTCTAATGGACACTTTACCTTACCTTCATAGTCCAAACTCACCCTAGAAGGGTTAAAACTTTAAAAATTTGATGACTTATTTTTAATTGTGGTAGTCTGTAAAACTTAAGAGATCAAGGCTGTCGTAAAGGTTAAAACAGTTCGCATTTCTTACTAGATACAAACCAGAAGGCTGCGTGCTGCGACAGATTCCATTTCAGGTGAGTCTTTGTACAATGTAGTTCATTCTGTCTGGTTGGAAATGTTATCAGGTACTTGATTTTACCTGTGCTGGGAATAATGCCACAAAATACAGGCAGAAAATTAAAACAAATAGAGATGTATATTGTTTAACAGTTCAGCTTTTGCACTGCACTGTGTTCTTGGACAAATCTCACATGCAAATGGAACGAGATATTTTTATTTTTAGTTACAAAGGTAACTTGATACTTTTATTTTTCACAAGGAGTAAATTCAATTAGAGGTCACGAATCGTCGCGTCTAGTTCTTAGGACATCAGTGTTTTAGAGGGGACGAGACTTTAGATTTGAAACAGTTCTAATGTTTAGAATAGTAAGTGCAGGTAACGATTGTTTTGTTCTTGTTGCATGCAAATATAACAAGATATTTTTATTTTTTAGCTACAAAGGGTAATTTGACACTCTTGTTTTTCACAAGGAAGTAAATTCAGTTAGAGCTGACAAATCGTCACCACTCTTTCCCACGAAATGTTTGCTATCTTAAGTTACAAAGGGTAACTTAACGCTTTTGTTTTGTATATGGGAGTAAATTCATTTAGAGTAGTCAAGTTATCGGCTATTGTTCCCAGGATATTTAACAAAAAAAAGCTTTCATTTCTGGACAGTTTGTATGTCTCTGCAGTGGCAGTTTATTTTTATTTGATGGGCATTTTATGACATTCTTTTCAGTTCAATATTTTTAAAGGTAAAAAGTATCAAAACTGCTCAAATGTTCTCTGAAGACTGCGTGGCATCAATTTAAAGTGCAATTTAATTAAATCAGACTTTCAATGTGTCAAAGAGGTTTTTTTTCTTTCTTTCTATTTTCGGTGAAGTAGTGTTGTTGTGTTGTTTTGTGTAAAAAGGGTAAACTTACGACTCATATAAAATGCGAAAAGGTCTCTTAACTTGAGTATTTTTGAGCAAAATCTACATTAATCTGGTATCTACATTAATCTGGAGATGTGTCAGATTACTGTAGTTTGTTCAGTCAAACATTTTATGGCTTACTATTTAGCTATCTTACCATTACTGATGTAACACGTATGTACATCATAAATTCCCAGTTTCTTTCTTGCTGTACATCACAACCAAAAACACTTGTCAAATTAACCAAATCATTACTGTAAACAGCTCCATGAATGCTCCTATCTCTGAGACTTCACAAAAAAAAACTCTTGCACGCCTTATGTGCCAGTGTTTCAATTTTTTGCAACTTGCCTCGGATGCCTTCAACACCCATGGCCAGAATATAATTTTCCCCAAATAGGTTTTATGAT
Organism: Orbicella faveolata; assembly: GCF_042242905.1. NCBI lineage: Eukaryota > Metazoa > Cnidaria > Anthozoa > Scleractinia > Merulinidae > Orbicella > Orbicella faveolata. The sequence continues at coordinate 9,269,182 of NW_028301555.1, read as the reverse complement.
ATTTAGAAACTTCAATATCTTTGATGTGACGTTTATATGAAATAATTCATATATGAACTGCGGTTGTAGATGAAAGTGAAGAATGATCATCGCAGTAAATTTTCCAATTTAAGCAATTGGAAAGAAGAAGCCTGAAAAAAATCAGGGCCTCAACGGGATTCGAACCCGTAGTAGTGTTGTTGTGTTGTTTTGTGTAAAAAGGGTAAACTTACGACTCATATAAAATGCGAAAAGGTCTCTTAACTTGAGTATTTCATTTCACTCCTCACGGGAAGATATGAACTCAATTAAGTGGCCTCGCTCCCAATGTGTGGCTTCATAGCTCAGTTGGTAGAGCATCGCACCGGTATTGCGGAGGTCACGGGTTCGAATCCCGTTGAGGCCCTGATTTTTTTCAGGCTTCTTCTTTCCAATTGCTTAAATTGGAAAATTTACTGCGACGATCATTCTTCACTTTCTTCAATATCTTTGTAAGCTCTGCTGCTAATTTGGTTTTTTGGAAAGAGTACTTTCGGAGAAATTACGAATATGGTTGTGCCTGTTTTTCCTGCTTGTCAAAATGGCTGACAGGCAACATAGTAGGACGAGCATTATCTTCTTTATTATAAAACCCAAAATACTTTAACGGCAAATTTTATAAACTGGGAGAGTGGCTCTACCATCTGTATGAATTTCATTTGAATTGGTTCACATGCACCCGAGAACCAGGCTCGTTTATTTTTACTTCTTGAGAGTAAATTTTTTGGTCAAAACATAGACCTCAGGCCGACGTGATCGAGTGCGGTTATCATGGCAATGACACACCTGCCGATCCAAATATGGCTGCTTTTGTTCATCCCCCCAGGTAACCTACCTCCACTCAAAAAATTAAGGGGTGTTAAAAATTTTCATTTCCAAGTTTGCTTCATTTTCCTGGAGAATTCCTCTTAAGTCTGTGGATGAAACCCTAGTGTGTGACCATTCAAATGTACTTTCTTGTGATACTGTTTATCATACCGCACAAGGTTCCTCTAACTTTTAAGTCTGTAGAAGAAGACTTACTGTGCCATCACCCAAATGAAAGTTATTGAGCTGTACGTTTATGATATTCTGTGCATTATTAGGAGATTATTTTGTTTATTTTACCCTTTTGTGTGACTATTTAAGGGATCTTAACTTCCTTCCTTTTATCTCTAGGCTCTTTCATTCGCATTAGTTCAGTACCTTCTGAACCTCCTAAACAGAGCTCTAAAAACTGTGGAAAACCCTGCCGCAACCAAAGCACAAATAGTCAAGGCTCTGAAGGCGATGATAAGAGATATTGCACACGGCGAGGAGGTAACGAAAACACAGTGACATTTCATTATTGAATAGAAAGCGAATCATAGCATTCAACTCCGTACAATTGTCAAATCTGTTTCCGTCTCTAACCGGACACCAAAATTTACAGAGCTTGTGTAAAAAACTGGGCTTTGTTTGGGCTAAAAATAAATTATTGCTAAAGAAGGCGCCTGAACAGCGAGGTTATAATATAGCACAGTGTGAAAACCGAATTATTTTATCGCTGCAGATTGACAAATCCAACAGTTTACTGGCTGTAAAAATGGTACAAATCGTTGATCAAATTGGAATTCTCTACATAATCGGGTTAATCAATATTTCTTTGTTACAGATAAACAAGATTCTAGAGGCTTCTTCTGTATGGGCCTCATACAGAGACCAAAAATACGACCTGTTTATCTCGGAGAAACCCGCCGCTGGTTACTTGATGGGCGGGACTGGTGTGGCCGGTTACCTGACAATGTGCCCTGGCAATCCGAGCACCATGTCTAGCGTGCCCCCTCCTGTGGAAACAGATCACCCAGTTGAGAACAACAGTTGATCTCTGTATGGTACTTGATAGTATTAAGAAATATCTTGTCAGGCTGTGTTGATTCGAATGTGATATGAGTTGTTTTACACTGCTTGACCATAAGCTGCAGTTTCAAGTCTTAACATCAACATAGAATTTTTTTTAACAGATGCCATCTATTTATCATGGTAGTACATAAGAGAACTGACATTAGCTCTTAAAGCCCTAGTTTCAACTTGTAAATTCTCCTTGATGGTCTCCATAATTTCTTATAAGAGTAGTTGTGAGAATGAAGATGTGTCAATCCTTTAAGTCCTGATGTGAGCACTCAAGTTCTCCTTACTCAGTTGAATTTGCATGTTCATTATAGGACTACTTGGGAGAGTTTGTTTGAATATCAGAATGGGTGATCCATTCCTTGATTCTTTCGGCCCTTTATGATTGGTTATTTATTGATATGGGAGAAATTCTATCTTATCATTAGTGAGGCTTCAAGGTTAAAGGGGTTGTGACTGGTCGCACTTGAAAAATATGTCGTGACGCATGCTGTGTGACAAATAGAACTAAGAATATTGTACTAAATAATAATAATTTCTGATAATAGAAAACAAAAAAAAACTCAGATCAGAGGACGAAGATCTTTAATGATATTGGGTGCCTAGCCCTCCACATTTCAATTGTGGTAGTTTCTGATTTTTAGGGTTTAAAATTCAAACCTATTGTGAAAGGAATCTAAATGTTATGTGAGAAGCAGTTTTTGTCATGCAAATAGAGTAATTAGCGATAACCATCAATCTGCAGAATTATGTCACTGGTGAAAAGAGGAGAAAAATATTGCAAAGAGAAAAGTTACAAGCGCGGGAAAACATTGAACCAATAGCAAGTGCTGGAACAAGGCATAATTGACTGCAAGCCTGGGAAAACATGTTATCAGTGACTGATGGTAAGTGCGGGAAAACGTGTTATCAGTCACTGATGTTAAAGCGCGGGAAAACATGTTATCAGTCTGATGATAAAACACGGGAAAATGTGTTATCAGTCATTGATAGTAAGCGCGGGAAAACGTAAGAGGTAGTAAAACTAGAATGGAGCAAATCTAGTGGCGTTTGACTGGAACCGCACTGTGCTTTAGAAACAAGTCATGTCTCATTTCTTTTGTGTTATTCTGTTGCAACTAAGTAATTTTTAAGTTGATGGTTAGATTGAAGTGGCTGTAATATAACGAAAAATAGTATTGCCTTTTTATACCAGATAGGAACAAAGTTAACAAATATATTTTATAAAAATGAAATGAGTGTTCGATTAAAAACTGTGACACAAAAAGGTGCTTGTTTTATTTTAGTTTCTTGGTCAATATCTTAAATATGTGATATATTTCCCTGAATATTTTGCCTCTTAAGCTCTGCCCTTAGCTTTAGCCCTTCTCTTTTGTGTTTCGTTTTGTGTTCCATTTATACAGTTCGTCTTCCTTTCCTTTAGGTATTCCGTTTAGCGTTTTTTACTGTGCTCCCTAGTCTTTTCTGTGCGTTCCTTGGGTTTGCCTCACCAGGACCGTAGCCAGAGAAAAATTATGACTGAGGCAAAGTCCATTGTTAAATTCTTTTCACTGGCATTTACCAGTGTTTTAATTTCCCCTTTCAACAGAGAAACAAAAACGAGCAAAAAAAAAAAGACTGAGGCAAGTTTGGTGTGGTTTGCCTCACACTGACTAGTCTACAGTACTGCTTACATCGCCCTTCTGTTTAACAAGAGGTTCCCTGATCAAGGATAGTCTAAGTTACCTTGTACTACATTCCTTAAAACCAGAGAGCTTTCACTTTCTTGTCACCTGTGGAAACTGATTGTTTAAGAGCTGGCTTGAAGTTCGTTAAAAATACTCCGCCACACTAGTATTTTCAACTCTCTCCTTGGTGTTTTGAAATGTGGTTAAGCACGGTCTTTCTTGCTTGATAGTATTCCATCATGTTCAAGAATTCAACTAGCGGAGAAGTTTTACTTAGCTCGGCCACTAGAAACAAGTTCTGACTGGTCTTTCCGTTCAGCGTCGTTATGAAACACCAATACCTGCGACAAGAATTTACTTCAAGCAAACCTTGCAAACACTTGCTTCGGATAAGATTGTTTTGATGTCTTGCCAGAGTGTGAACTGTACTCAAAACCAATGTGTTTAGTGTAGTGGTAACTTGGTCTTTTTCTTCTTCAAACGTCCTCTGTGAATCTTGATTCTCTCTTGAGCCAATCAAATCGTCTCCAAAGTGAGATACTCCTAGGAAATGGTTTGAAACCAGGAGTATCAGTAGTTCGTATAGTGTGATCGTCCGGGTGAGTGTAGTTCTGAAAAGAACTGTTGTTGGTTACTGACGTTTCGACAACCTGAGCAGAAGTCATCTTCAGAGTCAAGCGAATAGTGTTTGTCAGTTGATGATGTTTTAAGTCTGGTCCTTTGAATGTGATTGGTCAGTATAGCCATAATGACTATTCGCTCACATCAAAGGAATACAAACCACTTTTAAACATTCCCCAAAAATCCAAGATAGTGGCAAAAGAAGGGTATGTGGGGCAAAATTTAAAATTCGAGTTACAAAGTGAAAGCTACCATTTTTTCCTTGCTATCATATATTTTTAGGATGCTTAGTAGTCGAAGATTAAGATACAGTGCAAGACATGTTTCGGCTGTTCCCCTCAAGTGAGCCATAAACCCAAATTTGCGGCTCTCAGCTGATGGACTATAACCATCTAAGTTCGCGTCACAGCGGAATCCACCTTTGAAGGATCTGCTCCAAAAGATGCCGCTTGGAAAACTGAGTTTTTTTGCATATGTTATTTCTCAAAAACGAAGTGCAAATCAACAAAAACAATTATGCAACAATGCTTTTCATGTCAAAACAAGTAAGTCTGCCAAAAATTAGCTCGATCCTGCAAAAAAAAAAAAATCGGCCCAAAAAGCTATATACGCCCTTTTAGCACAAAAGCCTTCAATTATGAACCCTTGGTGACAGGGATGGAGAGCAAATGAGCAATTTTAAATTTAAAATCAAAGCAAAATTAAATCAAAGTACTTTTTAATCCTTATTTTCAATGTTTTTTTAATCCGTTTTGGGGCTAGGAAATTCATAGCAATAAGAAGTTTTTGAAGGCCTTTTGGTATTATTCACCATTTTTGTATTATAAACAAGGATTCTTGCTTAAAATTAGTGGCAAAATTCTGCTTATTGGTGATAACATTATTTTACACACAGTGAGTCTTGGATGCACACTTGCACTATTCAGGGCTCCCAAAAAGTGCTGTCTGATCTTACGGGACAAGTACTTGCCCAGGGCAAGCAAAATTTCAGTGCTACTTGTCCCAAGGAGAAGCTGGAATTCAATTTGTTTTTTTTCCTGAGCCCTGACTGTTGAGTTAGATCACATGGATTTACTGGCCACATGTATTTAGGATATTGACCACTTCTTCCCCTTGACTCACAAAGCTCTTGTGGCCAGTAGAAATCGCGATGTCTTAAAATGTTTCAATTAAGGTGAAATCACTTCTCTTGCATTCATCCACATTGTTAAAGGCTCTCACTTTGCATGTAGAAGGTCTGCGGCACCACTTGTTTCTGAATTAAGACTTCACTTGAGTAGTTACATGTAATGTTTTTAAACTAAACACAGTTCCCTTGAGGATAAATTATTTTCATAATTTGTTGTAAATATATTGGTCAAGTGATACACTATGTGGCTAACTGTAATTTAGGCAACATTTGACTTGAGCTAGTGCTGGTCAGCAGCCTTTCAGGGGGGGGCATGCTCTGTGGGGTCTCATACAGGATTTTGCACGACTTAAGAGTGTTGCTTGCTAGCTGTGGAAGAACTTGCAGTTTGCTTTGAGTGCCATTCATGTTTGTGGCATGCTTTTTCACCTTGCGTCCCTTCCTTTCACAGCTGACAGTAAATATACATGTGTGGGTGGTAAGTATCTCCACTGATTCTGTCAGTATTACAGTGCCTGGTGGTTGCCACTAGCAGTGTTGCCATGGATACCTGCATGGGCTGCTTGAGGCTCATATCTTGCTTGGCTCCACCTTTCCCAAGCTCATGAATTGGTGGTGAGTTTAACAGTTGGTGGGTTAAGCATGTTAAGCCTGTAAGGCGTGTGCTGTATACAATTACATGTATTCTTTTGGGTTAATTAAATATTATTTACATGTAGTTTATAAATATCTTTCATTTGTTTTCTTCATCAGGAGAAAAGAGCTCAAGTGATAATGTTCTCTGTGACTAGATACCAAGAAACACAGAATTGCATTCAGTTAAGTATTTGCCCAACTTCATCCTGTATATCACAAAACAATACACTGCTGCAGCCTTTATGTGTAAATTATTGTGAAGTTGTCAGACCCAGAATAAATATGGCCTGGTCCTGTGACAATTTGTTTTGACTGAGAAAATTTCATTCCAATTTTTCTTACAGAGACTATTTCAATACATTATTGTTTACCATTTCAAGGTAATTAATAAATTAGGGGGCAAGGAAAATTTGATTTATCCATCAATCCAAGACAATTTTATAAAAGAGTGTAAGGTGACACAAATATGGATATGGTCAGTTCCACCGAAAACTCTACCACAGTTTCTTGATCTATGAAGCATAGACTGGTCCCTCATCCAAATTGCCAGTGCAAGATTTTAAGAAAACCTGTTTAGGAACAGTTAGACTGTCTGCAAGCGCTGAATGGATCTTGAGCTTTGTACAGGAGATGGGTGTAAGAACTGGACCACAAGGGAGCTGGTTCCACCACAAATCTTTTCCTGAGTTTTTTGATCTGACTGAAGCATAAACTGGTCCCTCATCCAAATTGCCAGCACAAGACAAAAAAATTGTTTAGGAACAATTGGACTGTCTTTATGCACTGAATGGATCTTGAGCTTTGTACAGGAGATGGGTGTAAGAACTGGACCACAAGGGAGCTGGTTCCACCTAAAATCTCTTTCTGAGTTTCTTGATCTGTGAAGCATTGACTGGTCCCACATTCCAAATTGTAAGCGCAAGAGAAGAAAACTTGTTTAGGAACAATTGGACTGTCTTCATATGCAGAATGGATCTTGAACTTTGTACAGGAGATGGGTGTAAGAACTGGCCCACAAGGGAGCTGGTTCCACCAAAAAATCTCTTCCTGAGTGTCTTGATCTGTGAAGCATAGACTTGGTCCCACAAAAAAGGTGAAAAATAAGAACTTGTGTCAGAACCAGCACTGTCTTCATGACTGAATGGATCTTGAGCTTTGTACAGGAGATGGGTGTAAGAACTGGCCAACAAGGGAGCTGGTTCCACCAAAAATCTCTTCCTGACTTTCTTGATCTGTGAAGCATTGACTGGTCCCACATTCCAAATTGCCAGCACAAGAGAAAAAAAACTTGTTTAGGAACAATTGGACTGTCTTCATACGTGGAATGGATCTTGAACTTTGTACAGGAGATGGGTGTAAGAACTGGCCCACAAGGGAGCTGGTTCCACCAAAAATCTCTTTCTGAGTTTCTTGATCTGTGAAGCATAGACTGGTCCCATATCCAAATTGTCAGTGCAAGATAAAAAAAAATGTTTAGGAGCAATTGAGCTTTCTGCATGGGCTAAATGGATCTTGAGCTTTGTACAGGAGATGGGTGTAAGAACTGGCCCACAAGGGAGCTCAGGTTCCACCAAAAAATCTCTTTCTGAGTTTCTTGATCTGTGAAGCATAGACTGGTCTTATATTCAAATTGCGAGTACAAGAGAAAATTGATCTTGAACTCCACATGAGATTGGTGTAAGAACTGACCTGTATAGGAGTTGATTTCATATTGCCTTTGTCTGGTGCCTTTGTTTCCCTGTCTGTAAAAGAAACTGATACTACAAAAGAACAGTTCAAAAATGTCTAATAGATTGTTGCTCTGATTTGAATTTCAACTTTTTGCATTATTGAAACTGATCTTGAGAAAGTTTTAGTTTTCTCTTTTCTTAAAATTTAATTAACTTACCTATTTATTTTTTTTCCTGACTTCAGTTTTACAACCCAGATAAAATTTGAAAATTTATGTGACTACTCAGCTCACTTAGTATATGTATTTTGAGTAGTATTTTGCCAAGTATTAAATCAATTTTATTCACTGTTTTGATTACGTATTATTTATTTTCTGGCAAATAAATGGCTGGTGCTTACCTGCAAACTGAGGAGAAAATTACTAATTAAATAATGATTAGAATTTATGATAATTTATTGTCATTAATATTAACAATTTATTAATTAATTAATATTATTATTGATTAATATTCTTCAAATAAAATGTTTAACCTCCACAGGATTTTAAGACCAAAGGTATTCAACATTACGAGCAAGGATGTTAAACATGACAATCTTTCACCCATTTCACAGAATACAGATAGTCTCATTTGGAAACTTCAGATTGTCTTGAAATAGGTCTGCTAGGCGTACATATGGAACTAGCCTTAATTACTTACCCTTCACCCATGTTCAGTTTGGTTATAATTCAATCAATTATTTTTTATTCCTTAATGTACATTTTACAGTTGGACTGGCCCATGGATAGCCAGCTCTAGTCTAGGCAGGCCAGTCTATCAATAGTTACAAAATAATGTTTATTATTATTATTATTATTATTGTTGTTGTTGTTGTTGTTGTTATTGTTATTGTTATTATTATTATTATTAATGAATAGGAAAATAGAAAGTTAGGAAAAAGTGAATAAAATAAAAAAGAAAAAGTGGGAAAAGAATGAGAAAAGAAGTGAGGGGTAATTAGAGATCCAAATTTGGGGTTACCATTCATTGAAAGTGTAATCTGTCCTGTGGATCTGCACACAATGTTCTGTTTTGGATGCAACTCTGCAAGAAATTTTACTATGCTCGTAAAAAATCAGTTGGGTATCTGCAAAACGATTGGCTACAGTATTCAATCAGAATGCATTTTATACCTGACAGCCAATCATCAAGTCAGAGAACTAAAAAATACAGCTATTCGTTCACAGCACACATCATACTGTATATTTCAAATGTTATATATTTTTCTTTTTGCGCAAGTCTATCTTGGGATGATAAATTTATGAACCCAGCTTTGAAGTACGTGTACGTAAATCATGGCAAAGACAATTATATATTTGTAATTGTGTACTGAATTTAAGGCAAATTTTATTAGTGACGGTCATAGAGAAGTCAACGTGGCATTGATTATTAACTTCGCGCGTCAGAACTGTTTATTTAAAATCAGGTTATTGTAGTCAGTTAAATTGCTGTCGTGTAACAAAAACAATTATAGTAGATGTGTTTACGTTAAACAATTTGCATCTTATTTGTGTTTATTCTTCGTCTTTTATTATAAGACGACAATAAATTAAAGGTAAAACATTTTTGTTTTTGACACTTAAATAAAGGTTGTTGTCTTGTTCTTTCAGGTATCAACGGTGGCTGGTTTCAAATGTTCAAGAAGGTGACTTTCCAAAGCATCATTTACACTGTTGAAAAAGTTCCTCTCACATTTTTCGTTAACACGAGAGGCAAACTCAAGTAAGTTATGTTGCTAACATTTACTGTGGATTTGATTATTTGATCAGCTATGCTGAATGTTACCTCAATCAGCGCGTTTAACTAACCCAAGTTTACCGGATTTAAAATCTGTGACAAAATTCTGTAGCCAGAATCAGTTAATGGAACGAAAACAGTCACCTACTTGCTGTTTTAATGGAAAAAAAATCTCGGTAAATAATTAAGAGAGATTTCAGACTAATTATCAATGCAGGTTTGAGTCAGGTTTCGAGATATGATGTCACATCAGGGTAGCAAGAGACCTGCTCTTTGAAAGATGGGTCACTCAACCACAGTTGTGCTGGCTGGCGAACCCAGGCGTCTCTCCCTTATAAGCCTAACCCTATGCCAGAAACGGGTTGTTACCTGTAGGTTTTATGATCGAAACTGCACGCACGTCTAAAAGAAAATATTACTTTAAAGTACTGGCACAATGGTTGTAAGAAAATTGTTTGGTTGGTTGGCGTCTTTGCATTATCCGAAGATGCTGTAAATTGTCTTGTTACAAATCTTGTGCTGTTAGAATGATATTTTTGTTGGCGAGAAATTTTGTTAGGGAGAAATGCAGAGAGATGGGTGTGAGAACTGACCTGCAAAGGAGTTGGGTTCTCCAAGTATATTTTTTCTCCGGCCCCTGTGTTTCTGTGTCCTTAACATAGCGTGGTTTTCACATGAAAACAGTTAAAAATAGGAACTTGCCTGGTTTTGAAGTTAGACTGTCTGCATCAACATGATACAAATAGATCGTTTTCACGTGACGTCATCACTTTCTAAAATCCAAAACGAAAGAACCACCAAAGTTTTTGTCCTCATCAGGCACAAGAGGCGGTATATGTATATCTGTTTACAATTTTACAGCTCAATAGCGTGCTTTGTTTGGAATCCAGAGCATTTTGAATTTCAGGGTTACGGAGGTGCGTGACACAAAGCTATGATCGAGTTTGTCGAAAAATATGTACTTATCCCATGATTTTGAGCCTTTTTGGAAGTTAAAGCATTAGGAAAAGTGCTTATGTAAATGCTTGTTTGATCAGTACTGATAATCAGTCGCCTTGATAGCCAAAGTAAGTTCCAGATGTTTACACTATTTTCCGGCCGCCATATTGGTGTACCACGGAGGTACACCAACATGGCGTTTTCATACTGGGCTCTGTAAATATCGGCGAAACATTTCGACGAATATCTGAAGTTTGGGGAAACGCACAGGCCTAAAACTTGGAGAAGTGGCTTATTTAGTTATCTTCTATAACATAATTTCATAGCTTTTTCCACTGGATGGTTTTCGATTTATTTTTTATTGCGTGACAGTGAAAACGATCTATTGATTGAATTGAGCTAGCGTTAGTACCAACCCGCTAAATGAAAAGGAAACACTGTTCAAATAATGTTCTTACCCTCCACAGCTTTAAAAACCAAAGTTGTTCAACTTAACAAAGATGTTAAACGTGATAATAATTGGTTTCGCTAAAATACAGGTGAGCCCCCTTACATATCTTAAATGGCTACGAATAGGTCCAATATGCGTACATGTGGTACTACGTTCATTATACTTCAACGGCGTTTGGTTTGGTTGTAACAACGACCGGGATCCGATTTGGTCAGTGTTGGTTGAAATTGCAATTTAGTATGAGAATTCAAAATAACATATCAGTGCTACTGTGTGGACCGGAGTACAATGTTCTGTTTTACAACCTCAGAACCATATGTAACATGTGTGGTTGGCGGGATTCGCGCGCGAGTGATTTTTGGCAACGGAACCGCCATTTTATTGATTTTGTAGGAAGCGTGAACCAACCTTGAAAGCTTTTTGAGATTTTTTGTTTAACTTTACCGCTACATAATTCAAGATGCAAAACGGCAGAGAAATTTCACCACTGAGAATAACGAAACCGGCCATTAGACCAACATTGCGACATTGGCTGAACTTTGCTGCGTATTTAGTATAAGAATATCGAATACATCGAGTTATAAAAGTTTTGGAACCATGAAGCAAGTTCGTTTGGCCAGGAGAAGTCATATTGGCGTCCTTTTCCATCCGTGTAAAAAGTATCGGTTTTTTAATGGTTGAACGCAAATTACATTTTACGATAAATTCTTTGCTCTTTTTCCTTCAATGTAAGCGATCGGATTTTGCACTGTAAAATTGATTTTTTGAAAATTGATACACGAGGAAGGTTTGGTCAATTAATTTCTGGTTTTACAAAAAGGGAAAAAAGTACTTCTCTACGCCTGGAGCGGGAATCGAACTCGTGACTCTGTCTAGTCCCGGAGCGAGAGGCGCGCACCAACCCACTTCGCCAACTCGACTTGATACGATCTCGTGCGGAAAACTTGACTACATAAGCATACGAGTGGCGCGCACTAATGGTCAGCGTGACGTACCTAAACAGCGCACACAATGTAATACTTTGGTGCTTAATTGTTTTTGTTTTGTTTTGGAGGAAAAATTTATCTCGCTAAAGATACAAACGTAAAATTTATGATCCTCAGCTTTGAAGTATTAAAACGTTGAACAAGCAAATAATTATAAATTTGTCATGTTTACAGTTATCGCAGCGTTCTAAGATAATAAAATCTAATTTTAATAATCACTATAGGTCGTAAAAAAGGTTAAAGGGGAGCTGATTATTTGCGAATTGGAAAATATATGTGTATATATTTAAAAAAATAGCTTATTGCTTTGTTGTGAAAAAAAAAAGCGTGATGTGTTTATCACAGAACGGATGAACGGCACAATTTGCATCTTATTTGCGTTTATTCTTGCCTTATATTTTTATTTATACGGAAAGTTAACAGTGACAGTCGGATAAGATTAACTTCTTTTTATTACTTTTTGTTTCCCTTAGGCTTCAACAGCGAGCATCTTCAAAGTTTGAGAAGATGGCTTTCAAGGACATCATGCACGCTATCGAATGAATCCTCTGAACGCGATGTGCAGACTCGGGTAAGTCGTATTGTTTATATATTTGCTATACGTAATCTTATCTCGTTCATACCAAGGCATTCAACAAACCCAAGTTTACGAGTGTGTAAGGAATGTTAGGTACAGAACTAGACAGATTTTAAACGGTTGAAACCTTTTGTTGCATATTTGGCCGTTAACTTGATTAGACGTCAACAGTACTTTTTCAAACGTGAAGATGAAAGCAAATTTCGCTACGATCGATTATGAATCGTGCCGGTTCAGGGACAGCTACATGCAGATTTACATGTGAAAGAAAATATTCTTTCTGAGAAATTGCGCAATGAGAGTATGGAAGTTCAAGTGAAAAAACGTGTCTCGCTATAGTTGGTTTTGATTGTGCCGGTTTTGGTACATCAAGTACAAGTGCATGTAAAATTCGGAGATCTGGTTTAAGTTTAAGTCATCGAAGGTATTACGTAAGTTTAAGGAGCTTCTAACTAAGTTGTTACGATTATGTTCTTTTGGAATAATATTATAAGTCTCTTAATTGGTAGAAAATATTTGTATGTTCTAAGTCACATTCTCTTCTATTTCAGATGCCTTTGAAAAGACCAATGTGGGGAAAGGCGAAAGACAAAAGACAATTTTGCAAATGCCCTGAAAAAAATGAGGGCCAGACAGGAAAATTCTCAATCTTGGAAGGAAAGCAAAAATTGGTGTGGAAAACAGCCACACCAATAACTAGCATTTGTTTTATACTTATACCGAGAGTTTTGAGCTCTCGTCCTTGTGGTACAACTTTGCATGCACGCATGCGCGTTTGGTATCATATTTAATAATAAAATTTATAATAATAATAATAAAATTATAAAATTTTCTAAGTCTTTTGGCGGGAAACGTTTGTATATGTTAAGTTCACTTGCGACCTCTTTCTTTCAGATGCCTTGAAAATGACAAGTTTTAAGAAGTGCCCAGAGAAAAAATTGTCAACCTTGGAAGGAAGGCAAAAGTTGATGTGGAACACCGCCACCTCCCCGCCACCACCACTAACTAGCATTTGTTTTATACTTATAGCAAGAGTTTGGTCCACCCATCCTTGTGGTAGAGTAGCCTCTAATACGCATGCGTACTAGGGGATGTGTCCCAGTTACAAGAAACCCAATGTACTGTACGTCGTGACTGTAAGTAACTGATAATTTCGTGTCGGTTTAAGCCGAAGTTCAAACTTCGGGTTTCCCGACACGGAGGCATCTGTTACTTGTAAGTAGTGACTGTAAGTAACCGATAACTTCGTGTTGGGGAATCCGAAGTTTTTTCGGGTTACCCGACACGAAGTTATTAGTTACCTACGGTCAAGACTTACAAGTAACTGATACGGGAAACCCGAAGTTAGAACTTCGTTTTAAACCGACACGAAATTCTCAGTTACTTACAGTCACGACGTACAGTACATTATGTTTCTTGTAACTGGGACACTCACCTAGTACGCATGTGTATTAGAGGCTACTCTACCACAAGGATGGGTGGACCAAACTCTTGCCATAAGTATAAAAGAAATGCTAGTTAGTGGTGGTGGTGGTGTTCCACATCAGCTTTTGCCTTCTTTCCAAGATTGAAACGGCATCTGCAAAAGAGCCTTGTAAGCATGGTTTTCAGTAAACTGACACAAGTTTCTAACATGATTAAGTCAATTTATTTTGTAACACTACATCGGTTTTTGCCTTCCTTCCAAGATTGAAATTTTTTTTGTCTGGTACTCGTCATTTGTACGGCATCTGCAGAAGAGCCTTGTAAGCATGGTTTTCAGTAAACTGACACAAGTTTGTAACATGATTAAGTCAATTTATTTTGTAATACTACAGCAGACAAAAACCAATAAAGATTAATATTACAGTACAAATCTTTCGCGTTCAATAAACAACAGTGTACACGTACACGCTAAGTCCCTAAATCTTCGTCTTCTTACCTCCGCCATATTCTGAAGATGTTACGATCATAATAAAACCTTCATTTACGAACCCTGTGTTATTTTCCTCTAATAGCTACAACTTTCTTGAGTTACCGCGATAATCACAGTATGTGGAACTAGATTATGAACTAATGACCCACGACAGAGTTATATTACTAAACCTTTGAGAAAAATAAAACAATTACATACCGCCGCTGTTTTCCTTCGACAGCTACAAAGTTTACGAAAAATTAATAGACTTGAAGATTTAAAAATTCTTTCAACAGATAACTGCCACTAAGTCTAAATAAACTTAGAAACTTCTATTCGCGATTTGCTGCAAAAAGTAAGTACGAAAGATTGAAGGGTTTTAAGCTAGCCGCGCTGTACGTAAACAACAACAGTAACATGTAAATTATAATAATCACAGAATGACATTCGATAAAATTACCATTTGCATTGTTTTTGGAATAAACAATTTGAATGACTATGAACTTCGCGGATATTCCAGATCGTAAACATTAACTTTTGGTGAGAAAATGCGTCATCCTTTTCATTGCCGCGGCTTACAAACCAAATAAATTCATCGGCACGGGAGCAATTTTCGTCCCTACTCGACTGGGAATAGTAAAGTAAAGAAAATTGAAATTTTCTTTTTTCTTTCACAAAGAGCCATTGAAACTTGCACCGCAGGAAAAAAAAAATATTCAACACTAATTTTATCCTGCGAGTTTTCACCAGGCTAGAATGAAAGCCTATTTTTTTTCTTTGAGGTAGCCAGCCGGGATTTTCCCCTTACGGTTTTCAAGTTTCCTTCTTTTGGTAGGTAATTCGACTTTAGTGTCATGACTCCACTAAAATACTGTTTGCCACACAGTCCGATTCCAAAAACTATTTCTTAGAAGTAAGAGATATCTAAGCTGTCACCGGTACATACACTATTCGGTAGACATATAAAACCTATCGGCTAGTCACTCTCAGGCATCACCATGGTGTATGATCAATTCATCTTGAGGTTATTAACAGTCTACCCAGGCCTCAGCTGCTCGTGACTGAAAAAGCGTCCTACCTGGAATAAATAAAAACAATTTCTCAGAATTCAGTTACAGCAATATTACCTATCACTATTTTGCGAATACAGTCAAACCTGTATATAACGGCCCTGTATATAGCGGTCACCCTGTGTATAACGGTCACTGAACAACTTCCCAAAAATCGTCCCTTATATTTACTGTTAAGTTGACCTGCGTATAGCGGTCACCTGTATATAACGGACGCGGTCACCCTTTAGACTTCTTGAATCCACAATTTCATTATCTATTACCTGTATATAACGGTCACGAAATTGGGTTACGATTAACAAATAATGACAAAGTGCCCACGCTTTCAAACAATAGTTACTGTAACTGTAACAACACAAAATTGGACCAAAACAGCGCTCGGCATCGGCTCGGCTGAAAGACTATGGACATGAAGAACTTGCTTTCACAGTGAGTAAAGTCAAAGACATACTACATGAAATCAAGCTTCGAGTTCCGAAATATCAGAAAACTATAACCGCTTTCTTTTCTTCTTGAAATCCACATTGTTGCTTCAAAAGCTTTTCCTACAAGGAAACTTGGATCAAAGTATACTGCACCTCCCTTTAAGTACACCACGGACATTTTATGGGCATTTTTGTCGTATTCATTGCGTTTCTGTTTACAATTGCTGTCAATAAATGTAAATTGAGTGATTTTCCACTTAAAAACGTTGTTCATTGACTCTTCATTAGCTTCCAATAGACTTTTACTGCACCTCCCTAAAAGTACACCACGGATATTCTATGGGAATTTTTTATCGTGTTTATTGCGTTGCTGTTACTCGTTATTGTCAACAAAACGTAAATTGAGTGATTATTTGCACATAAAAATGCTATTTATTGACCTCCAGGGGAGTTTAAAGGAAACCTGTGTAGAGCGGTCACTCTGTATATAATGGTCACCTGGCTATTTCCCAAGGGTGACCGTTATATACAGGTTTGACTGTAATTTGTCGTTTCATTACGAACAAACAAAAGATGACACATAAGAGGGACTGTGTCACAGTTGAGTTTGGTCTATATTATTTCGTTTAGTCAAATACTCGCTATGAAACACTATAGATCTTAAGGCTATAGATCTAACTGGCAAAACCATAGCTTCATTACAAACAAATTCCTGGCGTTATAATTAAAGGTGACAAACAAACGAGATTAAGTTTAAAAACTGTTCATGTCTAACAGTTTTTCAAAAACCCATACCGCAATCCGTTTCAATATAGGCTTTTGAGAACTTGAGAAATTTTCTTTCGAAGGCACAATTCCATAGGCCTTTAAAACAGCGTTCTTATATTGTAATGTTGCTACATCATTTCTTCACTGTTTTTAAATGGTTGTTTTTATATTTCACTCAATTTGGCGGCCATTTTTCGAATGTCAAAATTTGGCTTAGATTCGTGACACAGCTCCTTTAAGCACCATTCGGTAAATACTTCTTAATCTTAAAAATTCATTAAATACCGTAGATCCTCGTATTAGCGACCCCCCTCGAATAAGCGCCGCCTTCGAATAAGCGTCCCTCCTATCGGCCGAAATTTAAAATAAGCGCCGCCTCCCCCGAATAAGCGCCCCTCTCCCCTCCCCCCATTTTGTGGACGAGTAATGAGACAAAGGGTGTATAGTTTTCGTCATGTAGTATTAGATTTGTACATTGTTTCAGTTTGTGAACACGTTAAATACTAATGGTGCCGCGATTTAAGCTTTAGGATCAGCTTTTTATGTCAATAAACAGCTTATGTTGGCGTTTACGCGCAGATGATATATTAAAAAAAATGATCATGTCAGGCCACGCTTTAGGAAAAATTAAATAAGGGCCTCCCCCTCCCTCGAATAAGCGCCCCCCTCAAATAAGCGCCCGCCGTCTTCTCCTAAATTTGAAATAAGCGCACCGAGCGCTAATTTGAAGATTTACGGTATTTAAAAGGAGTAATAGCTTAACGTAAAGGGTAGCACACACACGAGAGCTCGTTAGACGAAGCTCAAGACACCACAGTAAGACGTTATATTTCTGAAACCTCTGTTTTCATTGGGCCGATGTAATCGCTGTACCCGCTTCCTCTCTTATTTTAAGGCTGATTGCATACTTGTGACTTGTTAGTGATTTATTGTCTTAAGAATCATGAATGAAGTAGCTCGTTCCGAGGGGAAGTGTGGAAGCTGTGTGCCGGAGAATGAATCACAACCAAAGACTAAAGTACTGGGCCATGCTTGCTTGTTGTGTATAATTTTGTTAAAAAAAAAAAAAAAAAAACATAAAAAATAGTAACTTAAGGCTGCCGCACAGTAGCCGATTTTTTGTCGCGACTAACTGCGTTGAGGCTTGAGGCCAAGTCACCCAAAATCAAGATGGCGCTTATTTCACTGACGTGACTCTCGTGACATTTCCTAATTTGTTGAGGAGCGCGCGAGCCCCGACAAATTGTCTTGGTCCACCGCACACTAGCTGACAAGGCCCGACAAGACGTTTTGAGATCTAGCATGGTCAGATATCGCCCGAGAAGCCCCGATCATGTCGCAGACTTGTCTGAATTCACCGCACACTAGCCGACAAGTGAAGATTTTTTGTTGGCCGACAAAAAATCGGCTAGTGTGCGGCGGCCTTTAAGGTAATTCCTCTGAAATAAAACTGACAATAGATTTTAGTTCAAACTTTGTCCACTGAATATTTGTCATATGATAACTTCAATTTTGAAATAAAAAAGGGGGGTGCCCATGCTCATTAAGGAGCAGTGAGGCATTGAAAATGCCCCATTTTGGTATTATTTAATGCTTATTATAAAAACGCATTCCCAGTAATTGTAAAATCTTTGTGAGCCCAGACTCATAAGAAAACGCATTGAACTACAGTCAATACATTGTGTCGGACACAAATAAACATTTTAAGTTTGATTCAGACAGAAAGCTAAATCCTTGATTAAAAATTTGAACCAAATTTCTTGACGTGGTTACCGACTGCAAAATAGAAAAGACCACAGTGTATCTGCTATTTTTCTTATTTATTCAATTTTCAGCAATAGAAATTAGATCAGTCTTTCCTCACGCGAAGCTTATGATTAGTTGATTACAATGACTGGAAAAAAAATTGGGGTGCCCGTGTTCGTTGGTGAGCTAGAGCCATTTTTCAACTGAAAGAGCCTAATATCAAGGCAAAGCCGTCATGTTTTCAATATGCGCGTGCACGAGCGCGCGCTAATGACGCCATAAATTATGCGCAATAAGGATGCGCAATGCAAATGTGAGGAATGACCTTAATCTCTTATATTTTTGTCAAGCTTGAGAGAGAAAGTCTCGAAGCTAATGTTGGCTTTCCTTTTCATTTTGAGGCCAGAAAAAAAAAATTGCCCATTTCATATTGATCTGGAAGGAGGGGGGGGGGGGGGGGGGGGTGACGCGGCGAACAAAGTGTGAGTTCAACAGCAAAAGTGGCCAAATGTCGTGACTTTTCAAAGTTACTGGGGAACATAACGTGACTTCACGTCCTTAGATTTTCTTTATTTTTTTCCTGAAAAATACCAGTCATCCAAGATGGCGGATCGAAGATGTATGATGTCATTTTGGTTAGATATGACTTGATAACTGCCACGCGATTTGAACTAAACACCACCTTCGTTTGATTTGTCTCACGTTTATAATTTTCAAGATATGTGAATCGAACGCTTCATGAAAAGCTAGGACGATTTTTTTTTCTGATCGTACCTTTTGAATAGGCGCAAAATTTTGTTAACACACACGCAGCAATTAAGGCAAAAAATTTGTCAATGATTTTAAATTCTGAGCACAATTTTTACGGTTTCCTCATACCTAACCAACATCATGAAAACTACCTTGCAGTAATAAAAGGAACCAAAACAAAAGCTAAACAAAATGAAATGGAAAACAAACAAACGCTATTTGATTCAGTTATGAGGAGATCAATGCCGCTCCACAGTCTAGATGAACACAGGTTCGGTTACGGCTCCGAACTTTTCTTTTTTGCCTTCTTGTTTTGTTTTTGGATGCGCCTCTTCACTGTTTTCACCGCTTAAAACTTTTAAAGAACGGGAAAAGATATAAGCAAAGCCTAAAATAGCGTGTTCTTGTTTAACTAATAAATTTCTCCACCTAACTTCCAAGTATAAATATTCTCGTCAAGACGAATAGACATTTAATTCTTTCACCAAGGTAAAATGAAATCGCAGCAAGACTAACAGTGAAGATAAGTTTTGCAAGACGACGCAGTGGTATCAATCACGTCTAGATTGTCACGTGACTACAAAAAAGGTCCCTAAGCTCTCAGTAAAATACATGTTTCACGAATTCCACAAGCCAGAAAAAGAAATGATGAAGGATGCAAAGATCTGTTGAAATACACAAAGCAAACTGAGATTAAAGTGCCCCTATGATCAAATTCTCGACATCCATTTTCGTACACAATAGGTCTTTCCTAATTATGTTGCCAAATTTCAATCTATTACAAACATCAGAACTCACGTTTCTTGGATCTTTACTTCCGAGAATTTGCGGCCGCAATTAACTTTCTTTGTTCCAAGTCTTGGTTGAGAATTGGAGTAAATGACGTCATTTTCTCAAAAATACCGCACGGGTTGAAATTATAATAACGATTAGTACAGCAATTCCCATAAAGAATTACAAAAACTTTGGATCTTATATTTGTCCAATTTTTCTACACTAATTAACAATTAGATTATGAGCTGGAGATTTCTATGAGGTGATAGTTGATTCGGCCTTCGGCCTCATCAACTATCACCTCATAAAAATCGAGAGCGAATAATCCAATTGTTTTAGTAGAATCCTAACTGAAATTAACGCAAATAACGGTTTCCAGTTATTTTTCTCCGCATTATTGAACTACAGGCTTTAAGAAAATCGCACGTATTGAACTGTCCTTGGTAATTTGCAGTTGTTTACGCGCGCGCACCCGGTTTTTCAATAATTTCAAGTTTTTAAAGTCAAGAAACTGTCAATTTCCTTTTTTTTTTCAGTCGTCTCAGGCATTTAATTATCTATTTAAATCCAAAACTTCGGAAAAATGATAAAAACGTCGCATTTCGTGGACGATCGACAGCTACTGCACTGATAGTACACGAGTAGCTTAGCCAATCAGATTGCAGCATTTGCATTAGTATACTAGTAGAATTCTACTACTTGTTATTATAATTTTAACCCGTGTGGTATTTTTGAGTAAATGATGCATTCAAATACTAAATAGGCAGAAGCTGTGATATTTGATGAATTATTTGTGTTCACAATCAGATGAGTACTGCGTGGTGTAGTGGAGATCACTGTCGCTATTCAATCCGGAATTCAAGACGGTCACAGGTTCAAATACAGCTCGGATCGTTATTTTTTCCTTTTTCTTTCCTTTTTATATTTTTATTTATTTCTTTTTTTCAATGGACTCGCTTGTTTACTGTTTGTAACCCTTTCAAAAAAAATAAAAAAAAAATCAACAAACGAAGAGGAACTGTCCGTGGTTGACTAGTAACTTCTCGGACTGACTACAAGTCAACTCAGTCAGGGCGGTAAATCAGCAATGAGATGAAGGTATGAATAATTCCACCGGATTAAATTTATAATTATTTGACAGCAGCCACGCAAGGTTACCAAAATATCCTCGTTGGACGATTATTATTTTTTGTGTTCACAGTAGGAGCCATAGTTCTTAAATTATTTCAAAACTTTTATAACAGTCTCCAACGGCAATCACCCTTGCTTTGTCACGTGACCACAAGTGACCAAGGCCCTATAGAACAATGAAGGCACCAGCAAAGAAAATTTACATTTTGATCAACCGAAACAAACGAATAATTTTCCTCCCTTATTCTCGCAACATTTTCGCAACGAAATATAAAACACTTTCTCCGTGTTTCTATCAAATTACAGAAACACTTTTGAAAGTTTGACGAACACGAAAAAGACGTGGAAACATTCGCTTGTGCCTCGCGTTCCCATAACTCGAAAAAACAAGGGGATTGTTTCTATATTTTGAATAGTTCTTCACGCACTTTCTCCTGAGTTATGTTATCATAAGAAAAGTGAACGAAAACGAGATTCAATCGCAGCTAATCCGCTGAAAAATTATTATAGTTATTTACTCCACCCTCCCGAAAAGAATCAGCGAACGACGGAAAATTCTACTTAAAGGGCCCTAGTCAGACACACCTTTATTTTGTTCACATGCGAGCGTTCAGCTATTATATTTTACTCGGAGCATGTCGAAACGAAGGAAATCACAGTGAAACAACTAAAGATAATTAAACAGACCCAATATAGCTCCTTTCAATGTAGATTAATGTAAAAATAGTATGGAATTTAGAAAGCTGTGCCAGTTGTCAAGAGTGCGCTCAGATCCAACTTCAGGAGGCTTTGCCTGCAATCAACATCTAACTTTTCATGGCAGCCAGAAAGAACATGCAATGCAAAAGGCAGCCAGAGTAAAAGCGCCAAGAAAAAAAGAAAGGAAAGGGGCAACAAACAAAATTGAGAATGGTTAATGGCAAAAAAAAAGTCCAAATTTTGGCTTATGCGCATACCCGGAATTGAAATATTGCTCAGTTTTGAACGTAATCCTCAAAAAATCTATCCTTTTGGTTAAAAAAAAGCTTTCTTAGCAAAACTTACTGGGCTTATTCAGCATCATGGCAGCCAAAAAACCTGACTAAATGGTTAAAAACAGTATTTTTGGCAAAAGTTTGGTATCAAAGGGTTAAACTGGCAATTTTAAAGAACAAGATTTCTCTTAATTTTCAGATAGACCACGTTGAGACCTTATGAAAAAAAATAGGAAAAAAATTAATTGGAAAAAATTGATTCTCTGACACAAAGTCATTATTAAGCTCTAACAGACAGTAGTGTCACCAGAGTCATCAAGTTGTCACACGGTTGTCACCTGAAGCAGGGGTGTCTGGAAAATCCAAATAGGGAATAGTCGCGAATAGTGAACAGCGAATAGTCCCAAATAACGAATAGCGAATTGTACAAATAGTGTGAATGGTCTCAAATAGTGCGAATAGTGGTGAACAGTCTTGAATAGTGGCGAACAGTAGCAAATAGTGGCAAATCATAGCAAATAGGGTACCTAGTATCTCACAGTCAACCTTGCAGCAACGTAGGATAGGATTTTCCCGCTAAAAAGCACAGACACTTAACAAGACAACAGGTGTTTCTAAACGTAATTTCATCTGTTTTAACCCCTGCAAAAGCATAATTACGTCTATATTAGGTTATCCTTGTGTTTTCTGTTTTCTTAATGTCAGCGATGGACAGCCCTAGCCTGAGAAGAAAAGGCAATAAATTCACAGAAATTCTGTTGTTTATTTGGATAAATAATTAACGCTGGATATTAGATCTAAAGCGGTGACTATTGACGACTACTCATCACTATTCGCCACTTTTCACGACTGTTCGCCACTATTCATACTATTCGAGACTATTTGCACTATTCGGGACTATTCGCTATTTGCTATTCGCAACTATTCGCTGTTCGCAATTTGGGTTTTCCAGACACCGCCTGAAGCAGTGACGAGGACACAAGCACAAAGTGTTTGTTGTTGCAATATTTTTAGTTTTGTATTGGATCTTCTGCCTGCAGTTTGAGTAGCTGTGCATTTGGAAAGTTTTAGCTAATATTTTTCATGCGATCAAAGTGTACTTCCGGGGCTGTGCTCTAGAAGTGTCCGGGTGCCACAGGTGACTAACTTCTGCCTTTGGGCGACTGGAAAAACTTACTTTTTTCATATAAGCTGAAGTGCTGGGCACCTTTAGGCTCCTAGTAATTTTTCTTGGACCACAGCACTGACTTTTAAAATAAATCCAGATAGAATTGGGGTTAAGCTTATTCCTATTGCTAAAATTAAAACATCTACTAAAGTTTATTTGTATCATAGTAAACTTAATCAAGGTGCTTAATGATCGGAGAACTTACCACTTCTTCACTAAAAGTCTGCTTTCCTAGCTGGTTCTGCAACTAAATGTAACCCAAGCTTGTGTTGTATTGCTTCAGGAGAAAACGGCATTTGGATGTTTAGACAAACAAAGTCCTGAAACCTAAGGAGGGAGATAACACTTTCAAGGGTGAAGTTACTGAAAACAAGAAGAAGCTTTTGGCTCCTGCCATTTTGAATTCTTCCACAGTTTAGAGTAGTCTACATGTAGCTGTACCAACCCTTGTAGGGGAATTTTGATTGAACGTTGATCACTGATATCCTTCAACACTCAGTGTATGACATCTGCAGATTGCAGACTGTAGACAGCAGACTGCAGACTGGAGATTTTTAACCCAATATTGTACTTCCATTTCTGTTACTGAAAGCTAACTATAAACAAGCTAACCTGAGCACTATTCAGGCTAAACTGAGCGCTATTTAGGTCTAAGTGTAGTCTGCAACTGGGGTCTGCAAATAGAATACACTGGTTGACACTCTACTGTGGGTGCCTTTGGTACACATGATCATGGTGTATGACATTTGCAGACTGCAGACTGCAGAATTTTTAACAAATGCAGCTATCAGTGTTATGCCCGAGGGGGGGACCAAGGGATGAGGTGGGCACTTTGAATGTCTGTGCGCACCCCACGTGGGGAATTTTTAGCAAACTTTGAACATAAATGTTGGCCCCAGGATCGGAAAGTTTGAACAATGCTAAAAAAATGCTGGCCCCAGGGTCGGGAAGTTTGAACAACGTTAAAACGACGAAAGCGACCAGGGTTTTGAATGCGGGGAGCTTGGATACGAGTGTTCTACCATCTTGAAAGTACCCAGAAGTCCCAGGAGTTCGAGCATGTTTTCCATGCTTTCCAGTTGCAATAAACTGGAGGAACGAAAGGTAAGATAAACCTTTTGAAATTCATTGAAGAGTACTGCACTTTGTTGAAACTACAGCAAGAGGGCCAATAATGACTTGAAGAAAGAACCAAGATAACCTTTAACGTTCATAATTGAGATTTTTAGATTCTATGAAAAACTGAAATGACTGTACATGTTGACTCTAGAATAGTGAGTGGTAATATTTTGGGGTTTGTGAATTCACCAGCTAAGTGCACATTATTAAAGAAAACAAAGTCAAATTGAAGCTTGTTTTTGCAGTATATTAGTATAAAAATTTTTTATATAAAGAGAGCAGAGCCTCCCCACTGCCTTTCACTGGAGCAGCATGATCAATGAAAAAGTCTTGTCAAATGCAAGCACATATTCTTTACTTCAGATGGCTTGAAATTCTCGGTCTGGTGGGTAACTTTGAACTCAAAACCTTTTCCCAAGGTGAGGAACTTTGAATTTAAATCTTATCCCAAGGGTTAGGAAGTTTGATTCCAAATTTTTGTTTCTGATCAAAGTCCCCACCCTATCCCGTGGTTCCCCCTCCCCCCTCAGGCATAACATTGATAGCTGCATAATACAACTACGTTATGTTGCATTCCCCTTTCCATTTTTGAAAGCAAATCGTAAACACTGTAAACAGGCTAAAGTGAGAACTATTCAGGCTAACCTGAGTGATATTCAGACTAACCGGAGTGCCATTTAGCTTTAAATGTAGTCTGCAGTCTGCAGTCTGCAAATCAAATACACCAACATGATCCAAACAACAGCCTCTTTCGTTTCCCTTAATAAATTATCTAAGAACTTAGAATCTGTACAAAATATGGCCTGTAGCAGATCCAAACAGAGAAACAAGTGACGATTCTGATTTTAAAAATCAAATATTACAGCTTTATTAGGTAACTTAAAAGTTATCTAATCAGCTTGATGTAAACAGACTCATCTCTAATGGGGACATCCCAACAAATACTGCGCTTAAGGTTTGTTGGTTTATTTATCTGTGATAACGCAGAATAATCTCTGATGGGCACAAATGTCACGTTCATGTCCTGTCTTATTACCTAGTCTGGTAGCTCTCAGTTAAATATTAAAGGTAGTTAAAAAGCTTACCTTATGCGTCCATTCCTCCGGAGGTCTTCAAACACAACATCTCCTCATTCCACAATATGGCTTCAACATGCAAAAAAAAACTGAAAAAGTAAAGAAATTTAACTTATGCCTCAGATCGGGTAACATCAACCCACTGATGCAAGCCTTTGGACAAACCGTTTAAATTACGGTAATGAAAAAAAATTACGGTAAACACAATTTTCCACTATTTACCTTTCACACGTGCAAGATGGCGGAGACGAACTGCGCTCGCAAAGATCAGAGGGAAAAAGCGGTTGGCAGACGGGAAGGTGAGGCGGGGAGAGGGGCTGTCTGCGCAGCACGTGGACGGGGTGGGGGAGGGCAAGCCGTCCCCAAAAACTGTGGATCACCAAATTCCACCATTATCAAAGAGTTTAAGGTTTAGTTATTCAACAAGACACGAAAAACTTCGGCTCATCTTCTTGCGAACATTATAAATGCAGAACCGCAAATTCCAACCGACAAATTCCTGGATGACTGATCAACGTGGCCGTCATATTATTGGTTGATTTTTGCAGGTTTTTAAATATCTCGTGTGAAAAAAAAAGCAAAGAACCTTGAGGCTAAAGGACCCGTAAGGTTTTCGAGTTAGCCCCTTTTTCCCGTGCGTTTTGCTATATGCGATTCCGTAAAATTCCTCATTGACATCTCTCCTACGTTTCGTGCTTCACTGTGCGTTTCTCCGATGTGTTTTTCCGTTCGCCGACACCGCGCGTTCCTCTCACATTTCCCGTGTATTTAGTGTGGGTCCCCCAATGCTTTTCTCGTCCGATGCGTTTCCTATGCGTTCAATGGTACGTTTCCTTGTACATTACTCTACAAGTAGCCCCTTGTGAAACTGTTACTAGGAACAATATGACTTCCCTTTTTCTGTTTTTCTCTTAAGTAATAGCCCGTTTCCGTCCCTTGAACCGCCTGTCCCCTCTCTCCTCCTCAGAGGTTCGAGGAATTCGTCATGGAAATCCTTGCTCTAGCCTGCGAGCAGGCTCGCTTGTTGTTTGGGTAGCGTATCGTGGGCAAGGGCGGCGGAGCCGCAACCGCGAGCCGGCGAAGCCGGCGAGAAGAATGGGGCGAGGAAAGGTTTTCCTCACTTTTCTTCGCCCCATTCCTCTCACCGGCTTCGCCGGCTCGCGGTTACGGCTCCGCCGCCTTTGCCCGCGATACGCTACCCAAACAACAAGTGAGCCTGCTCGCAGGCTATCATTGCTCCTGAATTCATATCGTCCAGCGGATTCTCCCCACCCGAAAAACCTCTTTGAGCCCATGCGGAGCAGAGAGGCCTCTCCCTCTTAGCCGATCGGGCCTTGCCGGGAAAAGGTTGGTTCTGGAGAAACATGATATGATTGGCTAGTTTTGACCTTGTATAACAAGCCCCTATAAAATCATCAATAACGGAAACACGAACCTTCAAATAGTCATTGACTCTATTAAGAAAAGAGCCAGGGCAGACAAATTTGTGCACCGCTTTGATTTTATAGAAAATCCCCAGCTAAACAAAGGACATGCTACACAGATTTTTAACGCGGATTTCTAGCACAACATTGTTGCGGTAAAAATCGATATCGTGTAACATGGCGCACAGGGCACTTTTAACCCAACATTTCGTTGCGGCATTGTTGCCCGAACTTAGAGTATTGTGTTAAAATCGCCCCACGTGACATGAAATCGTCGTTGGAGGTTGTCCCTAACACCGCCTTCACGTTCGTCTAATGTTCAAATGACATCAAAATCCTTCATGTAGTTCATGTAAACATATTTCGCTGAACAATCAATTATTAATTTTGTAAAAATTGCTATCTTCCATGCTTAATTAACAGGTTAAGTCTGCAGACGAGCCAAGTGGCCCATCAGGCCGGAGCTTATCCCGGTTTCTGTAGCATGAAGAGACTAGGAGTATTTCTACCCCCCCCCCCCCTGGATGGGATGCTAGTACATCGTAGAGTTACCCCCCGCATTAAATTCGCCAGTACCCATTTGCACACCTGGGTGGAGAGAGGTACTGAGAGTAAAGTTTCTTACCCAAAAATACAACACAATGTCCCCAGCCAGGGCTTGAACCTGGACCGCTCGATCCAGGGTCGAGTGTACTAACCAAGGAGGCCCCTGTGCCTTCTCCAAGCTTAACTTACGTTTAATGGCATTCTCTGGTTTGATGTCCCTCTAGAATTCTATCTACACATATTCTGACACTTTTCTACAAGTCATTGAAAGGAACATGGTTCATCATCATGTTACAGGCCTTTTTATTATTGTCCTTAACCAGCTTTTAACCTGTTCAATTTCCAAGAGTGATCAAAGTTTAATTTCTCCTTACAAGATTTGATACATTTTCAAGCAGAAGGTGACGGGAACAAAGAAAATCAACCACTACATGTATGGGATACTGGCTTTGATGTTGATACATCTAAAGGTTATTAGAGAACTAACACAGTTAAGAACGTTGCCAGTAAATTGTTGGAAGAAACTTTCAATTGTAAATGATTATATTTACAACAATTTAATTGCAAGTTTTGTTCCAGCCACTCAGTGGTTTTGGCCAGTTTACTCAAAACCAAAGTACACATACAGAGGTAAGGGTCTTAGCTTGTCTGATAAATTTACTGCATTCTGTACAGCGTTAAATTTTCGTCTGCCATCTTTACAAATGTAAAGATTGAAAAAGCAACTTCGAACAAAAGGATAGAATTAATATTACAAGTTAGTTCAAGAATAACATCACGCAGAATAATAAAAAATACTACCTAACAGACTTTGGCTTATGTTGGCAGAGTAGCCAACCAGAAATTACAGTGTCACATAATATCCACAGTAAAGCTGTAACTGTAGAGTCACACAACACTCACATTAGAGCTGTATCAACTGTGACACTGCAATGTTTGTCCCACTTGATCTTCCCAACGTTATGGCACAGCCTTATAGATTTTCACTATGTCTTTTCCGTTGAATTCTATAGTTATGTTCTTTTATGATGTAGCAATGGGTTGTGATGGAGGTGGTGGTGCTGGTTGAAAAGTTGCAGCGATGTCTTCACTTGCTGACGCGGGAACTGTTGTGGGTATTAAGGGGGCTGGGCTTGCCCCTGCAGTAATATCCGTCATAAGTGGTGTCGCTGTTGCGGTTACAGTGACTGCGGAACTTCCAGAAGGTGTTGTTGATGTTTGGGGCGGGCTCATGGAAGCCAAGGGGACCAAGGGTGGGGTCATACCTCCAATAATGGGTGAGCCCTGGACTTGGGGTGTGAATGAAGGAACTGTGGGTGGGGCACCTGCAGGTGCTACAAAGGGAGCAGCTACTGGATATGTGCCAGTTGTAGCAGGGGACGTTGATGGGAAACTGGTACTAAATGGATTCATTGCCGGTGAAGCTGCAGTTGTGTTGAGGTTCAATGTAGTCATCCCTGTCTCTAGACCTGTAAAATGGCCATTTTACCAGTAAACAAATGATTCAACTTGCCAGTAGTGTTTTAAAAAAAAAAAAGCCACTTATAAATCATGCTATTTTATGATTAAGTTTATTTGCTTGTTGTGAAGATCCGCCATTACTTCTGAAAAACAGTTTGGACTACAGCTTCAATTTTTGACACTTAGAGTTTTAAGAAATGATGTATGACTGATAATAAGTTGTTATAAAATTATATATGCGTATCTATAATTTAATCCCCCTGAATTCACAATTTACACTGCTTGTCAACCCGTAAACAAATGTACATGTATACATTTCATCGCCATTAATATTATCACCAGCAAGGGATCAGAGCTACTCCTCTTTTGTTGTGGAGAAATGAAGACAGTACAGGGGCTGAGAGTGTGTGTACCAACTTATATTACTGATTCTGATTACTTTATACCTGATGCTTGTATTGGTGATACGGTTGCCGTTGAAACTGCGACAAGAGGCACTGAGGTTGGCCCAATGAGAGGAACCTATGTGAACAAAGAGAAACAAAAAATAATAAATAATTGAAACCTTTCTTTGGCATGGTAAATGAAAGTTCTAAACATTATTATCTAGCATCATACAGTGTAGGTCCACCCTGAGAGAGAGGATTAGATGACAGTTGTAATACTTGTTGAGTACATAAGTACAGTGCTAATCAGTATGGAAATATGGCTTGCTCTGAAAGAAAGCTAGAGATGCAAATAGGCCTATTCCGAGTTACCTTGTGCTTCGGTTTCAAAATGAGTCTTCATGCAAAACATTTTAAATGAAAATGAGTTTGATTTGAATGAAAATGAAGATGTAGACAGAACAAATTTTCATATGAATGGTTTTGCATGAAGACTTGTTTGACACAGAGGCAAAAGGCAACTTGGAAGTGGCCTATTCTTTGCTATAATTGGCTACCTGAGTAGAATAGATGGGGTTATGTTGCCTGTGTACATGACGAATTACCTGTTGTGTCACAAACAAAATGGGGTCCTTTACAAATTTTGGTCCATAAAGAAGCAAAAAAAGAGAGAACTTCATCACTACCCAGCCATCTTGATCTCAAGCTCTGTTGCCTATCAGTAACTTACACCAAATATCTTATTTTCAGTGGGTAGCCATGAAAAAGTCTGGTCTTTATCTGTTCAATGATAGGCCAATGACTGGCACTTCTTATTACACAATGCTGTAAAACACTTAATGAAGTTACTCGTAAGTTATAAGTTAATTAGGTATTAACTTACTTCAGAGAAGCCATCAGGAGCAGGGGAGGATGAGTTAGATTGGAGAGGCATCTCAGGAGAATCTCTGATAGGTATTCTGTGAAGGTAGCCATATCCTATTCCACAACCGATGCTACAAGAAAACAACAACAAATAAAGACAACTCAACCACAGTCAATAAAATAAACGTGTTAAGGATGAATGAATGACGTCAGTATTTCCTATTGAAAAATGTTCAACGCAGCAGATGCGAGTCTTTAGGATCAAATCCTAAATGAAAGCAAGATGAATACGATTTAAAATCTGCATAATTTAAAATCTACAATTTAAAATCTATGGATGAATGTTCCTGATTAAAAATAGATGATCAAAAAAGGTAAATGGTGGAATAACTGACCTTTAAGGGCATCAACAAAGTATTATGGAAGCACTGAAGATGTTGTGCTCAAACTTAAGTGACCACTTTATTGATTTTATGACATGTTCCATGTTACATTGGTATTTACCTTCCTTCTCCTCCCCAGTTTCTGTTGGGTGTTATTGTCACCTGCAAAGACACAGTGATCCATCATTATAATTAACAACCTCTATGACTTTAAGCAGGACTGTCACAATGTTTTCACGTAGGTGCATTATGTATTGGAGTTGGTGTTGGAAGAATAGCTGGTCGAGATCATATGATGCTGATTTTCACTGGTAGGTGCTACTTTTAATTTAACAATAAAACATTGGGAAAAAATGTTGAGAAAAGTTACAAAGTTTCAATTTTGTGACAGTGTTCTGATGCTTGCTTAGCGTCATTATCAAGTCAAAGATGAATAAAAGTGTGTTTGAATATAAATGTAGCTGCTCCTTTTGGCAACCTTGTTTTTACGTTTCTTAATTTCACAGACAAATGTACCACAACACATAATATGTACATGTATATGCGGTGCCATTGTACAGATACCAGTCAGTGTAATGCCTTCTCAGTCATTTGATTGCCTGACACACCCTTCATACCTTAGTTTTAGATATGGGACTTTTAGTGAGAGCTCCTCATGCAAGGAACATTTTGAAATGCTATCAAGTGTTTTTGTAGCTTCAAGACCAGTTTAGCTTCACCCGAAGCCCCTTTCGAGTAGGGTTCATTACAGTCCTTGAAAGTCCTGAACCCTGAGAGATCTTGAAATTGGTGATTTGTAAACCTTAAGTTATCACAACAATGTTGCTGAATAAACTGATTGGATTGTTAGTTGTACGACTCGTAAAATTGCATTTCAGCGTCCAGTCCCACTTGAAAAGGCAGGTGCTACAGTCACCATTACAACTTCATCAGAGTTGATGCCCTGTACAAGCTGCTGAACTTACCTCTCTACAGCCATCTGTTTCTGAATTATACACATATAGTTTAAGCAGTTTGCCCTCATGAGATTCTATAAGTTGAAACAGGTCCTCAGACTAAGGAAATAAAACAAATCTGAATTTCACAATGCTCTTAAAATCAATGTACCTAACTACTTAAATTTGTAAGTTATAAATTGCCAAAAATGTGTGACATTTTTTAGGCAAAATTTTATATCTGCAGGTATAGTCAAGTTTTGGCTAGAGTGCACCAAAGAATGCATTAATTAGTATGATCCTTGAAATGTTTTGACTAATCATGTACAATACTCTAAACATTACAATGTAAACAAGTTGACAACATCCTTACTTCATGTAGAACTGAATCAGCTCCAATAATGTAGTCTGTATTTGATCGTAACCCAGCAATGTCTGCAGGAGAGTTTGGTTGAACTTCCTTTAGATGAAGACAAAAATGAAAATGATCTGTTAAAGTGAAAGTGAGATCAACATCCCAAGGAAAAAAAACAATTTAATAACATGAAAGTTAATGGTTTTAGCAGCAACCTTACCAAAACATGCCAGACATTTTCATTAGCCCCTTCAAAAGAACAGAATCGAATGCTGACACCTGTAAGAAATAAAGGCATGATCGGGAAACTACAATCTCTAACAGGATGAAATTCTACCCTTAGACAGCTGTAATCCTTCTGCAATAGCTGCGATCTTACTTGATATCACAATCGTAATCACATTATCAAGGTACAATGGTTAGCAAAAAGCAAGGATAAGAAGAGTATTACATTTATATGAGATGTGATTGTTCTTCAATCAGTGGTCCCTTCACATCTATGCAAAATTTCATTCTGAAACTTGGCCAAATTACAAATTTTGAGGTACCCTCTCCATTCTTATTGATTATTTTTTGATTTGTTTTATTGGTAAAAGTAAAAAAATTCGAAATGACTTCAAAGTTTGACCATAAGCAAAGGATTCACCAACTCGCAAGCTCTTTTGCCAACCACAACACAGGCCACGCAAGAGTGATTATGGTGCACATGATCGAGAATGACACATGGTTGCCACCGACATCCCTTTTCAAAATTCCCTGACTTTTCCTTGCCTTTTCCCTGATAAGAATAAAATTTTCCTGACTAAAGAAATGCAAACTGTCAGGTCTAGTAGCGGCTTCTTCTTCTACTCATTCATTAAGAGTGATACTTTTCAACAAATTTTCCTTCTTCATGAAGGAAAAATATCATTGAGATCACAGCGATTGCAAATATTTTTTCGAGCCTTCAATGGTATTAAATCAGCCGTATTAAATTATTTCAATTTTCACTGACTTTTCTTCAAAATGACAATTTTCCATGCCTTGAAATAAAAATCCCTGACCTTGAAGAATTTTTTTCCCTGACCATTTCCTACCCTGTGGCAACCCTGTGACACTATTGTTTATCAAAAAGAAACATTGCTGTATAGCTTACAGTAAAAAGAAAGACAGTGACGTACCTAGAAGGCCCTGTCCTCCCCACAGAGTACTTGGAGTAATGCTGACCTCTGTGACACAATCAGACAGATCAAAATTTGTCATAAAAATACAATGAAAAATGTAAGCTCTGTAGAGGTATTTGCTGATACATGTGACCGGATTTAAAGTGTCAGACAGGGATGACGGAGGGATTTTATGGGGTTTGAAATTTCGATTCCTGGATTTTTCTGGGTAGGAAAATTTGACAAGTATTTTTTGGGTGGCTTGGTTTTGGTAGAGATTTTTTGGGGGTTATTCAAGAGAATCTGAAGATTCACAGTAGTGCCCCAGCTGCATAGTTCTACAAATAAAGTACAACCAAACTTGTTAAAAAAGTTATGATTGTTTTAATATCTACTAATGAGTGTTACATTGGGATTAGTATTTTGGTCCAGGGTTTTGGGGGGGTTTGGTCGACAGCCCCAGGGATTTTTTTGAGTTTTGATTTTTACCCCCATTCATCATCCCCGTCACTTGAAATCCTGAGTTACAGCCTGCCCCCCTGGGTACATGTACAGTATACTCTTGTACAATAGCAGAGCATACAGAGGTACATGTACTGTAACTTCAGTTTATTATCAAGAACCACCTTGATGCACAACAAATTCATACGTACCTCTAACTTTGCAGGTTTTGCTGCTAAAAACCAGCATTTTAACAGGTTTTTCTGCATTAGATTTCAAGATTTCCTTCAGTGTTTCATTATCTTGGTCCTGCAAAATTTGTGACAAAAACATCAGTTTTCATGTTCGTTTCTTGCTGAACTTAACGATGCATACACATTGTATGAAGATACAAAGCAACCTTTGAAGTCAAAGGAAAACATCTCTTGTGTTAACTTCTTCCAAAGTACACTTTACAACAAGGTAAAGCACAGTCTAAGCTCTTCCATTAGTTAAACACAGCTTAGGACTTTGATGTTTTTCAAAAGCAACACAATCAACTGTCAACCAACAGCTAAATCCACAAACATTATATACGCTTAGATTGATAGTTAAGTGTACACGTAAGCTTATATTGGTCTAAATATGTTGGATTGTTACCACTTATAACAATCAGTTACATAGAAATGTACGCCTACATGCAACACAATATGATATCGATTCATTTGTTTTAAAAATAATTTGTTCTTAAGAGCGTGTTGACCGCCTCTCATGACTTACATTATTTTTAGAAGACAGCTGTTATGTTAATGCTCAACACATGAACGATTTGCAAAGTTCCACACGATCAGTTTCTATAGGTATAACTTACATTAACAAGAGCCATTGCAAGACAAGAGAGGAAGAGAAAAGGAAAACAACAAGAACGTCTGGTAGCATAAATAAGTTACAAAGTCAAAAATATCAATGTGTTAACTTCTGAAACCACGAATCAAAGAAGAACACACATTGCCACGCTGCAATGTTCACCTACCAATCTTGTGTTTTCGATCGAAATGATGAAATCAAAGAAAGGTTCCAATCCTGCTTTGTACCCAGGAGAATTTTCCTGAACCTAAAACGTGGAAAGAAATATACGCCGGCTTTAGAATCACCAGCGCCGTTCAACTCCAGACAGCTTTATAACATCATTACTACACAGAGAAGCAAATTTTGTAGGCTCGTAACTCGAGTATTTTCAAATCAAGCGTGCAGATTACAGAGATCGTATATTACCCTAAGCACATGATATCCCTCTGATCCACCGCCTGGGATTTCTGCGGATTGGCCTGCTCCCATATTAAAATTGCTTTTGATATAACCTCTGCGAAGTTCCTCCACTCATTCAAGATGGCCGCCAAAATGTTGACGTGGACTTCCCCGGCAATTTCCCACAAGTCCTAGCGACGTTCAGCAAAGATTCAGTGGGGTGGAGAGGGGACAGCTTTAGCGCCCTTCAAAAGCCTTCAGCTGCCTTCCCCATAAGTATAATGAACGATTGGGATAATAAGCAGTAATTTTGTGGAGAGAGATGATTTTATTTGACGAGAAAACATGAAAACCAGTTCGGGAAAGAAGGTCTAATGGCTTCATTTTAATACAAAAACATGAAAATTTTCATTCACAACCTTTAAGTGTTTAAGGGCCCGGAATTCGTTTTTTTCTAATAATTCTTATAACTGTCATCGTTTTATCAATCAATCAATCAATCAATCAATCAATCTTTTTATTTGCACTCACTATTGCTCAAAATAAGAAATTACAACAATGAAAATATTAAAAGTAAAAGTTAGAGTACTAGGTGCCTGGAATAACCATAGGGGCTAGCGGAGCCAGGCAGCCAGTTAACATCAGTATAGTTAATAGAGGGGACTGGTTATGAAGCCTGGCAAACATCAAAGGAGCAAACAAAGATGCCAAGATTTATGTTGGAAGGTCCACGACCGTGCAGAATCTTTTGTTTTGCGCTCATACACTATGCATGAATTACTTAACCAACACGTTTCTATTGGTTAGTTCCTCAGTACGGAGCAAACAACTATTATGTTTTGTGCACGGTTAAAGCCAAAAAAGCGAACAAAAACACACAACAAAGAACTTTGTCGGGTTTCATAACCTAACTATGACATCAGCATTAAATAGAAATAAAACACAGGTCGGCAAGGAAACTGAAGCACAAATGCACGCATAAGAAGAAAAGAAAAGGAAAAACGCTATTGTTACACTATGAAGGAAGTCTAAAATAGTTGAATTTATGTATGAATACAAAACATTGTTTGATTGATTGATTTTTTTTTTATTTTTTATGTTTTTACGAAATGAAAACTGTTATTGATCACCGAGTTTTCCACCAAACACACCAGTGACCTTGATCAGTGGAAAATTCGTAAACAACTTTTCAAAAATGTAAAGTCAATTAGGTTCTTTTGAGTTAATTGGTATAAAAATAGAATATAATAATATAATGGTATAAAAGAATACTTCAGCAAATCAGCTCTAAATTGGACTTGCAATCGAGAATTTGAACAATTCTATTCTGTCTTCAACTGTCTGAATACAACCAAGCATTCAAAGAGGTGTTAAGATTCCAAGAAGCAGCAGATTTAGATTTTGTTTCTCAGTTCTTCTCAAAACAACTCGCTGGTCGATTGCGTGATTTCGTATGATTTTAATGCTGTAATTTTTCAATGTCACTTCAATTCCTTTTATCTCGAAACTCTACTCCACATTCTTGGCTTTAATACTTTAAGCCTAATTTAGGTAAGTTATTCAAGCCTGAGATTCCAAACTTTTTTGACTTCCTAAGAACCTTGACTAAAAGCCTTCCTTATTTCTGGACACACGAAACTCCACAGTGTTTTGTTTATAAAAGTTCGTTTGAATGTATGGTACAAAACATT
The DNA here is from genome assembly GCF_042242905.1 of Orbicella faveolata. Taxonomy (NCBI): domain Eukaryota; kingdom Metazoa; phylum Cnidaria; class Anthozoa; order Scleractinia; family Merulinidae; genus Orbicella; species Orbicella faveolata. Next base: position 9,233,093 of record NW_028301555.1, on the reverse strand, counting down.
TACTGGATAATCCTTGAAGATAAATGAAGGCTAATCAGGCCTGACTGCTTTGGCTGAATAGTCAGCTAAATTACCTCACAATGAAGGTGCCCAACAGGGGTGAATTATGTTAATGTAAGTGTCGACGTACTATGGAATCATTTATGAATGTAATAAGTTGGATCCCAAGTAAAGTCGAATTTCACTATGATTTTGATAGTTGGAGTTCGACATTCAAAAAGTAATGGTCCTTTTGAAGCCCTAAAGCACACAATTCTGCAACGGAAAACACGCTCAATTCTGGGCGAATACTTTTGTTCATCTATGGATGGCAATCCTTTCTCTGAACTTCTCTTTTGGTGGCTCTAGGATACTTGTCAGCCATGGCTTCAACGAGTCCCCTATATGCTAAGGAAATATCAGTTTCAGTTTTAGAAAGTTTAAATAACTACAAGGCTTATAGCCTATTCTCAGTCGGGTGGTCGACAAGGTCGACAAGTGGCAAAAATTATAATTCTGACCGCAAAAATGAGTGACACGTATGACGGACACTACGTGTGCTGCCAATCATATAAAACGATCGTGTTGACAGCTCGGGCGATTCACTAAAGGCTTAAAACACAGCCAGTTCATCAGTTTTGCAAAAGCCCTCGCAAGATAGACCTGTACAGATCAGTTTTTCCTATACAACTACCAGGTTGCGTAATCGCCTTGTGCACTCGACGCCTACCTGTGACCAGTTGTGAAAATGAAGTCGTTTTGTCCAACGGTCCTGCTTGTTACGGCGTTAATTATTTGTTCGTACTTTCTGTCGATGGCAACACCCGCTGCAGCTGGAAGCTTGCAGCAAATAGAACGAGGTAAGAGCGAGGCTTCAGTCTGACATTTGTAGTAGAAAACTGTGCCTGCATGTCCATCTTCATCGTTCAATTCAACTGTCTGACTTCTGGAAGAGTTCTGTCAGGCAGCCACAAATTATCTTCCTCTGCTTTTCCACGAATTGTAAAGCTCTGGTATCTGGAACGAAAGAACGGGAAGTTTTACTTTCCCTATTTTTGCCTTCCTCGAGTTTCTGATTAAGTTCCTCAGCTAGTGCGTTAGTGCATTCATGTTGTCATGTAGTCTATAAAGAAAACGTTGAGTTAGGATTGCATAGGTTTAGAAAACACTTAAGATGCCACACGGTGTGTTTCGCACGTTGCTGCAGTTATGTTACGTTGCTGAAGTGGTTCTCAAACCTTAAGAGAGTGTCGATAGCGACCACTTAAAGAGCAAGGAAAAATGTTCGCAACTTGGACAAGTATGGCGAGAACAAAGACATGTCTAAGAAGCGGCCCAAAGTTCAGAATATGAGCTTGGCTTTTGATCCGTTGCGGGGCGTGTCAATGTTTTCTTTTCTTCATGCACGCAACATATGAAAAAGAAATGTTTCACTGAATCTTGCCAAGCACGTTTTTCCGAGGGCGGGGGGAATTACCATATGAAAAAGTCGGAGATACTTGTCTTCTGGCTTAGGGGTATAAATCAAGGATTCTGGTCTCACTGCTGATGACGAAACGCTTCTATATTTAGCTGTCAAAGTGTCTTTTAGGGAGCACTTGAAGATATAATAATAAAAAAAACCCGCTCCTATTGTTCTAGAGAAAAAAGTATTTCTCGTATGTTCTACAGGTCAACACTTTAGTCACAACCTTAAGGAAGTACGTTGCAAATACGTGCTTGAAAAACTCGTCAAACGGTTGCACTATTTGCAAACATAGCAGATAGCAATGACTGATAGCGGAAAACGTTTCCTGTGACTCTTAAATCGAAAGCATGTTTAAGCATGCTAAATATTCGAAATGCCGTTCATCTGTGTCTGTTAAAAACTTCAATACAAAGAGGCAATAAATGAACGATCTTCTGCGGATGCTTCTGTTTGTAGAATGTCTGTTTTTCTTCGTATCTGCAAATAAGCTAAATGCATTTTTTTTGGTATGATCTCACCAGGTATACCAAAATGTTCGTGACTGTAAATAATTCTGAGTATTGACTGACAACAAAATCCTTGGACTGCATTTTATGTTATGTCAACATTGAAATAGTTACTGACAGAATTATGATTACGGTGTAATCCACATGGTTGAAAGCCTATTTTCATGTATTCATCTGGTACTTAATTTCTTGAGCTGGTAGCAGACAGTAAAAAAATTCAAGTTTTCTTCACTGGCTTTCTTCTCTCAGTACAGTAAAAGACACAATTCAGGATACCACAGCAGCAAATGGTTTACCATGCAGTCTACTTGTTTTAAAAATAATAAGAAATACATGATGATGCAGAGCGATTTGTTGCAAAACGTGCCACAAGTTTGAAGACATAAATATTTTTTCTAGTAATTAAATTTACTTCAAAGTATACATTGCTTCTCTAATAAAGTGCTTGTGCCCCCTTAAGCACTAGATTTAGTTTAGCTATGAATAGAGGCCTGTTGTAAGAAAAGCAACTTTGGATCCGGCGTTATTTTAATAAGCTATTTAAAGATAACTTTTTTCGCAGCTTTTTCACACTTTCATTGGACCCTTGCAGGTTTTCTCAAGTCCATTGCAACCGTAGTTTGAAACCTTGCAGTCTACCTAGATTCATGTGTTAGCAAAGTAACCTCCATGCACTCTACAGCTAATCAATCACCATTGAAAGTGTTTTCTTTCATTCTTAACATTTTATTGATTATTCTTTAGCTTCTTACATGCTCAATCACGTGCACCGAGTCAAGCGTGGTGTGTCTCATAACAACACTTCGCCTAACGTAACTAAAGTGCAAAACGTAACCACCACCGGGGTCCCCACAGTAGCTACAACTTTGACGCGCCGTCCCGTCTTTGCCTCGCCAACAAGACGAAGAAACACCTCAAGGCCAACTGGTGGACCTGCCTTGAACTACACAGGACTAACAGAGGTTCAAATAGAGAAGTTGATAAGGGGAAACAAAAGCGATGCTCCGGTAGATCATCTGGGATTTCCAATCATACCCAACAGTCATCGCGGTACGCGACGACCTCTGCCGCTGACCCAAAGTAACGCAAGCAGACCCACTCAGAATTCGAGCGGAGACGGTGGCAATGGGGATCATGTCCACGAAATTTTGGCCGAGTTTCGCCTGAGAGAAAATCAAACACAAGCCTCGACTTTGCCTTCGAACACGAACACATCAACCAATTCCATAGAACTTGGCAGCAAGGTCCCACTCACAGAAAAAGCTCAGAAAAATACTCACCGTAATAAGAGACGAGATATGTCTATGGTCATTTCAAAACACGGCATTTGGATCGCTGTCGTCGCCAGCTTGTTCCTGTCCGCGTTCATTTGTTTAACAGTGCGCTGGGTACGACAGAGAAGACGTGGAAAGCTGCTTATTGCAGCTGCCGGTAACAAAGGTCAGCTGCCTGCAGCCGTTGTTTACAACGCACGACCATCTAATCATCAGCTTGTGTGAAACGACGAGCGAAACTCAAACACGGAGAATTAACTGTGAACAGTTCAGGGTTTTTACGGTTTGCAAACCTTTTTCAAAATGGCTAGTTTGGTAGATGCTTTTTGAGGAGAAACAGTTGGTAGTTGTTAGAGACCATTTATTTTCATGAAAACGGTAACCACCGAAAGATTTCACTCAGGCTAAATTGAGTTTACGCCGAATCTATCTACTATAAATTGATCCTCATTGTCTTTTTGTCTACTTAGTATTAATGTTAAGATAAAAATATCAACAAAGTTTGTTTTTCTTGTTTGTTCTTCTTGTTATCCCCGCCTTGTGTCAAAGTTTGAATCATTATTGTTTAGGGGTATAGCTCATTGCATAAAGAATTCGGATTGCGGTTTAATTTTAGCCTCCGGTATGATTCTGGAATAAAAAGTTCAATTTAATGAAGATTCGTGTGTAGTTAACGCGGCTAGCCTCAAAATTATTCCCAGTAGTGTTTGTCGTTAAGTGCCAGCATTTTAATTTTTTTCCGTGCGTAAAGATTTTCACGAAGAAGTTCTTCTCAGGCGAGAAAATAAAACGTATTCAGAGTTGCCATTTGGTATCGCTATCAGAAGCTAAGGTCCCATCCACAATACGCCGGAGGAATTTGAAAACGGAGGTTTCACTTTAAAAACGCGTCAAATGTTTTCCGTCCACACTACGCCGGAGGAATGTAAAAACGCAACATTCACCGATCATTTTGAATTTGTGTTTGAGGAAAACTCGGTCAGGAAATCACATTACCGTGACGCCATCGTTTTCGAAAAGGTCAGGTTTCAAAATGTCTTTCGTCCACACGAAAACGAAAAGCCGGCGTTTTCAAATTCCTCCGGTTTGAAGAGCGTTTATAAAAAGTTCCGTTTTCGTTAGGGATATGATTAGTGAGACGGTAGGCCTAACCGTAGAAATAAAGCTGCGTTTTCAAATTCCTCCAGCGTAGTGTGGACGCTGTCTAAGGTACTTACGAACTACTTGAAGACAGGGCGTCCCATATATAAGGCCAAAAACCGAATTCTAAACCACGAGTTGAAACATACGGCTTTCATGACCACACAACATTTGGCGTGACAAAATGCACGGATAATTCCGCGTGAATATTATTCGTTCCCGCAACAAGTGAACAGTTTTCCGGGAATGAAGCTTGAGATAAACTATCAGCTCAAAGGAACAACCGGATGACGGCAGGGGAAAATCCTCTTGCATATTCTTCAGGCTTTGGGAGATCACGACCATGTCGGTAAACTTTGCACTGCTAAGAGTTAAGTGACAACTACTGAGTGAACGATGAGAATAGCCGCTGTTGTTATCGGTTACAGCAAAAGTTTTCCATTAGTTCATTAAGCGACTTCCGCAGGTATGTCCGGAGATAAGTTTAGTGATAAAGCGAGACAATAGGTAAGTTCATACTAGGGCCCAAGTAGGCCTTAAGTACGATAAAAACTCAAGTGAACTTGAGACTGGCGGTGCTAACTTTTAAAGATAAGCGTTCATACTAAATTGCAAAGTATGCTACTTGCGGAATCGCTTGTCAATCAAACTACGCGGTAAAACCCGCCAAAGCAAATGTAGTCAAGACACTCAAAGCTTCATTATGCCGCGACCTCGAAACGTTCGAATAGCGTCCCTTATTTTGATTTTTGCTTTCCTACTTTTGCGACAGCGGTCTTTCATGCTTCAACAAATGTATTGCTTCGCTTTAATGGAGGAAGCCTTTAGAATTAGCCGGCGAAACCGTCGGATGTTGCTTATTTATATGGCAGGGCACTCACAACAACAAAGACCACAACTGAAAAGAAGAGCTTGGGTTTGGCCTAGACCACAGAACTGGTTTCGCCTTCTTATAGCTAGTCCAGCACTGCATTTTCTTTGGAAGGAACATTTTCGTATCACTCACGCAACATTTGAATACCTATGTGACCTAATAAGAGCAGATATACAAAAACAACACACGCGGATGCGAGTGCCAATTAGTGTAGAAGAAAGAGTTGGTTTAGCATTATGGCGACTTGCAACCGGCAACAGTTATAGAAGCTGTGGGTTACAATTTGGATACGGAAAGTCAACAGCGAAATGCATTTGTAGTGAATTCGAGCGCGCTCTTCTTCGTAGGAAGGATCAATTCATAAAATTTCCCTTGACAAGGCAGGAAATTACAGAAAAGGTTGACGAGTTCGAAGAGATGTATGGCATACCTCAAATTGTCGGAGCCATAGATGGTTGCCACATAGAGATAAATGCTCGACCACGAAATCACGAGGATTACTATAATCGTAAGCAGCATTATAGTGTGAACCTTCAAGCTATAGTTGATTCTAACCTGAAATTCATCCATGCTACCGTTGGTTATCCAGGCAGCATACACGATGCTCGCGTCCTTAGACTAAGTGGACTATACGATTTGGCACAAAATGAACAAATTCTTGCTGGCCCGACGAGGAATATAAATGGAGTAGAAATCGGCCCTCTTCTCGCTGGAGACAGTGCATATCCCCTTACCAGCTGGCTCATGAAACCTTACTCAGACAGGGGGCACTTAACTCCTGAACAAAAAAAATTCAACAAAAAATTCAGTGCCCTACGATGCGTAGTCGAGCGTGCATTTGGCATGTTAAAATCACGGTGGCGAATTGTTATGAAAAAAATTGAGCAGAAAACGACAACCCTTACGAAAACTGTTGTTGCGTCATGTGTTTTGCATAACATTTGCATTGAGAGAGGTGATCTATATGATGATGGCTGCGACTCCGATGATGACTCAGACGATGAAGATGAAGGCAGACTTCTATTTGAAACTGGCAACGATGTGGGAGATGCTTTAAAAGACTTTGTGCGGGATAACTTGTAACACTACATTTTCCAACTGCAGGTTTTATTTGTTAACGAATGCTATGTGTAGCACCAAAATGTCATATAAACATATAAACTTGCCGATACAGGCAACAACAAAACAGCAGAACAGTAACAAATATATATATAATTAGAATTAATACAACTGTCTCCTTTTTAGAACATCAAATATGTGCACTGATTTACTTTGACACCAAATCTTTGAAAATGTCCTTAAACCCTGCGAGAATTGCATTTGTTTGTTCCAACTGATTCCTCTGTGATTCCCGAAGCATTTCTGTGGAACGTTCAAATCGTATGTTATCTTGCTCTATGCTTCGTTCCATAAGTTGTAGAAAACTTGTCTGCCACTCAGACGTCGCTGTTTGCTCATCACGTCTCTTCTTTCCTTTGCTGCCAGATTTCGCTGGCTTATCAGTTGCCTTTCGTTTCACTCCTTCATTGGGCGTCGCAGTTTCGAATTCATTTTCCATGTTTTCTGTGTCGGCCACGCTTCCTTGTGGAGAGAGTGATGTGCTGCTGCCTTCTTCGAAGGCAAACGTGGAAGAGCCTTCGAGTGCCATTTTGGATGGGTCAATGCTATCGCGATGACCCATCACGTCGTCGAAAAAGTCGAAGTATGGAAACCCCTCTTTGATTTTCTTAAACCCCGCTTCGTCGGTCGACTGAGAGCGTTGCTTTAAAAGCTTATACTCGTACTCGAGATTTTGCTGGCGTTTCTTTACCTGCGGCAAAGTTCTTTCGCTGTCAGGACAGCTTTCCTTGTATGCGATAAAAATTTCATTCCATATCTTAATCCTTTCTTTGTTGGACGCACTGCGTAGCTTGCTGTACCGTGGCCCCCATACTGCCAGCATCTCACGAGTTTCGTCTTCTGTCCAGTCAGACGCCTTTAATTTGGTCTTCTTTTTGCCTTCGGAACTTGTTTTACTGACCCGGCTTGAGTTAGCGGATGAAGTCTCAGGCCCTGGTGATGGGGTTCGCGATACTAGGGAGCTGTTGTTGCTTTGTGGTGGACTGTCGCTCGGTTGAAATGCAGCAGGACGGTAAAAGGTCTGGCTGTGTGGTGGGAAATGAAAGAGTTGTCCACTGCGGAAAGGCGTTTGTGGCTGGTTAATCGTTACGGGTACTGCTCCGGCAAATCTTTGGTTTAAGTTGTTGCTATCGAACAGAAAGCATGCTTATGAAAACATGGCTATTAAGATTTTATTAAGAGTAAAACAGAACATTTGTTCAAAAGTCTTTAACTGGTTTAATAAATAAATGAAACTGCACTTACATGAGGCTTAAGTCCACGGAATCGTCGTCCTCTAATCGGTATTGTTGCTGAGCGAAGAAGCGAGGCCGGCTTGCGTTGTAATCCATGCTTTTTGCTTCGCCAAGGTTTGCGTGCACTAGCTTTTCCCGCCGTTTAGTTGATTGACGTGTTATCGCTTTCGCGTGTTTTGATAGTGCCTAAGAACGCATTCGAGAACAGCAAAACTAGACTTAAGAGCGCACTTCGGCTCCTTTGAAAGTACGCCGTTTCTAAGGTTACAAAGTAAGGTACTTGAACTAAAATAAACCCCGTTCACATTCCAAGTAGACCTTGGGCGTACTTAAGGCCTACTTACGTACGTAGTATGAACTCGCCTAATTATGTATCACTCGCTGTTTATCTTTAAATCAATACTTGTGTAATCTAACCCGATGCGGTGTTTTTAAAAAGGAGCATTGAAAAAAAATACGAGCAGAAGGTTGTTGTGAGAACTAGGAGATTGTGATTGTGAATAAACTTTAAAAGGATATACTATCTGTGACTTCGTTGGAGAATACTGTTTAGGGGAGGCAAACATTTCTCCAAAACCAAAGATTTAAAATATCCACTTGTAGTACATTCGAAAAATCATTTAGGACAATCACAGGGGAATATCACTTAAGGCATTAACGCAACTTTTTTTTTCAATATTTGCTTCGTTGCAGGTCAAAAAGATGCTTAGACCATGCGCGCGAGCAAACAATAATCACGCTTAATTTCAAGCAGGGATTGAACTAATAGCAACTCAATCTACCTTGTCATTATGGACAAGTTTAAAAGGCAACAGCAGAAAACTGACGCAGAAAAAAAAACGAAACAAACTAGTGCCGGGTTTCTTAGCCTAATCGGCTCAGTCCAATTTAAGGCCAAGGAGCCGGCAGTGTGTGTTGCTGTAGAGGGGATTAACCAATCACATTCAGATATTAATATCTGGTTTTCAGTCAGTCAGAAGACTTATTCCTTAGGAAGTTGTCTAAGCTTATTAAAAGACGGTTGATGACTTTTTTTTACTGGCTCCTTAATTATGTTTAATCTTCCGAAATTTTTCTTTCCGCTGCAGCCGTGTCTATTTTTCCCATTATCTTAACATCCGCGTCCCAATGTTCGAGAAGTCGATGTTCAGAAAATTTCTGTGCCAACTTAGAAGGAATCATACTAAGACAAAATTTATTTAAACAATACACGACATTTTAACATTAATAATGATAAATTAGCATAATTTAAAAGAAAGATAAGATACAGTACAAAATCTACATATATCTGCCTCCACTCCAGACGTTTCTTTTTTTCTTTCTGAGCGTTATCAGTGATTGGGAGACTGGGACGCAACTGTTACAACTGGTAGTGAGCAGGGCGCATTGCGCCCTGTAACCCTGTAGTGAGTGAAGAGCGCAACCGCGTTTCCTCCTCCCCATGATTCCCTGCGCGTCTCCTCACTAGTTAATTATTATTTTTTTTACTATCGCGGGGGCGACTGGGTACGAGGAAGCACATGTATGACAACTTACAGACCGGCATGCTAAACCACAGACTTGTTTACCGTAACCGCCTTTCCGGTTTCGCCAGATTTCCAGACATCAAAGCGAAACGTCCTACCTAAAGTGGCATGAAACACTGTCCATCGTTGAACATATCGGAACCTCGAGTTCTGAACTTTGAACTTATATTTCTTATCCAGTATATCACTTTTCTCTACCAAATTATTCGCGAAAAGAAAGTTAGACAGTACGTAAAAAAAAACCTTGTTAAAGGCACTCTACAAATTCACGTAGTTATCTGACTGACCCGTTCACGTTCACCATGCATTCAAGCATTGAACACAATGACTGCAACAGACCGAAAAACAGCGTTGCAAGTGATTGACACTCGACAGACTTTATAAACAAGAGAGTAGTGTTTAAAGTTGATCTGTTTACAAATTATGAGATCATTTAGTGTCGGCAGACCTGAAACGAAAATTTATTGTCGGTAGACTTGACAGAAATTTAAATTTATACGCAAAAATAAACTATCAATTACTTATCCTTCAATGACAGTAAATTTTTCTAACAACTATAATTTTTTAAACGAAAACATCGGGCGAAATTGCCTTTGTTCCTTTGTAAAGAAGTTCATCAGTTGTGTTATCCGCAAGCTAGACATGATTTAACTTGCAGGATTTCCCGTTTGGAATTCTGTGCTGGAGGTTGTTCATGCTTTGTAAACAACGGCTGCAGACCGCTGACCGTTGCTACTGACAGGTGCAATTATCAGCTTTCCGCGTCTTTTTTGTCGTACCCAGTGCACCATTAGACAAATGAACGCGGACAACAACAAGGTGGCGACGACAGCGATCCAAATGCCGTGTTTTGAGATTATCACGGACATGTTTCCTTTGTTATCATGGCGAGTATTTTTCTGAGCTCCCTCTGTATGTGGGGCCTTGCTGCTAAGCTCTGCGTCAGTTGATATGGTCGTGTTCGAAGGCAAAGTCGAGGCTTGTGTTTTATTTTCTCTCAGGCGAAACTCGGCCAAACTTTCGTGGACATGATCCCCATTGCCATCGTCTCCGCCCGAATTCTGAGTGGGTCTGCTTGCGTTACTTTGGGTCGGCGGCAGAGGTCGTCGCGTACCGCGATGACTGTTGGGTATGATTGGAAATCCCAGATGATCTAGCGTAACATCGCTTCTGTTTCCCCTTAACATCTTCTCCATTTGAACCTCTCTTAGTCCTGTTAAGTTCAAGGCAGGTCCACCAGTTGGCCATGAGGTGTTTCTTCGTCTTGTTGGCCAGTCAAAGACGGGACGGCGCGTCAAAGTTGTAGCTACTGGGGGGACTCCCGTGGCAGTTAAGTTTTGCACTTTAGTCACGTTAGGCGAAGTATTGTTGTGGGACACGTCACGCTTTATTCGGTGCACGTGATTAATCTTCCAGCAAACTAAGAAGATGATCAAAAAAATGTTAATTATGAGGCAAGAAAACACTTTGAAGAGGTGTTTGATTGATCAGCGGTAGATTAGGCGACAGGAGACACACACGATGTTTTTGAAGGACACTTAAAATCTTTTAATAGAAAGAAATCCATTGAGCTTATGCAACATGGAAAATAATTCAAACAACATTTATCCAAAATAACTAATTGTATACAAAAGTAAGCTACTTAAAATAAGGATTTATTTGTTGAAAAACAAAGGAGGAGAGAGTCATGTTCGAAACAGACTCATTTTGGTTTCGAAAATGTCGTTAAAAGGTGACTCCCGCGCAAAAAAGCGGAAGTCATTTTAAAAACGACAAAGAACGAAAACTAACAAAAAAGTTGTGTTAGTCAGTGAACATTTCGTGACTGCATGCTTGTTGTAACTCCATTTTCTAATTCCGAAAGAAAGCAAAAACACAAAACTAGGCTTCGAAAAGATCCGATTACCTAAGTTTAAGATCACGCCTTCGATGTCACTGTTTACATAAACGAACAGTCGATAACCATGTTGTTTTTTAATATCAAGTTCTGTAGTTTGAGCTCCTAAAATGGATTTTTTTTGGTGGATGGTTTACTTTGGGTTTTACTGATATCAATTATTTATTGACACATCTGTCCAAATCTGAGCTTGCAAACTCTTTGCAAAGGCTAATCAGATACACCCAGCGACTCTGATCCTTAATCACGTGCTCATCCCATTAGTAGAACACGAAAAGCGTGCATCTCTAGATGTCTTTCATTTTTGAGACCAGTCACGAGGCAGTGGCGGATCCAGACTTTGAGCTAAGGGGGGCCCCGGTTTTGTTTTACTTGCCCTGTCGGCTTTTCTTCCTTCAGTCATTTCTTCTTTCTTCACCCAAAATAAGAGGAGGGGGGGGGCCCGGGCCCCCCGGCCCCTCCCCTAGATCCGCCACTGCGAGGCCTATAAAACGAAACGACTTCACCAAACTTGATTTTAAAAGAGACAATACTTTTCTAAAAGAGGGAATGAATGTTCATAATTGTGTCGAAATTCAGACAACAATTGGCAGAACTAGAAGTTATATTTCGTCATAGTTAATGATCAGACTAGAATATGGCGACAAAGGTACCTATTAAATACGGTGTTAATAACAATGAAGAAACGAAACAAAAAATGTATTATTAGCAGACAATGGAAAATTTTGAATTTTGTTATTTTCGTCCCAGTAAGAACAAAATGACCAAACATTATATTTTCGTGTTTCAAGACCGCATTGCAAACCACAAAAGTTCGAAACACTCGGCCGAATGTAGCCATAACAAGTTTCGCGCTGTCAAAGATTATGCCGAGAAAAAAAAGAGAAAGAATTACTGTCACAAAGACACAAAGATGAAATCAAATTAAAAGAGTTCCGACATTGAAAAAAATCAGCATACAAAAGAAATTCGAAATCTTTGTTTGGAAACCTTTGAACTTTCATGTTTCATAAAAAAATCTTTGCTCCTTTTCTTATGCTGTGCCAAACTTAAATGAGCGATTTAATTTTGTCCGAAGAAGTTTGTTGTTTTTGCAAACAGCGAAAGTGGGGAGTTTTAGGTCACGTCGCGACAGCAAAAGTGTTAATATTTGAACCTTCTTTCTCCGCGACCGCTGCTAGGTAACAGCAATGAAGAAACTACAGCCGGACATGCATATAAGACGTGTCGGCACGGATTGGAAACAAGACAAATTGAGCAATTTCTTAAGATTGATCGTTGAGGATTATTGTGTCTACCACAACCGTATTTCTTTTGTATTCCAGGAAATTCCTGATTACCTTCACTAGGACGAGCACAATGGCTTACAAAGCCCAGCGTGTTAATCAGGGACAAATAAACCTTTCTCTATTAAAACAATAACAGCATATGTAAGTCATATCGATTTGTTTTTTAGCTCAAATTTTCGCTGATTTTCATGTTGCAAGCAGTCAAAAACATTTGACCTGCAGTCTAGGTGTGATTAAATTTCGTAATGGCACCAAAACCTGCCGATGTACGTCCTACAATCTGTTGGTATAGTTGCCAAAGTAAACTTTTGAAGTAATAGAACTTGTTCGCCAAGGCGTTTTTTCTTTTACCGTGTTGCGCACACGAAGAAAGGAAAACATTCGTCGGCATCGACGGATCAAAAAGTCAAGAGTTTCTCAATTGGCGCGCAGATTCATCCGTCTTCTTCGTCTCGTTTCCCCCATTAAGAAACTCGTTACAAATGTTTTCTTTCTGTTCAAAGTATTTTAGTTATATATACAGCAATATGCGGTTATTTGTAAGTGACTCCAATTCACTGCTAAGTGATTTACATCCTCTAAAGATCTCTAACAGTCTGAGCACCACTTTAACACAACTCCATCGCCAGCGAAGAGAGGGCTGGGTGAGCATTTTAAGTCTATTGAAAGTTGACGCAACTACTTATTTTGACATTACCCGCAATGGGAGAGTAATTCGAAGGGTGAGAGAACGACAAAAAACTCTAGACTCAAAAGATTTAAGTCCGTCAATAACGGAAAAAAAAGCGTTTCTGTTACGATGCGCGGGGTGTCATGAACAAAGCTAATTAGAAATTTCCTTTTCACTCCACGAGTTGAGAGTTCTAGTCAAAACATCGGACGTCGTTTGCACGAACCTTGTTTTTGTCCTTGCTGCTTCAGGCTGGCTGCGGCTTCGGACGGCAGGAAGAGCAAACAAAGAACACAAGCTAAGACCAGGGAACTGATGGCTTTCATCTTCACGATGCAACGTCCTTAGGTGTTGTGGAATACTTCGTGTGCAGGAAACGCCTTGTAGTAAAACTAACCAGAGGCTCTGACACCTGATAGAGGCAGTTCTATCTCTGGCGCGAGTTACGACAAAACTGACTCATTTACACTCAAGCTGTGATTGAAGTCCAAATTACTGCCTGCAAAGGCCGCAAAGTATCTTGATTGACAGTACGTCACTGATTTCTGACGCAAGAGTTTCTTGGCCACAGTTGCCCATGACCACCACTGAAGATAGAAACCTGTTTGATAAGGTCAACCGATGATAGACTAGTATACAAGATGTGATATTTCTTGAACGACAAGATATATCCTTCAATGAGACCTGTGTATGGGTCCAATTTACACGGGCTTCTGTTGCGGTTAATAAGCACAGGTACATTTACATACCTCCCAGGTGCGTTCGTTAACTACCAGCCAAACCAAGGTAATTGGTGCTTAGAATGAACCTTCGATAGATTTTAGTGGAAACGACGAAAATGAAAGTACAAAATGATATCATGTTTTATAACTTGGGGGTGAAGTTGTCTTGCATGACAGGACACAGTAATGGTAAAGCTCTCGCCCTCTCGACTTCTCCTTTAAGGAAAGACATATTTCGTTTGTGGCCGGCACGAAATCTTGGACGTAAAAATTTGATTTGGTGTATCGTTATTAAGTTTTTCTAGTTCAAGGTCGTGTTTTGTGATGATCTGGGCGGGCGCGGGTTGTTTGAAAGCTGGTTAACTCTAACCCAGGATTAACAGTTAACCAAAGTATTAATTTTTCTTGTATAAAAACGTTTTTCGATTCAAATATTTTATGTAGTTTGAGATTACTCAAGCCCAAAACTGAAGGACAAACAATTTAAACAGAAAATCTCACCAAAAGAAATAACAATACTAAAATCAAAATTCTTGCTAATCCTGGGTTAGCTTAATTGGGCTTTGAACTGAACCCGGCCTAAAACAGCCTGAACTCGCCAGAAAGGTCAATTTGGAATGTGACTTGCACTTTTATGCGGCAAGTTGAACGTAAAGACTGCAAAATGACTATATCATGTAATTGACGAGACCCAAAATTGCTGACTTTTATTATCCAACTCCGCTCCGTACTCTGTGAGGTAACTGATACCGGCAACGAGCGAGTACATAGATATCACCCGATATTCAATTTATACCGTGAGAAACCAGTTATTGTAAACAGATTTCGAACGGCCCATGATCAATAACTACAGTATCCTTTTGCGTAAAAAAAAAATAATTGGACCTTTCTGTCGCCATATGCAGTGTCAAGAAAGAGCCACCATATCTGCTTGTTATGTGCGACTTCCTGTGTCCTCAATTTCGCAATTTGGCGGCTTTGCTTGCCTTGCGCAATTAATATAGTGCGTCTTTAATTTGAAATTAACGACAATCTCCACGAAAGAAAAACCATTTCTAGGGGCTTAGTGCATTCTGAAGTACTTTATATAACTACAATCAGTTCGCGAAGTTCAGCAGGTCCTAAATCCTTCATGCTTCTTGCATGAAAGTTTTGCAAATCCAGAATTTAGCCAGAACTCAACTAGGAGTCAACGGCCCCCTTTCTTCAGTTATTTTAGAGGTAGTTCTTATGTAAAGGTTGTGGCAAAAAGGCAAGTGCAACAATAACAAACACAGCTAAAGACGATCTAGAGGGAAGTAGATAGGTAATCCCTTGTCAAGGACTGAGTGTAAAAGTTGCTTCTAAAAGAATATCATTGACTCCCTCGTATTCCCCTCTGGTACTGAACTTCTGTTGATAACTTTTCCCGTTATTTTTTGGCATATTTTGCAATAAACAGACTGAAATGCCTCAAAAGATATATTCCATGGCAAGTCCATGGTCCACCTGTTTCCCTTTTAAAGAAAACAGTAAAAGCCCGGGCCTTGTAAGAGCCTACATCCTTTTTAAAGCGTGGCAAAATGGGGTTTTGTATTTTGGGATAGTTATTGACAATTCAGGCTAAGTAGGTTCTTAATTTTCTACGAAGGGAATGTAGTTGTTTGATTACCAGGAAAATAAATAATCTTGTGTTTGGTCCTTAATTATACAGCATACATTATGGTAAGCCTAGCAAAACTGATTACAGAGTGTGTTATGTAGTGTTGCCTCTATACAAGAGTTCATAATTTAACTTTAACACACATATAAGAACCAGCTTGATCTTGCTTGAGTAAACAGGTTTTTATATTTTTGGGTTTTAAAATGCTAAATTTCTGCCAGCAGGTTCTTAATCTGCTAGATTCTTACACGTGGGGTTCTACTGTTTTTGAATAGCACTGTTTTCATTTACACAGTTGAACTTTGATTGAGGCCATACGAGGTGAAGAAGACACCAGGAGATATAAGATGGCGTTGAAAGATGAAAACTAAATCATTAATGAAAGAGGTGGTTTGTATTAAGCCTTAAAGAACCAACTCTATTTGTAATTCATTCGTTGATAAATTCCTTCTTTGACAACATGTTTAAGAGTAGTTTCTTTCATGTTTCCATCTTAGAATGTTAATCGTTTAATGTCAGACAATACACTCAGTTTAAAATCTGATCTATCTTCTTTCGCTTGCTTTTGGAATCTTTTGGTTGCCGGAAATAGTTGTAACCAAATATCAAAATTATCAATACCAGTAACAAAACTGAAGTGCTACAAAACACATTTCAGTAATGACTATTTTTTGGCAAAAAGTTTCTTAAACCGATTTCTGTCAACCGTTTTGAAAAAGTGACAAAAGTTTCGTCAATGGAAACGAGAGAACAGAGCAAATACTTTCAAAAACAAAAATGTTGTGTTTGAATCCAGCCAAGTGACCTTGATTTTAAAAACATAGACACGCAACGGTTAATTAATAAATGAATCGGTACGGTCATCAATCAATAAGAATTCCCTCATAATCTTAGAGAACAAATTATCATACTTTAAGTGGAATGTGTTGATCGTCCGTTCCGCTAATGAGCCAGTTGGTCCGATAGACTTTTTCTTCCAATTATTGCTGCAAAAAAAGTTTCCTTTTTCTCTTGCACAGAAATTTCTTGTGTTTGTCTTGTGCTAGGCGAAAGCGAAGAAACGCTTTTGTTGTTAAATCAACTTGTGTGACCTATGGATATCATTTTCACTTAACATGAACGGGTTATTACGGTCAGGATCTCACGGGAGGCTTGAAAGCAATTCTGGGTCCAAAATAACCGTTATTGGTGACACGATACAGCAAGACTGCGGCTCATCGGAACATCTGTTCATTTTGTTGATAAGGGTAAACAGAGGCAGACAAACGGGGAAGGGGAAAGAGGGGGGGGGGGGGGGGACCAACGGGGATTCACGCTGTACATACGAATACGTAGGAAGGTATAGGGCGTCGAGAGTATGTAAAAAAGCACAACAACGGAAAAAAATCCTGCAAAATGTAGTAAATACTAAAGTTAAATTATGAAAAACTGCAGGTGGCGGGTAGGAAACAGGACTTCCGAGTTCCCACTTCCCTCATTTCTCCGCTCCCGTGGGGAAGTGCACAAATGCCGCGGGAGATCTGGCCTCGTCATGATTCCCGCAGATTACGTAATCAGCAACTTTATGTAAAACACTTTTTAATGAGATTTAACTAACAAGAACTCAACTAATTGTTTTCGAGTTTACTTTCCTTAAAATTAAGAGCGTTGGAAAGACAACCATCATCTCTTGGATTTCAAGTTCTTGTGTGGCATAAAATTTGTGGCGTTCTAATTCTTGCAATTTTTTTTTTTTTTTTTTTTTTTTGCGGGCGTGTTCACGATCTGTAAAATATGTAACCGCAAAAAAATCCTAAAGTCGAAGCACGTCAACACGGCAACGAAGACGGTTTTGATTACTTGGATAATACATTATTTTTACTGATGTATATAATAGAAATCGAATAGAGCTTTTTACGTCACTAGCAGAGCTGTTATTGTGATTCCCGCAGATTACGTAATCAGCAACTTTATGTAAAACACTTTTTAATGAGATTTAACTAACAAGAACTCAACTAATTGTTTTCGAGTTTACTTTCCTTAAAATTAAGAGCGTTGGAAAGACAACCATCATCTCTTGGATTTCAAGTTCTTGTGTGGCATAAAATTTGTGGCGTTCTAATTCTTGCAATTTTTTTTTTTTTTTTTTTTTTTTGCGGGCGTGTTCACGATCTGTAAAATATGTAACCGCAAAAAAATCCTAAAGTCGAAGCACGTCAACACGGCAACGAAGACGGTTTTGATTACTTGGATAATACATTATTTTTACTGATGTATATAATAGAAATCGAATAGAGCTTTTTACGTCACTAGCAGAGCTGTTATTGTGATTCCCGCAGATTACGTAATCAGCAACTTTATGTAAAACACTTTTTAATGAGATTTAACTAACAAGAACTCAACTAATTGTTTTCGAGTTTACTTTCCTTAAAATTAAGAGCGTTGGAAAGACAACCATCATCTCTTGGATTTCAAGTTCTTGTGTGGCATAAAATTTGTGGCGTTCTAATTCTTGCAATTTTTTTTTTTTTTTTTTTTTTTGCGGGCGTGTTCACGATCTGTAAAATATGTAACCGCAAAAAAATCCTAAAGTCGAAGCACGTCAACACGGCAACGAAGACGGTTTTGATTACTTGGATAATACATTATTTTTACTGATGTATATAATAGAAATCGAATAGAGCTTTTTACGTCACTAGCAGAGCTGTTATTAATCAAGCGGAGATTTTCTTCAGTTGCTATAACCCCTATTGACGTACCAGAAATCCACAACAACATTACGTTGTATTAAGAAAATTAAGAAAATGTTGTAATTCCAGTTGCACCCAGTTTGCTAAAAGTAAACCGCAAAACTCCATTCTCTGCATGAAGAACCAAAAACCAGCTTCTCTAAATTGCAGCAATTACTGAGATCCCGCAACCACAAACATTAATCCGCAAATTTTAACACGTCCAAATACTATGCGCCACACACAGCTACCATGCACTAACCTAGATTCTTAGCTCTTGATTCTCTACAAGACCCACAGAGGCGACTTGTTCATCTCACAGATCTTTTCGTCAAATGCAACATTATTTTCAAAGGAATCCAGAGCAAAACACGTATCACATGATGAGGGTATTTATTTCCTTGGGTGGCAGAATTACAGAAGGAATTACGTTTGATATACCGTCTAAATATATCTATAAAACATATCCACTTCCACAGTTAATTGGGTTCACCTTTGGATTTTCCTCCAGGCATCAGCAGGTTTCCTTCCGCTTGTTTACATTGGGCCGTAAGTGGACAAGTAATGTATTAAATAATATTTACTTTTCAATTACAGTGGAAGTTCTCGTAAGCGGACACCCACGGGACGCGAAAAAGCTCTCGGCGTAACTGGAGCTGGCCGCTTACGAGAATAGTTCTCGTAAGCGGCCACTAGAGTTGTAAGGGAAAGATGGCCGCCTAAGGGAGTTTGTCGAGCTTACAATAAGCATTGAGAATGCAAAAATACCACCAAATAATGATGTTTTTGGTTTTATTGCCTTGTGCAATGCCGCGATAATGGCGATAACTGCATGTATACAGTACTGTGTACTGCAGTACTAGGAGTGACCCTGAGTGTTTTTTTATTTAAAAATACTGAATCATAATTGAGCCAGCATTGACATTAGCATTAATAGTCTCACTGTAACAAAAAGCAGTGATGCAGTTCACAAATATTTACAAGTATCCTTCAAAGTCAGGCCTAATTTCTTTCATGTGTCCGCTCAGGGGAGGTTAAAAACAAAGGAAAAGTCTAGATCGTAAATTCTTCAAGTGTACGCGGCCGCTTACGGGAATGAATAAATACAGAGTTTGTGTGGGAGTTCAAACGGGGTTTTGTGAAGCCGGTCGTTAGAAGAGCTGTCCACTTACGAAATTGTCCGTTAAGAGAGCTTCCATTGTATCTTACTATGTAGCTACGACACCTCACGTAACTTTTGCTATAAATACTGGCGTTTTCCCTTCGATAAACCTGAAGAAGACTGGTATTGGCCAGCCGAAATATTGCAAAACAATTACGCCCTTTTACACGTTGTTGGGGAGGCGCGGTGGCCTCTGAACTTAGTTTTTAAATTATGTTCTTTTAGAAAACGGTCTTAAGAAAATACGCGCGCTGATCGGTTAAAAAATCGTGTTTCTATTAAACAATTAGATTATGAGCTCGAGATTTCTATCGCGTGATAGTTGACGAGGGCGCAGACCGAGTCAACTATCACGCATAGAAATCGAGAGCGAATAATCTAATTGTTTTTGTATAAATCTACTAGTCGTTCAAAACTCTATCTAAATCCTCTTCACAGACACTTCGAAAACGCCAAGAAGCGCCGTCATTTTGTTAACAAGGGTACACTGCTACGCTACTCACTATCTATCACAGAATAGATAGTGGATAGCGTAGCCCATCAGAGGACGGCATTCGTGATAGAGCGCTAGTAGATTTATACTAAAACTCGATAGGAACACGGTGCGTGTTTTTCTATTTCTTAAATATTGGTTTTATTTTAGATTTTAATTTAGGTCTTAAAATACTTATAATAAGTCTTTTATAATTCTTAATCGAGGGCCACAGGTTTATTAGTTGTTTTAACTATTAAGTGTAAACACTCTCTAGGTAAAGTTTGATTGATTGATTGATTGATTGATGGGTTCGGATCGAGCGGTCCACGCTCGACTATGCAAATTAGGCGATACTGGTTTAAACAAGGATTTATCTGCAAATACATGAATGGTCATCGTAGTTATGTACTCAACTTAAAGGAGTTGAGTCATTTAGTTTAGCCACGTACAAAATTACCTTTACTGAATTGGAAGAAACCTTAAATAGTAGTTTACCAAGATAGAAAATCACCGAAGAGATAATAATAGACCATAAAGGAAAAAGGATGGTTAAGGATGGAGAAGAGTAACACGGATTAAAAACAACGAACTTGAAACTGTTAGGTGTAACTTTTCAAGATTCAGAAACCTTGACATAGCTCCTTTAAGAGCTTTTGAGATCTTTATCATATTCAAAGATTTCCCCATCTACACGTGGTCCACCATAGTGTGACGTCATCGAGATGTTCTTGCGTCACAAAGAATCCAGGAGAAAAGCAGAGACAACACGGTTAAGCACAGCATTACCTGAAACCGAAACAATCAGACTAATAAACAAACTATAACGATCATGGCAGGGAGACATGAACAGTGAATAGTTTTTAGCACGAACACACACTTGAACTACCTAGGACTGCGTGTAAGCTTTAGTGGTGTCTCACTGAGTAGCTAATCCAGAGGTCATTTCTAAAGACCGAGCTGTTCAGAAGCGGGATTGAGCTGATCCAGGATTAGATTCAAATCCAGTTTTCCTTTAAGTTGACATTGACAATTTCTCTCAGTGTTTGTTGTCTAACTTTAGGCAATGTCGAATTGTTATTAATAAATACAAATTAGCTAATTTAAGAAATCTTTGAGATAACAGACATAACCACTTTGTTTCACTTTTAATCCTAGATAAGTCTACATTTTGATTTCAGTTTTGCAAATTTTGAAGTGAGTTGTTCTGTTTATACTTTGTCCCATCTAGTTTTGAATCTGGCAGATCTCAAACCCTACAAAACTGGCCGAAGAAGCCGGTAATAATTACAGTCTCGAATAACTTCGAATGCATGGTTCGGTTTTCGAACGAGCTGTTTTGAAGAAGCGCAGGATCTTATATGTTCTCTTGCCGAGGGCGGGAGCAAAATAAAACCACAGGGGGCGGCGGGACGCTTGAAAGAACGCGAACGCTAGAGTAGAGACAGTCTAAAAATATCATACTTACCACGAGATGCCCATAAGGATTCACGGAATCAAAATTAAATCTGGCCAGCACAGCATTACCATCTGTACTGATACAGTTCAATTTAGACTCGTAATCACAATTCAGATGAACATCTTTTAACAAGACTTTCGTGATGGCTGAGTAGCCATAGAACTGTGGATTGACGTAGAATAGTAAATTATATCTGAAAAAAAGAAACGAGCAGTTTGTTACTACCATTCAGTTCTGAGAGTTTCCATTCTCTTTAAGGGTCTGCACAGACTATACAGTTGGCCAGAGTAGGGACTCAAGGTATCGGTAACTAAATTTGTTTTTGTGATATCACGGGGGTAACTAGCATTCACTGCGCATGCCACAGTATAAGAAATCGCCGTCCAAAAATCACTGAAGATGGCTCAGTTTTTGACTAATGAATCACAGACAAGGACAAATTAGTTGTCAACAAATGTATCAACATCGAAAGTAGTTTTTATTGTTACATAAACAAAACTATACATTTGTTTATGATTTCTATATTTACAGGTTGCTTTACACACTGGCTCTTTAGCTATTGACAACTTTCTGTTATCGACAACTAGTTATAACTCTCGTTTCTTTAAAAAACCCTCTCTATTCCTTCGAGACCCCAAGGCAGAGTTCAAAAGAGGCTAACGAAATCGTCCAATAAATAAACAAACAAACAAACAAACAGGAAAAGAAAGTTGGCGATTTTCATCTAAATATAATTGATAACCAACAAAAAAACGCGCTATAGGCATTGTATAGAATAGATACTCACCCTATCGGCATCTGATCTCGCGTGACAATGAACCCGCCAGAGAACCCTGCTAATATGGCTATAACGAGGCCTGCGTGACAAGCGTTACTTGGTGTAACGTAAGTGACCATCATGTACAACGCTATCCATGTTTGGTTTAACACCAGTGAAACGACAGTCACCAGGAAAAATCGCCACCAGTTATATGACGTTATTACCATGAAGTATGTTTGAACTGAGTTCGCGAGCACTGGTAACAGACAGGCAGCGGATGTGCTCAGAAATGTTTGTATCACGTGTTCATAGGAGTAACCGACATCTAGTGAAGATTCCACGCGACAGATCTGTTAAATTGATGATACAAATAACTTGTAATCGTTGACTTAAGATTTTTGCTCCGAGTAAACCACAAATGGAAATAAATTCAATGTTAACACAGCCACTACAGTACTAACAGGCCATTCCCTAGTTGCCTTTTGCCTCTGTGACAAACCTTCGTGCGAAACCATTCATATGAAAATGTGGTCTCCCTACAGGTTCATTTCATGTAAATCAAACTCCTTTCCATATGAAAGGTTTTGCATGAAGACTCGCTTGAAACAGAAGCACAAGGTAACTCGGAAATGGCCTATTTGAAAGCGTGTTCTTTTTTTTTTTCACTTACGTCCAGGCTCCTATTGATATGGTTCAGTACAACCGAGCTTAGAAAGAGTAGACTGGGGATAGACGCGCCACAGTAAGCCGTGATTATCTGCAAATGCGTCTCTGCTTGCCAGTAGATAATGCCAGCGGTTAATCCAAATACGGAGAACATGATTGGCAGATAAACTGCCTGACCCAGGGTGGACGATAACGAGGCTCTGTAGTCTATTACAAACAACCTGGTAAGGAGTCCACCATGATCCAAACTGCAAACAAGAAACTTCATTAGGAATTTATGAAGTACAAGCCAAGGCTTAGCGAGACTATATAAAATGTCAAAACGCTTGTTATAAAATGCTTCATGTCGATATACCTGTTCTGCGATCCTGGTAAAGTATGTTTCTCTCTTGTGTTCGAGTGCACGACGTCTTTTACGGCTGGTTCGAATTGCCTTTGTACTATCATCGCATCTTTTAGCCTCTTGTTTTGAAGGATATCTAAAATAATGTCTTTAAAAGGTTGAAAAGTCATCATGACGGTCAGTTTATACGCCAGAATCCTTCCACAGCTCGTTGAGCGAGTGTTGAGAGAGAATAAATAAAAGAGATGCTCGTAGTAGCGAACGTCAAATGCATACAAAATCGGCCTAAATTTACTAAGGAAGCGAACAAAATAGTTCATTCAGTGTTTTAAAGATCAGCTGGACCAGGTTGTTCCAAAGCCGAAAATGCAAACCCAGGATTAAAAGTTAACCGAAGTATTAAATTTTCTTGAATAAAATTGTTTTTGCCTGCTTATGTTTTGATTCGTTTGAAATTACTCTAGCTCAAAACTGAAGCACAAACGATAGAAACAGCAATCGTCATCGAAGATTTACAAAACTGAAATCAAAATTCTCACTAATTCTGGGTTAGCTTAATCAGGCTTTGAACAACCGTTGCGTTACTCGTAATTTAAATAAACCACAACCCGTTCAAACTCACATGAACTTAATATTGAGAGATTTTGAGAGTTTTTGTTGGAAACTGAATAACTGAAAACAATAAAGACAACAAACTTAAACATCAAGGCACCTTCCAATTCTGCAGCTTTCTCGTTTTTATCCGTCACTAGGCTGTAGCAATCTGAAAGTCTTGAAGGCGCTCCCTTGTACAAGACCTAAAGGATTAAATTCGAAGTTAAACTTAGGGAGGGATAATAATTTAATTTAGAGCGAAAAAATTCTGACAGTACTATGACTACGATATAATCATACTGGCTTCGGTCTTTCAGAAACCGAATATAACGCCCTTAAACAAGTCCCGCGGTACTGAAAGGAGTGTAGCCCAGCCACTTTCACACCCAACCGCCAGTCATTCATCGAATAATAAACAGCTGTCAGATAACCTGTGCATCCTCTATAACAGTTCGTAATAAGCTGTGTTTCATTTATGCTACGCTAAGGCCCTTCAGTATGTTACACCACATTGTTGTTAAACGTTAGAACTTCTGAGAACTATACTCAAATTGCTAGAGAGACCGGACAAACCATACCCTATTTCAAACCAAAATGTTCAAAATTTTTACTGTTTCAGACCAAAACGGCTCAAAAATCACAGCCCTTCAGTTAGACGGTGAACATACGTACATAGTATATAATTAATATAACTGGAGGACACGCGTGAGTTTGAAGGACGCTAGACTACACGAACAACGTGTGTGACTGCGAAAGTAGGAGTTTGAATTTTGCGCACGGAAGGTGTGAAATCTGTTAGCAACCAAGCCTCTTCCGGGCGTCCAGTTAGTTGGAGCGCAGCGCGAAGAATCGGCAAAGCAAAATAAAGGAGACAGACTAGACGCGTGGAGGAAGCCATTAGGTAAAATTCCCTTTATGCCAGGTGTCGGTCTTAAAATTATTTGGTGTCAGAGCAAGAACAGGCCCGAGTCTACCCTTCTCGCTCACCTGTTTATCAGACAGTAGAACCAACTGATTGAAGAGTTCAGCGGTTTTCCCCGGTAGGGCTTGTGTGGTGATAATCACCAAGTGTCCATTCTTACAAAGTCCTTTTAGAACGTTCAACATTTCCATGGAAGACGCGGAATCCAGACCTGAAATGACATCCACCGCAAAACTGTAATGTCTTGTAAAAACTCTGAAAATCTATTTACATCGTTTGATTCTGTATAACCGTACTCGACAGTCGTGCAAAAATCTTGTTAAAACAAGAAACCTATAGAGAGTTAGATGGGAATAGCATCCAACGAGACTTTTCTCTGAGCTCCTTTGAGACCCATCGACTATCATACCCGCCCGTCAAAATAAGAAACCTCTTTCGTCGATTTTTAGCAAAATCTGAGGAAACTCGCTTGAAATTTGATTGGAGGGCTCGTGTGCGGCTGAGAGGAATCAAACGAGGACAGTCATCAACCCTAGTCAATTCTCACTTCATTTTTTGCCTCTACTGACACTTTCAAAGATGTTCGTTAAAAGTTGTTAATTAAAGAGAAAATAATCAATAGTGAAAGGGGGTAAAAATTGAGAATGGCGAAAGAGTCATACCTAGCTCCCACGCGGTTATAATCTTACCATACCTGTGATTGGTTCGTCTAAGAAAATGGCGAGAGGTCTGGTAATGACCTGCAAAGCCAGGCACAAAAGGCGTTTCTGAAAAGAGAGAACAAAAAAGATCTCGAATAAAAAAACTGAGCTATTCAAAAACAAAAACAATGCATATTTGTCCTCTTCATGCTTACAGATGAGAGACGTAAATTGATTCTGGGTTTATTGTTTGCAGGTAGAGCGAGTACAGCTCCTTAGAAATATGTTAGTCGTGCTAAGTGACTGGGCCATGCGAAAAAAAAGTAAGGAAAAAAACTGGGGAAGAAATAGGACATACAAGCGTACAAACAAGCACAATTAATGAAAGTGAAGAATGATCATCGCAGTTAATTTTCCAATTTAAGCAATTGGAAAGAAGAAGCCTGAAAAAATCAGGGCTTCAACGGGATTCGAACCCGTGACCTCCGCGATACCGGTGCGATGCTCTACCAACTGAGCTATGAAGCCACACATTGGGACCGAGGTCAATTAGTTGAGTTCATATCTTCCCGTGAGGAGTGAAATGATGTGAAGTTTATATGAAATAATTCATATATGAACTGCGGTTGTAGATGAAAGTGAAGAATGATCATCGCAGTTAATTTTCCAATTTTCTTCTTTCCAATTGCTTAAATTGGAAAATTAACTGCGATGATCATTCTTCACTTTCATCTACAACCGCAGTTCATATATGAATTATTTCATATAAACTTCACATCATTTCACTCCTCATGGGAAGATATGAACTCAACTAATTGACCTCGCTCCCAATGTGTGGCTTCATAGCTTCAGAGCATCGCACCGGTATCGCGGAGGTCACGGGTTCGAATCCCGTTGAAGCCCTGATTTTTTCAGGCTTCTTCTTTCCAATTGCTTAAATTGGAAAATTAACTGCGATGATCATTCTTCACTTTCATCTACAACCGCAGTTCATATATGAATCATTTCATATAAACTTCACATCAAGCACAATTAATAAAAAGTGGTCGAGGGCTGTGCACAGATTAACTAAAATTTCAAGTACATCGGTGTACCAGTCAATAGTTCGAAATGAGAGATCTGCGGGTCATTACCAGGCCTCTACAAGCAAAACTTAAAGTGCGTTACATAAGTCAACAAACCTGCAGCTCAGTGAAGTTCTTCTTCCATGACCCGCCAAATGTTCTGTCTGCTACAGAAGTGAGGTTCAGCTATGAAAATAACAGAACTACGCTCAAACATTTACTAACGGCCACCTCCCTACAACGGCACCTCTCTACAGCGGCCACATATTTTCGTCCGAATTGAGACATTTGTTGTTATTTTAACCTCCCATTAATGGCCACCTGTCCACAATGGCCAGTTAACTCTGATAGGGTGACCGTTGTAGAGAGATTCGACTGTAATTAGTTAAACGTTCTTCTGGGAGCTCTTTTTCTTTTTTTTTTTCTTTTTTTCTGCGAGCTCTTGCGCTTTAATTTTTCCATGGATGTAGTCGCTACTCTCTTCTCTTTAGATTGGCAAAAATATAAATAATGAACGAAACAATGGCTCTAGTACATGGGCGCTATATTTTTTTTTCCTAATCGCCCTCTGCGAAAGAAACCTACATGAGGCCGGCCCTTAAATGAATATCTTGTAGAACAGGATCCATGATGATAAACTCACCATTAATTTAATAGGACCTTCACATGCTACGTATGGGAGGCGCGGTGGCCGCATGGTTAGTGCGCTCGACTGCGGATCGAGCGGTCCGGGCTCGAGTCCTGGCCGGGGACATTGTGTTATGTCTTTGGGCAAGACACTTTACTCTCACAGTGCCTCTCTCCACCCAGGTGTATAAATGAGTACCGGCGAATTTAATGGTGGGGGTAGCCCTGTGATGGACTAGCATCCTATCCAGGAGGGAGTAGAAATACTCCTAGTCGCTTCATGCTGCTGAAACCGGGATAAGCTCTGGCCTGATGGGCCACTTGCCTCGTATACAGGCTTAACCTTACCTCGCATGCTACATACCTCCGAAATTATTTGCTCCACTCGTTCGAACTTCGCCGCTTTGTCCGTGGTTCTGGACATCCTCATGAAAGCAGCTAATATGAGATAATTCCTGACGGTAATTTCTCCGTAGTAAGGAAAAGTAAACTTGGACAGGAAACGAGTTTTACTCGCATAGCTAGCTTTGGCTTCATTTTGTCCGACACCGTTTACAAGCACGTGTTCCTTTGGAAAGAAAATTGCAAAGAATTATAGTGAAACGTGAAAAAGTCAGTATTCGATTCCTTTCCGTTTTCACTAAGGAGGAGAAATTTGAAAACGGGTTTTTCACTCTGAAAACGCATCAAATATTTTTCGTTCACATGACGCCGGAAAATTTGAAAACGCAACAATCACCGGCCATTTTGGATTTGTGTTTGAGGAAACTAGGTCAGGGAAATCACTTGATTATCGCTAGGCCATCGTTTTCCAAAAACTCCCTTTTCAAAATTTTTTCCGTCCACACGAAAACAAAAAGCCGCCGTTTTAAAATTCCTCCAGTTTGAAGAGCGTTTTCGAAAAGCTCCGTTTTCGTGACGGATTAGTGGACGGTAGGATTAACCGTAGAAATATAGCTGCGTTTTCAAATTTCTCCTACGTAGTGTGGACGCGGCGTTAAACACTACGCTTTTCTGAGCAGTACAACGGTTTTGCAAGTGCGTTTTAAATCTTAGTACGGCAAAGAAATGTACAAAGATTTATAACGCACGTGCACAGCTATGGTGACGTTCTCGTTGCCTTCGTCGTCGTGGTTTGCTTAAGTTCCCTATTCTTTCTGTTCTTCAAAGTCAAACTCCGTGTAGAAATTTTGCGCAATAAAATTCTCTACGTCGTATGTTCTAAGAAACGAGGTAAAATCCTAAAACTTCGCAGACTTGCAAAATGTTAGCCTAAAGATAAATTATACCCGAATAGTGTGACTTTTGACACGCCTGACGTAATTATCAAAACGCAACGTTGTCTTCTGTTTGGGTTCAATGTGAACTTACCTTGTTGCATCTACACATCAATCTTCCACTCAGAATCTTCAGCAATGTCGTTTTGCCCGCTCCCTGTTTTCCTACTATGGCGATAAATTCACCTTGTTTAAAACACAATGTTACATTGTGAATCCCTCGCGCGTAAATAGCTTTTCTTTTGTCCTTAATGTCTTGATCAACGCCTTGTTTCGGATGGGCAATATTGTGATTGTCCCTCCGTTCTTCAGACTCGCCTCTGTCTGCATGATTTTTGATTTTTTCCACCTCATCAGCATGATGCTTTTGCCGGAAAACCATCCGTAAATATTGCACCGTTCTATAAAATATCGTGTTATATCCTTTGGCCGTGTAGTCATCAGAAAGCTGATCTTCATTCTTCCTTGAATGCTCTTCAACGTTGTCTTGTGCCGTTTCTGGCACATCGTTGAAGCTTTGCGGATGTTTTCGATCTTCTGGTGACGAGTACAGCAGTGTTATTGCCTCATTAGCTTCATAAACGGACACCTGATAAAGTTAATGAAAACCCTGATGTCAACAAATGAGGCCTCGTCCACACTACGCCGGGCGAATTTGAAAACGCAGCTCCATTCCTACGGTTAGGCTTACAGTCCGCACTAATCCGTCACGAAAACGGAGCTTTTCGAAAACGCTCTTCAAACCGGAGGAATTTGAAAACGCCGGCTTTACGTTCTCGTGTGGATGGAAAACATTTTGGGGAGCTTTTCGAAAACGATGGCGTCACGGTGATCATATGATTTCCCTGACCGAGTTTTCCTCAAACACAAATCTAAAATGACCACTGATCGGTGCATTTTAAAATTTCTCCGGCCTTGTGTGGACGGAAAACATTTGATGCGTTTTCAGAGTGAAACCTCCGTTTTCAAAATCCTCCAGCGTAGTGTGGATGGGGCCTAAATTCTTAATGCTCACGATACATTGCTTCAGGAATTAGTTAGAAAGTATTATTTTAAATTTTTAAATCCATTCATCAGTATCCTCAGGCTCGTATTAATTGGTCTTTCCTTCCAAAATGTGATGTGTGCACCACAATATCTCCCGACAGTTTTTCCTCCCCGAAGTATCGACATGACACCAAATAGTTTTGCATTTCTTCAAGTAAATAGAGCAGTAAATACATGTACAAAAAAGTAGAACTCATAAAAACTTTTACCTGTGAATTTTTAATATGCTCTTCAAGGTAATGTCTCCGAGATCGTTTTAGAAGAGCTAACTGGGACACAAAACAGAACTTCAACACAACACACGCCACTGTGAACAACAGGGACATACACAAGACAACACCGTTGAGCACCTCGCCCCAGTCCGTGGCAGTGTCGACAAATTTGAGCATCTCTGGACACGTTGGATTGCACATTGCTCCAAGACAGCTGTCAGTCACTCTCACGGGTTGATCACGTGTCTTTGCCCATTTATGGAGAGTAGAGTGTAAAGTGATTGTCTCGTGTCCACGTCTTATTGCTGTAGATAACCATGTCCCAGGCCTTTTGGTCATACTAAAGAATTTTTTCGAAAACAGTAGGCAAATATAGCACTGGTCAAATGGACACTCTGTAAATCGTTTAAGCATACGAAGATTATGAAGTCCTAAACAGTTAGTTAATTGGACATTCAGCTCAGGTTTACTTACAAGAAGTTCGTCACGGAGCTACGGTCATATTGAAAGCCCTCCTATCACCCCCCCCCCCCCCCCCAAAAAAAAAAATGCATGGGGGTTGCTTATAGAGCTGTAGAAAGATTATTCTGGAAAAACCTTTGTCCTTGATTTAGTTCGAAAAAAACCCCAAAACCCAAAAGATTATCATATTATATCTTAGTGTGAAATTTCTGTCATCCCGCATCCCGCCTCCATTTTTACTCTTATCCCGCATCTTGCCAAACCTATGTTGGACCCTTTGTTATGGACAGCTACTTACCCAAATACGGCATTTCCTTGAGTGAACATTCTAGTGTAGTGTAGCACTCCATCCTGGTCTCGTAAACTTGACATACTAAAGAACGTGTGTTGAAAACACGCGGGGACAAAATAGCTGAAATTTGAAGATTTAATGGCAACCAAAGATTGATTCATAGCGCCTCCGTACAAATCAACCAGCGTAATTAAATCAGTTGCACCATTGTCCGCCACATTTTCTCTTTTGGAGAAACGCTCCACACTGTCGCCTATGATGTAGATATCAAACATACTGAACACGAAAAACGTTGGCACATTTGAAGGGTAGTATCCTCGGGTAAGCATACATAAAGCTGACAGACAGCACGGGTATCCTTCGGTAAAGTCTGCGCACGCGCGAGGTAACGGCTTGCCAACGTTGTAGAATTCCTCTGTAATCTTTGATGCGATGCTTTCTTGGAAGTTTATGAACCATCCACCATCGATGATCGCTGAAAGGTTTACATCTAAATTCCTAGACGACAGAAGGTCCTGTAACCACTGTACTTGATTGTAAGCGCCGACAGCGCCAGCGCTACTTCCAATCAAAACAATTTCGCGAGCACGGTCTAAGCCCTGCATTAGTAGGTCAAAAATAACGCTTTGAAATATAATTTTACCGCTGAAAACAAAATCATCTTCAGAGCTGTTGTTTTGGAAGCTTGATGCTTTTGTTTCTGTCCCAAGAAATGCATCACTGCTACAATAAGGAATCAAAACGCGAGAAAAGTCGTTAAATAATCCATTTTCGCTCTGAGAGGTCGACAGCAAATCTCTTCCCTTAATTGAGTCTGGCATGTGTTGCGAAGTCATTAAAACCTTTGTGTATTCGTTTCCAAATCTTGCAAGGCACTGAGCCTTCGTCAAACAGTAGGCCCCGCTCTCCAAAAATATGATCCACTTTGAAGTGCTCTGTACTCCCAAGAAAAAAACAGCAGAAGAACCATCGTTGCACAAGGCGTCTTTGTTGCTGAGCGTCTTCTTAAACATCGTGTCCGAACTGGAGACACCACAGTGAAACAATTGAAAAGATGAAAGCACAGCTGACAAGAACAGTCTTAACAACATCTCGACAAGGAGAAATTCCGGACGTTTTCTGTAACTCTAGGTGAAAACTTACAAGTATTGTCTAGTCTCATGGAGGAAGCTGAAAATGCTCGAGAAAACAACAGCAATCAACACAAGTTTACCGTTATGTTGGTTTTTACGAGATCAAAGCAAAAATAAGTGACTTATTCAATCTCAAAAATGTACCATAAAAGTGGCATTTAAGTTGCACTTAAGGCTTATCAATTATCTCCTCTTTCAATATTTATGCCCCCCGCTGGTTTTTTAGCAGGTTTATATGCTTTTAACATTCTCTTAGCTTGTCTTTGCGGGTGTCTAATTATATTCTAGAGAACTAAGTAATAAATAAAACGTTACCTAAAAGGTTCGTCATTAGTAAAAATTAGTAGATGTCAGGTTAAATTAGTTATCATTCTAACTGTGAAGATATTTGCAGTTTTGTAACGTCGTTACATAAATTCAGTAACTAAAGGAGGGCAAACATCGAGAGGAAAATCATGTCTCAAAACTAATAACTAGTTTTTTACTTTCGGGGAAACATGGCTAAAGAAATAATCGACCTATTTAACCTGACGTGAATTCAGTTAAACGTCTATATTCGTGTTCACTCAAAGGTTATTTGGTCAAAGATCCCATAATTTACTTAGTTATTAGACTGAATTATTCTTAAGTTTCTCGTTAAAGCGCAAACCGAACGAGCTATTTGCCAAACATTTTCTTGTTAACTCAGTCGTGAAGTTTATGGCTTTGGAAAAAAATCCACCTGTTAGAGGTCCTGTTCCATTAAAGCAACTGCAAACAAAGCCCGTGGCCTAAAGTCTTTGTTTCTCCTATGTGTGAAAGCCGAAAAAAGTCTAGGAAAAACGAGAAAGAACAAGAGAACGAAGCGGGCTTTTCGCAACGTGTCTTAACTCGCTATTTTCGTGCAAAAGAGATCATCTTACGAAACAAGGCAAAGGCATGAATGATCAACACAGTTATGTAAACAACTTTATTACGCAGTTGGGAAATTAACGCCTGAAAAATAATAAATTTATTTTCAGGCGTTATTTTCTCAATTGCTTAAGTTTGTGTACATAACTGCGTTGATCACTCATGTCTTTACATCTTTCTCCGCAGTTCAAATTTAAGATATTTCATATATACACTTGCACTCAAGAAACGATATTAAGATAACGCCAAAAGAATGTTTACATCTATAACAGCCGAAGACTTATCACAAACGTCGGCTTAGAAAAATATCTAGTTTGCCAGTGCCTTGGGGCATGTTACCATCATGTTTTTTTTTAATCTTACAGCATTGTCGCTTCTATTAATTATAATGACCAGTTCAACGGCAAATACCGTAAGTTTCCTATTAAATACATCTAGATAGGACATAAATGAAATGCTACCACCTAATAATATTTTCTCTGAATTAGCTTAGGTTTTAGTGAAAGTATGACGGGAAACGAAGGAAATGAAGCATTTTCAAGCCAGTACCCCCAGGGCATTTGACTAGTTCAGTCGCACTCCTATGAAGCGGCCACCCCTATTAGGCGGCCAATAATCGAAGTCCCGATGAGGACTTTTCTATTGTTTTTACCTCTGTTAAATGGTCAGCCCCCTTTAAGCGGTCGCTATCCATTTCCGTGACGGTGGCCGTTTAATAGTGTAGTTTGTCCCGGCGGTAGGGCATTTGTCAGCAGTGTAAATTTTTTTTCTTCACAGTCTTAATGAAAAGCAGTTTTTATGTTTTTGGGAATTTTTCTTCTTTGATTGTAGTTAGGAGGATAGGTAGCTGGTTGATTGTCATAAATAAACTGATGGAAATACCGTGTATAAATAAAGTTATCGTATCGTATCGTGTTTTGAAAAACCTAATTGTGGTCGCCCTCGGCCGGGTGGAGGGGGCATGGGCACAGCTGGAATTTACAGATGCATTTCTTCGCCTATCCTGCAAGCAGGCGTTTTTTTATTTTTTCTCTTTTTGGTGTCAAAAAAAAAAGAACGCCTGGTAGCAGGTTGTACTTCGCTGGACATTAGCCATCAATAAAACCCTCTCCGCTTCCATGAGGTAATAAATGAATTATTTCCATCTGTTTTTCAAGGCAGTTCATCAATAAAATCAACATCTTCCGTGTATATCTTTCAGTCTTTTGAACACTTTTACGGCTGTTTATAGTACTTTATACGTTGTTTGCAAGAAGAGGGCTCGCGATTACCCACCGCCCTACCCCTGTTGATTTTTTTTTTGACGTTCATGCTGCTGCGTTCCCGTGAACCTTTAGAAACCCATATCACCTTCATGCTTCCGCTTTGCAAAGGACTCTGCAATTTTGAATCAAACATCGAAGCATCTAAAGGTCAGAAACTTTATATTTGATTTTTTCGTTTCAGTAACTAATACCTCACACTTCTATTATAGGATTCTTGTCCCAATTCCTATTAATGTACTCTATGAGTTTGTGAGTTGTCGAGCGATGTGGTGAAATGCGACAAGAAAGCCTTCGAAATAATTTTAATATTCAAATAACCTGAAAAGGCACTTACGTAACGGTTGAAGTCTCTAGTACAATGGCTATTGGCTTCAGTTTACGTGTACAGTCGTACTTGATCAAATATTAGTTCTCAGTTTCGTGAACAGCACATGATATGCTTCACATGCACTGAAGGATTGAATTACACTTGAAGAATTAATATTGTGATCGTATCGTCAATCAGTAGACTTGCTGCAAGTCGACTTCATGAGTTTCAGGGTAAAATAGCTAAGCGAACGAAGAGAGCTGTGAGGTTCTAGGCCGCAAAGCAGCATTGTGGATGTCGCGAAGCGGTTCAGGGAAGAATAGCTAAGCGAGCGAAGGGAGCTGCGAGGTTTTAGGCCGCAAATAATCAAGACGAAGGACTTTTCTGAAAGTCTGGTCAGTCAACTGAAAATTAAAAAGCCTGAAAATCGAGTGACCTGGTACTTCCGAGTGAATTTTCTTCTTGTAAGTTACCGATAGATTCGGAAACATTGCCAAAAATCTGTTTAGTCTTCCGTCCGGCATTGTATTGCGTCACGCAATCTCCTGTGTGCTACTACGCAATATTTTTCGCGACCCCAGTCAGTAGAAACCAAATAGCTCTATAAATCAATGGTAACACACAGAGGCTCTCTCCGATTGTTTCTTTTGGGAAGGACGGCTGTCACACAGGATAGAATTGTCTCCATCGCCGTTGCCGATCAAAATAATCAACAACAGACTCTTCACGTCCGGCGTATCCCATTGGACAAAATCTCGCTAACTGCGATGGTGACAATTTGCTAACTACGGAGGAGTCGATTTTAAGATGTCAGACGGTTACTTGATAAAGTGCTGTACACCATAAACGGTACCAAAACATTACACTGACACCAGACATGTAATTTATGTTACAGGAAATGAAGTTGTTTTGTTCCATTGCGAAGTGAAAGTAACGCATTCCTGCACAGCGGTCTAGTAACACCAAATTTTCAACAGACGCGTTTTGAACGCGTTTAACGCGTATGGCAACCGTCCCAGATCCACATGAGGTACTTCGTTCAACAAAAGAAAAAGAAAATTTTCAACGTGTTACACGACTGTTAATAAGTGGAGGCACCATACTGCTGAGAGAGATTTTTGATGTGATTCACCCACCAAGTCATCTTCCCACGATACTGAAAAGTCCTGCCACAGAGAAACAACTCAGATCAGCAAAGCTTACCAAGCCACAGTGGGACTGTCTGTACCCTTCCCCTGGGGTGTACGGTACGTCAACCGATTTTGATGTTACTCTGCTGTTCAGGTTGCTGAGGACAATATGCAACCTCATCCCTCCTGCCACAGGCTGGGATGCCCTGCCAACAAGTACGGACCACAGTTTAGCTGCAGATTTGGTGAGAATTAAATATTACCGCAACTCAGTGTATGGCCATGTAAACCAACAGATGGAGATACCAGATGACGAGTTTCTGTCGCTTTGGAAAGAAATTAGCGAAACTCTTGTCAGAATTGCCCAACAAATCAGCCCTGCAAAGCAAAATGAATGACAGAAGGCCACAGATAACTTCTTAAAGGAGCCTCTGACCGTCGAGGATGAACGAAATGTACAGGAACTGCAAAGGTGGTACAAAAACGACACTGAAGTTAAACAATACATAGAGAAATTGCAAACCTCAACTGAACAAGGTATTGAACGTTTGGAGACAAGTTTACAAGATGTCCAGGGGAAACTACAAAGAGCAGTTCACGCAATAGAAAGCAAAGGTCAAAACCTAGAGGGTGCAATTCGACAGGGAGCCAAAGAAATCAAACAACTTGGAGGAGAATTAAAAAGCACAGCTCACGAGGTTCAGTGCCTAGTAAACGCAGTTCGAGAGAATACCCAAGACATCAAACAGAAACTGGGAGATGTTATGGAACAGGCGCACAGGAATAGGCTCTCAGCTAGAAGCTCACAAGTACCTGGAGGTCAGTTAATTATTTCTTCGTTGCTGGTAGAATGCTTGATCGTGTCATTCAAAAGGTTTTCCTTTATAGCAGTTCTTGTCTCACAGTCATTCTTCCTAAAACGAGGGGGAAATGAATTCAGCTGGCAAACCCAGATGGTTCTGTTATTAGGCTACCAGTAGTCCTTCTTTTGCTTAGTCCGTCAAAACGCGACCGTAAATACGCCGCGAGAAATAAATGGCCGCGCAAAATCCAGGAGACGAGAAGCGCGCTTCTCGTCCCCAGGGTTTCGCGCGGCCATTTTTCCTCGCGGTTTTCTCTCGCATCACGCACGACGGACTAAGCGAAGGACGAACTACTCGTAGTGTACTCTATTATGAGTAAGGCAGTCAAACGGGTTTTGTAGGAAAACAGAATCTCACACTTCCGATGGCCTGTTGTGAAAGTCAGCTGATGTCGATAATTCAATGAACTATTTCGTGATCCGTTTCATTTGTCTGTGAGACTGTGGTCTATTAGTCTACCAGCTATAATTATACCATACCTTTGCAAAAGTGTCTTAAGATCTTAAACGAGAAAGAACACTCTAGCAATAGGGAACACCAAACTACAAACAGTACAGATCAGAAAAAAGCGAACACAAATTCACGCGAATGACGCGGTTGCAAAAAACGTCAAAACCCAGGTGCGTCTAGAAAACGCGAATTAAAAAAACGATTGTAGAGCAGCACATAACTATAACAAAAACGCGTTCGAAAACGCATCTCCACGCGCGTTTCAAAAACGCGTTTACGCGAACAACCTTGGTCGCTAATCCCTGATTTGCACTGTAACGTAGAGGTTAGGTCCTCGAAGAAATGGGCGGGATACTCTCTGATACGACCTGTCACCAGTAGGGTGTAGATTTTTTGTCTTCTTCATTATTATTGTTAGTTTTAACAGCGTTTACCACTTCAACAGCATGTATTCGACTTCGGATCGATTGCGAAGCCACCACAGAACCAGCCCCACCAGGGGGACCCTCAGAGAAGGAATCACCCTCAAATAGACCCCAGGGAGGCTTCCACGGGGGGACAGAAATACCCAACACAACACGTCAATCACAGGTAGAAGCCACAAAAGGATTTGGCTCAGCGCCAAGCATCAGCAATGGCGGCCCTCCAAGTACACAGGACATTTTGAACCTTGTTGCGTTCAAGTATTTGTAGACAGTTGATCCATCAAAATTAGAGGATTTGAATGGCTTTGTTTACTATATGGAGAAGGTGCGAAACGTGCTGATTGTTGACGCTCAGCCAGGGAGTTTGATAATTACTGTGAAATGTCCCTCTCTAGAGATACTGGAAGAATTGTGGAACGACTACTGTACAGGTCGCTTGAATGAAATGGCGCAAAAATTCCTTGTGACAGCGGAAATCCTGATGGCGCTTGGCCTTAGAGCAGTGAAACTCACTACCACTATTCTGGATGAGGAATATAGAGCTTGTCGAGAATATTTTGTTCAGCGTTTAGGTGAGTTCAAGGGCTTGGTAAATAAGGGGCAGACCATTATTTCTTTTAGGGTGAGGGGAGAGGTGGGTCGGACAATTTTCCTGGGCATGAAATTTATTTTTCTCACCTTTAGGTTGTGCACGATTTTTTGGTGAGCATAGCATGTGCAAGAATTGTTTAAAAAAGTCAAACACAGGACGTGGATAGTACAGAACACTTGCTCGATTTTTTTCCTGCACGGCTCCCCTTGTGCGAAGTGTCATGGAGACGCGGTGGCCTCGTGGTTAGTGCGCTCGACACTGGGTTCGAGCGGTCCGATTCGAGCCCTGGCCGGGAACATTGTGTTGTGTTCTCACAGTGCCTCTTTCCACCAAGGTGTATACAGTACTTTGGTATCGGCGAATTTAATACTGTGGGGTAATCCTGCGATGCACTTACATCCCATCTAGGGTGGGAGTAGAAATACTCCTAGTCGCTTTATGCTACAGAAAACAGAGATAAGCGCCGGCCTGATGGGCTACTCGGCTCGTATGCCGACCTAGCCTACCTAGTATACTTACATCATCTTACGTTTAACTATCCTTTTTCTCTTCAGGTCATAGAAGTGGAAACGCAACGCAACTGCAACGCAAAAATCGACCATATGAATTGACGCTGGAAGAAGGACCTTATGTGGTGACCACAAAAGAAGGGCCTTCTGAGTTGACAACAAAAGAAGGGTCCTCTGAGCTTACACAAGAAGGGCCTTGTGAGGGAACATTCGAGAAAGTACCTCGTGAACTGACGCCAAGCTATGAAGCCTCAGGTCAAGACAGCAAAATGGAAACTTTTGCTGACGGGAAGCAACTGGAAGACCGTACTGAGAAAGCACCGAGTGCTTGCACACAGTCGATCGGACACTTGAGTCTTCAGAGGAATGATGTGGCGCAGCTCTTTGTTACGATGCCGACTGGAAAGACGATCACTTTAGAAGTAGATGCAAACGATACCATCATGGATGTGAAGAGGAAAATTCAAGACAAGGAAGGTATTCCACCTATTCAACAACGCCTCATCTATTATGGCGAGGAACTCGACGTTGACTGCACTGTGAGTGACTACAACATTCAGAACAAATCAGAACTACACTTGGGTTTGAACCGTTATGGCTTCATACAAATATTTGTGAAGACAGTAACTGGAAAGACAATCACGTTAGACGTCAAATCAGACGATTCCATCGGAATGATTAAGAAAAAAATTCAGGAGGTGGATGGGCAACGCCCAGTGGAAGTACGACTGATTGGTCATAACAAGAACCTCCAAGATGACCTCACTCTGATGGACTACAACATTAGAAAAGAAGACACTGTGTTTGAGGTTCCAAGACGTCGTGGTGGTTGCGCGATATGGTAATTCACGTGGAGACTACGACTATGGCGAGGATTACATTACACGTTACGCTACAAGATTCCAGCAAAAGCGTGAAAAAGAATATGAAGAACGAAATACCGGTCTGCCAGCCAAGATTGTTCATTGATGTCAAGAAACTCGATGACGATCACACTCTGATTGACTATAATGTAGAGCCAGGTTCTGTGGTGTCCATGTTTCCTCACCATAAGCATGGTTGGAGCTACAGCTTGATTTAAATGCGCGCACAAAGCCGGAAACAGTCTGGCGACATGACTGGAAGGTTAAACGGAGGCAGCGTGGCCGAGTGGTTAGGGCACCGGACTTGAAATCCGAAGATCGCGAGTTCAAGTCCCGCTCTGACCCTAAGCTGGAGTTGTCTCTCGGTAGACCCTAGTTCAACTCCTCGGTCATGCTTGTAAATAGCCAACTGGTCTGCCTCCCGCCAGTTGCGATTTTGAAGCCTATTATGTTTGTTTGAAATATTTGTTTCTTTCAGTTTAATTGGCATGACTGAGAACTAGCTAGTTGTAGCTAAGCGCATCGACCACTATAAATATTCAACATTTAATTTTTTTGAACAGCTTCTAAAAGATTTGAACAGTTCTATCCCGATATTCGAGAAACTTATTTAACTGTGCAGCAGTTGTGTGAATGAAATTCTAGTAACAATGAAATCTTAGCTAGTGAGTATGAGATTTGCCAAAAAAAAGCTTGTAATGAACTGAAGTTAGAAGTCTTTCTAATATAGTCTGGTTTGGTAATTTTCATGCTTCATTGCTTTCACGTAAACGTAAAAGTTGCTATTACTTGTAATACTTATAAAAAGCACTTTCCAAGTGCCCGTTGTATGTTTCCGAGTGTTTGTTGTCCAGCTTGATGAGGTATCGGTCTTTTAACACCGACACCTCATCAAGTTAAGTTCCTTGAAAGGAACCTTTAACATAACTATACACTAACTGAATTGCAGTAGGGACCAACTACAGATTAGTGTCCGTTGTAGGAGGTGTCCTTAATAATTAATTGTCACAAAACTAAAGCCAGCATTAAATGTCATCTATCATTTTCGTAAATTAAAGTATCTTGTCTTGGACATGTGTTGAGGTAGAATATCCCAGACAGCGGATTGTTTCACATTTTCTGTACGTATATTCCTGTACTTTATAAATCAAGTTGAGTTCAATTTGTTGTGTATTTGTGTATTTCTTTTCCGTCATTCCTTACCAAAGAACATTGCGTTCAGCTCTTTTTTGTTCACTTTTCCCATTGTGTTTCTTGGCAACTCGTCCACCACAAGAAGGACCGTGGGGATCTGGTACGGCACCATACGACCGCTGGCCCATTGCTTCAAATCAACAAGGCTCATTTTCTGTGTACAAAAAGTAAATAAGGCAGGATTCCACGGTTGCGGCCCCAAACATGAATTAAATTGATTAACACAACAAGAACATATTCATACCTTGCCGGGAGACAAAGTGACAATTGCCGCCACTCTCTCTCCCCACTCGGGATCAGGTTTGCCCAACACTGCGCAGTCTGTGATATGATCATGTGAGAGAAGATATCGCTCAACTTCTAGAGCACTAGAGAAAAAAAGGTCAACAGCTGCTCTTAATGACTAATATTAAGGATACTTTCCACTTTCAAGGAGGGGAAAATCGATTTTTTTCCTTTTATTTAACTAAATTGAAGTCAGTCATTTTACCAGATGTTTACAGAAAAAAAAGTACTAAAAATCTCAAAAAACCTCTGCCTTATTTAGAAAAAACACACTTTCAAATAAAAGTTTATAAACAAGGAAGGCATCATAATCTGGTATATGGCTGAAACCACCGGGGGAATTTTCACGGGAAAAGCTCATGTTTGAGTTCCTTCGAATTCCTTGGAATTAATTGTTGATCTCAATTGTGTACAACGCGCATTTGATAAAATTCGCACTTGGAAGCTCTTAGTGCTCGCTCAAGTAGTCGCTTTCAAATGAAAAATCCCAAATTCCAAATCTAAATAAAGTGAAAAAAGGACACAAACTGAAACAACAGGCCCAAAGAAGAAATAAATAATCCATTTCTGTGGAGGAAAGAAAAAAGACTTTGCTGCAAGCGACAAAGGCAAGACAGATTTGAGCAAGTTTAACCAGATTATTTTACTTCTCACCTGATCTTATAACCCCCACTTTTGATGATATCTACAGATGTCCTGCCCAGGATACGGTACACGCCGTCTTTATAGACTTTGAAGGAAATACAAGACAAAATTATGCATGGCTGCCGTTGACAAGCGCGCAAGACACAAATTAAATGTACTCAAAATATATTTACCAGCCTTAAAATATATTTACCAGCAGTGTCGCCCGTTTTAAGCCAACCTTCCTCAAAGGTATCTGTGGTTGCCTCAGGTTTATTCCAGTAACTAAGAACAAACAACATAACAATGGCTACCGTGAATGAAATGGTTGGCAAGCATTCGTCGCTGATATCGCGTATGGTGTTTTATACCACACCACAGAAAACACAGCCAATCTTATCAGAATACAGCAAAGCCGTTGTATATTCGACGGTGTTACATCAAACCTTCCCATCGTGCTCTGCGCGTACGTCGCACTGATTGAGTTGTTCACTGTTTTCTACGGCATGGTATAAAATAGTTATTCAACACTTTCGAGTGCTATATCATGAAATATCCCACGAATTACTTGTATTTTCTCAGTATACACACGAGTCTAGACTTTCTCATCGCATAGAGCAACAGCCGCGGTCTTGACAGAAAAAGCAGTCTACTTTTTGTTCGTACAATCATCAAAATTACTAGACCTCTTTTGTGACGTTTTCTCCTGTTTCATACTTATCTTTAATTTTACACCATTATGAATGAATGAATGAATGAATGCTTTGTTTATGGAAAATTATGTTTGGAAAATCCAGTAATTAAATCAGTCCGTGCTTGTGATTGGTCACTGAGGTTCCCGCGGGGGTCTGAATTCGCGGAGAATTCAAACTAAAAGTAGATGGGTCTGTGAAAACGGCGCGAAAGGAATATGGGGGAGTTGCACGCTCCTAGTGATAGGCTCTTGCTAATACCTTAGTCTTCGGCGCAGCCCTGTCACGCAACGCCCCTCCCTACGGGTGGGGAGGGGCGTTGCGTGACGACTCAAATAACGTCTGCAAATGAGACGACTGAGACATGTCGACACGTTTATCGCAGAATGTCTTTTACATTAAAGGTACGGACGGAAAATAACAATGACTTTCTGAATATATATGGGCATCATAAGAATATGTCGAATAATTTGGTAAGACAATACAACAGAAGATAGAGCTTATGTGTGGTTGATGCCGAATTTGAAAACTGTAAACAGCCTGAGTTGAAAGCTATGATTTCCTGCCTACAAGCTGTGCGCGAATTTCCAGGACAAGTTCTCTAACCCTGAAGATTGAATGACCTTGTGGCACATTCTTAATAATTGTCAGCAGACTCTCACGCGTGACCGTTCTCACGATTGTTTGATAAGAAACAGCACTTCACCATTTATAAATTCATTGCGCTAACCATTTAAATACTGATGGTCCGCGAACTTGAAGTTCTCCTTCTTTTCCTTCGTTGCCAGGGGAAACGACAGAACCGTGTTCGTTCCCTTCAACTATAACCTGGAAGCAAAGACGGATGGGATCACTGAGCTACAATTTGAGAGATACATGGTCAGGCGAAGTACAGTTAAGTTGGCTGGGATACTCAGGCCCGGTCCACATTACGCCGCAGAAAGTTAAAGGAGGAGAAAACGCAGCTTTATTTCTACGGTTAGGCCTACCGTCCACACTAATCCGTTACGAAAACGGAAGTTTTCAAAAACGCTCTTCAAACCGGAGGAATTTCAAAAAGCCAGCTTTGCGGTTTTCTGTGCACAGAGAACATTTTGAAAATAGAGCTTTTCAAAAACGACGACGTGACGATAATAATGTGATTTCCCTGTTCTCGTTTTCCTCAAAAAATCAAATCCAAAATGACAGGTGATTGTTGCGTTCTCAATTCCTCCAGCGTGGTGTGGACGGAAAACATTTGATGCGCTTTTAGAGTAAAACCTCCGTTTTTAAGTTTTTCCTCCATGCTGTTGTCTATGGCACATTTCGCGCGGAACTGGGATTTGTATATTTTTTTTCACAGGCAAATTTGGAATTTGGGCCCATGGGTATTGACCCTTCAAAGTACAAGTGATGGAAAGAGATAGAAAATGGTGTCAGCCGCCCTAGGTAGGCCCTACTGCCTTGGTACACTAGTTAAATTATATTCTAGCTCAGTAATACCTCACTGTTTCCTTCCTTATTCTGTGTCACAATCCGAACCTCTGTTCCAGGCAAAGGTGTTCCTACACAACCCTAA
Source organism: Orbicella faveolata (assembly GCF_042242905.1). Lineage (NCBI taxonomy): Eukaryota > Metazoa > Cnidaria > Anthozoa > Scleractinia > Merulinidae > Orbicella > Orbicella faveolata. Next base: position 9,190,263 of record NW_028301555.1, on the reverse strand, counting down.
AATGTCATGAAAATGGGATGAAGTTTCCTGCAAGTCTCAATAAGAATTTCTATCATGTGTCGTGAGAACAATGTGTTAATCAATACTCCTTCTGAAATAATTTGCCTTAGCTGAATCAGAATATTTGACTTCAATGAGCTTTTGTACTTTTCTCAAGTAATGTTTCGAAAGTCTTGACATTTTTCAGCCCTGGAGAGAGGTGCCGTGATGGCTCTGAAAGCTCGTAGTAGTACATGTATAGTGTAAGTAACTGTTTTAGTATACTAAGTAGAGTAAGTAGATATATTATTTCATAAGTGGTGTAAGTAGGTAGACTAGTACTATAAGTAGTGTAAGCACCTGCATTGTATTGTGAGTAGTATGAATACCTCTTACTAACCGGGTTCGAGAGCCATACTGTAAGTTAAGGACCGAGTTTTTTCCCCATCGATTTATGGCTCAAGCGCAAAGCGCATGGGCCATAAATCGAACGGGAAAAACGAGGATCCGTAATATACAGTACGCACCGAGAAGACGGGGTTAGCAAGATATTTATTATATCTCTACTGTGTGTCTGACGGGTTCAGGAACGATTTCTTTTCACGCGGAACGGCTTCAAATTTCTGACGCACCTTGAATGCAAAACGAGTCAATTTGAAATCGTTGTTAAGTGACTCTTAAGTCGTTAGCAGGTTTTAATACACAATTTCAGAAATAAAAGAAATTTTTAAACTTTTTCTTGCTAAAAAAGTTAAGAATACTTGGCAATAAATCACGAAACATTTTGGCGACAAAAACAGCTTTAAATTTTTGCGGGCCGTACAGTAGCATACGTCCGCTAAACTGACCAATTACAGCGCGCGTACGAGCTGAGAGATATACTAAGAGACCGTATTTGTATATTGTAAAAAGTCTGAGTGAAAATGAATTTAAAAAAATGTCTTACCGGTAATCTTGATCCATGTAAGGGATTGGACAGAGCCATTCCTATCTCTGTCATTCCATATCTTTCCAACAGTGTATGTCCTAGGTAAACAGAAATTAAAGGATGTCTGGAGAACCCAAAACACTGAACAATGGACAGAATAGAATGGTGGTGAATAGTCAACATTAGCACTAGCACTTTAGGTGGACTAAATAGCACTCTGGAAGTGAAGTGCTCGAAAGGAGCACAAAATGGAGTACATGTATCTAAGACAGAAGATACGGGCACATAAGATTACTGGCAGCCAGTCTTTTCTCTTAGGGTCACTTAAACAACTGTTAAGCCATCATGAACACAAAAGGGCAGTATGGCCGAGAAGGGATGGGGTGAGATGTGTGTGCTGCATCCATGCCTCATAACCCCTACTGAGTTTCAAGAGAAAAACAGAGTGCTAGAAGTCTATGAACACATGGATTAATATGTGAAACAAAGAAAAAGACTAAGACAGACAATAGACCAGTTTCGTATTCTCGGTATTGGACTGACACTAGCTTGCAAATGAGGCTAATGCAGCGAGCCTTTTCAAAGCCAAATGGCATTAATCTCTTTTTAATGATATTCTCCCACATGAGCCTCGATGTCAACCTAGTCCCAGTTCAATACGGAGAATACGAAAATTACCTATTCACCAGTCATTTCTTTTTACTGTTACTCTGTAACTACTAACCTGTTATTTCTTGCCATTTTCTCATGATAGGCTCAGGCAGGGCAGCTGAGCCAGACACCATTAACCTAAACAAAATGACTAGCTTGTTTTTGGGCATTTTATAAAATTGTCATAAGAAAACAAAGTGCTGTAAAATGAAAGAATTTTTTTCTCAAATATAAGAGACAAAACAATCTTTCACCTAAGGTGTCCACATTTTGACTTCACTGTCTCTTTGTCTTGTTTAGTCTGGTTTCTCTTGTCGTGGTAGTGTATCAGTTTGCTGTAAATTGTAGGAACCGCCATGAATAAAGATGGGCGTGGTTCATCTCCTGTTAGAAGACCCCACACCTGAAAATGATACACATCAGAAATGACACTGAAAAGGGGGAAGGGTGAGATAGTCACATTTAAACAGTAACAAGTTATATTTCTTGTTTTTGTGAATTAACTAACACCACAAGTATTGTTGGCTCACAGGGAGAATATATTTAAAGTATAATCAGGGAGATAATATCAGATATTATAAGATAAAAAGATTACATGTAATCTAGCCCCCCCCCCCCCCTTTGGCACTCCTCTTCACTTGGGGGGTAGGGGTGTGTGTGTTTTTGGGGGGGAGCTGACTCCAAAAGAAAACTACACATCTACAGTACAACTAACTATAGCAGACAAACAAGAGGGTAGTTATATGCTGTAAAGCTGCAAGAGCTTTAAGTTTTGAAGTAAGAGCTGGCAACCATAGGAGAGCTGGGGGGAAGAGAACATTTGAAGTGAATTTTTTGAAAGTTAGGGCAACTGGCTCTTACATATCCTGTATTGGAACCCAGGTGCTGCCTTCTAATAAGAGCCACTACAGGGAAAATAAGAACAGAACAAGAGGATAATACTATTCATGCCTACATGTGATCATAACTTTTTTGGTACACTTCAGTGGCATATCAGGTGACTTGGTAAAGCCATGGTTCATATTTTGGTGAGACTTATTCAAGCCAAAATACCCATGGTAAGACCAAACGAGCCTGATATGCTGTGGAAGCGCACCAAAAAAGGTACTATTAAGTATTTGCTGTACCCATATTTGGCCAAGTGGCCATGATATCATTGCCATATCCTGTCAGTGACTTGATATCCCAGGATATCAGGACAGTAGACACAGCTTCTGATTGGTTGATTGCAAATTTGGGTACGGTGAAGAAGTTGATCATTTTACCTTTGGGAAAATCAAGAACATGCATGGCAGTTGACGGTGTTTAACTTGGTTGTGTAGCTATGTGGAGACTATTTTCGGGATTTTTGAGTCAGATACATTCTACATTGACCTTACCTGATCAGGTGTAAACTTGGGCAGCATGTGGCAAGTGGCTCCAACCCAAAGAGGACATAGAAGAACGTTTACTATGCCATGGATGTGATGGAGAGGAAGACAGTGAATAATGCAATCATCTTTATTCCATTCCCATGCCTTTACCAAAGAACTAATCTGGGATCTGAGAAAGTAGACAAGTATTAAATTAAGACATTACTGATACATAAACTTTATAAGATAGTCCTAAATCTACCTTGAATTTGATTTACTTCATTATATACCAAATTTGCTGCAGTGTTCTAATTTATTGATAATATCTGTTTCTCCATTTCTATTCTACTGGTATCTTTAGGTTGTTTTCAATTGTTATGACTTGGGAACATCAAACCTGACAAACCAGGTGAACCTAAGCATCATTCAGGCTAGCTAGAGTGCTCTTCAGGCTAACCAAAGCTAACCAAAGAGCTATTCAGACTTCCCTCTCACCCCTCCCTCCTGATTTACACCTCCCCCTAAGGAATCACCTAATCTCCACTTAAGTGTCTGCATACATCTGAGCAACTAAAGTGTGCCACAATATAGGTGCATAGTACTGTTTTCAAAGACCACCACCAACCAATTGCAGGCCAGATTGGTAACCGCTTTGGCACTCAGGTGCCTGGTACCGTTTGGGTTCATTGCTGGGTAACTGGTAATTATTGGCCTGTCAGCTGACTGTTGGTTTGTGCTTTAGCCAAAACCTAAGCTGTCTGTCAATCAACTGTCGGCCAACAGATGGCTGAGAAATGGCCAACAGTTGGCCGACAGTCGGCCAGCAGGTTTCTATGGGGAACTGTTCTTCACAATTACCGGTAACTGGTATAACAAACCTCAAATTTCCATGAGTCGTTAGAACTCCCTTTGGTCGTCCTGTTGTTCCACTTGTATAGATAATCATGGCATCACGTTGATCCCAAGACTGCTCATATATTTCTACTTCTGTCAAATCTGCGCTTGATGTACTTTGGTGATACTGTTTTACATTTGTCAGAAACATCAACTCAACGTCTTTTCTCCTAGCTATTGGTTCCAGTTTAGCAGCGTATTCTTCGGATGACATGACTATGCTTGCGTTGCAGTCTTCAATCATATACTCATACATGTCTGAAGGATGAGAATTACACAATGGAACAGCGATTCCCCCATTTCTCCATATAGCCCACTGTGCAGCCACGTAAGACACATCGTTTGGATAAAGGAAGGCGACACATCGTCCAGAGAGATCTGCTATGCCAGTTCTTTTCAAGAGGCTGCTTCCAATGTTTTGACTTAATCGCAGAAGACGGTCGTACGAGTGAGAGCCATTCGAGTCAATGATGGCAACACGATCACTATAGTCCCTCGCTCTCAAAAATACGACAGAATTACTGTCGGGATCATTGGAGGTTAAGTTTGAAGAAGCTATATACCTCACGGAGTGGACAAAAGGGCGGTAATGTTGAAAAACGCGTCTACATTTGCCCAGAAGTTTGTTCGTCGTGGATAACATGTCGAGAATTTCCCCTTTTCCATATTCTCCGTCAGGCGTCCAAAATGATGCGATAGTCTGGAGACTAGTTCCAACAGACTTCCCCGGCTTCTCCCCCGACAGAATTTTATTCCACAGTGATCTGTGACTTTGAACCCTAATGGGAAAAGAGGACTGATTATGTGCAAATTACTGTTTCATTTGACTTCCAACCGAAATTTCCGGATATTTTTGGCCAGCTGTTAAGCACCTCTTGTCTCCGATCCATGTGTTATTTTTTGCGCGTTTTTGGCCGTTTCAGAGAACGCAACGACACGCATTAAATAAAACAAGGAAACAAAGTACGGAATTCTACTCTGTTTTCGACTTCTAAATGGGTATCGCTAAAATTGCCACACAAACCATTGATTCATGTTAGGCAAGGATTCCCATTCCGCTCGTGAGCTTGGGTACCCTGTGGTGCAGTGCACAGATAAGCAGTGTCGACCAAGGTCCGTAAAGAGAGAGTGTAGTCTGGTTCTCATATGCCGCCGACATACACTGAGACAACCGCCGGCACGGCCTGGGACACCGTTACGGCATATGTGAACATTTATCGCCGAATCATAATCTATCCCAGGCATTGACCGCCGGCTTGCCCGCGAAATTGAGCTGAGTTCAACTTCGCAGGCAAGCCGGCGGTTGTCGGCGGTTTAAATACTTTATGTGAACATTATCTGCGGACGCAATGTACTCCAGTAAGACGATTCCATCCTCCATATTTACAGGCAAAATGGTTGAAAATTGCTTAATTCGCTTTGCATTTCGCGCAAATTTGAGTACGCCGGCGATCCATCGCAGATGCGCCGGTGACCCACTGGAACAGATCGCCGAACGTTGTCAGTTGTAACCGGCGACTACGTCTCAGGTAGGTCGGCGGGATATGATGGAGAACCAGGCTTGAGTCATTCGGGTCAGGAAGAAACCCCGGGGAGGAAGTACCGATGTCCGTTTGAACCGGTTTCCGAATTAAGCGAGCTGATATAACAGAAAATACATGCAGGGATTAGGATGTGTACATAACTTAATATTGATCCACTCTCAGTTTAATTTTTCTGACGAATTTTTTTAAAAACATTTTTGCACGACCCTGCAAGCTACTGAGCTTTAATTTTAATTGTGCTTAAAAAAATGTTGTCGATCTGTCTCTCTGTCTGTCTGTCTGTCTGAGCTTTTCGTCGGAACAAACAAAACTAACCGTAATACTCTGAGGTCTGCATTGAGCGAGTGTTCTTAGGGCGGTTAAATTCAGCGCGGGCACTTTTCACCTCCCAACCCCTTAGTCAGCATAGGGTTGAAATAAGATCTTTGTTTGAAACTAAAACTACAGAAAACCCGCACCATAAATCTCGACACAAGGTTTTCTGGTATTTTTTTTTCTTTTCTTTTTAATTCATTTTGTGCATGTCAAATCTAAATGTACATATTTTTTAGACAATAATAATTTCCTTTTGTACCGGGAAATCGTCATTAAGAGCTGGAGAGCAACAGATCACGACAAATTCTCTAAACTCTATTCTATTTAAATTGTTTTGTTTTGATATTTAACTACATTTTTCTTATTTTATTTCAGTAAATAGAATTCCGAATACTACAAAATCTATTTTATAAGCTATGTTCTCTTTACTGCAGAGCTAATGCAAAATCACAACGAGAAAGCTAGGACGAGATATCAAAATGACCAATTTACATTTTAAATGTTGCTAGGGATTCTTTTTTTCTCGTTTACTCTTCTGGTCCACAGCTGCCAAACAAACAGCTACATACGCAAAAATAACTTAATAGTTCAAACGGAAACATCCACAATTTACCACCGTAGTTCAAAATCTCCATAAACCCCCATCACCCTCTTCGTAGAACTCGAGTTAAGTCAGTGTCGTGTGATTTCAATAGTTCAACATACAGAATAACTTTTAAAGATGATTTCCAGTCCGTACTGTGCACTCTCGAGGGTTTGATTGCGTTTTTTGTTTCGTTTCATGTAAAACATCATCAACTACTTACATGGAGTAAATTCAAAGTTTCAAAACAACCGCCAATATGGATGCGAAGCGGTCGAAGCTCTTTGCTTCGTTCTTTCTCATATCACTTGATGAAACAACTTCGCAGCTGTGAAAATCCCTGACGCTGTTGGAAAAAGAATTTGAAAGGCCTCAAAGATAAGGTATGTGGTTCGTAACGAATAACATTGATTCACATTCCACTGAGTGAGACTTACAATGTTTATGAACATTAGGGCGCTGAGACTGCGCAGTACGGACTGGAAATCACCTTAAAGCAGCTACTTAACTAACGCTTTGTAAGACAGCTACCATTGCAAACAAGAAAATAACACAGCAGTCATGATAACAACCCAGTGATCGTATCATAAATAATTTTCCTATAATACTCTCTTATCTTCACAAGTTCATAATCATTTTTGTAAGGCAAAGCCCGCAAATGACAAGCGGTCACACTTTCTCGATAACGTCATTTCATTTCCTTGGTGTCGCACGTCACAACGATTTGAACAAAGCCTGGAGTCCTCAACACTCTGATGGGCCTGGTAACGACTTCCTAATCTTGAGAAACACTGCTTGGAGGACCGCATCAGCCTGGTGACCAGAACAGCTGAAACAAGAGAGGAGACTGTGAGGCACGATGGAGAATGCTCTGGGGTAGGGTGGGGATGGCGAGTGCAAACATTATTTAATGATCCAGTTTTTTTAATAAAGAGCATTAATGCTAGAGGCCAAGCGCTCTGAATGTAACGCTTCAAATTCTTTAGTGATTATTATCAATTTATCAAGAAAAGTATGCTTATTTCGTAAACTATGGATGAAATCTCACTCTAATACATACAATTTTTGTAGTTCAGTTTCTGCGATTTCAAACCAGGCCCAGTCTCTTCGTCGTGTAGCTCGACTCATATTGACCAGGAACTCCACATGCTGAATGCTGACCTGTTGCCTAGCGTCCAGTTCCCCTTCGTCATTCACCATCTGGTGAACTCTGTCGCCGAGTGACTTTACCTTGTCCACCAAGTGCAACGCCTGTTGTTCCAGTCTGTGAAAAGCGAAATGAACGTGTGTTGAAAAACACTGACAAAACCGTTAGCAGATTTTAGTGACAATATTTTTACGTAAAGAGGCCTGGTATGAACATACAGCAAGGCTGTTGCCTGAGGAAATTTCTAAGGAGCCCTTTGGGCTCCTAGCTTCAAAAATTAGGAGCCCAAACCATTTTTTAGGAGCTCAGGATAAAATTTGCCGTGGTCAATCCGGGGGGTTGGGGAGGTTGGGGAAGACAACAAAAAGGGGGGGGGGGGTGGTGGGGTGAATGGTAGAAATTTAGGGGAGGGATCTGGGGGCAGAGATTTTCCATGACACCAATGTGGTCTAATACCAATCAAACTTTTGAAATAAAGCGTTCAGCAAAGTGATCATGTAATAACTGAGAAAGAATACCATTTATGGTCAAACAAATTCAATAATTGGTATATCCATGCAAGTGCTGCAGGTTTTTTAACAAAAATTTATATTGCTGCTTTTGTTTTTGAATTTTGCAATTATATTTTAACAAAACAAAATACATTGTACAAATCATGAAAAGCAAGCTGCAAATGAAAACAAATAAAAATGAAAGAGGCATTTGGGGGGTTTCAATTTGGCCTCACTGAAATGTGCTTTCCTATCCTGGGCTTGGGACATTAGTATAAACTAAAGGTGATTTTGAGGCAGCATTGCCACATTACATTGGCGGCTTCTTTAGAGAAAACATATTCTTGTATATTGGGCGGAGTCGCGGGAATTCGTTTGATAATTTAAAACAAATTTCGTACGAAGGAAGCTTGAATAACAGAATCTCATGGTCGACTTATCAAATGCCTTCTTTAAATCTAAGAAAACAACGGCATTGATCAATCCATGGTCTATGTATTTAGCGCAGACGGCTTCCTTACCGAAGACATCTTATCAGGTCTTTTGCAGCCAGCGCCCGAATGAATCCATTGTACAGGAACTGAAGAGCAGTGAGATAATCTTCAGCTTGGCAACACATCCAGTGTGCGTCTAGTAAGCTATCAACTGAGGCAAACAGATTCAGCATAAGTGATCAGTGCTGGCTTTCCAAGAAATGTGGATTGTTTACCTTTTAACCAAAAATTTCTCTCCGAATGTAAATGGTAGAAATTTTGTCTCGAACGTCACCGACCGGAAAAGTTTCGAAATAGGGCAGTCCAAAATTTCCAACCGAATTATCCGAGTGGAAATGTGCTTACCATTTGCAATTCTTCACCGCCATCTTGGATTTATGATCAGGTGGAACTCGCCTTAGTCTCTTTGGGTGAATTGGTTTCTTTTTTTGAGTAAATGGTAAATTAACAAAACGGACAATGACAAAGGTGGCCTAGTCGTTAATGGCGGATGATTGTCCGTTCAGAAGTCAGGAGGTGTTAAACTCACAGTCCTTGAAGAAATGAACGCTTACGAGATCTTACGCCGGAAGGCTTTTGAAAACAGAAGCTGAACTTTACTCGGGCCCCGTATTTATTCACAGCAAGGCCTTTTTCAACACTACGCCCAACCGTGTATCCCGCCCTAAAATAGCCGTGCTTAATATTCTGTATGCGATTTGCAGAAGTACAATCGCTTTTACTTTTGCTTCTTTTTTTAACAGAGTATGCTATGACCAAATGAGCAGTCTAATAATATTGCATAAACATAATTTCGTCGCCATTTCAGCAGTGTTTCACAAAATGTTGAAGCATGTGGTCATGCCGACTGGATCCATTCGGTACAGTGTTACAGTGTGTATCTTATGAGCACGTGACGGGTAGGCGTGGTACCTGCATTTGCCGTGGCCTGCATGTTGCTGTACACCATGGACACGCGGTAAAACGCTTGTGACGCCTCACGCCAGTGCTGCTCTCTTGACGCGGCTGCAGCTGTTATGCTGTAGAGAACTATAGACCACGTGGTGCCTTTACTCACACTAGAAAATCTACAAGAAACAAAGGAAGTTTTTTCATTTGAATGGTCAGACGTTAGGGTTTTATCTACAGATTTGAAAGTTAGAATCACCTTGCACAGCATAATAAACAGTACCACATGAAAGTACTGCTCAATAGCTTTCATTTGAATGGTCACACACTAGAGTTTTATCCACATATTTGAAGGTTAGAACCACCTTGTACAGCATAATTAACAGTTAACTAAAAACTAAAGACAGCTTACCCAGCAGTTTCATTTAGCAGATTTGTCAGAGAGTTGTAAGAGTCTTCTATGTCAAAACTAGAATAAAAAAGAGACAAGTTATCAATAAGAGAAACGTAGTAAAACATGTTATTGATCTTCGAAGTTTATTATTTAGTTGATTACCTGGCATTTATATGTTCTTTTCTGTATCCTTCGTAAACGTCGACGCTTCTATTTAGTAACAGGTCCCTTGTAGCAAACAACTAGAAAAAATATCACAAAAATCACAATAAGGCGACTATCTACGACCGTTCTGTCACCGTCTTGAAGGCACAGATTTTTGTCTGGTCAAAACGGTGGGTCAAGGCAAAGTCTGTATATGAAAGGAACTGTATATGTAAGTGGCCCATCAGGCCGGAGCTTATCCCGGTTTCTGTAGCATGAAGCGACTAGGAGTATTTCTACTCCCCCCTGGATGGGATGCTAGTCCATCGCAGGGTTACCCCCAGCATTAAGTTCGCCGGTACCCATTTATACACCTGGGTGGAGAGAGGCTCTGTGAAAGTTAAGTGTCTTGTCCAGGTACACAACTCAATGTTCCCGGCCAGGGCACGAACCCGGACCGTTCGATCCGGAGTCGAGCGCACTAACCATGAGGCAACAGCGCTTTCACACTACCTTGAAGGTACAGGCTACACAATCGAGAAATAATTTAGCTCACTGCAATTTAGTAGGCCTTGATCTGTAAAAATACCGATTTTCTAGTCCAAAACGGGGTTTGGGTGGGGAAGGAGCAAATTCAGTAGCTCGGGCCATCATCCGTAAAAAGGAATAAACTTACAGGGGTGGAAGCAGGGAGGTAAAATGCATTTGAAGTTTTATCATAAATCTAGCTTTTCCAAAAAAGTAGGAAACACTGTTCTGATGTACCATCGAATTCTCAGAGTTAACAACAACAGAAACGTATGAGATCAGTGAGGAGATTTAATATTTTGAACATGGGACTAATAACACATTAAAGATGACTTACTCCTTCCAGTTTCCTTAATTCCTCTAAAGACAGTGTGGTAGCTATGACGTCACTATATAGTTCCAGGGCTCGCTCACGGTCTCGCATTTGAAAGAGCCTGGCTGCAATCATCCTTGTCAAATGTAGAAGCTTGTTAAGCTGGTTTTCCTGGAAAAGAAAGATAGTCGTCTAGTCAATGTTTTCAATTTTTTTTTTCATTGCCTTTTCGTTATATCAAAGTTCGTTATAATAAGACATTTCTGTGTTGTTTTGACAGAGAGGCACAAGGCAACTCAGAGATGGCCCTTTGTGATAGAGTCCGGTTTTACGAGATTTGTTCGTTACATTGGAATTCTTTATAAACGAGACTTCGTTGAGTGAACGCTTTTAGAAAAGGCGGGTTCCATTAAGTTACTTAAGTTTTTTCCTTACATCGGAGTTCGTTATAAACGAGTGCTTTTTTCTGGAACGTTTTTAGAAAGGGCGGGTTCTATGTGGTTTGTTCCTCACATCAGAATTCGTGTTGAGTGAACGTCTTTCGAAATTATGGTTTCCATAAAATTACACTGCGATTCCACTCGCCACTATTTGCTGGTGCCGGTTACTTTTTTGACTCTTACAATAACCCGCAAAAAATAATATTACCACCAAACTATCCATGGCTACTTAGACACACCTCAACTTCCAACTTGAGCCAACGCTCCGCAGATGACAGCTCGGCCACTCTCAACTCCGCGTTCATCTCTACACTGGGGGACTGGGGCACACCTGATTCTTCCAGTGATGTTTCTTTTATAAGTCCATCGCATTCCTCTTCAATTGACGAAGGATCCACCGCTAACAGCCTCTCCTCGGTGCGGTACTTTCTAATATTTTCCCTTAGTCTCTCCGAAGCGCTTAACTCTCCTTCTTTCTTCTTTGCTCCTTTGGAGCCCTTGGAAGTCTTTCGTTTGACTGTTGTTCGGCGTGATGATCCGCCGTGCGGTCTTTGTGAACGGATCCGGAGAAGTCCTGCGTCCGTGGAGCTACAGTGAGGAAACGACAAACATACAAAAGTTACCTTCCAATCAAAGAAAACTTACTATAATAGTTGGCAAAAGCAGAAGAAAAAAAATCAAAGAGGTAATAAACCAATCAAAGTGAAAATGAGTCCCCTGCAATTTTGAGGCCACTTCTTGTTAGTTCTGAGTTCTATAGGCGTATATTCTCCTTCCCGCAGCTGCCTTCTAGGACTATCTGCCTACACAAGACTTGAAAACATATTCTTATTTTTCGTACAATTTGTCAAGTTGAAAACGCACACAAACAGATTAGAAAGGTGCCTTCCTGTTATTTTTTTCCTGGACACCTGCCAAGTCACCCTCTTGTCCAAATCTCTACGCTCTTCGGGAAAAGATTTGGATGCACCTGCTACCGAAACACAAGTGTCAGAATATTCACTTACTCATTTTGATCCTTCTCGGGCTCTGAACCGCGACCTCTGTACTTAGAAAAAGCTGACAAAAGAATCAGGAAAAAGTTTAAGAGACCAAAACCAGAAGGTACCAAAAGAAGCCAATACTAACTATTTTGAATTAACTGTCCAAAGTAATATGCTTAGTTTACGTTATAAAAGAAAAGACTTGCCATGTTCTCTAATGAACGAATCATAGCAAGCATGCCTATTTTCAAGCAATCAGGATCAAAACTAAAACCATTCACGTTTTCCCGCCCATTCCACCGGTTTCAAGATTTTCCCACCCTTTCCATCGGTTTCAAGATTTTCCCGCCCTTTCCATCGGTTTCAAGATTTTCCCGCCCTTTCCATGGATTACAGGTTTTTCCCGCACTTACCATCGGTTTTATGATTTCCCGCGCTTGGTAGCAGACTACATTTTTGCTAGACATTTTGATTGGTTTATCAAGTTATTCATGAGTATAGTGATTTGCTCTGTGGATACAGTGGTTTAAGTTTAATGGCGGCAGTAATCCCACCGATGAAGGTTGTTTAAGATCGTTATTTTGCGTATCGTTTAGTTTTCCACAAACAAAACACTAGCAAACCTTTGAGCAATCCAGTTCTTTTCTTATCGTGGCATTCCTTTATAGTCTTGATCCATAGCTCTTTGGTTTCAGGTGAAGACGCTTTCAGGAGATAGATTTCAGCGCCTCCACGTTTTCTGAACCAAACCGCCCACTTACAAGGATCACTGTCCACAGACTCTGTCTGACCAATACCTTTTGTCTGCCAATAAAGGACACATTTAAGCGTACAGTTAAGGAACGTTTCGATGCTAAAGTGTTTTCAGAAGTGATGCTTTATTTCGTTACCGTGCCTAAATTCGCCATTAGTCAATCAGAAGCCCTGTCCACTGTCCTGATATCCCGCGATTCTAGGTGTCCGCTGTTTTACAGTGTTAGTTAAATATTTAGTCGACCCCTGATAACTCGAACCCTCGCTAACTCGAACCTCACGCTAATTCGACTGAAGTAATTTTCGCTTCCCTACAAGCATTTTCCATATAATTTTATCCTTGATAACTCGAACCATGTTTTTCAAGTAATAAGTGACAACTCAAAGCAATCAGTAAAAAAGTAAATCGTATGAACTCTGAAGCAGTAGCCCGACGTTGTTCTGTTTGAAACCTGCAAAGTTTGCAGCACCTGAACTTCTCCTGCTGCTTTACTTTGCTTTCTTTTGTTTCCCATTACGTTCTTCGATCTGATGCATACAGTAATTTAGAATTGTATCGTTTCATTTTCACTCGATATATCGGGAATTAAATTCGATTACAATGTACACTGCATGAATAGAAACACAGTCAACGCCGTTTTTTCCTTATTTCCGGTCATTTGTTCTCGACTCCCGATAACTCGAACCTTTTCAACTTCCCTTGAAGGTTCGAGTTATCGGGAGTTGACTGAAGACACGATTTATTTATGGATAAGTTTGATATTTACCTTCATGTTGTGCAAATATCTGAATTCTGGAAGTCCTCCCTCTCGTGTCATTGGTTCGCTGAATATAATAATTTTCTCAAACAAGAAAACTCTTCGCTCTTTGCCTTTTGTTTTCGCTTTTCCATCAACAACCACAAACTCATCCTTTACAGCATGAAAGAGAAAACATCAGTCAATCTCTGGTTAGTAATGCCCCGTCCACACAAAGCCGAAGAAATCTGAAAACGCAGCTTTATTTCAACTGTTAGCCCTAAGGTCTCTACTAATCCGTCACGAAAACGGAGCTTTTCAAAAACGCTCTGCAAACCGTAAGAATTTGAAAACGCCGCGGCTTTGCGTTTTCGTGTGGACGGAAAACAATTTGAAAACGGAGCTTTTCGAAACGGTTGATACCACGATAATCATGTGAGGATTTCCCTGACCGAGTTTTCCTCCAACACAATGACCGGTGATGGTTGCGTTTTCATATTTCTTCGGCGTAGTGTGGATGGAAAACATTTGATTCGTTTTTAGAGTGAAAGCTCCGTTTTTGAATTCCTCCGACGTAGTGTGGACGGGGTGTAAGAGAACACTATGAAATCCATGAACCAATACTACAGAAGAATTCATACTGAACATTTAAAAGTTCTAGCAACATCTGTCTCCGAGACATCGTAAAGAGACCAGGGTTTTACATGTAATCAAGTTAGGCTTGCAGTCTGGCGATGTATTTGTTTTGTCAGTGCTGGTAGCGTTTTGAAGCTTTATACTTTGAGGATTATGGAACTTTCTATTTCTTTGCCGGTGTGGTCTACGACTGGACAGTACAAGTTCAAAATCATCTTCATTTCTCACCTGAAGTATAAGGTCTCCCGTTTCCTCAGGTTTCACCTGAAATAAAAATAGAACGGGAGATTCGCCTTAATGTCTGTTGCAATTAATTTTTAATCCAGTTAATTTTTTATTTGAACTAAGTGTAGTTGTTTTTTTCTTCTAGTTGGTTAACTAGTTTCCAGTTTAACTCTAGTCAATAATTTTTAATGGCTTAATTTAAAAAAAGGTAACCAAGTAGAAGAATACGACCTGTGGTTAACGTTTGACATACCTCAAACCCTTGAAGCATCCCCACGTTTACCATGTCATTGGTTCGTTTGAGAATTCTTAGGGCTACATCAAGTGCTCTCTGTACAAGAAGGAAGCAATACTAAAGAGATTAGTTAACACAGAACAGAGACATAATAATCAAAACGGAATTTAGCAATGCATTATACACGTGTACATGCAAGAGAAGGCCATGGTGTTATGCGCGGTTACTTACAGTATCCTAAATGCCTTTACCTGTAGTTCAGTGCAGTCTTCTCCTGCTTTTTCAGTATGCTTCAGAATGTCCTGTAACAAAACAGTCAAATCACCATCAGTTTAAAAACACGCCTAGTACTGGCTCCTAGGTCGCTCTTTACATATAGAAGCTAATGCTATAATCACAGTTGCCACAAAAAGTTGTTGGACCATAAGATTCAGATTTCAGATTCAGATTCAGATTTGAGACTTGGAGCGTATCCCAGTTTATAAAGTAATTTAGGAGTTTGCCTCTTCCCTTGACAGCATGTTAGTACACTGCAGGTCAGCCATGGCGGCAGTTTGTCAGTTGTCCTCTCAGTATAACAGTGTGATATGGAGTCCAGTGCCCAAACCGTAAGGGCACCATGAATCCCTTCCCAAAGATACAGATCATTTTGCTTCTCGTAGAAAAAAACAAGTAGTTCTCTTGGAAAATAACTGACAGTGACACCCTAAATTTGGAGTAAGGCACACTATGAAGACAGCAGAGAGACGTAATGAATTCCTTTACAAAGATAGATTATTTTGCTTCTCGTAGAAAAAAAAAAGGGTAATTCCCTTTGAAAACGTTAAGAACTTCAGACTTCGTGACATTTCTCCTCTATAATAACTAAAAGGTATAATTTCACTTTCAATAAACCTTGAGCAGAAGTTGATATTTAGTTATTCTCTGAACAGGCTTGATAAGGTAATCTGCTAGTTGCAGTCTGTGACCCAGTTTCTCCTTGCAGCCTTGGAAGAAGGAGTCGGTATATTTCTGAACTAACAAGTCAGATTTGGGTTTGTTCCTGCAGTATTCTGAGTACAGTTCCTCCAGTTGTTGTTCCTGCCAAGAATTTTAAACAAATGTTTCATTTGTGAAAAATTCACATGGAAGTAGTGTAAGTTGTCAAATGTAAGTCAAATCAACTGGAGTTACAGTAGAACCCTGTTAATCCAGTCATCAATGGGCCACAGAAATCTGGCTGCAATAACAGGTTGATTGTATTAAAGGGGTTGTCTAAGTAAGAAAATAACTGACTGAGCTTTTTTTTTCAGGCCAGAAAGTGGCGATAATAACAAGGTGGCTGTATTAATGGGGTGGCCATAAGGCAGGAGTTTCCCTGTACATAAATACAAGATTGCGTCAATGCTCTGGACTGGTTCATTCGAAGTGTCAACATTATACACCAGTCAGACATCTTAATTCAATTGTATCAATACTATTAAACAAAATTAAATTAATAAATCACCATCCCGAAGATTGCCTAGTTGGTTTTATCATTACATGTTATCTATTGGGTATCTTTTGAGCAACTCATTTTAGGCTCTACCATGTTATTACATTTGGTGCCCTGATTGTATCTCCAGACATGTATACATTAGTGTACATGTAACTGCACTGCAAGGTTACAGATATGAGCAAAACATTTTCCTTTTTTATCACAGTGATTTAACTACCCACCGATTGTGCAAAAACTTCACCAATCTTCTGAGGTTCATCTTCACAATACTTCAGATCATTGCAAAGTTCCCTAGGAGAGGAACATTAAAAGTTATGGCTGTCACATCATCAATGTCGTCAAAGTCATTTATTGATTATTATTAGATTAACATTAAAATTGCACCACTCTTACCTTGAGTGCCATTCATAAATATCTTGTATGTTGGAAAAAACGTCCCTCTCTTTACTTTTCAGCTCGATGGGAACATTAGATGTGGAAAATTCTGGTATGTACCCCTGTAATAAAAAACAAAACTTTGGTTAAAATCAACTGTTATACTGAAGGACTTAACAAATAAAGTGAAAAGGGAAGGGAAGGGACAGAACAGGACAGGACAGAAGGAAGGAAGGGAAGGGATAGAATGGAGAAGAGAGAGGAAAGAGAAAAGATGGGATGGGATAGGATGGGAAGGAAAGGGACAGAAAAGGGAAGGGAAAGGTTGAAGTGGGCTAGAACAGGATGGAAAAGGAAGGGATGGATGAGAAGAGAAGGAAAAGGAAGAAAAGGGAAGGGAAGGGAAAGGATGGCGTGGGACAGGCGGGGCGGAACAAGATGGGATGGGATGGGATGGGATGGGATGGACAGGACAGGATAGGAAGGGATGGGTAGGAAATGGATGGGACAAATACAGTTTAGAACGGGATGCAAAAGGAAAGGAAATGGGATGCGAAGGAAAGGGACAGGATGAAAGGGAATGGATTTGAAGGGAAGTTCAGGTATTACTCCTCACCTTGACAACATAACCCAGATCCTGGATATAGCTCTGCTCTGTATCAATCAGTTCATTCACAACATACCTGCAGATCAGATTTTTTTCAAGTTAGGATCAACTGTTAAGTTACATGTAAGTTGGCCATAGAAAGAAAAATACGCTCCTTCAAACAAAAGGAATGCCTGGGTTTATCCTGTATTTCTTTCCTTACCCTCTTCTTGTAAGAGCCTTGTCCACCAGACTCATAGTAACTTCTTCAACAATCTGTTCTCCACACTCCATAACAATTTCATGAGTCTGTACAATGTTCTCTACACTTCCAAGACTACAAATGCTAACAGAATCATCATTGTCAAATGTAGCAACTTCAAATTCCTCACCCACAGATTCCACACATTCTACCATACACACTTGCATGTCATCATGCGCTAACTCTGCTGCACAGGACATTGAGCCTTCTGAACAGTCTACAACAGTTGCTTCTCTAAATGTCACAGGGCCACCAGTACCTGTGTCATCAGACATGGAGCACTCAGATGACGCCACAGAGTGCCTTTCATCCACAGTTTGAACAGAACAAAACGGTGTTGATTCTTCCTGCACTACAACCATGTCTGATGCATCACAAACTTGCACAATTTCAGATGCTTCAAATGCCTGCTGTTCTTCAACACTTGTATATTCTTGTACAACAGAACTTGGATCGCTATCAATAGAAATGGCAGTCACTTGTTCTTGATTCTCAGAGTATGCCATATCACTGTAACCATTTTGAGTTCTGTCTGAAGCTTGTACACTTTGCGCTCGCACTTGTTGCTCTGTTTCTTCTCTTATAGAGTCTTGTCTTGTAAGTGATTTCTGCATTTTGTAAAAGGGAAAAACTTATCAGTCTTTAAATGTGAGGCAGTAGATGAAATCTACTGGTAATCAGGGACTAACACTGTCCCACTTGACTAATCTAATCGCAGTGCAAAAATTTAATTTTCAACTACACAAGAAATTTAAAGTTACGTGAACACACCTTAGAAAACATTTCTGTCCTTTCTTCTGGTGATAATGGAGGTAACTTTGATTTTTCAGCAAAGACATTATTAAGTTGTTCCTTAGCCAGGTGAATCAGAGATTCAAAACATTCCAAGGCAGCTTCATCATTTCCAGTGAGAACAAGACCTACAGGAGAGAACAAAAAGAAAGATGTCTGCTTTTGAGCCTAGAAAATATCAGGACAATACTTATCTCTAGTTTCTATATTGTTATGCAACAATGAGCCTTTCACGCCCAACCCTAAATGGGGAGGGGAGGTGGCCTCATGGTTAGTGTGTTCTTCTCTGGATTGAACGGTTCAAGTGCGAGTCCTGGCCAGGGACACTGCATTGTTTTCTTGGGCAAGACACTTTACTCTCACGGTGCTTCTCTCTACCCAGGTGTATAAATGGGCACCAGTGAAATAAAACGCTGGGGGTAACCCTGTTATCGACTAACATCCCATCCAGGGGCAGGGGGGGGGGGGCAGTAGAAATACTCCTTGTCACTTCATGCTACAGAAACCAGGATAAGCTCCAGTCTGACGGCCCACTTGGCTCGTATGCCGACTTTACCTTTTTACCCCCTAGGTGGAATTCTAGTCTGTCACAAGTTTACCTCGTTGGAAGTATTCCATTTTCTTGTACCCATTTATACCCTGAGCAGAGAGGAGAGCTTTGGGGATAAAGTGCCTTGCCAACAACAACAATTAAGCAATCTCAGCTAGGGATTATGCCTGGACCCAGTAGCCCTGCATACTAACTGTTAGACCCGTTTGTCTTCTGGCATTTAAGGACTGTTATAATATCAAGTGCTACAAAATGTCTAGTCATTGGCTTTAAAAAAATTAATTAACAGACCTTTTCCTGCTTTCAGAAACAGTGACATAGCCTTTCTTGGATGTTGCACTTTGCTTTGGAATGCCTCCCTCATAGCTTCATGGAACACTGTCAGACAAAACAGAATCACAGAATTACTGTAAATGACAAACATAGTTTCCATTTATTATAATTATGTTGAAATAGGATCCTATTAGGATTGTTAAGACAGCCTGACTTAAGCTAACAAGTTGGAATGGAGTAGAAATATTCTCATTTGAAACGTCAGATACCAGAATTATATACTGCACTCAACAATACTGTAAACAGTTTTTACTAACTACAGTGTCTTTTTTCATTAGTCCGTCTTCTGTGATTGTCCAGGTGAGGACAGTTCAACCCTTATTAAATGGCCACCCTCGGGGAAATGGATAGTGGCCGCCTGAAAGGGGTTGGCTGTTTTAAATAGAGGTAAAAATAGTAGAAAAACCCTCATCGGGACTTTGATTACTGGCCACCTAACAGGGGTGGCCGTTTAATACGTGGCCGCTCAATAGGGGTTTGACTGTAGTTCTGAAGAGAACTGTTGTTGGTGACTGACATTTCAACAACCCAAGTGGAAGTGATCTTCAGAGTGAATTTAATAATGTTAGTCAGTCGATGGTGTTATAAGTCTGGTGCACTGACTGTAATAAGTCAGTTTAGCCATGATGGTATTTGCTGAGAGACTCAACGTGTAAAGTTTGTCAGCAGTCATTGGTCGGGTCCAGTAAGTTTTGATCCATCTATTGTTGGTCAAATTAAGTTGGTCTGTTTGAGGTCCCTTTGTCGATTTTGTTTATGTCATGAATAAGTTGTTTGTAAGGTGCCAGTTACTTCAATATATATTTTCATCTTAAGTGTTTTTACCTTGGCTTTCCCTAGTGTGAGCAGGTGCCTCTTGTGAAGTGCCTACACTTTCTACTAAATCTCCATTGATGTCATTCTGATGTACTAGATGATCTGGCTTGGAGAGAGGCTCATGGATAACTGGCTGAAATACTGGTAGATGTAAATAAACAACATAAGCATGTGAAGGAAATGATCTACAAGACTATTGGAGATTAATGATCAAATAATTTCTAAAAAAAAGGCAATAAATTATTTAGAGAGAAAACCACATCAGCAATGGCTGGTAATTGCAGGTCCTCTATCCTGATCAAACTGGAATTTGGAAATGTTGGTTTTTCATAAGGAAGGAAAACCTGAGTATCCAGAGAAAAACCCACGGAGCAAGGCGAGAACCAATGACAAACTCAACCCACATATATGGCACTGGGCTGGAATCCAACCCAGGCCACATTGGTGGGAGGCAAGCGCTCTCACCAATGTGCCAACCCTGCTCCTGTCTAGGTGCATTTAGTTGCCCTGCTAAGCCTGCATACCATTTTAAACCATATTCATTGGGAAGCAAGCAGCTACAGAAGACAGTGGCATGCAGTCAGCTTAGGCAATACTGGGGGGGCTAACACTGGATGAAGGTGACAACAGAGGCATAATTTGGACTCCTCCCAAAAGAAAATGCCTGTTAATTAATGATAAATGCATGCTGAAGATCTATTGACCCCAAAATACTTCAACTTTGTATTACCCTCCTCACTCCACTCAAAACAAAAATCACTCTACTTACCTCAAAAGACTAGAAATAGAAAATCAAATTGACTCCCCAAAACACTATAAACTAAAATAGTCACTTACATACTGCAAAATTTGCAGTAAGCAGTCTCTACAAAATGTACGTGTCCCTCAATAAGACTTTTGACCCACAGATTTTTTCTGAAAATTATTTTTCGTGAATCATGAGCAGCCATGCATAAATGATTGACAAGGTGCGTAACTTGTAATAAGTGTAATTAACAAATTCCAGCAGGTCAATGGAGATAAGCGTTAACAAATCTTCAGTAATTTTCTCTCAGTTTGACAGATTAGGTGCCTCTTTTTGTTAGTTTTTTGACCTCAGACCTTTCTCTCTTATCTGAAATTCTGAAACTTCACTCTTACATGCATGGACTAGCTGGGGAAAGTAGATCTTCTTACAAGAGCTGAACTTCTTGGATGGACTAATCACTTTGATAGAAGGGCAAGCATGGTGAAATTGATTTGGAAATGACACAGTTATGTATGTGTAGATTATGCAATGTTTTGGTGCAGCATCTTTCATCAGTTACTTTACTGATGAAACTTTGCAGAATATATGTGGCTTTGCAAAACATTATTATTAATATGACATCTAATGTATCATTGAAAGATCGTTTTTTTCACACAAAATTGCATAACTGTAACTTAATACATGGCAGAGGCCCACATGTATAACTGATGAGAACGTGCCTAACAGTAGCAAACAAACATCAGCTGCTGACATAGAGGTCTAAATAATTTAAAAGTTTCCATTAATATTAAATATCCCCTACAAATCCCCTCCTTCCAATAATCAGGGGTCTTTAAAGAGCAAATAGCAAAAACTACAAGCTTTTTTCCCTGGCAACTATTCAAGGTAATAAAGACTGCATGTTGAAGACAAAATGTATTTAGCACATGTCAAAAGGAACAAGAAAATGCCTTTGACTTAAAATATCTTTATTTGCACTGGAAAATGTTGTGTTGTTTACAAAAGATTACAGCACCAAAAATTACTAAATGGAGAAATCAACATCAGCTGACATAGCCTGGAAGCTGATATGTCCAAATAGCTTCATTTAAAGTAGTGTGGCAAAACTAGTCATTTAACATCATATTCTGTAACTTAACATTTTCATTGAGTTCATATGTTGCCCTACATGTAAACAGCTTAAACTTCCTAAAAGCCAAAAGTTTTTTTTTTTGTTTTTTGTTTTTTTTCCCAATAATAAGACTGATGTTAAAAATAATTTTTGAAAACACAGAAAATTATCAATCTGGGGCAAGTCTGTAAACACACACCCTGGAAATCTGATAACTGACACAGAAGTTTCCATTTAGTCAGCAATCAAAACAGACCTTGATGTTTTGATTCTAGAAAACCAATTTAAATCCCTGACTACAAATAAATTTGACCATAAAATATACAATAGAAGCACATTTCATTTTAAGATAATTTCCTAATGGACCACAATGTTCAATTCTTTTCTTAACCTTGAAAAATTTAAACTGTCTAAATTAATCATTTATAATCCATATCAACCTTCTGTAATCTTCGCCACCCCTGTTTGTATTTATTTATAATTTCCCCTTTTTTGTTTTTTTGAAGAAAAATTACCTCATTGAATCAATAACAGATAAACACAGCAGTAATTAGTCCCCTGACTGATTCATTTAAGAAATAAATGCACATTTCTTATTCAGTACAGCAAGAAAACAATAGAGCAGTAACTAGTGTATTTTCATCACAGAAACGTAATCAAGCCAAAAACAATAGCCAAATCCATTGTGGTAATTTCTTTGAATTTTACTGCCAGAAATTAAGAATTTTACTGACTCTATTCAAGATACCCAAACACAATATTTTGACCGTGGGAATTTGACAGATCATTAATAGTGCTCGAATCTAGTTAGCATATTTTCCTATTTTATTTCCTTTTGAAATGTTTAACAATAGTTGAGCTATTACACCCAACGTAAACAACATACAGTGTTGAGTTGTTATCTCAGTTCGTACTTCATCCTACTACAGGACCGAACAAAACAAGGAATTCAACTAGAGCTGGCTTAGACTGGTCTTTAAACCCGTGGTATACCTGTTAAATAATTAATTGCATCATAATTATTTTCCAACAGTGTATAAATTCAAAAAACGTTTTTCGCGATTTTTACTTTCGACATTATGAACTCTGGTGCATTAATTTTACATACGGTCATGATTCTAAAATATAACCTTCGATAAAATGTTTGGCCAAACAGTAAAAGATTTCTTCAAGAAGTAAGTGTACGAACCTAATAATAGTGCATCCGTGTCAAGCTTATTTGTTTCTTTCTTATCGACGGAGTGACTTACATGAATAAATCAGTTGTAAAAATAATGAAAGTTAAGTTGATAGCATTTCTCCTTCGCTAAACCGAAACTCCGCAGAAAATCTGCAACAAGTTAGCAAGGTTCTAAGGTCATTAGCGGCTTGTGAACGAGAGTGTTTCAAGTCGGGATCAACTAGATAGCTTATCTTCCAGGTGAAATTGCAGCCTCAAACTAACCGCTGAAACTCCAAACGGTTGTACATTACGACTTTCTGTCAGTAACAGGAAGAAGAGAAGATTGCAAGCATGAACATGACCATGTTGCAGGATAAGAAGAACAGGCTGGTGAAATCGTCAAGTTAATTTTGCCAATCGTATCGAAGAACGAGCCGATAAACTCAAATGATCCACTTAACGAGTTAGCCATTTTCTTTTAGCTAAATTGAAGTGTCCATTGCCGCCAATTCTAACGTTTCCATTAGTGGTTTTATAGATCTGAGTAGTTTTAATTTAAAGGCTGAAAAGAAAGGGCGAAAAACTTTCGACCTACCAAACGACAAATCCCGCCTCCTTGTAGCCATTTCCTCCACTGTATGAATGCTCCACTTTAATCACATCCACAATATAATCCTGCTTTTCAAAACCTTTATGTCATCTACGGGAAGTACCATCACATTTTGTCACCCATGAGTGTATTGTCATTACGTTGAGGGGCGCACAGAGCACAACAACAGAGAGAAAGTCGGCTTGTCTACCAACAAACAGGAGAGCAGTTTACAAATCACTCGTCCTAGAACAGACAGGACCCGAGTGACTCCCTGGGTTGCGGGTTTAGTGAAACGTGAAATGTGCGTGATGTTTTCTGCGTGGCGTGATGAACGTGACAATGTCGAACTCAAGTATCAATTTTTTTGGATTTACGGCATTCAACACAAATGCGGGATGAAATAAAAGGTAAGATTCATTGAGAAATATCAGCCAATGAGAAAACAACCGATTTAATGAGAAAATATACGAACTTTAGCGAAAATCAAGAGCGAGAAAAAGAAGTGTACGTGAAAAAAAAAAAATTCAACATCTTAAAAGCTTCGTTTATATATCGATATAGAAAGCGATATGACACCGAGATAAATAACATGTATATTGATCGCTCTGGCAAATATCTGCTTCCCGATCAAAGTAACATTCGCAAAAGTGTTATTTTTGCGATTAATTTACAAAAAACCAATAAAGAAAATTGAGTTTTCAGGCAGCTGCTCAATTGACTGCACAAGTAGTCCTTGTTAAAAAATCTCGAAACTTTATTTTTTTTTTTTACCCTGAAAAACTAGACGGCATAAAGTTAAAGGCAACGAACAACATGTCTAAGAATCTTTCCAGCACCTCAAGGCAAAAACTATTAGAAATTTATACAACTACAAGATCGACCAATAGGGTTGAACCAGACAGATGTTTTGTTAAACAATACGTACAGTTTCGCGGTAATGCAATGTAAACAAATGTCAAAAACTCATACGTAGAAAAACAACGAGGACAAAATAAAGACGTAATCTGCCCTTGATCCATTTTCAAGGCCCAGTTCTTCACAAACAGCCCGCTCTTTTTAAGAGTTGGCGGCTGTTGCGCGAACAGATAATTTATGAAAGGATACAGTGCTGTATTTACTAGCTTAAAAATATCCAACAGAGATTGATTACCAATCCATCTCAACTAAAACCAGCGAGACACTTCTGTCAAATCATTCAAAGCTAAAAGGCCTCGAGGCATGTTTTGGTCCCGGGGGGTTATACTTCGAATGTTTTCTTGGGGGGGGGGAGCGGGGGGAGCGGGGGGGGGAGGGTTGCGACTCTAACCTTGAAACCTTTACCCTATTTCAGACCAAAATCTGTGATTGTCCATACCCTATTACGGACAACCAAAACTCCATATCCCATTTCAGACCTTTTAAATGAGTACACGGCTGTAATCTATGACCGCGGCTCATTTGCGTAAAAATTTGAGGAGGGCTACAAATTTGCTAATGTTGATGCGGAAAAACTTAGTTCCTTGTAAACAGAATACCCAATGCCAAGTCAGAGTGAAAAATATGCCATATTCCAGGCCCAAATGGTCAAATTCTATATTCTTTTTCGGACCAAAACAGGTAAAAAAAACCATACCCTTTGAGGCCGCGAATACGGTGGGATCCCGATTCTCGAACCCTCAGTTTTTCGAACCTCCCAATAACTCGAACCAAAAGTCGTTTCCCTCTCCTCAGTCAAACGCTGTAATTTTTCCCCCGAGTTCTGGAACTCTCCGATTTTTCGAACCAATTCTCGTTTCCCTTGGAGGTTCACAAAATCGGGATTCCACTGTGTAGCCCATATAAGGCAGATCTCCCCCCCCCCCCCCCCCCGTGAGGGATTTGGAGTTCCTATTCGAGGTGGTAAAAATACATTAGATAATACTGCGAAGACGGAAAATATATTTAGTAGATTGCTTCTGCGATCTTTACTAAGTTGTCTGCTGTTTCAAGAACGTTTTTTTTTTTTTTTTTTTTTTTTGAAAACGGAAGATTAAACTTGAATCTTAGCCGACTGTTAGATTAAAGTCAGGGAATTGTAAACAAATCACTGAAAGTGTTCGTTAGCTTTCTTTGTTTCCGCGCCAAGCAATATCTGCAGGTGTGCCGGCTTATTGTGTCTTGAATACGATCAATTGAAAGCCGACAAAAGTATTTGTAAAGAAGCCTTATTCTTTAACTCTGCAATGAAAGAACGCGCGAAACGAGTTCAACTGATATCAAGAAATTTTCAGAAAGTTCAAAATAAGAATTATCGTTTGATACCAGTTTGATACATATCTTTATTTTGACTCTCCCTACGGGGGGTGGCCAAAACACAGCGAAAGCAGCGCTACTGCACAATAAAACAGCCTGGCAAAAATAGATCTTATAGCTTCGATTGCTTTCGTCAGAAGTAGAAAAACCCGAGATGTTCCCGACATTCTCCGAAAACGCCATTCGAGAATACGACCAAGAAAACTACTGTATTGCAGACATTGAATACAGTAGGTAGATACACTTCATTTAACAAGTACTTCACAATTAAAAGAAAGAAAGCTGATTTCCACAAGGGACGAGTGGCTATAGTATGAAAATTAAAACTATCTAAATTTATATATTTAATGTATACACTGCATACTAATTTTGGTTACATTCACCAGGAAAGGCAGAGCGCTTCAACGTAACAAAATTAAACTGATCCACCAGGGGTTTCGAAAGATATGAGAGAAGGTAAGCCAATGACTGAGGAAGACAATTTATCGGGGTTTTTGTTTTGATTTGTTTGTTTGTTTGTTATTTTTACAAGCTCTTTTTTGTACGGTTCCACTGGTATTGAACACTAAGTTACACAATCCACAGAGCCATCCACTGTTTTAAAACTTCCGAATTTAGGTAACATATATATGAGCCATGATTGCGGTGACTAAATGCTGCCAATCAACGTGTTTTTTTAAGAATGACATAACAGCTTTGCCATTACGCATGTGCAGGGAATGTCCTCCCGCACAATCGTCAAGAACACAGCCGTGAAGAGGCTTGAGCCCTTCCGGTCCGAATTCTGATTCGCTTACCAGTCACCGCTCCTCTCAGAGGGTATAAGGGAGAACTAAGCTCGGACGACGAGCCGACCAGCATGATTCGGCCTAGCCTACAAGGCTCATCGTGGGCTCATGCTTCGCGGGAGGGAGGGGGGGGGGGGGTGGTGAGTAATTTTTCCCGCGATGGTATATTGAGGTTAAATTTATAGTGCTTAAATAGTATTTTTAGAGGATACTAGTAATGATGAAAAAAAATATTTCAGTTTCCTTTTAGCCATGGCAAATTATAAATTATATTTGGCCTGTAATCCGACTGAGTTCTTTAGGGTTTTGGATTTAATTTAAATCTTTTTTTTTTCTTTTGGCTCCAACTAATGGTGTTTTCGTCTACAGTAACTACCTATCATTGAACGGCCCACTAAAATTACCCGCAATAAACAATTAATTCCTCGAAGACAGAGGCTTAAAGTTATTGGAAATGAATGCTGGCAAAGTGGAGTTAACAGCAATACTATTTAACTCTTCCCCATGGTCACGCTAACAGCGGGGAGTTTGTTTTTCTACAAAGGGAACTATTAAAGGACACTCCTTCAATTTCCATAATTTGTTTTTCTAGCCAATGCTAATACTTGACAACTGGAAATTCCGGAAAAAGATAATCTACAAAGAGAAAGTAAAACTTGCCAATTAATTCATAAATGAGGAGTTACTCGAATATTTCAAGCTAGTAACACAGACGATTCCTCGAAAACAAGGCAAATTTTTATAATTTTCGCAAGAACATCGCAACTAAAATTCATTCAAACATCACAGCCAAGTTTTAAGCGACTCAAGTAGAAAAAGTGGATTGTATCTCGAATCCATCACAAAAATATGAACCAACCCACAGATAAATTAGCCCCTATTTTAATGAGAAGGAGAAGAAATAAATTATTCCCTGACACTTTCATGTAGAGATGCATATATTTTTTTTTTCATTTTTTGCCGTACTACAAATCCTGACATTGTCTAATTTCAGCCCTCATGGGTTTCAGGTGCTATCCTTAACTCCATTTTTTGTTTCCTTCAAAGATACAGGTATTGTTCGTCATAATAATAGTTTATTCAAAATTTAAGTCCAGGGATCGAAACTGAACAAAAACCATCTGCAATCTGTTTTTCAATCACGTTTTGTCTAGACGATCAAAATTAAAATTGCAAATTCATGCGCCATGTCCATTGGCCATGGCAAAACAATTAGAAAATTCTGTGCACCCCTGATGTGATATTTTCCACCTAGTAATACTAGTTTTGAAGAGTTTTGGGAATACTGTACTTTTTTTTAAAGTAGATATATCGATATTTCATCGAAATAAAGACCGGATATCGGTAGTTATCCACCGCGCATGCTGTATAGACAGGATAATCACCACCACTAGTACTTGACTAAACTGTAGTGGAGTGTGACAGACAAGGGGTTAAGTTCCCGGATGGTCTCGACAGCTTGTGGCCCAGACCCCCCGGTAAGAGCAGACGACAGTCAACACAAACATTCAACCGGCTCACGTTTCGCGATCTTGTCGAGGAGCGGGTTGTTTTTGGGTGTTTACTACTGTACTCAAATCTGTGCTTGGATGACGCAGAGCTACTCGCGATCGATGCGTGAAAATCGCATCAAAAGATCCTGAGGAAAGGTGAAGTGCATTGCAACGAAAAGTCAACTCGACACAGCCAGACCTCTGGCCAAACAATTCACGTGTGTAATTTTACAGCTTTAGCCGTCCACGCTCAATTGAGTGTTAGATATGTGAGTGTTTGTAGCTTATATTGGACAAGACCGCATCAACAACAACCTTAAGAAAAGGTGCTTTGAATATCATTGCAGAAAAAGAAGACGTCTGGAGTCATTTTCCAAACATGGCGAGTTCATTAGGTAAGGTTCGGAGTGAAATAATAATCTATCCCATTTTACCATTACATTGATTCAATTATCGCACACTAATTGATTAAACACCACTGCTGTGGATTTCTCTTTAGGGCTTTTTCTGAACGAGGACGATCTTGATGAAGCGAACAGGCTGTCCAAAAAAATCGACTTCGTACAACTGGAGGAGTATCAGAAGGACATGATTAGGAACATTTTGGAATACAACTGGGATTCCGAACACCAAATGGTGTCGAATTTACTGCACTTTCCACACATCATGCCCGAAGATAAGCGATTAAAATGGCTTTTAAAAGGATTAAGAGAAGAGAAACAGTCATATTACATTCTTGCAGCGGCTACAGGCGTTGCAGGTTTAAAATTACAAGGGAAAGATTCCGAGGAGATTGTGGAATTACTGAAGAATATTTCAACGTCACAAAACGGCATGGTTGCCCTGCGCGCTTTCATGTCACTAGCCGAGCACCTGAAACACCCTAACGATACCCCCTTTGTGCTCAAATTCATGTACAAATCCAAGTCGAACTTGCGCTACAATTCATTGGACTGGTTGATTGAAAATGTCAAGGACAAAAAAGAACTGTTATCCTTGTTCGAAGACAAGGCTATCCCGGAAGATGTCAGACAAGAGGCAATAGACAGGGTCAAAAATTCACCCGATGGCGAAGCTCAAGGTAAGAGTGTGAAATATTTTCTTGCGGTATTGGCTGCGTGAAAAAATAGCAACGATCAAAACTGCTTTGACGATTAATTCAGAAGCTTTAAGGCGAGGCAAAAGTAATGGACAGTTCGGAAATAAATAGACCTGCGATTAAATGTTCTAAGCCACGCGAACTGGTTCATTTCTGAACGCTTGGGCGTTTGAAATGGCATCCTAAAAATGTACAAAACGTTAACATTTTACTCAGGACATCGAACCGTTTATTTAAAATTCGCACAACGCTAAAAGACTCCATCGGATGTAATTTTCTAACCGTGGCAAGCCTTCCTTCCGGGGCTTGATAAATTTCGATCAACAAAGCGAAAAATTGAATCCCTAATATATAATTAAAATTTATTTTCGCATGGGTTGTATAATCATTTTCATATGCGCGCACCAAACTGTTTTGACCCCAAGCCGCTGAAGAGATTGCCTTAGGGTTAAATAAGGGTTCTTGTAATGGGCAAATAAGCTCTCAAAAGAAAACATTTGTGGCCACTTTTGCTGAAGAATAACGAGACAGCTAAATCCTGGATCACAAGTTGTCGGTTTCATCGCGTGTTTGATGTAAAAAAAATATCAAAGGTTACCCTCGCCAACATTCCAAGTTTTATCGACACGAGGTTGTTATCGTAATTTTCTCAGAGACTTCACATGTGGTTGCCTATTATCAAAATTTACATAAGCTCTTTTTCTTGTGTCATGTAAACAAGTCACTTAAATTAAAACACACACACCACTACTTATTTTTTGTGGCAGAATGTCTGAACGATCTTCGTGAACAATTTCTGTCAGTAGGTAGTATTAAGATAGTTCATTTGAAAACGTTCTAAAATAGTGGTCTCTAATTCTTTCACCTCTCGCTTCTTTATGGACGCTTTATGCATATGTTGATTATATTGTCATCGCTTGAATACTGCCTTCCGAAAGGTAATTAGTCATATCGCTCACAGTGAGTTGTTCAAAGAAACCGTAAACTCTCTCAGTCGGCTGTTAACTTGTTTGTTTTGGCCTTAAATGAGAAAACTGATATGGTAAAAGTACGAAACACAACACGGGAAAAGAAAAAACCTTCACTGCCATCCATAGACAGAGTTACAGTTCTTTCACCGTCTCGATTGACTCAATAATTTGCAAGTAATTAGAAGTGCAAGTTAATTGATCGAGCAATATCGAGTTACATTTGTGCCAATACAAAAGTACAAAGTCAAACTCGCGCACATCGCGTCTTGCGGACAAGAGATACTCTTTTTTAATGAGGAAAAAGTGAAAGCATTGTGTTTGTTAGTTGAATTACAGGTGGCACAAGGCTTAAGGAGCTGACAATTCGGTTTAATATTTGCACTTAAAAAACAAACTTCAATGTAAACCCCAGAGTTTTGTGTGGTCGCTTTCTGATTTTAAAGGCGTCTGGGTGTCTGTAAAGTTCTTTATCACTAATTGCGGTGTAATTTTGGGGAAAATACGTTACAATAAGAGAGCTAAAACACACGTTCTCTGCCGAACATTGAGGTTTAAATTGCTGTCCGACCCTTACAAATTCATTACG
This sequence comes from Orbicella faveolata, assembly GCF_042242905.1. NCBI lineage: Eukaryota > Metazoa > Cnidaria > Anthozoa > Scleractinia > Merulinidae > Orbicella > Orbicella faveolata. The sequence continues at coordinate 9,159,597 of NW_028301555.1, read as the reverse complement.
AAAGTGAAGAAACTTTACAGTGTTTGTAATCAGACCAGCGTTTGGAAAGAAGAGAAGCCTATGAAAAACAGAGTTTGTATTTATGGCTTAAAGCTTCGGCCGTACAAAGGAAGTAAAATGCAACAAAGGCTATTAGGAAGCGATTAGAAACAAGAGAGTGCTAGAGGATGTTAATAGGATCAAGAATAACGCATGTGTGATCAACAGCCAATTTCTCCTTGCAATATCCATAGTTGTCAAGCAGACATGTAATGAGAATAACGAAAATCATCTACACATGACACGTCCCTTGGCACACCACCAAACACTGGTCAAACTTACACTAAAGGAAAAGCACAGTGGGAGATCACTTTGAATAAATATCATTCTGATCCTGTGAGGGCCCTGTATACGGATAAAGCGTTACTAATAACTTCAGAGAATTTCAAGAATGTGCAGATTGCATCAGTAATATCTGTAGATAAGAAGGCTGTCTATAAATTCCGACCGTGACTATTTTTTGACAGTATTATCATGGAGATTCTATTACATTTAAGTATTTAAATTTAAAAAAGTGTAAACGCTTTGTGCTGATCTATATTAAAAGTAAAATTCATTTTAGGAATATTTAAACTTTCTAATAGGTTTAGGGACAATCTCTTGTGGTAATTCTGTGGTAAACTAGCAATTGAAAACTCCCTCTGCAGTTATTCTTCAGTTAACTAAGCTAATTTTGTGCAACTTCTATAGCTTATTTTACGCGAATTTTGTATAAGCCCGGCGGTGAAGTTGTAGAATTTAAAAAAAGTATCTATGAAGGTTTAGTTGAGTGGGTTTTTTTTTTTTTGTTATTATCGAGTTTGAAAGCTCTTGAAAGTTTCCACGAGTGTTCAAGATGTTTCATGACAGGAACGCAATCACATAGTCTGTTGCAATGATCACGTACACCAGTTAATTTAATACAATAAGCAGGATCTCTGCTGTAAAATAATTTCCATGTGAAATTGATAGTTTTTAATAAAAACGGTTATTTCACCTGGTTATCTGGCTCATAGTTCCGTAAACTAAGAGTTATAAAATCCAACTGCACACTGGGTCAAGTATTTCGGTAACCTTTTTACAAAGAAGCTGATCAAAAAAGTCAAAGTTTTCCTTAAGGATTATGGGTCACTCTAGTTCAAGGACTTTGCACATCTGGACAACATATGATGTTGAATTTCTTTTAACATCTAATTAAATAAATTAAAAGCCATTAATTAGCGAGCGCTTGTTTTAACAGATCGATCTGCTCAAATTCAGCGCACCAGAAATTCCTGAAAATGTACGTTTGGTATCAAGGAAATAGAAACTAAAAAAAGTAAATAGTTAAACACTTACTGTTTTCGTTTACGGTGCTTCATCAATTATCCAGGTTGACGGGGAATTCGATGCAAATTATATATTCAGTCGTCAGTTCTCTCAGTTCATGTAATTTGTTTGAAATCGTCCGCCAGTTTGAGTTAGAAGCCCGGCTGCTAAGCAGCAAGCTATATCCCATAAGCTCCTGCGAACTAGATGTTGTGCCTCTAGTTGAGCAACCAATCAGAGAAGAGCTACGTCATAACGGTATTTTAAGGAGTCCAATAACTGACCAATCTCTGGCGAGATTGCATCAAGTCTGATTCACTCGTTTATTCGTTTATTTTGTCAATCTTTCACTCGACTATTCACAGAGGAAAAAGCGCTTAATTATTCTTTGAAGATTTCCTAAGTCAAGAAATTGCCAGAGACAATGCCCGCGTTTAATCTTGTTCTCAGATCTCCTGTGGGAACAAGATTATGCGCGCGTTCTCTTTTTGGATCTATTGCTTGCTTAAATAAATTTCCCTGTTATTACTAGATTGGGCAAATGAGGATTTGCACCAGTTCACTTTCATTCCTAACCTGGCGGAATTCGAAGCCATGAGGACGAAAGAGCAGACCCTGTCTGAGCTATTCACTGAGCTCGACCTGGATAAAGATGGTTTGATCGGTGCAGCCGAGCTGAGAGATTTCTGTGAAGATATTGGCCGGGATATAACCTTGGAGAGAGCAGCGAAAGATATTGCTCTGGTAGATGGCAATATGGATGGCAAAATTGACAAAGATGAGTGGATTGAACTCATGTTTCCAAAGTTTAATATTCAATAAGAAAGAAAGATACTAGAATTTTCAAACTAGAATTAATCAACTCGTACCCAGTTTTAAATAGAAAGTTACACGACAACAGACACGTCACAAAAAAATCAAAGATTAACTGTAATGTTCTTTTTTGTAAACTTGTCACCCATGGCCCATGGCTCTTTGAAAGACCCCAAAACGATAAAAAATATATATTAGTTTCATTCTCTCGCTTCCCGGTTCTGAATTTTAGAAAGTTGGTTTCATAGCAGTCGTGAGTTGCGTGGGAAAGTTTTTTTCGCAAAAAAAATACTTGTACTCGATTGCCTAAGGAATTTTTGTTTGTCTGGTTGAAGGTTGCATTTTTGGGGGTTAGTCTCCTGATCATGTTTACAGTTCTTCCAGCTGCAAATTAATTCTGACTGTTAAGAGATTGAGTTAGCCATCGACTTCGCATGGCGTGTAGGACTGGGTGACTGGGTACGATATATATAAATTAGAATTTCTGTAAGAGCTTGTTTGGTGGTTCAGACGGCTTGTCAGCATTATCCTTGTGGTAGACTTTTAACAGTCCCACTGTTTTAGCGCGTGTGTGGGAGTGGGTTGAAGAGAGACGCACTTTTGAGGCGTTTTTGGCTCGAAACCGGACATTAATCCATGAAATTTAATAAAAGGTTCGGAAGTGTAGCAGCTGTCGTAGGCTTGCAATTCTCTTTGTCTTCATACTATAGCAGCTGTTACTGTTTTTGGGCTAGGGGCATTGTTTCTGTTGTTTGTTCCATTGTTCTATCAAAGGGTATCAAGCCATTGATGTGAGACCTTGCGAGAGCTGCCACCTGATCCAAATAATTGCGCTGATCTTGTGAACCTGTGCTTACCCCTTAAATGACAAGTAATGTTACTTTTTGTTGTCAGAAAGGATTCGTTATCTGAAAAGGCGTCAGTCTCTAGCTTTTTCTCGCTCTCGATACGTCAGTGATTTGCGACGTCTGGTGTTTTGTAAGACTGGGAGAAAGTGTGTTTTTCCAGTCTATAATTGAGAAGGATTTCTTAATATAGTAAACTAAAACGTTTTTCTGTATATTATTCGTTCTTTATTTACTAGGTTTTTCAGATGTATTCTTAGACTACTGACTTGTAAGTCAGAGGTGACAACATCGTTCCAGGGCGTTTTCCCTTTACCTTAAAAAATTGTAAGGGCGGCCTGGAACGAGGTCACACAAGTGGGGACCGGGAGAGGGGTGGGTGGGGATAAGTAACTTCTCACACTGAAAGTTCAACAAAGTAGACTTTGTAATAACGATTGGGTCACTGTGTAAAAAGAACTTGGTGGCAATTAGTGACATAATTTGACTCGTACTCAGACCTTTTTTTTCTTTTGACCCCATTACGGCGCCAAGAAGAGATCTGGGTGCTAGAATAGTAAGTAGATAACTTCGTATTTGAGAATGTCATAACTCGACACAAAAACTCTTTGAACGCAGTATTAAGTATGTAGCTAGTTAAGCGCCTCAAAGGATATTTGATTGCTGAATAAATCATTGCTGTTAATAATGCACACTATTGGTTTAGTTATCACTTTACCGCAGTCCCCCATCGTTCGAGTAATTCATATAAACACCTCGATCTGTACCCACTGTTACAACTACTGCAAGACTTCCTAGAGCGATTAACCCTTTGAATACCAACTACGCATATATGCGTAATTAATGGTCGTGCTCTGTGTACCACTTGTGGCGTCATCAATTTAAATGCCATCAGATATTCTTGATAAGCTGATAGTAGTGCTAGGCTAGCCCTTTCCGCACAATGGTCAGGTTTAGATATCGACGACATTCCGACGTCGCAAATCGAAAAACAAGGTTATCAGTTTTGGTGCAAAAACGGTGGTAAAATGGTGCACAACGCCTATGATTGATCAAGGTCCATTTCTAGGCTTCGCCCGTAATTAACATCCAACTTTTCATTGCAGCCAGAAAGAACATACAATGCAAAAGGTAGTCCGCGTAAAAGGGCAGAGAAAAACAGAAAGGAGAGGGCCAACAAACGAAATTGAGAACGGTTAATGGCAAAAAAAAAAAAAAAAAAGAAGTCCAAATTTTGGCTTATGCGCGTGCCCGTAATTGAAGTTTTGCTCAATTTTGTACTTAATCCTCGAAAAATCTCTCCTTTTAGTAAAAAAAACCCCGCTTTTTTAGCAAAACTTAGGCTTATTTAGCGTCATGGCAGCTAAAAAACCTGACTAAACGGTTAAAAACGGTATTTTTTTGGCGAAAGTTTGGTATTCAAAGGGTTAATAAGCTCCCTTGACGCATGTTTGCTGACAAACTGTTATACAAGCAACGACAAGGGTTTATCATTTGTATTTAGATTTATTTAGTTTAATTATTTTGACACGTTGCTAAATATTGACAAACCTAACTAATCAGAAACATTCGATACACCTACTGCACGCTGCACGCTGCACGCTGCTAGTTCCGTTCCACGCATCTTACTACAACGCATTTCATTTCAAGAGCGATCCAGATATAGCGTTTCATGAAATAATGGAACATAATTTCGTGGCTTCTTCGCAGGAAGCTCAATGATAGAAGGTTTCGGACAAAACTTGAAGTTACCATCAACGAATGAACAAAGCTATTAGCTTCTACAACCGGAAACTGGTTTGTTGCGTCGGCGGACTCGTGAAACACTTAGCTAATTATTAATTCCTAGCTGACAAAGGTAGATGACCTTTTCAAGTCCACTACTGTATCAACTTAAGTTTGTAATTAGCTTGATCTCGAAAACGTCCTCCAAGATCATTAGTGCTTCAAAAAATAAAAATAAAAATAAAAAAAAAAACGTAGAGCTCAAGATTCGCGACTGAGTTTGATCAAGGTTAGAATACATGTATGTGGTACTGCAGAACAACGTCAGTAACGGACTTCGCGCTCAACGCCCGACTACACGTTCAGACAATTCGAAATGCCTATAACTGCAACAATCACCCTCGCGGGTCACGAACCAATCCTAAAGGCGTTTTTTGCCATTCTAAGTTTGATTTATCCTCAAAAAGCTCTTTAGACAGACCAAGCCTTGCGCCACGTACGCGGGAACCTGCAGAGAGCCTGACTCCTTCAAAGCTGCGACCCACTTGCCGAGAACCGCGGCTACTCTTTCTGGTTGCCATGGTGACATGTCAAGAAGAGAAACTGCTGAAGCCAGCTGAATGGCGTGGGTCACTAGAGGCGAAAAGAAAAACAAAATAAGAGTGTAATCTTTATCATAAACCACTTCAAATGAAGGAGAACTTTAGGACACTTTCTTGAGTAAACGTAAAAGTTTGCGTACCTTTAGTTTTGGAGGTTGGTGAGGAATCTTCCATCAGCCCACAAACCATGTCGGTTATTTCACGTACTGGGGTCTGTCCATTATCAATGGCAATCCTACACAAAACACCTGAAAATATAGTGCGATTAACACCCAGTTACGACTTAAAATGTACAGTATCAGTATGTTACATCGATGATCGAAAAGATTTCTCTAAATAAACGGAATGCCACACATTTCTTGTTGATGACATAGCAAGTCAATATTTCCTAGTTGAAACAGCAATGTATATCGATCATGTTAACTCGACTACGTGCAAGACCTTTTGTCGCTTTCTACTTTCAACCCTCGCGCTCGCACTCATACTTGCACTCGCACTCGCACGCAGTTTCACACTCACACTCGCACTCGCACTCAGTCTCACACTCGCACTCACACTCGCACTTGCACTCGCACTCGCACTTACACTCGCACTCGCACTCGCAGACGGCGGGTTATGTAAACGTACCTAAGAGTTGAATGCACAGAACAGCCTGAGATTCTGGGAGCCCGCTTGCCGTCAGTTTACCACACTTGGAGCAAATCTCCGGTACCTCTTCACCTCCCACCGAATTCCTTTTTTCTTTTGTTTCTGCCGCAGTTGTAAAGCCGCTTCTTTCACTTGTTCCCTTTTCTGTTAAAACGGTAACACTTGAAACCGCGCTAGAAACATTGAGATTACGGCAACAGCAAGCTGACACATTGTTCTCCTCGCTGATGTAGGCCGCTTGTGGGTGCGATCCATTCGTTGTTGGTTCATCCCTTGTTTCCTTGTCAGCCCATGACTTTAATATTTGCCAAATGTTGTTGACAATGAGTTCATTTAGAGTCCACTGCCAACCAAGAACACATGACAATAACTCGAGAGACTTGACTACTTCAAACGAATGTCTGTCGAGGACCAGGCTGCCATCTTAAAGGAAAAGAATAAATAGTTGCTACACCGGAATAATCGTTGTTTCTATTAACTTCATTGCCTTCTAACACTATTCGAACGAAAGCTAATGAGCAGTATTTTGCAGTGATACCGGTTGCTCTAATTTTTTTGAGTCTCTTGCATAAGACCGTAGTGTGTGACCATTCAAATAAAAGATATCGAGCAGTACTTTCATGTGGTACTGTTTATTATGCTGTACTAGGTGGTTCTAACTTTTAAAGTGCCTATGAAGTAAAAAATAATTGCTGATTATTTGAAAGGCTTTTCAGCGTAAAGAAGAATGGCGTTTCCCTTTTTGAATATCTTTTTTCGTTCTAGAGATATTTACGTTTTTATATTATGCAAATGAGGAAAGTGATGACATCATAGGTGGTTCTACTTGAACAGTAAAACAATGAATCAAGAATATCTCTAGAAATATTGGAGCAGTGTTCTTCAAACTTGGCACCACAAATGTGCATCACAAAAGAAACAGAATGACACCTTCTGTGTTGTTGCCATGGCAACACTTTTGGCTCCAGTCTCTTTCTGTGAAAAACCAAATATGCCAATTTGCAACCCTTCGAAAAGGGACAGAGGGTCTTGCTCGGAATGCACATGATTCCCATATTGTCTTAACTCTCCCCATTAGATTGTTGGGAGTGGATGGTCCTTGTTTCAGATAAAATCTGGTAATGTTAGTTTTAATTAAAACAGGACCAGCAGCATAACTGTTGTCATGACGATGACACGATGGGTATCATTTTGTTTCTTTTGTGATGTACATTTCTCGTGCCAAGTTTAAAGAATACTGCTTTAATATTTCTAGAGATATTCTTGATTGAGTGTTGAACTGTTTTAGTGGAACCAGCTATGAAGTCATCACTTATAACACAAAAACGTGAATATCTCTAAAACGAAAAAAGATATTCCAAAAAGGAAAACGTCACTCTTTTTTACTTTGAAAAGCTTTTCAAATCAGTAGCAATTATTTTTTACTTCATAGGCACTTTAAGTCTGTGGATGAAACCCTAGTGTGTGACCATTCAAATGAAAGCTATTGAGCAGTACTTTCATGTGGTATTGTTTATTATGCTGTACTAGGTGGTTCTAACTTTTACGTCTGTGGATGAAACCCTAGTGTGTGACCATTCAAATGAAAGCTATTGAGCAGTACTTTCATGTGGTACTGTTTATTATGCTGTACACGGTGGTTCTAACTTTTAAGTCTGTGGATGAAACCCTAGTGTGTGACCATTCAAATGAAAGCTATTGAGCAGTACTTTCATGTGGTACTGTTTACTATGCTGTACAAGGTGGAGTGTGTGACCATTCAAATAAAAGCTGTCGAGCAGTAGTTTCATTTAATACTGTTTATTATAACGGACAAGGTAAGTCCCAAAATAAATCCTTCAGTTAAACCCTAACGTTCATTTAAACAATAGCTACTGAACAGTGTTTTGTTGTATTGTTCATTAGATTGTACAGGGTTATGTACATCGAAAAAATTCTAAGATGGAATCTATTAATGGACTCAATCCCTCGTCTTACCTTTACCAAGACCGACGTTAGCCCCCAATCCCTCCTCACGCAATGGTTGAATAAGCTGCAATCCAAAGCGTTTCAGGTCTTCCTCTGTTACCGAATCATCTTCCCAGCAGCACAGAACTCGTAAGATGTTGCCAAGATCGGCAGACGGAAACCTCTGAACCCCATACGATAACACTAACTTCAGAGTATGAGCAAGAGGCGATTGTTTGCCTCTCGAATAATCGGAAGACGTTTTCAGAACTTTCGGCCAAACGGTAACCATGGTAACTGCAAGCTGTAGAGCAGCGTTCTGGGAACGGTACAGGGAACGTATGACGTCATAACACACCGTTCGAACACAGCCAAGATTCTCTTTGAGCTGGCACAAGGCAGTCAAGACACGACTAAAGTCAAAAGAGAAGAGTATAAGAAGAGTGTAGTCACTCGGGCAGCGTACAGACGCCGAAGGAACTTGAAAACGTAGCTTTATCCCCACGGTTAGGCCTACCGTCCACACTAATCCGTCACGAAAACGGAGCTTTCAGCTTTCAACCTCCTCCTGCGTAGTGTGGATGGGGCCTCAGAGACACAAGCTACTGGTAAAAAAATTCCGACTTCTCGACAAGACAAGAATCGAACCTCGAGTATTGTATGACTTTCTGAACTCCCGTCGAACTCTCAACCGATAGGCTACAGGAAGGTAATGTTAACTTAAGAAAAATCATATTTTTTTCCGTGCAGCACTGACTGATAAACATTTCCAGCATTTATACCAAGCTTAGCATTCATGTATAATGAAGATTTATACCCATGCTCCGTGACACTTACATGAAGTAGTTTACCATAAGAATAACCTACACTAGAACTTACCAAAGCGACAGATCCCCCCTCATAACTTCCTCATCGTTTGAGCTCCAACGTGCTTCAGTCAAACTCCGAGAACACAGAGAAACCAATCTAGGAATAAGGTTCCCGAACAAAGTATCATTGGATAATAAAGATATCACTTCCAGCAGTCGAGACTCGAAACTGGAAATAACAGGCTGCCAGTTGTTTGGACTCGCATCAGTCTGAAAGTGTTCAAGTTGATCGAGGATCTGAGGGACGAGGTCGTCTTCTCGTTCTTTTAAAAACTGAATTATGGCCGAAACTACGGGCGTACTGGATGAAATACATCGCTTAGTGGTTAGTCTCTCGACTACAATATGTAGATCTACATTGTCTTCGTACACACGACTCAGACATTTGAACACATACTTCACTTCAGGCATATAACCTGGACGGACTGACAACGGTCGATATTTGCTCTGTTTGTTGCCAGTTGATTTCGCTGAATTGTTTGTATTTTTGGACTCTTCTTCTAGGACTGGCCTTTCATTGAACTCCAGTAATGGCCCATGATCGCCAACCAGTACGGTCTCCTTACTGCCGGCCAGTATTGGTCCCTTATTGCCAGCCAGTTTTGGCTCCTTTTTGTCAGCCACTTTTGGTTCCTTTTTGCCAGCCAGTATTGGCACCTTAGTGCCAGGCTGTATTGGTCCCTTATTGCCAGCCAGTTTTGGCTCCTTACTGTCAGCGAGTATTGGTCCTTTCCTGCTGACAAGTACCGGCCCTTTAGTAACACCATTTTTCTTCGATGGTTGACTGAATGTGGCTTTTTCAACCGGAACTCTAGAAATACCTAACCGATTTTCCAAGCTTGAGGTTTCTTCTTTGTGAGGAATTTTAGGCTGCGTTTTCATCTTCTTGCTTTTCTGCGCGACAGCGATCTTGTTGTTAACTGGTTCAGAAACTGATTGTTGATAAGAACGCTTTAGTGAGACTTTTTCTTCTGCGCGAGGAGGTGCGGATGCCGACCGTTGTAAGGGAGGTTTGGTTGAGGCACTTCCTCCCGAACAGGACGTAGACGCTGATTTGCTTGTTTTGTCCTTTGCAAGACAATTCCGTGGCGTTACTGAAATGTTCACTTTGTTTGATTCTGTTATACACATAGTCGCGCTATTTCTTAGCGAAGTTCTTTTAACGCTCCTTGATGCGACTTCAGTGTAATTCAATTCCTGGTCACGTTTAAATTCAGGCTTTCCACGTACATCAAAAGTCTTTTTTGCAAAAGTTAAGTCGGTGACACGGTTTGACTTTTCTTTGTTCAAGTTACTGGATGAAATTTGGGAAGCTAAACATTCTTCATCGTCCGAAGGACAAGGTGAAGGTGGAAGAGGAGAAAGTGAAGGAAATTCCTCCAAGAGACATTCAAGATTATTAAACAAGGCTTGAATTGGAGAATCGTCTTCCGGGTCACATAGAGCTGGGGAGTCATCAGAAGGTCCTGCGTTGTTCGGAAACCAAGGCAATTCCAAAGATTGTCCTCTTTCTCCAAGTTTACTCTCTTCTGCATCTAATTGAGATGATGACGGACGTTTTCTTTCCCCAGCTTTTTCAGTTAAAGTTCTAGGGGACGAAACATCCCTCTTGATCGCATAACGTTTTCTTGTCTCGTCAAATGTCGATGGCTCCCGAACATCTAGATTAGAGGGTATTTCCTTCTCATTCGAAGAGGATCCTTCTTTACTTATAATTCTAGGAGACACCTCTCTTCCCAAATCAGAATTTCTCTTTCTCATATTAAAGGTCGAAGGACTTTCATTACCCACTTCTCCAGATGATACATTTCTTTCCAAAGCAGAATTCCTTTCTCTCTTCGTACCTGTAGAAGGCACAACTCTTCCCACATCAGCATGCTTTTTTCCCTCATTAAAAGTCGAAGAACTTTCTTTATTCATTGTCCTAGACGACAAATTTTCCAAAGCAGAATCCTTTTTTCTCTGAATAGAAGTCAAATCAGCTCTAGAAGACACATCTCTTCCCAAAGGAGAATTATTTTTTCCCTCATCAAAAGTTAAGCAACTTTCTTTCCTCGTACCAATAGAAGACACAACTCTTCCCATATCAGAATGTTTTCTCCCCTCATTAACAAGCGAGGATCTCTCTTTACCCGTAACTCTTGAAGACAAATCTTCTTTCGTATCAAAATGCCGGTTTTCGTCAGTAGAAGTGGAGGAACGTTTTCTAGTCATTGCTCTAGAAGACATATCTCTTTCTGAATCAGACTCATTTCTTCCCTCACTGGAAGTGGAAGGTTTACTAGCTTCTTCAATTACCGTTTTAAAAGAGGGTACATCTTTAACGCAATCAGAATTCTTTCTACCCTCCTTGGAAGTCGAAGGTTCACTAGCATCCTCAATTACTGTTTTAGAAGCTGGTACATCTTTTACGCAATCAGAATTCTTTCTTCCCTCAGTGGAAGTCGAAGGTTCACTAGCTTCTTCAATTGCAGTTTTAGAAGCAGGTACACCTTTTACGCAATCAGAATACTTTCCTCCCTCATTACAGGTCGAGAACTGTTCTCCATCACTAGACAGGGACTCATCTTTCTCCAATTCTGAATTCTTTCCAGAAGACTCAGAAGTTAAGACAGGGATATTTTCTTGTACACTGGAATCTTGCCCTTTTGAGTCTTTTCCTTCGCGCTCGTCAATTGAGCAACTTTGCATTGCCTCGTCAGAGACATGTGAATGGTCGTCTTCTTCTAAAGCTAACTTGCAGTCTTCAGAAGTTTCAACTTCGTGGCTTGTGGTTGAGGAGCATTCTGTTGTCTCTGTTGTTGATGCTGTTGTCATCGTTGTCTCCTTTTCACAAGTCAGAGTAGATAGATTCAAATCTACTTCGACAGTCGAACTACTAACATAAACCGGTTCACCTTTTGAAGTTTCAACGAACTTATTTGTTGTTGCTTTGCCAGGCACTACACATGGAAAAGAATCTGCATCAGTCTCTTCGTCTGATGGGACATACACTTGCTCCGTTGATCTGTCTTCATTTTTGGTGCCATCAAAAGTTGTAGATAGCTCAGATACATCCGTGCTTTTTCTCTTCGTTGTACAAATGGGGCGGTTTGGAGTCTTACGCACAAAGGGCTGAGTTTGGTCAGACGAATCAGTGTCAACTACAAGAGCAGAATCATCCTCCAACTGCTCAGGAGCGGATTCAAAATCTTCAGATATGTTGTTGTTATTCTCTTCAAGGGTGTCCTCTCTTCGTTCAAATGCATTCTCTTTGGCCTCTAACTGCGACAACACAGTGTTCCCGTTAACATCTGCGGTGATTTTGCTGTCCTGTGAAGTTTGGCTTTCTTCGGTATTTATCTCGCTGATGATTTTATTAGCCAAAATGCTGTCAGCATTGTCATTGTTGAGTTCGAGTGAAGGAATTTCATTGATGTCGGCATTTTGCTCCCTAGTCATGTTAAGTGGAGCATCACCTTTAGTTCTAGATCCACATTCAGAAGTTGTAGAAATCTCCTGATTAACTTCGATCCCAACTTCAGTGGGTACGTTCGCAGCAGCCTCTGAAGTAGGCGCTGGAGATACATCCGAGTCGTCGTCATAGGCGACTTGCTCTGAAAGCGAGGCTGTTGAATGACTAAGTTTACTACCATCCACTTCCTGTCCTCCCGTAAATACATTTGAACTGTCCTCATTACCTGCTTGTTCCTCTGAGTCTGTAAGTAAGGCGCTTGAACAACTAAGCTGACCGTCGTTTTTCTGTTGATGGTTGACATCTTTATCCACTCCTACTGATAATACATTTGAATTGCTTTCATTTTCTTCTTGTTTCTCTGAACCTGAAAGTAAGGCTCTTGAACGACTAAGCTGACCGTCGTTTTTCTGGTGTTGGACGGCATCTGTATCCATTCCTATCAATAATACATTTGAATTGCCTTCATTACCTGCTTGTTCCTCTGAGTCTGTACCTAATGCTCCCGAACAGCTACGCTCACCATCGTTTGTCTGGGAATGGATGACATCCGCTTCCACTCCTACTAGTAATACAGCTGAATTGTCTTCAGTAGGTTCTTGGTCCTTCAAGTCTGAAAAAGAGGCTACCAAGCAGACGGGTTCGCAAAGGTTTCCATGGTGATGAGCACCATCATCAGCATCGGTATTCGAAGAATCAGGCAAGATATCCTGGAAGTTTCCTTTAGCATGTTCTACGCTTTCGTTTGCTTGCGAGCTTTCAGTGAATTCCTTCATGTTATCCACCAACGCAACGGAAGAAACGTTTTCATTGTTGCCACTACCACCATCGTTAGATTTTCCGATATCACTCGCATTAGAATCACGCTTTAAGTCCGTATCTGACACCTCTGAAGAATTTTCTTGAGTTGAATTAACCTCCATTCCTGTTTCTCTTTCTGACGAGCTTTCAGCATCAGACGAGGAACTGAGTTTCATTGCTTTAGCTCTGGATCGAGTCATAACACGGGGTTTCGATGATGCCATCCTCGGCTTTGCCTTTCGTTGAGGACTGGGCGTGACCACTGTGCATTTCTCGATGTTGGAGGGTTCTTTAGTCTTAGCAGACTCCTCGTCTGTTTTCTTACGATCAGAACCATCGCTTTCTGTAATATGTGAATTTTCATTCATTTCAGCTTCGATACTACATGTACCTTCTTGAGTCGTTGATAAGCATTTTGAAGTCTCACCTCTTGGATTAGCAATATTGCAGTTTTCGTGAGAAAGGTTTTCAGAAACTTCAATATCAGAGGCACTCGCTTCATTTGGTGACTGTCTCACTGAAGATTCATTTTCAGTTTTTGCACAATCAGCATCGTTCTTTGTCGTCGTTTCCTGTCCAGTGCTGTTTTCAACATCTTCCTGAAAATCTTGATCACTGCTTCTAGTTTTCATAGGACTCGCTGCTAAGTTTTCACCCTCGTCATGATCGCCAATCAGCATGTCTGCTAGATCACCCAGGCTGTAATCACTGTCTTCATCTTCATTCCCGCTCCCATCATCCTCGCTGCTGCTTCCACTGCCACTCTCTTCCTCGGAGCTGCTACTGTCTCCCAGTGCTTCTCTGTCAGGACTGGGCGGTAGGGGACTGAGAGCGGGCTCCATATCGGATAGCATAGAGAATTCCTCTATAACGTGCGCCAGCTGTTGACTTGGATGCGAGGCTGAAGGCGAGGTCTGTTTCGTTTCCACGGGCGGCTGTCGAGGTGGCTGACGGGCTTTTTGTCGCTGCCTACAAGAAACAACATAAAAGCATAACGTTAAGATTTCGTGAAAAATGTGAAACAGCTCTTGTAAAGGCAATTTTTAACAACTGACACTATTAAACATGTCTAACTAATTTACATGTACCAGGAAACTAGATATATTCCCGCTATAAGAATCTCGATTTTGATTGGAGACAACAAACTCTTTGCTGCCGACAGAGTTGCAAGTTATTTGTTACCTCATTTCTGATGTCTGCAGAAAATATGTGACCACTGTAAACATGATGTCAGTCCGATCCAAGCACCGAGATGGAAACTTTGTTTTCATTATCACCGTTCAATCCTACCTTGGTTTAGAGGTTTTCTTTGTCAAATCTTCCCCAAGGGCTTTTGCTGTGAAAATCAAGGATCAGGTAAGCAAACAAACAAGGAAAGAACAGAGAATGTAGTATTCTTCGAAAGTAAGCCATTCGACTACATACAGTTGGTTGAAACCAAAAGTGAGTGAAAGCTACGCAAAAGAAGGAAAACAAAAATATTGAATTACATACAATTCAGTTATTAATTTTGAAACAAAAGAAGTACATGTAACCGTATGGTCCTACAGTAAGCAGGCAGTAAAGCCACTTTACAATTCAAAAGACATGGTAACGATAACAGTCCAAGAAAATTGAAAGGCAAACTGGTTTAAAAGCAATCAAACCAAAAAAAAGCAAATCATAAGAGGCTATGTGCACATGTACAAAATAAATTTACACTGACCAAACTCTGCCTCTAGCTTGACACTTTGAATCTCCTCCTGTTTTAAAAGAAAAAAATCAGTTACTGGCATTCAATATCTATCTTAAGACTGTACAGATGTTAGGGCCTTACACCACACACTCAAAGCTTTTGTAAAGATGCAGTGGCGATCACTCTCTTCTCTGTGCTGGGAAAGTAACAGCAGCAACTACTTACCATGGATTTCTGAAGCTGTTGCTCCATTTTTGCAGCCTTTCTGTTGGCTTGACCCAGCAATTTGTTCAATTCTTTGTTTTTCTCTATGGAGAGAAAAGAACAACAGCTCAAAATACCAAAAAAAAAAAACATACATAATGAGGGGTTCAGTTTACATGTATGTAAAAAATGAAAACAAGAAATAACAAAAAACCTTTTGCTTTCTTGATTTCTTCCTGCAGCTTGGCAATGGTACCCTCACTTTTCTGCAAACTGTCAAAAATGTATCATGATTACAAGCAGCAACAACGTTCTTGAAAACTGCCAGTTAGAGAGTTACCTTACTATTTATTTAGTTGGTGGGATGTCCTTATGGAACTTCAATCTAAGGTTCCTTTTGATAACAGAGTCAGCTTTGGCTCCAAATGGGTTACCCTGGCTTAAATAAATAAAGGTATACAGTACAGTATGTAAATACTAGTTTTTTAACGCTTTCAAGAGGTATAACATGGAATATCACAAATGGCACTTGAAATTTTCTGGTGGTGGGATATTACATGGTATTCCATAGTATACCAGGAGAAAGCGTTGGCATAACTATTTTATACCATGCCATTGAAAATACAGAGATCAACACAATCAATGTGACATGTGCATGGAGCATGATGGGAAGGTTGGATGGAATACCATCAAATATACGATGGCTTTCCTGTATTCTTATTGGCTGTTTCTTCTATGGTATGGTATAAATACTTAGATGTACGTTTAGATGAGCTTAGATGTACAACACAGTTGGACATGGATGTGCCTCATACCACAACAGCAAGACAAATGGATTGTATGGGAATTCTCATGTACAGTTAGTAGCTATTAATAACCTTTTCTTTTGTTTTTGCATCTCATGTGCTTGAACTTGTTTCTCCAGTCTCCATGCACACTCCTGCTCTTCCTTGATTTTAGCTGTGCTTAGCAACTCAGAGTTTATTTTCTGTATAAAAAGACATTTTCACTCCAGTTAAATGTTCAATGACCTGAATCCCCACTAGTGTAAGAAACTCTAATGCAAACTTTACAATAGGTCATTTCCAAGTTACCTTAATTGAGCCACTGTTTCAAAACGAGTCTTTGTGCAAAACCTTTCATATGAAAATGAGTTTGATTTGCATGAAAATGAACCTGTAGTTAGAACAGACGGCAGAACACTTTTCCACATGAATGGTTTCATACAAAGACTCTTTTTGACGCCGAGGCAAAAGGCAACTCGGAAGTGGCCTACTAACCTAGAGTTATCACATGTGCAGGTTCATGTCTGTAATTGTAAGTATTGTTAAAATAATTGAAATATTTTTACCTGAAAATTAATATATGAAAAACAACTTGCTGAGTAATGCCTTCATTGATGCACAGTACAGTACCTCAAAATTCTGCAGCTTTTCTCTTAATTCTGAAATGGTTGAATCAGCTAAAGATTTTTCCCTATGTAGTCTTGCTACATTCTGGAAGTAAACAAAACAGGAATTAAACATGAAGAATTGTTTCCACTTCTTAGATTGTGATATTGCTTATTAACTTGTGTGGTACAAGTACATGCCAAAAATGTTCATGGAACTGGCAGCACTTGTTGTGCAATTAAAATGTGGCATAATGACAAAGAAAAAGTAATGCTATTGTATATTATGAACCTCTAACTAAGACTGCTAATAATATTATGTCCTACTGTAACTCTGATTTTCAAAGCATCAAGTCACTCGACCTACACGTAGAGTAGAATCTCTTGTTACTGCAATCAATGTTTGGACTGTAATAAGGAGTGGTTACAGGCACCATAGAAACTTCACCCCTTTCCCAACAAGCTACACCTCCAGGCATGAGAAATTACAGACCACTACTACAACCTTTAAACAGTCAAGTACAACTTCAAATGGAGCAAACACGTCATCATTTAGAGCAAAAGTATGTACTAGTTCTTGGTGAATTTATTAGTACACTGGCTTAGTACCTTTCTTAAAGGTTCACTGGAATGCAATGTCCTATCCAGCTGACTTTGCAATGATTCTATTTTCCTGTAATTCAATTAAACACAAAAACAACTGACTTAACTGTATTTTAAACATTGAGTAAATGTAGTCAGGAGATGACATAGTCAATAAAAGTGCCGTTTTTTGTCACTGACTTGTGTGTCATGTCTTGCTAAAATATACAAGTCAGTGACAAAAACAGCACTTTCATCGATTACTGTATTTTACTTGACCAGAAGATCAAGGGAAAGGTCGTGCATACAAATAACACACTGCATGTATGTTAGACAGTTAAAATCACTGAGACTCTTCCCTCACATACCAGTAAATCCCCTCTTCTCAATACTAATACTACCAATCAGTTAATATTATAAACATTATCCTGCAATGCCTGTACATTCCTACAGGGATTTTATTAAGGGCTGGACACCAGGCAAATTGACCAGCCGTGAGAACAATTTTGCCCACCTGGTTTAACCATCTAGAGGAAAGTTTTTCTTATAACGAAGTTCAGTTTAAAATGCTTCAACTGCAAGTGAAAACAGGTTGCCCTCCTGTTGAAAATGTTAATGAAACCTCTGATTTAACGATACTCTTCCAAAGAAAGTTCTCAACTTCCTTAATAAGAAAATGCAAGGAATATTGAGTGTCCAAATCCAATAATTTCAGCATTCAAAGTTACACAATTCTGGGAAATAACAGATGGCATATTCTGGCTAGCCCTAAACAGCTAGCCTGCAAACGGTGTGTACTAGTTACTACCATTAATTTGCCTAACATTCCTTTTAATCAAGAAAAGTGTCTCACATTTGAGCTGCCTCCAACTTTAATGCACTGTCAGTGGACTGCTGCTGATGTTTGTCAGATTCTACAGAATGTCAAGGAGGGTTCTGATTATTGTTACTTCTTTTAATTATCAATAATATTCACACTTTAAGGTATCGTGGTAGGTGGATTTTTCCGAAAAATGCGAAAAATCTTTTTTTGGCTGTTCAAATTGAGAAGACTGAGATAAATATTTTGCAAAAAGAATGGGGGAAAGGGCTTTTTTATTTTTTAAGTTAAAGCAAAAAAACTATTTTTGAATATTATTAAGCCCTTACAGCACGTTGACACCTCTAATTAAAATTCACCGCCAGTTGTCACAAGTAGCATGAATTGTGGTGTGATATTTCATTTGTGCACACGAACTTTTCTTGATCTGGTTGTTTCATCACAAGTTGGCTTTCGTTCTTGTCAAATTTTCTTTATGTCAGGACGAAAAGTTCTTGCCCATTTTCGTCTTCGAAGGGGCCGAAGAGGCGAAAATCTGGTGGAACCCACAGGTTCAGCGTCAAACAAGATCTTTAGCTCTGAGCGACCGTGGTTCACACTGTAACCAAGAAGAATGGTTGAAGGAACTCGAGGACACTAGTCCCGCCAATGAAGCTAAAAGGACAAAATACAACAAGTGCTAGTCGCACGAAATTGTTGTAGAACGGACGCGATTCCGAAATTTCCACAACGAGAGAGTCAAGCGCATATGTAGATTTTGACTATGTAGACCTCGAGATTTCCTCTTTTTCATGCTTTTTGGCTTCACGAGGCATGGTTTCAAAAAATGTCTGGAGAACGAAGGAGCCTAAACTTAAGCAACATAATACCAATGCTGCCGATGAAATCTTTTAAGTAAAAAATCACGGCAGTTTAACTTGTAGTTTGTCCCTTCTCGGACGACTTCACTGCGATGCGGGTTTCCGTGCCAGAATATTAGTCGTCTGTTTATTTCAAGTTGTCATAACCCATTGTTGTGGTAAACTGACCCATGCCGACATCTGTCAGTGCAGAGGGGATTTTTAACACCTATTCATACAAATCTCATAAAAGGTTTTTCGTGTTTTTCTCGATAAAATAAAACTGCATATAAGAATGAACATTTTTAGTTCGTTTACGCGCGTCTTCTGATGGAATTGGCTGAAAATCAGCAGGTATGTTCTGGGATACCTCCTTCAAAAAACCATATCGGGCTTTGTTTAATTTCGCTTCCATTTCAAAGTTATGGCCTCTTTTGTAGAAGGAAACGTCCGCATTAAAAATATCAAAGTTTAGGAGGGTGTAGAAAAAAAACCAAACCACATCTGGAAAATGGTAGACACGATTTTTGAGGGTGATGTCGGAGAAAACATTTCCGATGTAAATCACGCCGCTCCGATAATTCATGTGCAGAAGCAAACCAGTTTAAGCGAAGCAGTGTTTCTGGGTATTTCTTTTAATATCACTGTGACAATAACTTTTTAGAAAATTTCAAAGATATGATTGTATTCTATAACTATTAAGCTTTCAGAAAATGTATAGGTTGATCGGGTTTTCTTTCAAAGCGCCAGCGTAAGATCGCGATTTCCAAACACTGTCAATCCACCTACCATGATACCTTAATTATCAATGAAACAAGATGTGTATCACCAAGATCTAATGTATACCCAACACGTAAATCTTAATCTTCCCAATAACTTGTTATAACTGAAGCAAAACATAATTATCTTCAACTTTTGTAGCAAAAAACTATGGAAATAAAGTACATTGTACATTAATCTTTTAAATCTTTGTTGTCTTTCCCCAATATTCTCAAGAAAAGAATGCCTGAGCTAACAATTTCTTACAAAACTCTCTGCTTTTACTGTAATAAATTGATTTTTAACAATTATAATAGTAGAAAGTAAATATTGAATCCCAAATTCTAGTTTAAAGACTACATGTACATGCACATGTACATTCATGAACATGCATGAATAGAAATCTCATATCTGCATAAAGTATAATCTCAGATGAAAATCAGCTTTCGTCATCATGTTTATAATGAGCATTTATCAATTATCAACCAATAAAAGGATACCATGGCATTTCTGCTGGTACTTCTTTATCAGCTCACTAAAAAAGGAAACAAAAAAAACCATCACGCACAAGTAAGTAACCTACATGTATACTCCTTCCATAAGGCCTTCTGCATCCCATGGTGCAATGAGGACAGATGATACTTCTTCAATAAAAAATTATTGTGATCAAGATATTGTGAAAACTATACACACTCTGTTGAAATTATCTTTTCCTTGACCATCCTTAAAGTCAGTGAGTGCTCTCTCTTTGAAGCTTCAAGTGCCTAGAAAAAACAAACAAACAAAATTAGTTACAATAAATCAGTCAAAATACCAATCACAATGCAGGATTAATTTGGTTCATCTTACCCGCTCACGGACCTAGCTACGTAATAAAAGCATTTATAAGCTGGTGTGCAGAAGACCCACTTTGAAATGAGTACTGTATGTGAGTGGAATAAACTGGCACAAATTAAACATGGAATGAATTCTCCAGTACACATATGTTTCTTCACAATCACAGTGCTCTGCAGTTTAACCAATTTTTAAATCTAAATCCTTCACATAAAAGAGGTAGATCCATCAGAGTAGATGCAAAACTTGCGCTGGTGTAAACACATGTACATACATGTACGGAGACATCAGTTGATACAAACAAGAAACAGGCAAACATTATTGCTACTTCTGTATGTTGATATACTATACGTGATAAGAAAGCGAGATAGCAACAGTTGATTTTAAAAAAGCTTCCACGGTGGCCTGGAGTAATGCTCCAGTAACTATTTTCAGAATCATCAAACATATCGAATACCTTCAAATCCTTCAAGATGTCAAAAGGAAAACGTCTCTGAAACGTATTTCATGAACAAAAGCGGTTATTTGAAAGATTCGACACAAACCTCCTTTAACTTTGCACATGAAGAGCACGAAGGATCACTGGCACTTTCAACCGTTGTATCAACCATTCTCGAAGAAGACATTCTACTTTGGAAAACAAGTCACTTTGCTATCCATCTCATCTCTGCATGGTGCTCCGCCATTTTGACAACAGACCGATGGAAATCTGGGAACGAGAAAAATCTAGACACCAGTCTTTCGCGTTTTTCGATGTGCCTGGGTATCGGGAGGGGAGCGAGCACGGCTTACACGGGAAAGTTCCTCGAAGCCAGTCCAGGGTCGAAGCAAGGAATATTTGATCCTCGGCTAGAATGTTCTGTTTTTATTGTGATGAATGTCTCTTACGTGTACATCAATCTCAATTCGCAAATATACCACGTTTTAAGTACACCATGTTGTGTCAGCCTTGCAGTCTTTGACTTCTCATCGTTTTAGTTTTCAAGTTTGGCTGATTAGATCTCCTGCGAGCTCCAACGTTCAATCAAGCAGGATCTTCTTCCACGGCTTTGCAGTTTTATTTAGTTCAAAATTATGCTATGGAGGCGGCACCCGTGAGGTGTGGGGCAGGGGTAAGAAGTGCGGAAAAGGGTGGATGGGAGGGGGGGGGGGTGGGTGGGTGGTCAAGCTGGCCGAATCATAGGCCGCTGACATTCTCAGCGGCACCGGTCGTTTCCCCAAGTTCGCCAACGTATGAAGTCGATTCGTCAACGTCCAATGTCAGTTCGCCAACGCTTTTTGAAAAAGGTCGGAATTGTATTCACAAATTACCACAGGAATAAAATGTCACCTTTGATGTAAAATGACATGGGTTTTCCTAGGCTTCTGTCGTTTGAAATTGTTCATTTCACTCTCTCCAATCACTCTCTCTACCTACGCAACGTTGATAATACGTTACGTTACTGCCATCCACGGCTTTTATCTGCAGAGCATGATCCGCCTGTAAAACCTTTTATTAACGATTACTGCAGAAATTCTCGCACGCTCATTGGCTAATTGGCTGTCAATAAGAGGACAGACACATGAATTTACGGGCGAGAGCAAACAATTTGATAACTCGTTATCAAATTTGACAATTTGATAGTTTCGGTGTAGTTTGTTCGATAATCATGAGATTTGAGTGGGCTTCCTTTTTTTTAACGGAAGATTTCCTTTGTCTAGTTCAGCACTAGTTCAATGTCACGGGGGAAAAGGTACAAAGATCAAGTTGTTAAACTGACGTCAGTTTCTCATGTGCCCGTCCTGTGACTGACAAAGAATTTCGTAGTCTGCGGATCTACTCGGCTATCGCCTCGTGGATCCACAGCTACTTTGACAATGTTATGGCGAAATTAATGATCAATAACAGGAAAGACGCATGAAAACTGACGTCAATTTAACAAATTGATCTTTGCACCTTTTCTCCTATATTGAGCTAGTGCTGAACTGGACAAAGCAAATCTTTTGTTGAAAAAGGGAAGCCACTCAAATCTCAAGGGCACGGTTGGATGTTTAATTTTAAATTTGCAACTTGGACTAATATAAACACACAATCAAAACAAATCATTTCACTTCGTAATAAGAGCTCATGACCTTTCGAAGAATTTGAGGCGCTGGTCAGATACCAACCCTTTGTGGCCTGTTAGTAAAACTTCGTTTGTCACAGATATAATGACTGAGTAATTGCTTTAAATTCTTCAAAAAGAGATTGTAAGATTGCGTGACCAAAGTTACGTGACAGAATTGCTGAGCGCTTACCTACCTCATATGACGTTCCTTGTTCATCTGTCAAGACATCCAAGACATGTGAGATTCCGATGTCGCGCGCGTAAATACAAGTTTTTTCAGCGATCCAAACGACGGCTGTTTGGCAATGTCTTGGAAATGTTTGCTCTTAGGAGGCATTCTTCTTCACTTTCTTGTTGTAGTTTATTCAAGAGACGAGTTACATAAGATTGACTTGAGTAATCAGGAGGCCATTTGCAATGACAATTCACGTGCTGTGATTTTTATCGGACTACAAACGACCAAGAAGTGGATTATATTCTTCGAGAGTGGAGGACTTTGTACATCGAGAGCGGACTGCAACCAACGATATTTGAACAAGAACTCGACAGTGTTAATGACTTCCAAGCTACTTCCCGATAAAGTAATCGGCCGAGATATCTTGTCATCTTCGAAAAGCGAAAACCCGGCATTCTTCGATCACAATCATGTACTTGTTCCGTACTGTAGCAGTGATTTATGGCTCGGATCAAAGAACAAGACAAGCCAAAACGGATCATTTAATTTTGTGAATGATTCATCCGTTGAAAACTTCAGCTTTAAAGGCCGAGCGATTTTTCGGTCGGTATTCAAGGAATTAGTTCAGAAATACAATCTGTCTGTCGCGGAAGAGATCGTGGTTTCGGGAAGTAGTGCTGGCGGGATAGGAGTTTTGAATCACGCCAAATGGCTGAAATCTCAGAATTTTTCAATTAATGCCAGACTTCTATTCATAATAGATTCAGCATGGTTTATAAATTTCCAAGGTGGCATTAAGTCCAGAGTGAAACGAGAATTTGCCTTACTTGTAGGCCTTTCTTCGGAAGCTTGTGCAGATATTTCGTATGGCTACTCCTGCTGTCTTTCTGCGTCATGTTTGATTACGCGCGGTTTCGTTCCGAGTGACGTTCAAACAGCCCTTGTTTTTAGCCTGTACGATATTTACATGTTTGCAGACGTGCTGAAACGACTAGAAGATGAAGGGAAAACGGCGGAAAATCATGTGGCGGATTTTTTATCAGTTGTTAGCATGTATGGAGGAGCGATGAACGAATCACTTGAAATTTCCAACAGAAGTCTAACAAGTTTCTTTGTCCCTGCTTGTTTTCAACATACTTATTTCAGCACGTCCAGTTTGTGGGACGAAGACAGTGTGTTGCGTCCTTTGATTGAGGTCACTCGAGACAATGGAAAATTCAGGTAACATTGTTGATCGTCCAAATTATTTCAATATCGCTTGGCGTTTTTTTCATTTTCTAAACCGGCTTTCATAGCCCCTAATGAATTTTAGAAATTTGGCATTTTAGAATTTTCATAAGGTAAGCATATGTACCACTGCAACATAAAAGCATTCCTGAAGATGGCGACCGGGGGAAGGTTTATACAACGGAAAAAGATGATGACAAATGAAATGCAGTACCTCGTGCTCATTATCGATTGTCATGCAGCCATGCCCAATTAATAGGATTTATTATGTAAGTCGACATTTCAAGAGTAAATGAGGGGGTGGAGGTGGCGGGAGAGGAAGTGTATATCCATGTTTCATGCTTTGAGAACCATCTCATTTTGGGACCCAAATTTTGGGGGTGAATGATCCAATATGCCTCATCATTTTGTCTGCATAGCACCGAACAAGTATATTTTAAAGCAATCGTGTTCTTCCGTATAGATATCCAACTCGAACATCATGTTCAACATCTTTTGTGTAGTTCCAGAAAATATCTATATCTCACCCATGGAAGGGATTTTTTTCTAACCCCTCCTCCCCTGCACACCTCTGGAAATTCCAATTAAGCCTCATTCACTTCTTTAAATGTTTTGATCTTACAGACCCCTCCCCCCCCCCAAGGAAATTCCAATCCCTTCTATGGAGGGAGTATAAATACTTTCTGGAACTGCACATTGGAGAGGTCTTGCTCACGTTAGATGTCTAGTGTAGAAGTGTCTTTCTTAGTGTAGTTTGTGACCCTTCCCTTTAGTCATAGAGTTAAGAGTGGAACGTGGTCTTCTACAAAAATCCAGCAAGGGGATACTAGCATCAGCATTCAAGATTTCCTTTCGAAATGGGTCAAGTTGAGCAACACAAGTTCCATCAAACATATTGACAGCTGTATTGGTGCTCACTGTAATCCCACCTGCCCCGACAAAGTGGTTTTTCAGGATATAGGCGAGGTCTGGCGTGAGATTGTGAAGGCGGTAATCATTGCATTATCCCTAGTGATCACCATAGTTTGTTTTGCATTAAAAGCAGGCTTTGTGTGCTATTACCATTACTTGATGAAAAGACAGACAAGATACTTGAATGACAGTGAAACTTCTCAAGCTAGAAAGGAGGTAGGAAACTGTTGTTCAAAGAGCACCCTCTTCCAAATCTTGCCACACCCATTTTAATGTGTGCCCAACCCCCCTCCTTTTCCACCCCAGCCTCAACTATACCTGACTTAATTTCCATCTTCTTTTAGTTTCTATTCTTACGTCATGTCTATTAGCTCTAATGTGTCCATAATAACAATGAGTGGCCTGTCATACAGTACATTTTTTCCCAGCTTTCGTAAAATAACATTTTTCAGGTTTTTATGCTTTAAAGCAATGTCATAAAGAGAGTGAAATGACAAAAAACAATACTTTTTTGAATTTATGACAACCAAGGAAGGAAAAAGAAAAAAGTAGCAAGTCGTTTGTTATTAAATATTTGACAGCAACCTGTTGTATTCATATGTCCTTGTATCGATAAATCCCTTGCATCATCTTGGAGAGTAAGAAGTGAATCGATTATGTGTTTGCTTGTCGACCAAAGGAAATTAAAACAGTTTTGATTGCGCTATTCGCGTGATGCCTGAGAAGCTTCGTATACAGGATATTAGCGTGATTAGCTGATTTTATTTTCCGTGAAACGTCAATTTGGTAAATTATTCTTCGGGATCCGTGACCTGAAGGTTTTGCGTGATCCCTGAAGTACTTGAATCACTGACCGATATTCGTGATTTCAACACTCTATTCTTCATGAGTTTGAGACGCGAGTCCTCCGAATGGTTAGAGTCGTCTATCGAAAGTGATTTAAGTATGCGTTTTCAATAAGGAGCCTTTACTTAACCTTTCACGATTTTGCTTGCTTTCTTTGTGTACTTTGTCTTAGTCAATCGTTATTAATCGGAGTCGAGAAATTAATTGACACATTTAACTGTCTTATTGAAATGCCGGCCTGAGAAACCTAGCTCAAGACATTTTCACCACGCCAGAAGTGTTACAGTAACCAATTGATTTTTTTTTTTTTTTCAGTCGATAAGCCAATGAGGTTTTCATCCGTCAAGAATTGATACAAAATCAAACAGTTTCAAGCACCTTAAATTAAAATGCCCACGAAACTCCTGCTCGGTTTTTTTTTTTTTTTTTTTTTCAGTAAACAGAAACTTCAAAATAACTGACAGGCAGTTAATTAATGAAATTCTGAAGGCGAGCTGACTGATGTGGATCTTTCAAAATTATTACAGAGGAAAATTTAGATTGGAAACATAATTACCCCTCCACCCACCCCTCCCCTCCTAGTAGTTATCTCGATCTACATAATAGATTATGAGCTCGAGATTTCTACTGCGCCCTCGTCAACTATCACGCATAGAAATAAATGAAAGGGAATAATCTAATTGCTTTGGTGGAAATACACCAGTCGTTCAAAACTGTATCTAAATCCTCTTCACAGACACCTCCAAAACGCAGAGAAGCAGCCACCATTTTGTTAACAAGCGCACACTATTAGGCTACTCACTATCTACGACAGAATAGAAAGTGGGTAGCGTAGTCAATCAGATAACGGCATTCGTGATAGAACGCTAGTAGATTTTTGAGCAATAGAGAACATTTCCCGTGTTTTCTCCCAGAGTTGGGAGAGTTCGAGACAGTTATGCAAACCCGTGACGTAGTCGAGGGTTTGCATAACTTTCGAGAATTCTCCCAGTCCCCCGAGGTTTTAGATGAGGCTATGTACACACGGAAAAAAGTGCTCTATTGCTTTTATAAAATGATTCTCAAAAATACGCGCGAATCTTAAACGTCACGACCGTTTTTACATACTCTCATCTAAACACACCTATCGACCAATGAGAGCGCGCGTGGTAGCTCAGATATTTTATAAATGCTAATTATGCATACTTATAAAGTGTATTGTACGTGTATTTGTGTTCTAGCTTCCACTCTGCAAGTCCGATGAAACTGTTAGCATTGCCTGCCTATCATTGACTTACACAGTAGATGTGACCAAGAAGAAAGTGAAGAAAAGTGACAATGGTGAGAATTATTTATTAAAAGACTTTCTTAGCTCTTGTGGTTTGTTTTCACATTAAAGATAACGGGATATTCCGAGAAAATTGATCTTTTATCCACCTAAAGATTTTTCATTCATGTGCGCGCGACTATTTGAAAATCTGTTGGAAAAACTTCTTAAGAGTATCATTACATAGTCTGAATGGAGCAACAAACCGGCCAAGCTAAAAAAGTTCTATAGTTAGATTTTCCTTAGTTGTGCTTTCTTGGTTGGAAATTACTAACTCTTGGTTTCTTCATCAGATCCTGGCTCTGATGAAAACAGCAGCGCGTCCAAAGGAGACAGGGACAGTAAAACGTCATCACTGGTGGTTCCAGATTCAACCACCGATGAAGACTCTGGCAGTGACTTACAAGAAGAGGATCAAGAAAATAAAAAAGATGAAGTGGATGGCGGCTGGAAAATACGTCGTATGTTGTCAAATGGCAAGGATAAGAAAACGGACACAGTGGAAATTCTTCAAGAAATTCAAATAGACCCTGCTACCGAAAGCAAAGACGGTCGCTCCATTAGTGAATCCTTTGCCGGAAGTGATTTGCCGCTCTTACAAGGTAACCATGGTAACGGAGACAGTGGGTCACGAAGCTTCCTGGCACCAGTCTCCAAGGACTCGGTTGATGCTTTCGGTGAGAGGGGCGAGAGTTCCAACAAAAAGCAAATTCTTAAAGGCGTGTCGGCGTATTTCAACACTGGTGAACTGGTGGCGATCATGGGTCCTTCGGGCTGTGGAAAGACAACTCTACTTGATTTGTTAACAGGTAGAAGGCGACATGGTCACTCCAAGGTTTGTAGAACTTACTTCCATGGTATAGGGAACAAACCATCTGACTGGGTAGAATTTGATGTGTAACCAACCCCGATATAAACAAAAATTTTGCTAACTAGCTGTGATTTCAAGGACACTGACTGGATAAAATAACGTATGTGAAATACGAGATGAACAAACAAAATTTGTATAATCAGCCATTTAAGACACTAAATATGAACAAACGAATGCAAACAAACCTCTCAGTATTATTTGTGGAGATTGAAAAATATCGCATAATAGGGAGCTTAAGCAATGACGACAACAACACCAAGAACAGCGCCTAGTAAAATGACGAACGTTGCCGAGGAGTTGAACTAGGGTCTACCGAGAGCGGGACTTGAACCCGCGACCTCCAGATTTCAAGTTCAACGCCCTAACCACTCGGCCACGCTGCCTGCAGAGCAGAGAACGGCTAAGAAATGTACCGAGATTGTAAACGCATGTGCCGAGCTGTTAAACCTTTTCCTGGTTTGGTTTATTTTCCCTCTATTTTCGTAACGCTGCCAGTTTCGAAGAATCCATTCTTGTTAATTTTAATACAAATTGTAGCATATACCTAACAAACTGACATCTATCATTCATGTATTTCAG
Source organism: Orbicella faveolata (assembly GCF_042242905.1). Taxonomy (NCBI): domain Eukaryota; kingdom Metazoa; phylum Cnidaria; class Anthozoa; order Scleractinia; family Merulinidae; genus Orbicella; species Orbicella faveolata. The sequence continues at coordinate 9,131,461 of NW_028301555.1, read as the reverse complement.
GGTCAAGTGTACATCAACGGGGTTGGTCTGGGGCAGGTGCAAGGCTGGTACGCGCGTAAGATTGGTTATGTGTTACAGCTCGCTGTGCCTTACTATGAAGAACTTACTGTTCGACAGAATCTCTTCTTCGCTGCTCACATGAGGCTTCCAAAGGAGACGAGCGCCTCAGAGAAATACGAACGTGTTGAGCAGATTATCGCTCAGGTAAACTTATTTGTTTTGTTTTAAATGTACGCAAGTAACTCTGTGGTTGGAAGGATGTAGCTGGAACGACCCTTTAAAAGTAAACTGTCTTGTTTCTTTTCCTTTAATCGTCCAAGAATATTCTGGTCATAAACAAGGCTATCAAACACTCATTCGATTATGGCAGAAGCTAGTGTTTTTGATAGTCCTAAAAATGGGTAAATTTGAACTATTTTTGTCACGTACTTACATTGGAACTTTTAACTGGAATTAAAATTCTTTGGTGGTTTGGGTCCGTTAATTTAGGATGGGTTAGGTAGTCAGGCCTTGTAAAGGACTTATGTCCTTTTGTCTTGCTACCCGCCACTTGGCAAATCAGTAAATCAATCAATCACTCGAACTTCGAATGCCACGAAATGAAATTTCTGCTATTTTGGTGTTTCGCAATTCCAGTCGCACTTTGACGATTGTTGTGCTAAATGGCCAACCAATGAGCAGGCTTACGTTTAGCGAGCACTTCCACTTCCGCATCAGACTCCTCCCCGCCGGATCACTTCGCTCTTCACTCGCGCGTGGTTTCTCGCGTTGTCTCGGGCGTGTGACTCGAAGGGGAGCCTCCTCGCAGAATACACGTCGCAAATTAAGTGACCTTGACCGTGCTTGTCATAAGACAGACACAAATGGGTACATTTAAGACCAATTGAGATTTTGAGACAACTTCCTTTGTTTAACCAAAACATCGAGACCTCCACCAAGCTTTGCTTTGTCTGGTTTAGTGGCGTAACGTCAACAGGAGATTCCTGTCATATCAAGGGCAGTTAAGGTTAAGGTTAAAGTGCTAATCGTACATTGAAGAACTGACCAAAGTGAGGAGAGTGGATAGGCAAGGAATAACTTCCGTCAACCATGCCCTGTAAGGAGTGTCTTCCAGTTCAACTTCGTTATAAGCTTGCTTTAGTGCAAAACCTATCGCATAGCCTGTAGTTAGGACAACTGATACAAAGTTCAATAAACGAGTTACAATCCAGATATTTCCCGTTATCTGCCCTTTACAGCACCAGCTTTAAACAGAAATCGTGCACCAATGACGTTACCTTAATAGACCATTTCGGAATTACCTTTAGCCTCTTTTTCAAAGCGAGTCTTGGTGCCCATCCCATCATATGAAAAGGAGATTTCATTCACATGCAAATTAAACTCATTTTCATGTGAATGGTTGTTCACCAGGCCTCGCTTTGACAGAGAGGCTTGAGGTAACTTGGAAATGAGCAATTGGTGATAACGGATCTTGTCTTTCTCGGTACCAGACTGGACTTACGCAAATGGCCGACACTGTGGTTGGTGGATCAACGGGCCTGGGTTTGAGTGGAGGACAAGTGAGTTGTTCAGCGCTAGCAGATTGATATCACTCGCTCGAAAGACTGTATGTCATACATGTAAACTACCCTACCAACCCAAAGTTTAACCATTATTTTCCAAATAAAAACTAGAGTCGGAAATTGTTCTGTTAAAGTACCGTTCTTCAGGCTTCAGTGAAGCGCAGATATTTGTGAGCAGTATGACACTTGTAGTAGCCAAACGTTCAAACTAAAAGTCGATTCAAAAATTAAATACTGCTTTTGCCATGAAGTTCTTCTACTTGTAGATGAGGCTTATTGTCTCCTATTTTCTTACTCAAATGATTTATGTTGCAGAAACGTCGACTGTGTGTTGCTCTTCAACTGATTAACATGCCATCTGTGCTATTTCTCGATGAGCCAACTTCAGGTTTGGGTTTTTGTCTATTTATATTCTCTCATCATCGACAAAACTCAGAATTGTCAATTACAAAGAAACTGTCAGGAGATGCCAAGTCCGAGAGGAAGGGGCACTATACAAAATTTTTGGCGGAGGGTGGTCGGGGCTCCAATGTTATTAGTTTCGTAGAGGAATATGCGCAATTCCTAGCCAGACTACAAAACAGACCAAAAATTAACGTTTAAATCTATCTCCTATTTAAGACCAAAGCGGCTACAAAAACCATGCCTTTACGGCCGCGCATACCTAAAGAACTTATATAAGGGAGTTCCTCCCATCCCCGAGATACCAAGTCATGGTTAGTGCATTTTCCCGAAAATAGTAGTTCACTGAGGTAGAAAAACACAAAAATTTATCTTGACCTCAAGAAGGCAATTCGTTAATTTGCTTCTGATTTTGAATTCAGGTCTGGACGCGTCATCTTCGCTTGAGCTGTTAAATCATCTGAATCTTGTAGCTGAGTCAGGCAGACTTGTTATTCTCACTATTCATCAGCCAAGACTGGAAATCTTTCATCTTTTTCACAAGATTCTTTTCTTGTGCGATGGACAGGTATTCTACACGATTACTTTAATAAGAAAACCCTCCCCGAGGCTCTCAGGGCCCAGTTACCTTTGGTTGTCATGATATATTCGGTAAACTTCGGGATATCTTCGGAAACTGTCAAAGGCCCATTGTCATTGAAACATTTCAGTGTCGCTTGCGAGGTTACGAGTTCGTTAACTCAAATCAAAATATTATAGCAGAATATATTGTTTGACTCAACATCTCGTCCTTCCTCTGTTGTTATACACGTCGCTTAGTTTTTGTCTTTGCGTTTTTTTTCTCGCCCAGTTTTTGCGTATAATGGGACGAGAGCAGTGTATCATCAATTTGTTCATTTGTTTGCTAATTTATTGCTTTGTTTGCTTATTTGTTGCTTTGTTTGCTAATTTATTGCTTTGTTTGCTAATTTATTGCCTTGTTGGCTAATTTATTCCTTCGTTTACTAATTTATTCCCTTGTTTGTTAATTTTTCTTTTGTTTATTTGCAGGTTGCATACTATGGGGAGCCTTCCATGGCACCGGAAATATTCATCAAAGCTTACGCTAGTGCAACTTCGGAAGAATATCAGCTGAGTGAGGAAGCACCGAAAATCGACGCCAAAAATCCCGCAGGTACTAAAATTACCCTTAGGATTAAGGTTAGAACAACGTTACATGTTGAAGAAACAAGCTAAGTGTGTTATTGTCAACCATTAATAGCACGCGCTCGTATAAATCTTGAAGATACGCTTACGCTCGAAAGAGATGCACTTATATTTTTCCCCCAAGTATTAGCCTTTTTAGCAACGCGAAGAAATCTAGGACGAGTCTCGTCTCGCAATACTTTGTGGGACTGCTACTTCCTTTCATCTTTTGTTTTGCTTCCAGTAATGGTCCCACTAGCCAGTGCGAGATGAGACTCGCCTCAGATTTTTGTCTCGTTTCCTTAGCAGCGAATTACAGAAGCAACGGAGATCTTTCTGAATATTCTCTTTCCTAAATTTGAAAATGTAGACACCATCATGGATTTACTGAACTGCAGTCAAGCTCGCCGCGCTATTCTGGATTATTATCAAACAAGTGGTGAACCACAGGCAGTCCAAGAAGCCATCACGACGTCACAGGAACATGCCAGTAAAACGGTTACCATGGAGACAATGAGTAGGATGTAAGTGTAACCCTTTGATCTGCTTCATTTTAAAACCTCTACTTCGTCCTTCTCGGTTAATCTGCACCGGACTAGGGGCGTCGTTTGTATTCTTTATCCATTGTTACGTTTGGCTAGTTATAAAAGACGTTCAGGTAGTACCCCTTTGTAACGGTCTATTTGACTATCGTGATGTTACAAACTTTCCGGAAATGTCTGACCCGACGTTTCACTGTCACGCAATTTTTCCACCCGATATTTCCAGGCTTTTAGGCCCTGTCCACACTCTGCCAGAGGAATTTGAAAATGGAGGTTTCACTCTGAAAACGCATCAAATGTTTTCCGTCCACACAAGGCCGGAGAAATTTTCGTGGCGGATTACCTGCGTTGTCAAATTCCTCGGGCGTATTGTGCACTGGGTCTTAGTCGAAAAGATAGCATCCCTTTCGTGTCGATTTCCGCAACAAGTATTTTAATTTATGTTTTCTGTAGAATTTTATACTGTTTAACTTGCTGCTGGTTTTTGTTGATGACAGCGTGGATGGAGCTGGGTCGTTGAACAGAATTTTTGTGCTGGAGAGCAGAGCTTCTGAGAAGCAAACACTTGGACAAATCTTGTATTTCCCGCTGATTTTTTTCGCCTTTGGAATTATTGTTGGTACGTAAATTAAAGAGGAAGTGCGTCATTGTCACCCAGTGTTAAGGAGGCGAGGTCATGTTAGTGTCACGCCATTTTAAAACGACTAGGTCACGCTAATATTGCGCCATGTTTAGGGAACTAGGTCACGCTGTGACCAAGCCATGTTAAGCAACTAGATCACCTTAGTGTCAAGCCAAAACAAAGGATAGGGGTCAGGGCTTAGGTTACGATAGCTTGGATTATTCATGTTTATCTCTGTTAGATAAATGGGATTAAAACCTTGCAATAGCAATTTTTTTTAAAATATGAGCTAAAAGGTAATGTTTATGCCCGTATTTGCAGGGACTGTCTATTGGCAAGCGGAGGATAGAGACGGCGTTCTGTTGATGTCAGCATATTGTGTTTACTGCTGTGCAAGTCCTTTGTTTCTCAGCTCCGTTTTGATGGCGCACCTCAATAAAGCTTTGGGTGTAAGTACTGACTCGTCCCCAGGCGTCCCTCTTTGGTTTGAGCGCGGTGCCCATGGTATTATGAGCCTATAACAATGAAGTACTGTGCCCCTTTTTTTCCCGCTCTTCGCCCGACGAAACGGAACGGGCGCCTGGGGACACAATTGCAGTTTAATAACTATTGCACTTGAAAATAGGAGTTCCCTTACTGACAGTCACGGCGCGGTGGCCTCATGGTTAGTGCGCTGGACTCCAGATCGAGCGGTTCGGGTTCGAGTCCTGGCCGTGGACATTGTGTTGTGTTCTTGGGCAAGACACTTTACTCTCACAGTGCCTCTCTCCACACAAGTGTATAAATGGGTATCGGCGAATTTAATGCTGGAGGTAACCCTTTGATGAACTAGCATCCCATACAGGGAGTAGCAGAAATACTTCTGATAAGTTCCGGCCTGATGGGCCACTTGGCTCGTATGCAGACTTTAACTTACACTCATACCTTTCTTTTGAATCACTTTTTACTCATTGTCTCTTTGCTTGAGCAAAAATACTTTCTTACACGACAAACACACCACAACAACGCTAACAGCCACAGAGGTAAGTATCTGATGTTCTTCCTTGTCGGATAGACTTTCATTGTTTTGTTCAACCGACTGTAGCGTCTTTTGTTATCAGATATTTCACCTGGAGCGCCAAGATGGCTGTGGTAGATCTTACGAGAATGTCATCCAAACATTTGTTCGAACGACTGCAGTTTGCGTGTTACCAGTGATATTGTGTTCAGCCATGTCATATTTCATGGTAAGTTCGCTTAAGCTACGGGGGTTATATTTTCCCTAGCTAATAAGAAAGATGAATGTGATAGTTGGTGTAGTGGGATCGTCCGGGTGAGGGTAGTTCTGAAAAGAACTGTTGTTGGTGAGCGGAAGTCATTTTCAAAGTCACGTGAATAGTGTTAGTCAGTCGATGATGTTATAAGTCTGGTCCGTTGAAAGTAATTGGTCAGTTTGGCCATAATGGTATTGGTTGAAAGACTCGTGTAAAGTTCGTCAGCAGTCATTGGTCATTTACTAGGGTAGATGTGAGTTCTAAAATTGTCTGATTTTAACCACTACTTTTTTTTCCCACCACATGTTCGAGTTTCATCCTGTTTATAAATGTTCTCTTAGCTAAAGACAGATAACCAGCGACAAATGACGTTTGTGATATCTATTCCTGGGTTATGTCCTCAAGATGTTGTAAAAAGTTAAGAAAAGACTTGTAAATAAGTCAAATGTGACAAGATTATCTACAAAATGGACATATTTTGAGAATATCCTTTTTTAGCCGTCTTCGAGCTAGAACAAAATAATGGATGGAAGCATTTGAAAGTGCTGGTTTTATGTTCTATATTGTAACAAGAGTACATATTTGGAGGCATATTTCTAACTGTTTCAACTATCAACTTCTTTTTCAGGTGATGACGTCATACAACTTGTGGAAATTCTTGCTGGTGACAATCATTTCATTGGTTTTAAACCAAACCTGGATATCAGTCTATATGATGGTGATTTGTGCACATCCGGGGATCGCTCATCGTATTTGTCCAATGGTGTCCGCCATTGGAGGCTTTGCGGGAGGTTTTCTAGTGCCTAGGCCTCAAATGCCAGTGGTGTAAGTCTTCAGTTTTTGGAGTGTTTAGTTCCTAACTTGTAATAAAATAAGTAGTAATTTCTTTGATAATATGAGCCAAAAGAAATCTAAAAGTTAGATTCTATACATCCTAAATAGCAGGGTAGACATACCAAAAATATCTTTGCAATGCGAAATACGGAATCCGGGTGGTGTGTGGGTGCTCTAGATGGCTCGAATTCTTCTCAGCACTTTAAAGCCCCGGTCAAACAGACTCGCAAGTTGTCGCAAGTAGCCAGAAGTTGAACTTGCGTAGGGACTTGCGTTGGGTGGCCAAACGGACTCGCAAGTTTCCTCGCAAGTACACGCATGTCGCAAAAAAACCCATTTTCAAGGAAGACATATCCTGTATTTCATTGGCTAATAATAGGTTAATGGACATCACTCAACTTGCGTTGACTTGGGTTCGGTGGCCAAACGGTGAAAAACTTGCGTCGACTTGCGTGCAAATTTGATCTCGACCAAAGTGAGCGCAAGTCATCGCAAGTCAACGCATGTGAACGCAAGCCCTGGCCAAACGGAGTCGCAAGTAGACGCAAGTTGAGAACTTGCGTCTACTTGTGACTCCGTTTGGCCAGGGCTTAATAGTATTTTGAAAGAAACGTATTACAGCCTAGAACTGAAATTAGTTGACGTTAAAAAGTGTAAGAAAATGTATCATTAAGGCTCTGGACTGTGCTCTGCTGAGTCTATTAAAATCAGGTTTTCTTCCTGCTTTCAGGTACAATTTATTATTCTACATCAATCCACAGTTCTATGGCTACGCAGCTATCACAAAGATCTTGTTACTGAACGTTCGTCTGAACTGCGAATACGAGTCGACATTGAACTGTATCAGTACAGATGGCAACGCTGTGCTGGCCAGATTTGGACTGGAAACAGTTAACCCTTATGAACACTTGGTGGTAAGTATTCCATGGTGACCAGATGACATGATGGAGACGACAGAAAGCCACAATAATGGGAAATCTTACAAAATTAGTCTGAGCGAGAAGACATTTTTCTTCGCGCGCTAAATTTTTCCACCGAAAAATTTTTCCACCGTTTGAGAGATGTCAGAGGTTATCTTTACTTTGAAGAATTTGTTTCTACTGTAAATGCTCAGCCCCAACAGCACTTGTGCTAAATCACTTATTGAAAGTAACAAAGGTTCGTTTTTTTTCTTAATGTTGTTGTTTCATTCCTTTATTTCAGATTATGTTGGGGATGACAGTGTTATCTTTGTTACTCTCTTGGTTGTTTCTAGAAGCAAAGTACTTCAACTTGAGTTGCTTCACTAAAGCGTAAGTTGCTTTCAGGTTTTACTCAGTTAAGGTTCTTCACGTTAAAGTTATGTTTAAGTATGTCAGAAATCCAGTAACTTCCCAGCTTTAGAATATCGTACCCAGTACTTTACTTGATGCAAAAGTAGTGTATAGAGTCAGGGACATAAACCACTTGAGAAACGGGTAAGGCGTCAAACACGAGCGAGTGTGTTACGTAATAAATCAAACACGAAAGACCGTGTTTCACCGCATTTTCAAACACCGAGAAGAGAGCTGACGAACTTCGAGGTGTTTGGAAATGTGGTGAAACACTGTCTTGAGTGTTTGATATATCTTCTCAATCGAAACTTAAACTATGGAGAAAAGGGAGAAATAAAATCGTAGAAGTCTATACTGATTTAGATCAGATATCCAAACACCGGGACAGTCATAATTATCTAAATGAATTGTTAACGAGTTTGAGAAAACACGTTTCCAAACACTGATGGAGAAGACAGTTTAAAATAAGACACGCAGTGGAAAATTCTCCTACTTCGAGGAGTATAGAAATGTGGTCAAGCAGTGTCTCACGTGCTTGATATATCTTCTCAATCGAAACAGAAGCTAGGGAAAGAAATCTATGCGTTTTGAGATCAGACATCGCATGACATCAAATCAGATTATATATCACAATAAATCTCGTGGCCTAAATATGTTTTTGAAATCTTCTCAATCATGCTGATATTGCATTCACTCTTACGGGATGAAAAAATCGAAGCTTGAAATTGTTTATTTGAATTTCAGTCCGCCAGCATTGTCCGCTGAGCCTAAAATGGAGAGAGTTGAGGAAGTTTCTGTTAAACCACCTGATGAAATCCCCACCAAAGATGACGAGGAGGAGGAAATAGAGATGGAGACGCCAGAATTCATTCCCGTCAAGCCATTCAGTCGTAACCGAAGTTCTGCAAAATCCAGGCTTGGGCTGATAAGTGGGAACCAAGGATTTCATTCTGTTAAGCTTCCTTCTCAAAGGCGGCGTACCAGCACATCGGAAGACCTTTTTAACACGGAGCAAGTCATAGATGGCGCGAACAGACGTAATCTGCAGGCTATCCCCCGCAAACGGATGGCCAGCGTTTCAGGGAAGGAACTGTGGAAATGCACGCGACAACATGTGGAGGAAAGAAAGATTTACTTCGACAAGCGAATGTCTCAGGTTCAAAACATCGCCAGACGTTACACGATAAAGCATTCGCAATCCATGCGAAGGAGAGCCAAGGGGAAGGCGGCCATTCCTCGCAGAAGCACCATGGCTTCTTCGGCGGCACACGAAGCTATGAAGCAGGAATTAGTTTTGAAGCGTAATGGTTGCATGCAGGAAGAGTGTAGGAAGGAGCTTTCCCGACAAGAAGTAGAAGAGTTGACAGAAGATGAAGGAAATGAGGAAGGAAGTGAGTTTACAACAGGTGAAGTTGAAGACTCTGTTGATGGGAAATATGCCCATCGAGGAGAAGCCTCTGAATCTGAGAAGGCGCAACAGCTTAAAGATGACGAAAGAACAAGTACGAGTGGCTCTGGTGTCGCATCTGTTAAGGGGATAATATTAGAGAGAAAGCAGGAGGAACATAGTGAATCCAAGGACCAACAGCAAGCGGCAAGTGAAGGCAATGATTCCCAACAAGTTGAAGTGAAAGATAAAGGAAAGCGAGTAAAGAGAGTCTCCCTAATGGATGTCACAGATGTTCTGGATGTGTAACTGGAGCACAAAGTCATTCTTGTTCAGTTCAGTAAAAACCCGATTGTAAGAAAAAATAGGTTTTTGTATTTTGGGGTAGTTATCGGCAATTTAGGCTAAGTAGGTTCTCGATCAGGTTCTTAATTTCTATGAAGGAGATATACTTGTTGATTACCAGAAAAATAAGTAAGCATGGGTGTGGTTCTTGAATACACAGCATTTATTCACATCTGTATTATGTATTTTCTGGTAATCTAAATTTGCAATCTCGGAGTCACAATCTTAGGTTAAAATATTTACCATAATTTAAAACTGTGACTGGCATATTAGAACCTGCGTGATCTTGCTTGGCTAAACAGGTTCTTATATTTTGGGGTTTTAGAGTCGCAAATGTCTGCCAGCAGGTTCTTAAACCACTAGGTTCTTACAAGCGGAGTTTTACTGTATTTTTGAAAGAAATGTTTGTATAGTATGAACTGGTAACTTTGCTACAGTGTCATGGAAAAGTATTCAGATTCATGGCATGATTAGCACAATTGAATTTAACTGGTTATCGCTGCACTGGTGACTGATTACATCGTGCATAAAAATGCACTTTATGCATGAATGTTGTTGCGTATATTTCATGGTATGGACAGGTGTCACTGGTCAAATATTGTAATGTAAAAGGCATACCGAGCTATTTAAGTTTGCTTCGTAAAAATAATGATAGTAATAAAGTTCTTTTTTTTATTGGTGATATATCTCTCTCGAGGTTTTAATGTCTAACTCTCAGTGCATTCGGGAGGGTTCAGGTTTCCCCATAAATGAAGCTTTTTCCTAACGGGCCAGCAGGCACGTGTTTATGTTCTGGACATCTAGTTGTATTAGCATAACTCACACGATAACCTCCGTTAAACCCAAACTAATAAGGGGACACAGACTAAGACAAAATACAAAACTGAGAGGACTAAGATACCTACATCTACACTAAAATATGGATAATACAAAGTGCAGTCTAAAATGTTTTAAAGATAAAGCTAAACATTATAGGTGATGTGTCGATAGCTGATCTAATGTAAAAAAATCTATTAATTTTTTAATTTTAATCGATTAATTTTAAGATTTAAGAGTGTCACGTTGAGCAGAGGATACAACCCTTACAGTCGGCTTCTGTGAACTTAGATCTTTGCCACGAATGCGCCTTTTAAACTCATTAAGTGTTTTGGCTGATCTGTCATCCGTAGATAGTTAACAAACAAGTTGGTTCATATTGGTTTCGTGACTGACAATAAACCTTCGTCTGTTCATCGTAAAGTACTGGGTTTTGCGCAACAGTCCGTTATCCCGCAGCGCAGCAGCCAGATCGCCTATTTAAATAACTCAATCAAATAACCTTGAAATTTTAAGTAAACCTAAAAATACTAGATTGGTAAGATGGCAAAACACCAAAGAAATAATAATTAACCTTAAAGGAGAAAGGATGGTTAAGGATGGAGAAGATTGATGTGGATTGCAAACGACGAACTTGAGCAGCTTTTCAAGATGCGCACACTGTGACCTAGTTCCTTTAACAGCAACAAATTGTGCAAATCATTGTCTATCACAGGGGGAAACCAAAACGTTTGTCCGATGAATAACTGGCATTCTTTGATCTTTGCTTCAGTGGAACCTCGATTTAACGAAGTCGCTGGGGACCGGCCAAATTTGTTCGTAAAATCGAGGGTTCGTTATATCGAAAACCTCGATATAACGAATTTGAGGGGAAGTGACCAAAATGTTCGTTATAAGGAGGTCATAGTTAATGATTGATTTGTAACACGGGTGACTTCTGTCACGCAATTCAATGCAATTTTCGTCACCCAGAAGTGCCGCGTTTTGAGATGCATTTCATTAAGCATGGTGGCTTTCAGTATCAATTATTTTCACTTTTGAGGAGACGCGCAGCTTTTGTTTACAAAAGAACGACACTTTCAGAGTAGCGATTTCAAAATGTTGCAACATAGAGGTTATACAGAAAATTGTCTATGTAAACAAGGAAACGGGCTTTAGTGTTGTTATGTTGCACTACCCAACATTTCAGGTTTTCAAAGAAGATAGAGCAGAAGTTAATTGATGTCGAAATGCTGTAGTGCCAATGTCTATGACGTATAATAAGCCGTTGACTGAAAGGTTGCTGTCTCTTTACCATAGGGATTACAAAGATTTGTTGACTGTTGATCTGTCCAGCGTTTATCTTCAGTCGCATGTTGACATTGTAATTCGTTATATCGAGGTAGATTTTGCGTTTGGGCTTCCGGATTATGTTCGTTATATCGAAGAATTCGTTATATCGAGGTTCTATTCCATACATTTTATTGTAACTTTGGCCGGGACATGGAATAGCGTTCGTTATATCGAGGACTTCGTTAAACAGAGGTTCGTTCAATCGAGGTTCCGCTGTATAAGCTATTCAGTGTCAAAGGAGCTTGCTTTGAGTGTTGAAAGGCAAGTTATTACGTTTGGATTTTACCCGAGCCGGTTATTTCACTCAACTTAACAAATCGAATGTGGTTTAGCGGAGTCTGTACTCTTATCGACAACGATACGCGTCATCACAGTGGTCAAAATGTTGTGGACTCACGAGGCGCACAACAAATTTTGACCACTGTGATGACGTGTATCGTTGTCGATTAAATAATTGGTTCACGCTCGGGAACTTTGGAGAGCACGAAAGAAGCAACTCTAGCTTCTTGAGTGCTCTCCAAACTTCCCAAGTGCATCCATAACTCGATATACGCACAGCTAAAAGCACGAACTAATTCTTTTATAGACCACGCTAAACCACGTTTCGATTTGTTTTTTACCACAATATCAACGTCAAAGAAAATGTTTCAGAGCTGAAAAAGGCATTGCGCGACGCATTGACGCGACCAGCGTTGTCTGGACTCCAATCAGATTGCGAAATTAGTACCAACTGTGGTAAAAATTTCTTTTATAGTTCCCTTATAACAGATAATTATGCGGGAAACTAAAACGTGCACGTACAGCTGTACACTACAGTGAAAACAAAAGACGAATTAGAAATAACAAATGGATCGCCGTGTTCTTTCAAGCGTTAATGTTGTGGTTCATTTGAAAGCATCGTAGCATGCGGACATTTAGGCACTTCTGTCTGCTTTGTGGGTTCGGAAATCCATTAGCTTTCTTTGTTCATAGAGAGTAGCACTTGATAACTATTTAAGTGGAACTTCCTTATAAGCTATAGAGGTATGTGAGCACTGTACCGTGTGGTGTTTCAGCCACTGTGTTTTGGTCTGAAGTAAGTTATGCTTCATCCTCCCACCTGTAATTTGCTGATGTTATTTAGACAAAAACATTTTCTTTCCCCCAGTAACATATGCATAACAGAATTCATAGTGTTCTAGAAACAATAGAAACAGTTTAATTCCCCGTGAACTAAGGTAATTTGTTATAGACTTGTAATAATGTTTGCGGTATGAAATAGGGGTACAGTGGAACCCCGTTTATGCGGTCACTAACGGGCCATGAAAATTTGGCTGTATTAAAAGGGGTGGCCGCATTAACAGGGTAAGATCAAATTCATGTTTGGTCTAAATTGAGTAACATCACCATATACCACAGGTTGGGATTTTAGAATGTGGCCGTTGACTGTATTAATGGGTGGCCTCATTTACGGGGTTTTCTTATAAGAAGATGTATGGGCGTTTCGCTGGGACAAAAAAAGTGGGCGTAGTAACGAGATGACCATGAGGCAGGGTTCCACTATATTTAATTTAAGCAAGTCTAAGTTGCTATTTTTTGCTTGAAAGAGGGAAGGAAAAAAAGTACGCAAGATACATTTCTTTAACCAGTCGCCAACCGTCCACTAATTTCCCCGCTGTTGAACATTGGATGGCGGGTATGATGGCAGGTTAAGTCAAGTCTGAAATAAAATATCAAAAATCACATATTTTGGTCTTAAAAACAGGATGAGGGTTGAAGAAAACAGGCAACACACCCCTAACAAGCATTTCGGGGAGTAACTTCCCTCGGGGATACCTATTAGGAGGCGTTGAGAAAGTTATGTCGCCAGGTATCTAGTAATCCTATTACGCTCGATGTACACCACCCGAGGGTACGGTGTAAATCGGGGGACCCGGGGGGACTCCTATATAACTAGTCCAGGGATGCTCGTCAGAAAATTTGAATTAAAACTTCATATAGATACCACTTAAACAAGAAATGCAGCACTTTTACATTATTATTTCTTCGACTGCACAGTAAGAGATACTGCGAGTCCCAAAGTTAAAAAAAAAACTCATTTACGGCACAACGTTCTACGTAAACTTTTGTTATAAAGCTCAATAACTCGTATAGAATTTAGTATTTTGGCTTGAGATCATTAACCGTTTATCGTTGTGTAGCTAGCACGTTAGTCTTGTGATTCTAGGGCCCGACTGCCCACAAGTGAGTCTTATAACTTCAAGTTGTTTATCTTAGTTTATCGAGAGTACTTAGCTCCGAACAATACCCTATCGATGGAGTGTTTGGGTTCGTGTACTATGCTTCGTCTGGATCTCCCACGTAAGATATGATCCTATTCAGGTTTCTAGTTCGCTGAACTGTAGCTTCTATTGTTTGTCTCAAGAACTTTCTATTTCGATTTTAGAAGTCGCGTAAAAGTGTTTGGGTTAGTATTCTAAAAGGATGTTTTATCCTCCAAGGTCAGTTTGGCTGTGTGGCCCAGTACTTAAGAACGTGCCCATTTTTTTTTTTTTTGATCGCAAAAATTTCAAAACTTCGTCTCACGCGGTTGAACAACAGAAAGGTAATTAACCGCGCGGCCATGGGCCGAGCGCGGTTCATGGTTTACCCGTGGTTTTTTTTTTTTCGACTTCGGTGCGAGCAGACCCAAGCTTCCACTCGGCCAAATTTTGAGTCACGCAACCTGTGATGTTTACTCGCCAAAAGCTGTTGAAACAATAAATTTCATCTTTCGCGGGAATAAATTAAAAACCCAGCGCTCGTCAAAAATTATATTTTTTCACCAGAAATTTAGCTGGGAACATATACATATTTATATTTGTTTGAATCGTCGATGAAATGACCTTTTCCGGATATTTTTTCCTTCGGGGTCAACCGAAACCTCAGATTACAAAATCACGCCGAACCCACATGTTGCAAAAAAATCTCTTCAAAACCCTGACTTCGAAGCGGTATAACACTTCAGCGTTAATAGCTACCACACATCGGCAGGCGGGAAATCTATTCGTTAACAATCCAACTTTATCGTGTTAAAATTTCAGCGAAATCGAACAAAACCAGAATTAATTAGAATTTTTTTGTGACCTCACTTCCCAGACTTGTCCTAACAAAGGAAGAAACGGTCGCCCATAGCAACCGAAAAACACCAACATAACAAAGCCGACGTTTCGGCCAAAAAACTCCACAATTATCGCCTGAGAGTTTAAACTTGAATGGGAACATCTTTTTCGAACCTTTTTCAACTGATTTAGACGAAAGACTGGCCTCGGCGGGCTACAAAAACGACAAAGAGAAAAAACAGAACAAGACAGCAGAACAAGCCGATAATATTTCATCGCGTGGCTTTCGACACGAAAACGAAAATACATCTTACTTCTGGATAAATTCAGCCTTAGAAGCCAGCAACCGGTCCCAAATTACTTTCTGTATCCTTACAAATGTCCTGATTTCCATCTCCGAAAGATTTTGCCCCAATTTTGAGCAAATAAACATTTCGCCGGCAGCGACCGCCATTACGGTGGCTTGCATACTAAATTAGCTAACTTAACAAAATTCTCCCGAGGGGGGGGATACGACAAATTTGGTGAGAATCAAAAGTAACGCCAATTTTCTGTCACGTTTTCAATCTGTGGTCACTGGAGTGACCAAAATCGATACATCGGTCGGGATAGGGTTTTTTTATGACTTGTGTGACTACTTTGCTTGCCCTTTACTCGTGGAAAACACCAATTAAATTTAATCATGACTTTTAAGAAAGAAAGCTGTTGTTAATAGTGTTATTATTGTGTCGTTGATATCGTTCATGCCCATACATATCCCGAAGAAAGTTCTAGATTAAGACCATTAAGTCATCGGAGATTTGTCAAAGGCTACCACTGATGGTGCAATAATACAGTTTGTGTTGATCAAGTGATGTGATGTCTACAGTAAGAAAAGAATCATCAATGACTGCTTTGGAATGTGCACTACGTTCCGACGGTAGTGCTAAGCGAACAGTTAAATTTTAAAAGCGCGGTTATAAGATCTAACAGATCTTCTTGTTCTAGGAGCAACTGAGATGATTAAGAAGACGTCACTCAATCCACGTGATGTCATTCACTCACTCGATTATTCCCTCGTACGTATACGTGATGTCACGGCATAGGCGCGATTCTAAATGCGAGGGCTCTTATCACTGGAAAAAATAACGTTTCGTAACCGTGTGTTGTGTTGCTAGGAAGTGATGACAGCAGGTTAAGAGGTTAGGGAAACCTTAGCTGAAGGAAGTCATTGTTTTCTCAGACTTCTTGAGTACTTTGTAACAAAACAAAGAACGATTAACGCTGTTTTTCGTGCTGAGTAACATAACTGACGCGCCAGGGTGAAACACAATTTTCATAGCATAGCCCCAGGAACTCCGTGTGAAGTGCTTGCATTTTCCTTTTTCCTTTTCCTTTGCGACTTTGACGTTTAACATTTAATTAAAGAGCTTGTGAAACCTAACTGACTGATTGACGTAATTTGGGTCACTGTTTCTCTCTTTGGGCGTAATCAGTTTAAGGAGATATTGGCTTTCGTCACTCTAGCCTGCGTAGCAAGCTTCTCCGCATTCTGGTCGCGAGCAAATTGGAGCAAGAGCAGAAACTCGACGAAACAGGCAATTTACGCGCGGTCAGAATGCGGAAAAGCTCTTCGTACTGGCACGGTTGCTAATCAGGCTCTCGTCACTCAAAAAGTATTAAATCGGGTTTAAATTACTTGTGTTTGATAACTGTGCAATGCGCTTTCAATATTCAAAACTGACAGTGTTTTAGCTTCATCCCAAACTAGATCGCTTATGCTAATGATGATGAATAGAATATTGTTCACAAAAAATTATATAATATATAATATAATATACTATATAATATTAAGAAATTAGACAATTACTGTAGGTGACTCGACATAAAATCGTTAGAGGGGTCCGGAAGCATTCGTCACTTCCTTACTCCCCTTAGCAGATCAAAGCGCGATTCAGGGTCACACTGTCGGTATTGTAACTAAAAATATACCTGTATATTTTTAGTTATATGGGGCGAGGGCATTAGCTATACATGTAAAAAATAAGAACAATGTCCTTTTTGAATAATATATACTGGACGAAGGCCTGTTGAAACAAAATTGAAAAATATTTCACAGACCATTACGCAAGCGTGACGAGTGGGTTGCTGATATCTGAACTCAGTAGTCTCGGTAGAAAACATCTGTACAAAATTAGCGTGACCGATGGCACGAGGGACTAAATACCGCTTTCTAGTAGTCATCTTTCTCAATTTCATCTCCAGAACGAAGACATCGAGTGAATTACAGAAAAGATACATCAGTGATACTGAAGCGATTTGTAATGACAACACCAAAGCCGCGTTCTATTTTGGACCTCAGTCAAAACAGAAATGGATCGTGTTCTTTGAAAGCGGTGGTTTCTGCTCGTCACTGGAAGACTGCAACGAACGTTATCGTAATCAGAATTCAACAGCGTTTATGACATCGAATGGCTTGCCTGATAAAGTTACTGGTAAAGATCTGTTGTCTGCATCGAAAGAAGAAAACCCAACATTCTCTGATTACACGCATGTCCTTGTACCGTACTGTAGCAGTGACTTATGGCTTGGATTAAGAACAAACCCTAAAAAACCTTTCCATTTTGTCGACGATTCGTCAGTAGATAACTTCAGTTTTAGAGGACAGACAATTTTTCGTTCTGTTTTCCTGGACCTGCTGCAGCACTATAACTTGAGCGAAGCTAAAGAAATAATTCTTGCTGGAAGCAGTGCCGGTGGAATCGGAGTTTTGAATCATGCACAGTGGGTCTTGAATCATGTTATAAAATCACGTGGTTTAAACGCTGAGCTCTTTACAATCGTTGATTCAGGATGGTTCATCGACTTTCAGGGTAGTTTAAGAGCCCAAGTGAACCCTGAATTTTTATCGTTCGCGAATATTTCATTGCTTGCGTGTACGGATTTTTCGCATGGTCACACTTGTTGTCCTTCAGCTTCATGCATGATATCCCGCGGGTATTATCCCTCGAGTGTCCCGTTACTGCTTGTTTCTAGCATGTTCGATTCTTTCATGCTTAGAAACGTTTTCAAAAGACTAGAAAACGAAGGAAAGACAGCGGAAGACAACTTTGGAGATTTTTTGTCTGTTGTAAACCTGTACGGTGGTGAAGTGAATGGATCTATTACCTCAACGGAAAACCAAGTCTCAAATGTGAGTTTTTTCGTCCCCGCCTGTTTTCAACACGTTTATCTTGTTACGTCAAGCTTGTGGGAAGAGGATGGTGTTTTACCACCTTCCTTTGAAATTTCAGTAGGATCTGCGACATTCAGGTAAGTCAATAACCGTTAATGTATAGGTTACAAAATGACCTCTCCATGCGACTACGTGACCCTGTTCCGATGGCCAGCTGTCCGCCCAAGTTTTCGATGAACGAATAGAGCTTTTCCACTCATGCTGTGTTTAGATTTGAGCTTTTACCAAGGTAAACAGTCACTAAGGTCAAGTTACTTAACCTTGGTACACTCGTTCAGTGTTTATACCGGCTCAAATAACTCAAGTTAATCTTTCAACATTCGCGCGCGCTGCATTAACAACGTCATGAAATCGAACTTGCACGAGGATCCCACCGCAGTGGAACAGGAGCAAATTGAGGTGCCATCATTTTCATAGGCGAGGACCGCATTCCATAATATTGCGGCGAAAATTCAGTTGCTTGATCATACCCAGAGTAAGCATTGTTATATGCGTAGAAACGTGGATACGTTGTGTATGCAGCATCCTCCCAGGTGGCAAAATACATCGACAATAATTACACAACAGAGGATCGAAGTTTGTCTAGAGAAAGTTGTAAATAATACTGAGAATGAAAAATACAATGCTTTCTTTTACGCGACGGATTGTTCGCCGTAAGAAGATCGATCCAATTTTTCCATGTTATTTGCCAAGATTGTCAAACTGGATAAGAAACGTTTTGTCGCACAGTCTGCTCACCGCGGGAAATGAAATATTACGCCGCCACAAGCGGATATATCTGTCATCTTGACCTTGGTTACCAACTGTAACCACGCCTGATCACAGGGTAATTACAACTTTTACCTCGGTTAAATTTCTTTTGTCTTTTGCGGCATTTACCAAAGTATCAGTTGGCGTTTACACAAGGAAAATGTTTACCTAGGTAAGTAAACTCTGATACCTCGGTAAACCGTTCAAGTCTAAACACAACTTCAGCCACTTAAACTTACCGGAACAAAAGGAATCGTTTACAAAAGAAAAGAGTTCAACTCCCAGAGGATCAATCTGGATCAACATGGCCGCCATTTCATTGTTTTGGGGCACCAATATGGCGACCATGAGGTCATGTAAAAACACTGTGTAGACACTACCGAGTGAGCCAGGCAGAGCCGAGTCACGGAAAACCAAATGGAGTTGTCTAATTTATTTAGTGCACGCAAGGGAAGAACAGTTTTTCGTTTCAATGGCAAGTGCTTGCGATCGTGATCTATCAGCAAAAAGACAACTTGTTAGACGGACATTAAATTATGATGTTAGTGCTTGTTGATCGATGACAGACGATAATGGCGTGCTTAATGCCCCTAACTTGAAGGAGGTCAATTCGTCTTGCATTCGACTAGTAACTGAAGAGGGTCGTACAGGGGTATTCTCGTGATGCGTGATTAGCTGATTTTATTTTCCGTGAAACGTTAATTTAGGAGATTATTCTTCGTGATCTATGACTTGAAGGTTTTGCGTGACCCGTGAAGAACTTGAATTACTAACGAATATTCGTGAATTCACCACTCTGTTCTACGTGATTTTGAGACGCGGGTCCTCCCGAGGATTTATTAAGACTGAAAACATCCGAATATGAGCTCTGTATGATCGTAACGTCTCGTAAGGCATCAGCAACTATTAACTACCTATCGAGAGAGATTTAGGTTTGCGACTTGCAATATTGAGCCTTTACACGGCACGAAAAATCGCCTTTACCGCGCGTCAAATGTGTTGTTAAAGGTTTTGTAAAGGTCGCCTCTGCACGCTTTTGACGATCTGTGACGCGAATCAAAGATCATCTGTGAATAAACCTTTACCACCAAATCAAAGGCGTGAAAGGCCGTTTTTACTCACCTTTGAACGCCTGTGTTTTTAGGGTTAAAGGTGATCCTTTGATACGCCTTTGCGCACTGTCAAAGGCGGGTCAAAAGTGTAATCAAATTTGTCTGCGATTCGAGTCAAAGGTTTGCTAAAGACGTGGTCGAAGATGCCTGTGACGCAGGCCAAAGGTTTGTCAAAGGTACTCTGCGCGTTCCGCGCTCGCGCGTCTCGCCCGAACTTCTCGCTCGCGCTCCTCTTTCGCGCTGCGCGACCGTTGATCACGTTTCGCGCGATCCACATCTTATACGCTTTTTTCTGCTTACTACACTAGCTTTGTAGCTCCGCATACGAAAGATGCAATTAGATCCGTACTCTTGATTTATGTCTGACAAGTTTTGAAGAATATATCAGCTTTAATAAGGTTATTTTGTACCAAACTATTGACAAATGTTAACGGAAAAGCGGCCCGGAAAGATCATTGCGCCTAATTTTAAGAAAATAAATATGTTCGACTTCATCTCAGTTTCAATTTTTTCCCCGTTTTTATCAAGAGTAAATACCTTCAAGTACCTTACATAAATGTTTTGTGCTTCAGGTTTCAAAAAGCCACGTTACAGGCTTGGTTTCAAACTACACGTAATGAGACTGATCATAAGGAAAACATTGTTCTGTCTATCGTGAAAACAACAGTCAACAAATCTTCCATGGTACAAAGTGCATTTATCTAACATTGAAGTACTATGGCTAAATTCTCAGTTCCTTAAATTTACTAGACCAGACTAGACAATAGGGAAGACAACCGCAAAATTTCGGGAAAGATATAGCAAACTTCGCACAAAAGTCAACTAGTGTATAAGCGTCCTTTCCAGATGGCACGTACAGTCCGTTGCATGGAACTCCTTATGTTTTGGCAGTTCTCCTTTTCTGCTTCTTGCACTTGCTCATTCTTGCATTATAAGTGGAATGGAATACAGTGTTTTCCACTTCTTTCTCATCAAAGTGGTTAAACTGCCTTGTTGGGGGTCAATGCCAACTAAATCCCCATTATTTCTAGGGAAGACACATTTTGACAAAGTCTAAGGCGTTGACGAAATTAATCAATGCATCTTCACTGGATAAGTCCATCCTGTCGACCACTGCTTGTCCGCATTTGTCTAAACAGAAGCAAACAGACAAAAACGTTGGAAATGAATATTAAGGGTGAATCTTGGCATTCTATTCCTTAAAGTTTGCCTATAGTTTTTGCTAATATCACATTAATAAAACGTGACCAATCAGATCATTACTCCTCCTTCGAATAGTTTGTGCTTCTGTCAATAGTAGCCTTTTTTCTGTATTTCTCTCCACTCTACTCAGAGATTTGGTCACACAGGTATGTCATTAAGAGCCAGTTTAACAAGCTAATTTCACCAGCTGAACAAGGGTTATCCCCAGCTAGAATTTCATAAGAGAACAAAGACTTGGGGTCATTTTAAAAGTGTACAGCTTGGCACAAATAAACAAAAAGCCTAGAGCCAGTTTACCAGTCCATCTGTCTGCCTGTCTCTTAAAGACATCTTACAGACCTCTTACAACAAAGATCTTTTATGGTTGCAGAATAGCAATCTAAAAATCAACAAATCTGACATAAACTGTGACAAGAAATGAGGAATACACACACCTTTGGGAATATTGCTGTTCCTGTGTAATTTCCACAGATCTCTTCATGTTCAGTGGTGTAATCTTTTTCCTTATTTTCCTTGTAGATCATATGTGAAAAGGAGCATATAAACATATCAAAATAATTGCACATTTGATTAGTAAACAGTTAGCAACTACTTGTACACTTTTTTCCACTGAAAAAAATTCCTGAAATTAAATGATTTAACATGAGACATGCCTGCATGGAATCGCATGGCTCATTCATTGAAACAAAAATCCAGTCCAAGATGATGAATACACTGCCACTATGATTCCCAGTGCAGCCGCATCTCATAGAGGGAAATGGCTATTATCCAGTCAAATTTGCCAACAAAATTTTAAATTGAGTAAAAGCAAATAAATGTCTTTGTCAATTTTCTTTTACTAAGTTATTATCAAATCCTCTACGCCTTAAATTTTCTACTGATCCCATCAATAGTTATGAATTAATCATATTATTAATTTTGCTTGGAAAAATTTGGTTTGGAAACCTGATGGCCAAACCAAAACAGTCGATATTGCAGACAACCACTCAAAATTTAGATTCAAAACTCAGCTTTTACCAGTCAAAAACCAACATTTCCTGAGACTGGTTTGCAACATTCTGCAACTTTGATTCATTTACCAAAAAGATTCCCACCCCTTGCATGTTTTCAATAACATTTTAATTACTTAATTTTCATCCAGGTGAGCCAGTTGATGTATTTGTCCCTTAAGAAAGACAACATTTCCTTACTTGCCCTTAAATGAACCAAAAAGAAACAACTTTTTTTTTCACAGAGTGAGACTGTAATAAAAATGATCAATTAAAATAACATTAATAAGCTATAGCCAGGTTTTCAAAATCTATTTATATCCTTTCTTTACTGGAAAAAGATATTAAAAGTTGTGGCTGAAGAAATTACAAGATGGTCTATGCTACAACATATAGAAATAACAAATGAATATTCCAGCCTTTTACTTACCAAAATGTTCTGATGTTTGCACACTTTGGAGCATTGCATGATTTAACTGCATCTGAGTTGACTATGAGCTACAGAGTTGTATATTGTATCCTCTCCCAGAATTTATTCTGTTAATTTCTTCAGTTCTTCTAGAGTGGCTAGCTGAAGGATAAAAACAACATTCATAAGCAAATTTCCACTAGTCACATATTTATTGGCATTTAATTGTCTACTGCTCAAAAGACCAAGACATGAAACTCTAAAACTACTGGTATTGTCCAGAGAGGTCGCATAATAATATTATTATGGGGTCAGCTTTTTAATTTGCAACTAATGGCAAGTTTGATTTTTTATCAAACATTGTAACAATTTCCCCTACTAACAGATAAGCTGGATTATGTGTACTAAAGGCATCCATGGTCGAGTGTCAATTGATACCCTTGATCGATCCTCTAAATCGACTCTCTATCAACACCCGATCGATACTCAATCAACACTCCATTGACACCTCGGTTGACACTCAATCTACACTTCTATTACTCAGTTTTGTAAATGTCACAGGGTAGGAGCATTTGATCTCCTGGTATGACACCATTCTTAGCCCAGGAGACAGTTCAAAATGTCACATGCCTGGCAGGTTCGGGGTGGGGCGGGGGGGATGGTTGGGCAGGAGATAGTGGAGTTCCAAATGACTGATCCATAAGCCTGATACAACAAATATCAAAACATATTTTTACTACAACTGCTACTGATCTCACTATCTCAGTGGTCAAAATTTGTTGTGGACTCACTCAGCTGCGCTTCGTGAGTCCACAACATTTTGATCACTGTGATGGTGCGTATCATTGTCAATAAGAGTACAGACCACACTAAACCACATGCAATTTGTTAAATTCAACCCAGTGAAGTCATTTATCAACATTAATGAACAAACATCATCATAATTTCAACTGTGGCAACAAACAGAGCTTTTTTTCAATAGAATGGTAACTAGAGACAAAAGCAGAAACTTACCCATAGATTAAATTTTCAGAGTCAACAACTCTTTAAATGGTATAATGAATATGATAATTAAGTCAGGTCGTGATGGATTGTCATGCATGGCTGACTGAGTTTTTCCTTCAATGCAAATTTCCTTTATATTTACATGAGCTTTCTTTCAAGGGAATTGTTTAAGCTCAGAAATTACCAGAGGCATTGTGCACAACCATTTATACGTAAATAGAGTTAAGTTTACGCTTAATTATTAAGTTACGTTTATTTCAAGCACTGATCATGCTAAAATCTATGCTATGACAGACACTTCAATTTAATGCACAAGACTTGACTGAGTGAGAAAAAAAAATTATCTTTGTCAACGTTTGTAAATAAGTATATGTGAATTGAAAATAAAGTTTGGTCTTTCTTAACGAAGAGCTTTGCCGATCAGCTGTGATTCAGTCAAGTGCAATTAACCTTCGACCAAATTGTTTTCACTGCCGAGGATCTGCCTTGCCATAAATATACGCAATTCACAGCTCTTTATGTAGCCATTGCTGCGTTTAATTTACTTTTTAAACTCCGTTATTCTCTGAACATTGAAAACAAATGAACGAAATTCAGAGACTTACCTTTTCCTGGTCCAAAACACAACGAAAATTTCACCAAAGCCGCCATAATGAAACCAAATGAAGAAAAATGTCTGCTTTCCTCACAGCCGACTTCGTTGACCTTTATTCCGATTGGCCAGAAAAATGCGGGAAGCCGCTGGCAGCCGTGTTTTCCCGCTGTTTTCGAGTTGTTTCCTTGTGCCACCTCCAGGTCAAGTGAAAACTTTTTTATTAAAAAAATACACATTGACAAAAAAGCAAGCTTTCATTTTATCGTTAAAACAGCAAAAAATACGAAAA
The DNA here is from genome assembly GCF_042242905.1 of Orbicella faveolata. Classification (NCBI taxonomy): domain Eukaryota; kingdom Metazoa; phylum Cnidaria; class Anthozoa; order Scleractinia; family Merulinidae; genus Orbicella; species Orbicella faveolata. The sequence goes on along the minus strand of NW_028301555.1, from coordinate 9,107,222 downwards.
CGCAGGTTATTAGGGCGTTAAAAGCGGAGTCGCAAGATATGGCCATATTTGACCTCGCCTTTGACATGACATGACGTAGGATCAAAGTTGTACAAAGCCATGCCGCCTTTGAACGCCTTTGACATAAGAGATCAAAGGTATGCAAAGCCGTGGTGTCTTTGAACGCCTTTAACGCGCGTCAAAACTGTAGTCAAAGTTATTGACATGTTTGACCTCGCCTTTGGCAGGGATCAAATGTATGGCAAATCCATAAGATATTTGATTCCCCCTTTTACGTGGGTCAAAGGTGGAGTCAAAGTTAACATCACATTTGCCCTCTTCTTTGTCATAGATCAAATGTATCGGCAAAGCCATGACATTTTTGACACACATTTGACGCGCGTCAAAGTTTGGATCAAAGCTATGATCATATTTGACTTCGACTTTGATCAGGATCAAATTTAGAGTAAATCCAATTTTTCGTGCCGTGTTACTTAGCCTTTCACGATTTTGCTTTCTTCAAACACTCTTTCTAGCTTAAGAGCAGGTTGTTTAAAAAGAGTATCTTACTCACTTATTTTCGCGATTTGCGAAAATGAAATTTTCATATCAGTGATCGTGATTCGCTATTTTTCCCATTCGTGAACCGTGCCCTGTACGACTCTCGCTGAACAATATCGAAAGTTGTATAGGTTTTTAACAGATAATCTTATAAGTTTAATATAAAAAAGAGTTACACTACGAACCCGAGTCTTATGAACGATATTCTCAGTGACTGAACTGTGCGTCAGTTCATAGAAAATTCCAGCTGTTGCTTACAGATATAATCCCTCTTGGGGAAAAAAAACAAAGATGGCGGCCGTATATTCTACCACAATACCATGCAAACCTCACGCGACCCATACAGTACAAGGCCTACAGAGAAAGCCATATTTTTGCAATATTTGTACCTGTGCTAACGATGTTGTATATGCTAGGTTTCAAGGTTTTAGAGGTCTCTTTTACGTTTTTATGAGCGTTGTTAAAGTCTTCGTACGTTAAGAATTATGGGTTAGTGCTGAGTGTACCAGTCGCCATCTTTTTTCCAACGGGGGATTGTTTACAGCCAGTGACAAAGCTCTGTCTCCAACAGGAATAAAGTGAAGAGTGGGACCTGGGAATCAACACAAATCGTAACGGGAGTTAATAGTACCAGCATCCGGGATTTTATGGCCACGTGGAAAAAATCATCCAACTCTGCTGTGAGACTGACAGACAGTTGTATTTCAGCCCAGTGCAACCCTACTTGTCCCCGTCAATTATTGTTTACAGATCCTGCGGTGATCTGGGGCGAGACTGTTCAAACTATCATAATTGTATTGTCATTGGTTGTTACTGTCACGTGCGTTGGGTTAAAGTCCATATTCATGCTATATCAGTATTACTTGGCCAGGAAACAAAAACAGTATTTGAATGACCCTGATACTTCCTTTACAGAAAGTGAGGTAAAAAAAATTGTTTGTCTGTTAATATTCACTGATGGATTATTTGTATATCATTCATTTATCTATTTATTTCTTATACTTTTTTACATGCCCCTGTCACGCATGACTACCCCAATCGTCACACAACTGCAGCTACGGCTGTAGACTTCACTTACTACTTCTAAGTGACAAACCTGTCCCCCTCACGATAAGAGCTTCCCCCCCCCCCCACCACGTGTTACTGCGTGCGTATGTTGCTGAGGCTCAACCAGTCTTTGCAGCAATACTACATGTATATAGCCTTTTGTGAACCTTCACAGTACACAAGAAATCAATATCATTGTTGCTTTCTTTTTTCTTCACTCCAGCTGCCACCGTGCCCCCCAAATGATATGATCAGTATTGCCTGCTCGTCACTAAGCTACTCAGTCGATGCTAGCAAGAAGAAGACGAAAGAAGATAAAGGTGCAGTATCAGTGCATTATTTAATAGTAGTCTAAAGGGATTCTTGAGGTCCTTGAGAATTGTCTACTGGTCTGATTAAGCTACTGCGAAGAAAAGGAGGGCGAGACTGAAACTGTGTACATGATACTAAATCCAAACATTATAAAATGCCGTTTGAGAGGTCTTATGAATTGCGTGCTCATCATTAAGCTACTGAGAAAGTAAAGCGCAACTAAAGGTTGTCTACATTCTATAACTTGGTAAGAATAAATGTAGGAGAGGGAAAAACTGCCTCGATTATTACAGGCAGACAGACAGACAGACAGACAGACCAACCAACCAACAGACAGACAAACCGACGGACTGACAGACTGCAGTTCGCCAGACCGATAGACAGACCGACACAAACAGACGGGCAGACAGAATCGTTTCCAGCGTACCAGTCAGCCAATTAGTCGCTCAATCAGTCGCCCTGGTAGGCAGGTGGGCAGGTAGGCAGGTAGGCAGGAAGGCAAGTGGGCAGGTTGGCAGACAGTCAGTACTAGTCAGTCAGTCAGTCAGACAGACAGACAGACAGTCAGTCAGACAGTCAGAGAGTAGGCAGGCAGGCAGTCACTTACTCAGTTAGTGTCAGTTAGTCAGTCCTTCTTTGTTTCTTTGTTTCTTCCTTCCTTCCTTCCTTCCTTTCTTCACTCGTGCACAAACATTTTAAGAAAATTGCCATCTAATTGTACACAGGAGACCCGGCTTTTAAGGATAAAGTGACTGGCACAACAGATCGAGAAGTAGTCGCTCCCAGCCGTGGCCACAGGACTAATCCATCGGTTATGGAGGATGTTATTACTGAAGAGAGTGACAGCTCTGACTCGGAAACCTCGGACCAAGAGAAACGCACACTATCCAAATCTCCTTCGTGGGATGACTCGGTCTTTCATCCCTCCCCCGAGAAGACTCCCGTACCATCACGGAAATACGGAAAGGTGCATTTTGTTGATATCAACGAAGACAGAGAGGCAGGAAAGGCAAAATATTCCAACCAGCCAAAAGAATCCCTGCGTACTGATCATCATATAAAACATAAAAAACCAAAGAGCAAGCAAATTCTAAAGAACGTGTCAGTGTATTTCAATACTGGTGAACTGGTGGCCATCATGGGACCCTCAGGTTGTGGAAAGACAACACTACTTGATTTATTAACAGGCAGGCGAAAACAAGGATACCGCAAGGTGTGTGTCACTGATAATATACCATACCCCTGTGGAAGGATTCCCATGTGGAAAGGTCGGTGATGCCCTTCGACAAATTTGAATTAAACCCCTAAAGGGTCTTAAACGAAACCAATCTGAGCCTGGCTTGAGTTTTATTTCACCCTAAAAGATACTACTGTAACACACATGCCAGTGATTTCCTTACAATTTCTTCGAGCGCAACCCTAAAGATACCTTGACGCCTATAGGTTGTGGCGTTTCGTTCCAAACACCCTAATTGAGACAAAAAATCGTGATTTTCTTCCAACTATTCACATTGGATTCACCCTGGGAGATTATCATACAATTAGATCTTAGCTTAGAGCTAAATACTTATTGACACTTAAATAAAGTTTATGTATGTATTTATGAATGTATAACATCAGTAAAAGTTGAGGATAGCTATGACATTTTGTGATTGTAAAAGTGTGAGCTTATACGTTTTTGTTTTTGGCCACGGTGCCACTGTGAAATATTTGCACAGCTTAATAAAAAGAAAAGAAAGAAAGAAAGAAAGGTACCATGATTATCCGAACAGCTTGCCCACTTGTTTATCATAAGGAAAAAAGCTCTTAAAAAACCCTCATGTTGATTCTGTTACGACAACAAGGCGAGTATTCTTACTATAGTCTGGATAAAAATACAAACGTTTCAGAGGGTAATGATCTGTTAGTTTACCATACCCAAATTTACAGTTAGCCAATCAGAAATCGTGTCTACTGTCCTGATATCCTGCGATATCAAGTCGCTGACCTGATATGGTTACCGTGGCGATATCTGGTCAATTGACCATATTTGGGTACGGTATACACTCGACTCGTTTGGTCTCGCCATGGGTATTTTGGCTGGACTACGTCACGCCAAAATACGAACCATGGCTTGACGAAACTCGCCTGATAAGTCACCGAAGGGTACAGTTGCTTATCACTTTCAAAATTTACCTTTTATACAATCACAGGGCCAAGTCTACATCAATGGAATTGCCATGACTGATGCCATTGTACAAGACTGGTACGCGCATAAGATTGGTTATGTGTTACAGCTCGCTGTGCCTTACTATGAAGAACTTACTGTCCGACAGAACCTCTTCTTTGCTGCGCACATGAGACTGCCGAAATCAATGAGTCACATAAGGAAGTTTGAACGAGTTGAACAAATACTGGCTGAGGTATTCAAACTCTTTAATTACGCGGAGTTTAAAGTACGATCGAACCTCTCCACGTTGTAGAGAGGCGGTCACTAGGGTTGGTATGGGTATAATATGACACCTGTTTTTGTCAGGGACGCAACATTCTTATCTTTGAAAAATACACAATGTAGCACATAAATACGTAACACAATCAAAAGATATCAGTAAAATAGAAACATACAGAAACAGAGACCAGCGACGAGTAGTATAGATCAAGTTTCGTAACCTGTTATGTTAAAAAAAATTGTCAGTCGTTGATTAACTGGTCGTTATCGAGAGCTTATTTTGGCCGTTGGGACGCGCTTTAGTGGCCGTTGTGGCGAGGTGGCCGTTGTAGCGAGGTTAAAATAAGAGTGAATGTATGGACCGTCCGCCGTGACCAAAAAGCGACCATTGTAGAGAGGTGGCAGTTAGTGAAGAGATAAAGAAATTTAGTAAAATTAATATTCATTATTGCGGGAAAACTACGTAAACGTCTATACGTTTCGAGGCTGCTGCCTCTTCATCAGTGGATAAAAAGCAAAGTTGGTGGAGAGGTCGACTGTATTGAGAATAAAAAGATGTCCGTTATGATGTATGACAAAATTAACAGAAGTGTAGTATAAACATATCTGCCTATTCTGAGGGGCAATTAGTACTTCAATTCATAGCTAGGAATGAAGCGGTTTAGTGTTGTGCTGTAGGTATCTAGCAAAAGGTAGCTTTCTTTGCCATAAAAGTTTTATTACGTCCCTTTCTCTTCCTATGCTTAGTCCAGTTTAGTAAGAAGTCATCGCCCTACCTGCTAAAAAAATATTGAAAAGAAATTTGCTCTTGGGGAGGTCAGTAGAGCTTTTAAAGGTGCTCAGTCGCGGCATTTTGAGTTATTTTGGCCGCGTATAAAATTACCTTTGAACTGAAGGAAACCTGAAAATAGTAGTTTACTAAGATAGAAGAACACTAAAGAGATAACAATAAACCATAGAGGAACAAGGATGGATGAGGATGGAGAAGATTAACACGGATTCGGCAAAGAACGAACTTGAAAAATTTGGGCTAAACTTGTCAAGATGCGTAAACCGTGGCATAGCTCCTTTAATGTAATCCACCCTAATACAATTGAATGACATTTTGTCGCCTGCTTTCAATCATCAGTGTGTTTATTTTGTAAAGAATTGTTTCTGTTATCTCTGATCTCTTTGCAACCTCACTGTTGGCAATGACTATTACTATCTCTTTTGACCTGAGACAGACTGGCCTAACGTCCATAGCAGATGTAGTTGTTGGTGGATCTGTTGGTCAAGGACTTAGTGGAGGACAAAAACGTCGATTATGTGTTGCTTTTCAGATGATCAACTTGCCATCTGTGCTGTTCCTCGATGAACCAACTTCAGGTAACACTTTTTCACGAGAGTTAAGCCATTGATCACATTTGCGGTATTGTTTGTACTGCGCACGCCCGACAGTAGTTTTATGGTGTAGCCCAGAATCTTTGTTCCCCTTGACCAGCAGTCGGGAAACGAGCGACCCTGGAAAGTTCTGTTTGGAAGTACGAAAATATCGAACTTCCGTTTGAATTGCACACGCCTAACTGATAAACACGTGACTCAATCGAGACGTTGTTTTACTTCCGCTCATTTCCATTGTTTTTAAAAACAATCAAAACCTAGCCTTTAACGGAACTCTCGAGAGTCACTTGTTTCGTCAAGCTTGCGCAGTAAAGAACGAAGACTCGAAGAACGAGATTGGGAGTTCGTGTTGGATCCGAACTCAAGCTTGAGTTAAAGATATATGATATACACATAGGACTTGTTGTGGAATTTTAAAAACATTATGTTTTCCTTTTCCAAATTTTCTCAGGCTGTTCTTAAAGCATTTTGACGTCACCTGTGATCTATTTCAATTAGATTATGAGATCGAGATTTCTATCGTGCGATAGTTGACGAGGACGCAGCCCGAGTCAGCTATCATAGATAGAAATCGAGAGCGAATGTTCTAATTGTTTTTACTATAAATCTACTAGTATTTCAAAACTTTGACTAAATCTTCTTCGCATACACTTCGAAAACGCAAACAAGCGGCTCCCAGCGCACGCTGCTACGCTGCTCACTATCTACTACAGAATAGATAGTAAGTAGTGTAGCCAATCAGAGAACGGCATTCGTGATAGAACACTAGTAGATTACTAATACTGCACAGACGCACGGCAGCATGAAATCCACTTGTTAAGTATCATACGACTTGGTATGTTACTAAGCTTCTTAAAATCTTGCTGAAGGTCCACGCCTATTTTAACGCAACAGTTCATTAAATGTTTTCAGGTCTGGACGCGTCGTCTTCACTTGAGCTGTTAAATCATCTGAATCTTGTAGCTGAGTCAGGCAGACTTATTATTCTCACCATTCATCAGCCGAGACTGGAAATCTTTCATCTTTTTCACAAGATCATTCTCTTGTACGAAGGGCAGGTAATGAACCAGTGAAAAACACATGATTGTACCAACATGCACCAACATGGCGTCTCCATACAAAGCTCTATAAATCTGGGCGAAACACTCCTTCGAATAACGCGCGAATGAAAAACCGCACAGATATAACCCTTGTCGAGGTCGTTTTTATATTAATCATCTATCATATCCCAGAGTAATGACTTAATTTATTTGATGGTTACAATTTTTATTTTTGATGAAAACCAGCAATAACAGTTAGTACTAGTGTAGCCCACGGATATGAAATTGCTGCGGTTATTTTGGTCTATTTTGCGTGTCTGTGAACTTTGTATTGCATGCGATTTAAGGGCAGGAACTTGTTTTCTAAACCTGTACGACTAAAATTCTCAAAATAATTGTAGAGTTTTAGTGCGAATACGTGAAAGCCTGTCAAAGCCGCCACCGCCGCCATGTGCTTTTTGCTGAATAACTTTTCTCACCTCAGCTGCTGCACACATGAATGGGGTTAAATTTCATTACGATGCAAGATCTAACATATTTACGATTCAAGTTCTCAGAATGCGTGTAGGATTTAAGTGCAAATGTTTGAAAGCCCGTACGATTTAAATTTTCAAAATGGCTTGTAGAATTTTAGTGCGAATACGTTAAAACTTGTCAAAGCCGTACAGCCACCGAAGTGGGAGAATATTATGCAGCAAGAAGCAAATGGCAGCTCACTGCACCAGAAGGAAACAACAAAAAGAATCAGAGAAAGCACTTGTAGGCTAGCTTGTTAACGGTTAATTCGAATTTATCAATCTATTTCCTTTCATGACGCACAAAATATTTACGATTTAACTTGTTTGAGGTGCGAGAAGCACATGGCAGCTGCTGCACAAGAATACATAAAATGACAAGACTACCGGAAAACGCACTTTCGGCTTACAGTGTAACTTGATTGAGTTCATCAATCAATTTGCTGTCTTAACATTCACGGCACAAGTTGTCATCATGCACAAAGAAAAGATTTCCACTCACCCAATGGTCCTGCACGTCTTGAATTTCGAAGATCACCGAAAAGAAGGCCAATGACAGTTTGCCCTTTGTGTTTTGTCTATTTCCTCAAAGCGAGGCACCATCAGAGCGCAATGCATTCTGGTTGCTGGGCAATGCATTCTGGTCGCCGCGCGTTGCATTCCTACAAAATCTCGATTTTGCATGGTTCTTTTAATACATTCTGGGAGCTAGCGTCCACACTACGCCGGAGGAATTTGATAACGCAGCTTAATTTCTACGGTTAGGTCTACCGTCCACACTAATCCGGCACGAAAACGGAGCTTTTCGAAAACGCTCTGCAAACCGGAGGAATTTGAAAACGCCGGCTTTCCATTTTAGTGTGGGCGGAAAATATTTTGAAAAAAGAGCTTTTCGAAAACAATGGCATCACGATAATCGTGTGATTTCCCTGACCGAGTTTTCCTCAAAAACAAATCCAAAATGACCGGTGATTGTTGCGTTTTTAAATTCATTCGGCGTAGTGTGGACGGAAAACATTTGACGCGTTTTTAAAGTGAAAACTCCGTTTTGAAACTCCTTCGGCGTAGTGTGGACGAAAAACATTTGACGCGTTTTCAAATTCCTTCGGCGTAGTGGACGGAGCATGATTATAACAGTAACATGAATTCAATACTTTGCCACTAATACTCTTTTCACGTCACAACAGGTTGCGTATTATGGCGATCCGGCCGTGGCTCCTTCTATTTTTCTTAAAGCTTATTTCCAGTCAACAACTGAAGAATATAGGCGCAGAGAGGATGCACCAAACATTGACACTACAAATCCTGCTGGTAAGCTATTTGGTTTCTTTCCAGATATTGGCTCAGTAAATGGTTTGGACCCAGGAGTATCAGTAGTTCGTATAGTGTGATCGTCCGGTTGAGGGTAGTTCTGAAACGAACTGTTGTTGGTGACTGACGTTTCCACAACCTGAGCGGAAGTCATCTTCAGAGTCAAGTGAGTAGTGTTTGTCAGTCAATGGTCATTCTCTTGAATCTGAAGAATCATAACAACAATTCGATTCAGAACTTCCCTCACACGGACGATCACACAAGACGAACTATTAATTAAAACATTGGCTATTCAGCATTAGTTGTGGGAAACGTTTATCGTTCAGCCGAAAATTGCCGTCGTGGTGTTAATCATTAAAAGCTTAAAAAAATCATATTTACGCAGACTAATTATTTTTCTTGTAACACTTAATCCCACCCTCTCAGTGAGTTCTTAAGCACACAACACCTGTTCTTTTACGTACTGCAGACACCATCATGGATTTACTTAGCAACAGGCAAGCTCGCCAGGCTATTCTGGATTATTATCAAGCGAGTGGTGAACCACAAGCAGTCCAGGAAGCCATCAAGGTGTCAGCAAGACAGGCCATGCGTCAATTCACTTTGGAGAGAATGAAACGCGAGAAGACAGGGTTCGTAAATACCTCCGTGGGGAGGCTGTCATATGAAAAGTTAGCTGATGCTCGTCGGAAACTTCAAATTAAACCCCCGAAGGAGATCAGTCTGGGCGTAGCTCAAGCTTTATTTGACCTCTAAAAGATACCACTTAAAACGGAATAAGCTCAATTACCAGCCGCTGTTCAAGAAAGGAGCCCGCGCTAGTAAACCAGACTTGGGAGAACGCGGGAAATCGAGCGAAAAAACGGAAAAAATGAGCGCTTTTTTAATTATCATTTCTTCGAGTGCACCCTAAATAGTAGCGTGTCGAAATGAACATCCTAAGTGAGACCAGAATCCTTGATTTATATCCCTAATCGAGACGACGAGCGTCTCCGACTTTTTCATATCGGAGTCCTCAACGGGGTACATACATAAAATAAACGCTAAGCAAGATCTGCTCGATGCCAATAACATGACTGAAATGAGTCTGAAGTAAATATATTCATTTTGTCACGAGCATTGAACTATAAATCTTTATTAATCATAACTTGTCGCATTTAATCTCAATAACCTGCTCTCTTCATTTCAAAATTTATACTTTCCTTACTTCAATCTTTCAGCCTGAGTTTTCTGGGATAAACTGCCGTGTTTTTACGTAATCATTGAAGAAGCTGCGTAATTGTATACGCACTATAGTTCTGAGCATTAAATCGTCTTTTTGTCATATTTCTTCTATATTGCCCGGTGCCTTAAATTTTACAGTTTGCGTCCCACGTGTACTCCACGTGCTCCGAAGTGTATCTTCTGCCCGGGCGGGGGTACTCCCAGAAAATTAGGAGGGGGTGTTCGGCTCCGATTTTCCCTACCCTATTTATGACCTGACAAAAATTTCGATACCCTATTTAAAACCTGAATCAATACCATGTTTCAGACCTGCCTTATAATTAGTTCCCCAGTTCAGACCAATGTTAAAGGCAATGTTTATATGCTTCTATTAGGTAGGATAGCTTCTTATAAAAAACAAACCCAATTCAAGACTAGAGTGCAAAGATCATACCCTACTTTTGACCAAAACGGCTTTAAAACTATACCCTTTAGGGTCACACATACCTTTATATCCCATATAAGGGAGTACCCCCCCTCCTTAGGATCTTCTGCTAGATTCTAACCAACCAATCAGCTGGTCAGCCACTCAGTCATTTTTCTTTATAAGTTTTATACTTTGAGTAGAAGTGAGTTTTCAGTTGGCTGATGCGTGGTCCTAATCAGTGCGTAGTGCGTGTATTTATTATGTTCAGTTCCTAAAATGACGGAACTTCATTTTTGTTTTTTTAGTGCGAATGATGCGGGGCCATTCAACAGACTCTTTGTGCTGGAAGGAAGAACTTCCAAGCGACAAACACTTGGACAGATCACTTACTTTCCTCTGATATTCTTTACATTTGGATTATTAGTGGGTAATAAAATTTAGAATAATAATTAATATGTATTTCTTTTAAGTTAAAACATTATCAATTCGTCGTGGCCCACTGAAATATATTTTACGTATGAATGCGAGTATTTAAAACTTCTCTCAAAATTGCACGATTTTCAAATATCACGAGTAGTGTAAATGCTTAATTGCTGGAGCCTTCATACGATTACTCGTTTATTTATAGATGTCTGAAAACATTGCGAACGTGCGCGCGCGTTAATTTACACTGCAGTACAAATTAGGAGTTAACGATAAATTGGCCTGTTCTCAGCCAATCACAATGAAGTAATTTTCTCAGTCATGTGATAATAAAGATAACTTAGATCGTGTATAACGAACAGAGCTTGTAGAACCGACGTGAAACCAGCATCCCTTTTGTATGTGTGATTTGATAAGCGATGATGAGTGAAATAGCTCGAAGTTCGATCCGGCGTGAACTGTCCTTTTACACACTGGTTGTATGCTATACCACTTCCCTAAACTTTTTGCCTTATAAATTATTTTACAGGAACTGTTTACTGGCAAGCAGAGGGGAAAGGTGGACTTTTGCTGATGTCAGCATATTGTATTAATACTGTTTCCAGTCCTCTGTTTCTGAGCGCAATTTTAATGGCGCACCTAAACAAAGCTCTGAATGTGAGTAGCTGGCGAAGTTTGAAATCTTAATTTTGCGTTATGCATGGTTTAGTTAAAGAGTAAATGAGTAAGAATGAGAAGGTATTTTAATCAAGCCACTCGATGAAACAAATATAACGCAAATCGACATAGCATGTTTAAAAATCCTAACTGGCAGGATGTAGACCGGTCGAATATTTACAAGCGTGGAGGCAGAGTTGAACTAGGGGCTTCCGAAAACAACATCAGCTAGTGGTCACTTATATATTCAGTAATGGCCGTTTTCACACTAGAGATGGATAATCCGTCTACGACGGGTTATCCGTCCATTACGGATAATTTGTCTTAGTGTGAAAACGGAACGGTGCTCATTTTAGACGGATAATCCGTCTATTTTTATCCGTCCGATTATCCGTCTATATAGACGGATGATCGGACGGATATAAATAGACGGATTATCCGTCTCTAGTGTGAAAACGGCCATTGAGAGCATGTAAGGGAACTGTCTGCCTTGGAGTACAGTACCAAAACGCACGTTCGAAACATGAGGGTAAAGAAAAACTGAATGGAGAGAAAAGCCTTCGTTTCGCCCCTCCCCTGCCCGTTCCTCCTCGTTCCTCCCCGTCCCTCTCTTACCACGCCTACTACACAGTCTTTGATAGAGCGCTTGGGAAAATCCATGGAGCTTCGTCAAAGTTTAAAAGTCAATGTTTTCTCAGCCACCTTCATGCTTCCTAATTTTGTTGCCGTTTAATCTTGTAAGTTGTCTTTGTTCTCGCAGATACTCAACCTTGAGCGTGCAGATAGGTGTGGCCGGCCACTTGAGAATGTAATTCAAACTTTCGTCCGCACTGCTTCATTGTGCGTGATTCCTGTTATAGTGTGTTCTGTCATGACATACTTCATGGTAAGTCCCACAAATCCTATAAAGATAAAAGTCATAAAACATACTACGGTACGAGCAAGTGCGTGCTCCAGCTTTACATGTGTGCGTGATTCCTATTGTTCAAGAATTGGTTCGTGCTTAGTGTGCGTATATCAAGTTATCTTATGGATGCAAGCGTTAAGTTTGGAAAGCACGAGAGAGGCTTCCTGAGTGTCCAAACTTCCCAAGGTTTTTCCCAAGGGCAGTTAAACAAGCAGACAAAATCTATTAACTACATCTATTAGAAAGGTCGATCTCACAAAAGCCGTATCTTCTGCTCGGAGATGGCTGACTTTTACATTACAGTATATAACGTAAGCAAAGACAGTGATGTAACAAAAAACAAGTGCAAGCAAGCTTAATCCCCCGTAGGAAAAAGGATGGCGACTGGTACATTTACCCATAGTTCTCAGCGAACGAAAACCTTAACAGCGTTCACAAGAAAAGTTATAAAATCTTCAAACCTAGGCTACACAATGTCCTTAGTTCAGGGACAAATACTGTAAAAATTTGGCTTTTTTTGTGCCTCATAGGCTGTGTTAGGTTCGCAAGGTATTGTGGTAAAATGTACAGCCGCCATCTTTTTTCCTACGGTGGCTTGAGACCATTCTGCACTTTCTCTGCTATTATCAGACCTGTACATTTTCGTAAGTGATTAGCAATATGCTAGTCCTGCTTAGTCGTGACATTTTCCACTCTGTATGACATGAAATACCATTGTACAAACAACATTTCAAATAAACTTTGTTGTTGTTGTTGTTGTTGTTGTTGTTGTATTGCTAGCGTTTTGTCGGCATTTTTCTCACTCGAAAGAATGTTCGAAGTTCATGTCGAAGTTGGTGGTTGATTAACATTTCTATTTCTTTATTTGTCAGGTGATGACGTCATACGATTTGTTGAAATTCTTGCTGGTGACAATCATTTCACTTGTTTTAAACCAAACCTGGATTGCAGTCTATATGATGGTGATTTGTGCACATCCGGGGATCGCTCATCGTATTTGTCCGATGGTATCCGCCATTGGAGGCTTTGCGGGAGGATTTATTATTCCGAGGCCTCAAATGCCACCTGGGTGAGTACGAGGGACATGTTGAAAAATCAACTTGTAAGGTTTGTTCTACCCAAGCCAGAGAAACGTCTGCACAGCTCTGCGGCTTTGTTGTCATGGCTTATAATGTCAGTCGGTTTGGGCGAATGCTATGTAAACCAAAAAAAGCTTTTACACAGTGCGAAAAAGGCCTAGGTACGAGTTCAGCGCTACAGTGTTACGCAGGACATGTAGGTAGCGGTTTTCTCTGTAAGGTCGTGTGAGAGATCACAAAAAGAGACAAATGTAAACTATTCATTCTTTTCATTCCTTTATTTACGCTCTTCCTACTCAGCAAGATTGTGTGCTCCCTGTGGTGAAGCTTCAATTTTCATACGACTTGCTATAATTCTGAATCTCATTCTATGCAGATACCAGAGGGAATGTATGATCTAGTTGAATAGAGCAAGAACAAAAAGAATGAATAGTTTACATTTGTCTCTTGTTGTGATTTCTTTCGGAACTTACAGGGAGACCCCTTCCCACATCCAGCGAAACTTGAAAATATGCTTTCGCGCTAGGCGGAAAATTTCTTTGGCTTTTATCCGTAATTTTACTCTCATGCTACTTAACTAGATTGTGCCCCTGTGCAGATACAAAGAATTAAAATAGCGTAGCATGCAATCCAAGATGTTCTCGAGTTAGGCCATCCGTCAAATGTCAATTTAATCCCTTTCACAGTTTCAAAAGCCGACATGTCTGCTATGTTTCACTTTTAGGTATAATCTATTATTCTACATCAATCCAGTGTTTTATGGCTTCTCCGCTATCACTAAAGTCTTATTACAAGATGTCCAACTGAAATGTGAAAACGACTCCATATTGAACTGCATCAGTACAGATGGAAATGCTCTTCTGACCAGATTTGGATTCGACACAGTCAACATCTATGAAAATTTGTTGGTAAGTTTATGTAGATCAAAAACTGCGATAATATTTGTCTCAAAACAATATTCATAAAGGGGTAGCTGAAGAAAGGAAACTTAGTAGTCAATAATATGACCGCCTTAATCCAAAGTTTGATTTCTTCTTCATCACTACTAAAGCCACCATAACTATGGATTGTCACCCCCACCACCCCTCCACCCCAACATCACCATCACCATCACCACCACCACCGCCATCACCATCACCACCCTCAACCGGCACCATCACTGCTAGCACCACCATCACCGCCATCAACACTACCCTTACCACCCCATCATCACACTCAACACCACCTCACCACTAGCACCACCATCATCACCATCACCACCATCATCACCACCTCCACCCTCAACACCACTATCACTACTAGCACCCCGATCATGACCATCAACACTACCGTGACCACCACCATCACCACCATCGCCCTCAACACCACACACCACAATCACTACCAGCATCACCATCATCACCATTATCACCATCGTCACCATCAACACTACCATCACTACTAGCACCACCACACTACCTCCACCACCATTATCACCATCACCACCCTCAACACCACCATCGCTACTAGCACCACTACCATCACCCGCAACACTACCATCACCACCACCACCCGCATCATCACTACCTCCACCACCTTCATCACCACCTCCACAACCACTACCCGCCATCAACCCCACCATCACCATCACCATGGTCCTAACACCCATCATCACCACCTCTATCATCACCCTCAACACCACCACCACCACTACCACCACTACCACCACCACCCTCACCACCACCACCACCACTACCACCATCACCACCCTCAACACCACCACCACCCTCAACACCACCACCACCCTCAACACCACCACCACCCTCAACACCACCACCACCCTCAACACCACCACCACCCTCAACACCACCACCACCACTACCACCATCCCCGTCAACACTTCCATCACTTCTATCACACCTTTAGACAATCTCCAGGTGCCTCCATTACCACCATCACTAGCAACTAGTAAGCTAAGAAAGAGAACTACAAGTAAGAACAATGTGTGATACAAACCGTATGACTGACGAGGAAAAAAAATCTCTGAATTTCAGATTATGCTCGGAGTAACCGTGCTATCATTAATTCTTTCTTGGCTGTTTCTGGAGATGAAGTATATTAATGTGAACGTCTTCACTAAAAAGTAAGTGGAGTTCAGTTTCTCTCGTCTATGCTATACGTGTAATTAATTTAAAAGTTGTAAGATGTTTGCCGCCTAGCGAAACGTAACATTTACGGTTATGCGGGAACAGGGTCTTGTACAATCGAACACATTACAACTGAGCAACGAGATATTAATTGATATCTGTCATCACCTATATATATGAGTTGGTCTGAGCAGGTCCTGAATGGGTGAAATGGGAACTTGGATTTGCCTATTTTTTTCACTGAGAAATGGAAACCGGGTCACTTGGATTGGGAATCAAAAACATGGATTGGGTTGGGAAATTGGATGTAAACCCCGCCCCTTCGCGGGGTGGGGGGGGGGGGGTGGTACAAGTTCATTTGAACATTTGAACAGAGTATTACTCACATTGGAATGCACACAGGGTCATAAACCACTGGTAATATAAGCTGTGGTACTGTCGCTGATATTTAACGGGATAACACCTATGCAGTGAACAAGTGTTCCCAATAACAGTGCTTCATTTTCCTTGGCCCAAAAACCACTCTCAATTCACAGATAACAAAACCTATTTTTTGTAATTTCTATTCTAGGTTATCGACATCTTTGAAAGAGGACGAAGCTTTAGACATTTCAATCGAACCTCTAGAGAAGCAACCCCCTGCAGTTTGTTCCCGCGAGAAGGCCTCTCGCAGGAAATCAACTTTAGGACTTATCACAGGAGATGAAGGCTTGCACACCATTAAGGGTCCAGAATACGGTAGCGTTTCCACTCCAGAACACAATGGGCATTCCAATTTGTCAAGAAAAGTGTCTCCAAGAAGGCAACGTTGGCAAAGCGTTCGACAACGCACGATTGAAAGAAAGGTTAGCGCAGAAGTCCAAATGAAGCAGGTTTACGCTCTAGCCAAAGAGCTTCAGAAGGACCAAACGAAGAGCAAAGAGTGTCGGCGTGCACGATATTCCACATTCCCTGTTGCCGTAAAAGACTCGCCGACAACAAAGCGCAATTTATCATGTGGTGATACTGCTTCGGTCGGAAACGGTCTCGAGCTAGCCGGAGCGATACCAAAAGCCAAGCAAGAGGACATCGCTAATGGCTTTCAGGAAACAAGATTTTAGAAGTCATCGAATCATATGTCTTCCAGTGATGACGGGAATTCTCAAACTCCGACGAAAACTTTCAAACCATATAAAGAGAACTTGCCATGAGAACAGGCCCAATCAGAAGAGTCAATATTTTTTTTTACTTACCTATTTATTTATTTCATCAACACTTACACTTCATTACATTGAAAGTCACTTGCATTACAAAGATATTTGCTAATATAAAATACTACAGCTACGATAGTGGTATTCTTTACTTTTTGTCCACGGCTGATTTACTTTAAATGTAATCAGAAACCTTGTACCTATTTCTTATATGTAAAAATAGTTTTTTTAATTTACAATACATTGCAGTATGTTTCATGTGCTTTACATTACATTACGCTACAGTGCATTACATAACTACCCTTACATTAATTTTTCTTTTTTTCCTTTTTTTTTTTTGCTCGCTATGGGTACTGAAAAATAAAAATAATTTCTCTATTTTTTATATTCATATTTGTGTATATTATGTGTAAGATTGTTTTTGTTTGTATTATTTTCACTTGCTTAGTTTCATTAAGTATGATTACATGTTCGATGAGATTTCGTTCATCAGGAAGCCAGAACAAGAGCGTTAATCATTTAACAGGCAATGTAAACTATACCTTTATTTATACACCCAGGTCTACTTCTCTGAATAATTTGTTGTTTTAATTAGGTATATTATTAGTAAGCTAAGTTACTTTGGCCATTGAACACGTCTTAATTTGGTAATATTTGTATAGTTTATTTTTTCATTTCCACATTTCTGTTATGTATTGTAATTCGTAACATGATTTAGACAGTGTACTGGAGAATATGAAAATATTCTTACACCAGAATAGCCCTGTGTAAATTTGAAATCGAGTGCATGAAGTGTTTGTTGAAGTTAGTGTAATTTCAAGGTTGCCATAACAGCCATTTTCCTGCTGGCGCGCTAATCAAATATGGCCGAAAAAGAAAGTGAAGAAACTTTTCGGCCCTTTCCAAAAGTTAAAGCTGCAACAATAGTTTTATTGGAGAATTAGTGAAGAGACAAAATCACTTTGCCGAGTTTGACTATAATCGGGTTCCTATGATTACATGTTACGTGTTCAAACTTTTTTTTAGTACAAAAGCTTGGCAGAAATTTTTCTTTACAATTAACGATGACAGAAGCTTCCGCGAAATGCGATCACGAAAAGTCACGGAAACCGGAAGAGGCAGACATACAATGACACGAAAAAATACTTCGTGCTATAAGTCAAGATAAGTACCGACAACAGGAACTCTTTACTGGACGTCTAAGATAAATTCAGCCATTTTAATAATTGTCCTGGCGTTGAACACGTTCACATCTGAGTCCACGACTTCAAAGTTAATTGTCATAACTTTCCAATTAGTTGTCGACAACCAAAATTGAGTCGACAGCTATCACGGCTCTATGCACAGGCGGCCCAAGCTCACAATGCGAGGAGTTTTTTTTTTTTTTTTTAATCTTTATGCGAACGTTCAGCGCGCGAAACGTGACACGGTTACCGTCGACATCTACTATTACATAACGACCGAGTTTGGTTACGCGAGTAAAGAGTAAAGAGTACTCTTTCTTAGTAGAGGAAAACCAAAAAGCGACAACTTGCTTAAATAGCTTCGGATCGAGCTGAGAAGCGAGATGACAATAGAAAAGACAACAAGGCATTGAGGTGAGTCATTTTTATTGCAAAAATACCGAAATTTCAGCTATAATGTCGATTACCGTTTTTCCCCATACAAACCTTTATAAATTCAAACCGTTGTAACACAACACCAGCACATACTGCAAGGCGAAGGTCACGTTTCGCGTAACCAAACTCGGTCGTTATGTAATAGTAGATGTCGGCGGTAACCGTGTCACGTTTCGCGCGCTGAACGTTCGCATAAAGATTAAAAAAAAAAAAAACTCCTCGCATTGTGAGCTTGGGCTGCCTGTGCTCTATGAAGCTTTTCCGTAGGCTAAAGTCATCGATAAGTTATGCGAGACGTTGGCGACTTGCGTGCGACTGTTATGGTTTGTCGCTGAAACCATGGCAACAACGTGACAATGATGACGGCTTCGTTGCCAAGCTGGCTCGCAGACAGGAAAAAGCTAGCTATCGACAAAAGCTTTTATAACTCACAATTTGTTTTCCTTTTGAAAAGGAAAGCTATTCAGTTGTCAAGAAGTAATCGACTTCACTCTGCATTGTCGTATTAAATATTTGTCCACGATGGACTCCCTTATCTTTCGAGATCCTCTGAGTCAGTATCGTGTTATAGGTTTCCACAAGAAAATTGTTATAAGCATTTCCAGCTATAGTTTTGAATGCGCTACTTAACTGCATGCTTAGAAGCGCGCTGTTACGACATATGTTTCGGTGTCATGCAAATTTTCATTTGAATCGAAGAAAACTAAGAAAATACAAAATAACAATGATATGGTTAAAATTACGAACATTAAGAAAGATCGGGAACATTTAAGGAACAACTTCAAATATTGTCAAATGCGCGTACCTCGTGACGTGTCTGTTTTTGTGGTATAGGTAAAAAAGAAATAATAAACAGGGTTGGTCAATTAGCAACCGACAAATAATATTCATCTGGTTTTCACCTGGTTATCTGTTGTCATTCTCTAAGGGGCTATTCGTGATCATTGACGGCTTGCTTGATAATGGGATGTTCTTCGTCGATGCAAAATAGAATGAAACTCCAGAAACCTGATATATCGAACAATCTCACCGACGATCAGAAAAATGTCATCAAGAAGACTTGGATAACGATCGAGGAAAACCGCACAAAAATTGGAAAACAAACCTTTATCAGGTGAGAGTTGTGACGGTGCAAAAAAAAAAAAAAAAAAAACTAGAGTATAAAAGATATGTGCGGATTACTGTGTTGTATATTGCATGGCTATGAGATAAGGATGACATTTTAGGGGACAAGGTAAAGAAGAAATGAAGAATATCAACATTCAATGTTTTTCAAAACTTATAGTTTTTAGCATAAATTATTAAGGTGTCAGCTGCGTGTGGCAACATTAATGAATTTGAGGAACGATTTAACAAACCACCAAGATGACTACATCGGATAATATTGTTAGGTTACAAAGGGGAAGGTAGGGGCAAAGTGTAAAGAATTGTTACATTGATTAGCTATTTTCCAGGGGTTGTGTTCTTGAGAGCCCGTTATTCATCAAAGTTAAACTTAATGAATGCAATTTCATTTATTCATTTATTCATCGCAGGAGGCACGAAAACCCAAACAAATTTTAATTTTGCTAGAGTGGTCATGTTAGTCATGCCGTTGCAGGGCTAAAGGCAAATTCTTTTAAGATACTAGGTGCGGTAGACCATTTTTTCTCTTCAACGTACGAGATTTTCATGAAAGAGGAAGCTTTGTTTGGTCTACAGTTACGGCCTATATCGAGGAACAAATTTACTCGGGTACCTTAATTTACCCCTGAGCTGCGGCTGAGTGGAGACAATCATAAAATACATTAGTACACCATTTTTACACTTTACTTGCGTTCAGTTTCGAGACAAACCTAGTTGTGGCTCGGGTCTCGGAGTGTTGTCATGGTTGTTAATAATAATAATATGACATTAAGCAATTGAGGCGGTGCTCCGGTGAGGAGAAGATTGAAGAAGGCTTCTTTTCGTCTTTTTATTCGGTTGATTAAAATAAATATTATCATCGAGAATCCTGAGTCTCACTACAACGGAATAAAAGCTAAAACAAGATGGAGGACGTTTCTGAAAGTCTGAATAAAAGCCAAGGAGTGAAGAACAAACATCTCTCAATGGTGTATCCTCTCTTTCTTCTGGAGTATTCTTTCGCGAATTGAAACTCACTAAGTCGTGCGGATAATGAGCCTTCAGTGCTGATTCCTGAAGAGATATTAAATACCTGGGTAATTGAAAGCAAAAGTAAAATATGGAATAAAGTAAAGCAAGAGTAAAGCAACAACGACTAATCGTACAACGACAAGAAGGATGTTTTGTTATCTTTAATTATAATGCAGTAATGACAAGAATACGTTGATGGAGTTGTAGTTATTTTTATTTTATTTATTTTTATATATATAACTTTTGATACATGTAACTTATGGATTCTCGACCCCTTTTGCAGGCCTCCAATAGCTTCTTCTATTTTAGATACGTTTTCACGTTTTGTATTTACATGATTGTATATTTGCGCGTTTTTCTTTTCTTTTCTTTTCTTTTCTGTTGTTATGTATATATTTAACCTGCCATGAATTGAAATAAATTAAAGAAAGATAAACTTCCTTCGTCTTCATTTACCTTTCAAGACAACCCATCGCGCGCCACATGTCTTCAGTTTATAATATAATGTAGTCTTGATCGCGATAATTTAACTAAAGAGGCTGGCAGAAAGTTTTTGAACTTGGATTAGGGATTTTAGAAACAAAATTCGTGCCGTCAGAAGACATCGTTGAATTTTTGCCATACTACTCGATATTGCTGACAAGCTGTTTTGCTTCCCACTCGATGTAGCCTAGCAACAACAATTATATCTCTTTAAATTCGGACAAGTATGAAATCTGCACTTAAAAACAGGAAGTCTTGATCTATTTTGTTTAATTTCGAACCACATACAACGGTTTGAATTACACACTTAAGTCGAATTTTGAGGGAAACTAATGACTTTTGCGAGGTCAACTTTCAGGTTAAGGCAATTTACTGGAATGAAATCGTCATAAAAACAAGCAACACATGTTTTCTCTCATATTTTAGGTTTATTTCTTGTTAAAAATGGGGGGGGGGGGGGGGGGGAAGGATCCCGACTGACATCAGTTTCTTTTTTGATATCCATAAAATTCGCTTAATATGTTATGACAAAATATTCACAAGGCTAAAAAATGTTTAAAAATGTTTAAAAACGTATAGTAAAACAACAATCGTTTTCGACATCATGTCATCTTCACGATAAAGAAGCCGTCCGTGACTCGCATAATTTATAACTGATGGGTAATTCCCGATGGGAACAGGTTCGCCATGTAACAGTGAATTTGTCTTTTTAAGCGGAAATGTTATTTTCTTTGCTATGGTTACCTATCTTTAGGACAATACGTGACGTTGATGTTACAGTTGTAAACAACACTGCTTTCTTTTTTGTGTAGAGTTTTCGAATTAAACCCTCAGATAAAGAAGATGATGCCTGAATTTATGACGGCTGATCCGATAGAGGAACTAAATTCATCCAGAAAACTCTTCGGACACAGTAAAACCCTGATGACTTGCCTGGAAAATGCCGTGAAGTCACTCGACGATAATGAACGTTTTGTTGCTTACCTTGTTGAACTTGGTAGAAGGCATCAGGTCCGTCCACTTAAAGCTCCGTATTTTGAAGTGAGTAATGAGAGCATGTCGTGAATTAAACGCTCTGTTTATCTCTATAGAAACAACGACGATAAATACGATATGAGGGAAAGTAACATATCAAACACGGCAGACAGTGTTTCATCGAGATATCCAAACACCGAGAAGAGAGTTGAAAGTACGACGCGAAGCGGAGTATTTTTGACGGTGGTTTGATAGCCGATGAAACACCGTCTCGAGTGTTTGGTACATCTTCTCAATCGAAACAAAAACTAAGGTGAGTAAACGGAGAAGTAAAATCGTCAAAAGCTATGCTAATCAAGACCGGGTGTCCAAACCTCCTTCACGGTTGCGATTTTCTTTGTTTTAACTTGATGAATTATTACTGAGTTTGAAAACTGACATTCTAAAACTGCCTCGAGGTCAACACCGCAACTTATGGACTGAAATCATGGCGTTACCTAGCGCCAAAGCTGTGGAACCTGCTACCAGATTCATACAGAACTTTTTAGAACTTTTTAGGCCATCTAAGACATTATCAAGAAAATGGACCTGTTGGGCCTTTTAACCTGACTTACTTCATATTATCATTTTATTGACTGTACGTTTTTACTTCTTGCATAACGTGTAATTATTTTAGATTGTATTTTATCCTTTTATTTATGTGGAATACCTGTAAATTAGCTGGTGTGCCATTTCATGTCACAACTGAAAAGCTAAGTGTATGACAAAATAAACTTGTATTGCAATGCACTGCATTGCACTGCACTGCATTGCGTTGCGTTGCGTTGCTTTGCGTTGCGTTGTGTTTTCAAGGTTGTGTTGTGTTGTGTTGGTTTGTGTTGTGTTGTGTTGTGTTGTGTTGTGTTGTGTTGTGTTGTGTTGTGTTGTGTTGTGTTGTGTTGTGTTGTGTTGTACTGTATTGCATTACTACCTTTCAAGACGTTGCGTTTATTTCGAACATTGCCCGGTCGGTCGAGCCAAAAGTGTCTTACCATTTACATTCTGACCGAAATTTCAAGAATTTTTGGGTAACTGGAAAACAACCAATATTTCCTCATTCTTCCCTCTTTTTCTGTCTTATGTTAATAATTGATATGTTAATGAAGTTATTTCACCTCTTTTTAACAATTTTGGACCTTTTTTTCGTTTTTAGGTGATACACGAAGCCCTCATGTTTTCCTTAAAGGACGTTTTCCAGTCGGACTGGACTACAGAAACATCGGAATCGTGGAGCGCGTTATTTCGATACATGTCCGAAGCAATGATCATAGGACTTAATGACACTTAGATCGCCCTTCCACGTGTATCAATGTTGAATCAGATACGAACAAGACTGAATTTTGATGTTTTTTTATAGCGTTTAAGCAGAATTTTGAAAATACCCTCCTTAGACGAAGTCGAATGTTTCACCTTATATTTCCATGGTGTGGCGACTGTTTGGGCCACCGGACCGTAGTCAATGAGCACGATAATCGGTCTTGTTCGACCGCTTTCTTTACTTGTTTACATTTCTTGTTCGTGAGTTTACAACAATACTTAGTCTCATAGCGGACACTTCATGTCACGTGGCTGGCTGTTATAGGCATAATTCTATAATCATATAATGTTTCTGTGTAAATAAAATCCCTTCTCAACGGCGAACATTGCTGAGACACTACCGATGAAAGGAAAATTCTACTCAAAAGTACCATTCGAAGCTGAGTGCCCCTATTTATTTGTATATATTTATCAGCGCGGTAACATCAGCGTGATGTGATTTCAAGAGCAGGCTATTTTTATTGGAATGCAATCTGACTAAAATGTTCAGCAGAGAAGGGATTGTAAATATCTGATAATACTTGCTGCAATAAAGCACTACTTTTTCCAGTTGTGATTTGATAAAGTTTGGTGTAATGAAGTTTGCTTCTATGAACCATTATTCGAGAACCTTTGGATTGCGGCATATAAGGCTTCTAATCAGCTACTTTTTCAGTTTTGAAACGCTGCACTATTTCGAATCTTTTACAGTTTCTTCGCGATTCTTCGCCGAAACGTAACGCCAAACGTTCGCGATTTTTCACCGAAGTCGTATTGATATGGATCATTACCTGTCGAATTCGAAATTGAAGACAGCGACAAAAGCAGCTTTATCGACGGTTACTGACTTCTCTTCACTCCGAAATATTCTCTTTTTTTTTCTTCCTTTGTAATTTGTTATCCTTTTCTCTCTTTCCAAAAAAGTGCCTGAAGTCCAGCCAGATCGCTCTTTTTCCTTTCTTCAATCAAGAATTAACATTGCGTTACTAAGTAGGTGACTGCGCAGGCCCATGAATTTTGTCACGTTCAGATTTAAGTCTCGCAACATATCAGAATCAGAATTTGATCCAGTCGTTTTCTCTCTCGTTTGTTTGGTTATGTAAGAAATGCTTCAAGAGTAACCCAGAACAAGGTACGACAAACAGGCTTTACTATCGCTCTTACTCTTGATCTTTGAGATCTGCCGACCAGTGAACTGTTAGATCAGCCGAGGTCTTTCACAAAAACCTGTGGTGACAGGGCATCTAGTGTATGTGCCCCAAGATAATGGAACAATCTGCCACTTGCCTTGCGCAAGTCGAAGTCTGATCGAGAGCTTCAAAAGGGGCCTTCAAACATACCTCTCTAAACTATTTGTAGAGAGCTACTCACTGTTTTTGTAGACATTGTTAACATTTTCGAACTGTACTTAGTTTTCAAACCTTGTTCTTTTTGTATGTACATGTCATTACTGATTCTATAGTTTAATGCAATTCTAGCTTTGTAAAGCGCCATGTAGGTAGGAATAGCGCTTTGCAAACGAAGTTATTATTAAACAGAACTTTTGGGGTAAAAACGATCCACCTTGGTGCATTCCTCTATTGTACGTGTTTACTGTTTACAGTTTTATATAGGCGCAACTAAGAAATTTTGTCGGACTTCGATGCCTTATCCCAAAGATTATATTCAAAGCCTCAAGCCAATTCTCGCGTACGCTTTGGATCCATGTTTAACTGTCAGATTACACTGAAGGATTGAAAAATTTCAAGATGTATCACAAGAGACCTCGGCTCCGAATACATCAGAGAAGGTAGTATAATCAGTTCGCATTGAGTACACAAGATCAAACGGAGCTGTGCATTCAAGTTTTTCAGTGAAAGAGTGTTTGTCAATTTATTTACACAAAAAAGTTATTTACATCAAATTCCATAACATTGGATGCCGCATGATATTATAATCGAATCTAAGTCGAAGAAGTGGTTTTATCGTGGATTTGAATAGTATTAACATTATATTATACGCTATAAAAAATACTTGGCCCGGCAGCAGCAACATAAAATTACTAGTAATATAATAAACGTTTCTTTTCAAAAACAACAGAAAACCATAATAGCGTTATGCTATACTTGTGCACAAAATTAAATAAATTGTACAAAAAACATTTAAATTATTTGTATAGACTTTCTAAGCCAAATCTATTTACAACACGTCAGAAAGTCCGCTGGGTGCTTTCCATTCAACCAAACATTTCGGTTTGCATTTCCGGAAATTTCCGTTGGCGAAATGAACAGTATTTTTAACAATTTTCAGGGAAAGAGAACAGCCTTGGGCGCCTTCCATTCGATGATAAATTCCGGTTTAAATTTTCGGGGGTATACCGAAATCTTTGGAAATTTCTTACCGAAAATTTCGACTCTATTTGATTTTCATCCTGGAGTTTTCGGTTGAATGGTTCGCATTCCGGAAATTAAACATTTTTCGGATTTT
The DNA here is from genome assembly GCF_042242905.1 of Orbicella faveolata. Taxonomy (NCBI): domain Eukaryota; kingdom Metazoa; phylum Cnidaria; class Anthozoa; order Scleractinia; family Merulinidae; genus Orbicella; species Orbicella faveolata. The sequence continues at coordinate 9,081,620 of NW_028301555.1, read as the reverse complement.
CCGTAAACTTGCCAAAGAAAATTTCGCACCATTTGCTTTCATTTTGAAAGTTCCGGGGTTTTGGTTTGAATGAAAAGCACCCTCTGTCGCGCAACCTCTTCTGCTTTGTGGGGAGGAGCAAAATGGCGGCAACATAAAACCTAAAATTTTATATGAAAAATATTTCATTCTGGTGGCTTTCGGCTTTTGTTTTTTTGTGTCTATTGGGGCGGTAAAAGTACTACATGTACCACAATTTTCGAAGGTTAACACTTTCTTTGAACGACGAAGATTTAGTTTAACTTTGTCACACGATAACATGAACTATAGACCAGATTTGTTTTAAAATTCGGCCATCGACCTTGTTTTACAAGACGTGATTACAGAAATCCTTTAGTACTAATAGGGAACTTAATGGAAGATTCTTTGTCCAGCTGCTGTTATATTGTGAGATAAAGTAAGCAACTTGTTTAATTAGATTAACGAAATGGACCTGACAGACCAAGGAAGGCGTGACACTAAATTAGCTCAAGGACTAACCACGTAAACGTGATCTTCTCTAGTGTTTATAGATTTACCATAAGGTAGAGAGTTATTTAGTGTCGTGCTATTTAAGTTGTACTCAGAGGCGCAGTCAGTTTAATGTTGACATGCATTTTCTTTGCTAGCCTTGATCATGACTGTAAGCCATAGATCATGTGATCGATGATGAAGTGGAAAAGCTTTTTCCAGGCATCTGATGTTTCATCAGTCCAGCTGGACTTGAGAAGATCTTGAAGAGTAAACATCAAGGCATCCTGCATGGCCTGTGAACAAAATGTCTTTGTTTACTTTATTACTAGTTAATAGAGGGAAATATTTATGAGACAAAGTTCTTTGTTGTAAGTTTTTGTTGGCTATTTTGGGGGTTGACCTTGCACAAAACCTTGCAAAATACAAAAGGTGGTTACGTGTGCTCATATGTACACAATTAACCAGTAGAAGCATTGCGAACATTCAATTGATCACACATAGTCTACGAACATAAAACAAACGATGTGCAGGGTCAAGGACCTTCCAACATAAATCTTAGCCTGTTCGTGTGCGTCTTTGATTTTTATCGGACTTCTTAACCATTACCCTCTATTAACTGTGTTTACCTCAAGGTGCGTAGGTCTCAAAGAACGCGTTTTGTGCCTCCGTCCCAATTCATCTAAGTACGCGCTAAAACTGTCAGCGTCATCTAAAGCGGACACAGCGTTTTCCACTGCTTTCATCACTCGTTTAGTATGCCCATATAAGGCGTTTGTCTTCTCCAGTTCCTCTGGGGGTACATCTTTAAACTCTGGGAATAGCTTCTGGTATTCGGGATTTTTTTCAAAGAATCTGTTTGAAGGATAAACGATTTCAAGGTTAACCCTCTTTGGGCACGAGGGTTGGGAGGCATAAAGTACTCACTCTTCTTGTTCACTTATTTTGTTATATGAGGTAATTTCATAGGTAAATGGATAAATTGTTGTTGTCGCTGTTCTATGAGAATTACCCTATAAATTACCTAATGCCCCGTTCACACCAATTAAACTAGTTTCACTAAATCAGTTGTAGGTTTTCTAGTTTGTCGATTACGCTTTGCAATCATTTTGAGAAGACGAATTTGAAACCACCTTGCCAACATATTTAAATCAAACGGGCTTTAAACTTGAAAAGTTGTGGGTGTGCACAGTATGAGCAACTAATTGTTAACCGTGTTTAACATGCTGGTGTGTTTAACATGCTGGTGTGTTTAACATGCTGGTGTGTATAAGATTAATTTCAGCGATGCTAACCACAATATATTAAGCCTTCGTCAAAGGTTAATCGAGGAACACTTTTTTTGTATATGAAAGTTTTTCCTCAGATAATTGTAAGTTTCTGTGGCAACCATGGTTTATGCGTTCATGAGTCTTAACCCCGTCGTGGAGTTTTTGGATTCCAATGAGATATTAAGACCGCTTTTTATTGCTCTTTATAAAGAAACTTGCTTGCTTCTATTTTCGAGATACAGATATTTCCCAGACCCTAGAACAATTATCGTATTTACAGCAATACAAGCTCTCAAATTCCTCGTCGTCTATAAACCGCAGTTTTCCTGCAAAACAATGAAAGACATACATGACTAAAGAACTTGTTACGATCAAAACAGAATGCTGAGAAATTTTCGATCATTTCGGTAAAAGCGAGAAATCGACTTGGAAGACATTGCCCCTTGCCCGTAAATTTCCCAGCGAGAATAATCGTTTCATTTGATTTCCGGCCATAAAAATCAGCCCTTGTTGAATTTCTGTATCTGCAGAAATGTAATTTGTTTGAAAAACAATTTTTTTTTATCGTCACTAACAACCAAACACACCTGAGACGATTTGCATTTTACTAGCAGCTATGTTTCACGGTGTCAATCAGCCGTTTTTGGAGAAAGAGAAATACAATTTTTCCATAGTTTATGTCTCTTTTCCTTGCATATTTAAACAGCAGAAAATAGAGTTTGTGGGTTTCAGTTTTTTTGGCCAGAAGACAAGCTTCGTTTGCTCAAAACATCATGAAAAAAGAGACCACCCACGTGTTGGGATAAAATGTTATTTTTGTTGACGTAGATTGACACTTAAAAGAGAGAAATGGCACAATTCGCCATTACTAAAACCCTTTTTGTTTGAACAAGCACTTGCCTTTTCAGGGAAGAGATGCAAATAACTTTTTCCAGCTGTAAAAAACAGAATTCGCATCTCTGACAACAAGAGAGACATTTGATATTTGACAGTTGGCTCTCAAGTAATCAAAATTGGAAACATTCTTTTTTTTTAAGTCTCCGGCAGTACAGGAGGTACAATGCAGAAAGTAGCAAGTCAAGAGTAGCGAGTGATTGAAGTGAAAGTTAATACTGTGCTTTCTTGTTATAATTCTCCACGTGATGTCGTTTTGATAATCGGAAGGCCTTCATTCCCTAGTACATTAGTCATGCATTGTTTGAATTACGATTGACCGTGTTGCCGAAAATACGCCGTACTTCATTGTCTTACTCGGGTATCGGTTTATTTTGCTATGCAGATAACACGTAAATTTCACATGGCAACACGCGACAGAAATTTTTCAAAAAAAAAGGGATCAACAAATATTTCGTTTAATTTCCTACGTAAGTGAGAAGGTTAGAGTAAATGTTTTTAACTGTACTAGCTGCTGTAATTACTTCAAATCCGAAACGCGGGAAACGAAAAATCTCTTCAACCTATGGTCAAACGTTTTTTTGAAGCAGTGCTGTTAATTTTCACGTTTTCGCGTTTGTGAGAACCGTGAAAAGGATAGAAAATCAATCCCCAAAACTGAGCAGCAAAGGCGAGAAATTTTCGACGTCAGGAGCCCATAGCGTAGTTCATCGTACAGCGAAAAGGATGCAAGAGTCAAAGTGACAGGTACAATACAAACGTCGGTGACTTGCAAAAACATTAAACTAAATTACAAGCGACGAAAATCGCTTAATTATAATCTAAGCATTACGCCGAGTTGTTTGATGTTCATCGAAATCATTAATGCACCGTAAGAGGATCTTGAACAAAATTGTTCCTTTGCTTGCTTGCTTACACTACACAGGAGGCAAGTTCTTGTTTTTATTATAAATTATGGTGCGTCACTTCGCCTTGGCTTCAGTGTCGCATATCAGAGTTTTGGCATCTTAAACCCTGATATGAATAATGTGAACGACAATGGTTACATTAATTATTGGAGCTGAAATGGATTATATATCCGTTCAAGGCTTCTCGTAGCGGTATTATTCACCAAGAAGCACTTCTATGTCATGAAAATATTTGTTTCATGGAAAACTGCCGACAGAGAAGTCGTCTAAGAAGTGACACTTCAGTGACACCAAGCGCACTTTACTAACCTCAAGAACGTTTTCTTGCCAACAGAATTCTTGTGAAGTTCGATGGTCTCCCATGTTTCTCTAACCAGGTATTTTTGAGCTGGAGTAAGAGGGATCACGGCGGATTTCTCTGTGGGTTTGTGGGTGGACGATCCACAGCCCATGTTAGTTACCAACCGAGGACACCTGTGTGAAGTTTAAGAAGCTAAACTGAAAAACGATGTCTGCCAAGAAAATATCGATCGCCTTGGCAGATTGACAACGTTTTCATTTCATGACATGTGTTTGACACCACTTTTATTCAATACACTACAAAATTGCTTTTGTGCGGGGAGATTAACGCATTTAAAGGTGCACTGTAAAATGATTGACACTGATTGCTGAAAACGAACATGTAAATTGAAATATTACAACAGGTACATTGGTAGGGTTGCAACTGGAAAGGTCAAAAAGGCTAAGTGCTTTTTTTTTTATAAAAACAACTTTATTTTAAACAATTAGTTGCAGTTTTGAAAGTAGACGAGTGGAAACTCTTCCTTGGCCACATTACAATAGATTTCATTTCGCCTACCTATTGACGAATTTCTAAATAATTTCGCTTACGAAAAAAAATTCAAATACGAACACTGAGCACTACGGCGAGTTCTACTCAATTGCTTTCAAATATCTAGTTTGTTATTATCATCACATTCAACGAATTCATCAGTACAGGATGACAATTTAGAACCACTTAAAGAGTACCTCATAAAAGTACTGCTCAATGACCTTCATTTGACTGGTAACACACTAGGGTTTTAACCACAGACCTAAAATTAGAACCACCTTGTACAGCATAGTAAACAGTACCACGTGAGAGTGTTGCTCAGTAGCTTTCGTTTGAATGGTCACACACTAGGGTTTTAACCACAGACTTGAAAGTTTGATCCACCTTGTACAGCATAATAAACAGTACCACATGAAAGTACTGCTTAGTAGCTTTCATTTGAATGTTCACACACTAGGGTTTTAACCACAGACTTAAAAGCTAGAACCACCTTGTACAGCATAATATAAACTACCACATGAAAGTACTGTAAGTAAGGCCTTTTTCTCAATGTAAGTAATCGGAAGCTATTCGATGATGGTACTGATCAAACAATAACTTTTACCGGCATATATTCGAGTGGTAACACTTGAGGATTTTACCAAGAGAAAATAAATTTACATGAATCATCCCGGGTCATTCAATAATGAACTAATGGTGTGTTAATTGCAAGTATTTATTCGAAAATAATAATAAAATTGACTCTTCTTGTTCATGCTTCCTAAGAAAACTGCCGTTTTAAGCCGCCTTAATGCTAAAGAGAAAGATTACATCTTTTAAGTGCGCGGCGCGGTGGGGCGCTTCAATAGCGCCCTGTTTAGCTTGAATAATGTTCAGCTTAGCCTGTTTTACGGTTAACATTAAAAGCCTGTTCCGTGGTTACGGTAACACATGTCCTGACGTATATCCTTACAATAATGATTTGACTCATGAAAACTTTGGTTTCTCTAACAGCAGTGATAAAATGTTACTGTGCTCAGCAAATCCAGTGAGCGACCTTAAAAAGTGGCGACTTCAGTGAAAAGTATCTGACTTGTCTGATGAATAAACAACAACCAAAGTAAATAACAGTATGGAATAAATAAAGAAACCACTATCAGAGGACTCGGGATCGCGGGGGCTTGAGGCCCACATCCTGTACCTCCTAGTGTGTTTGACACTCGCGAGGTGTTTTACACGCCTAAAAATACGCCTGCTGGTTGAGTTCAATTTTATGGGACGATAACGTCATATCACATAGAAATGACGACATTATCACCAGCCAGCCATGCACCATTTTGGATTTCCTGTTCTTTACAAAACGTTAGAAAACAACCATACATAGCTGAAAAACAGTCACAACCGATAATGACTGCTAACTTTGTCTAAAACGTTCAAGTTACCGCAAGAAATTAAAAATGTTTACTTTAAAATATTATAATTTGAAAAACATACTTGTCGCCATGGGAACTTCAAATTTCTGGGAGGATGAATTTTAGGTTCGAATAATCGGGAGGCTGGAAAAATTCAAAACTTGAAAAACATAGTTGTTGCGATGTAAACTTTAAATTTCCGAGAGATTGAATTTTAGGTTGAATTTTGGAAAAATCGAGATTCAGCTAAATCGAAATAAAAATACCAGAAAACTGTCTCGAGAGCAAAGTTACATAGAAGGAGACGAAATTAAAGATAAGGGTTGAGATGAACGGGTAACGAGACAAGCGTTGATCGATGCTTTACTTTTCACTGCTGAAAGTCATTGATGTCAACATAGAGGTGCATTATTGTGAACTCACAGACTAAAGAAAATACTAGTTTACCCTCTCTTGGCCTGATAGATAGACTTCCTGTCAACAAACAGATGGACACGGGAAGTCATTATCAAGCTGTCTTCTACCTCAGCCAAAAATAACTGAAGGAAACTTATTTCACACAAGATTAAGTTCTTATTGGATATGAGGACATGACATGCAATAACCAAAATATCCAGTCCAGAGTATAAACCTGACATTCTTTTCAAAGTTTGTCGTAGTAAACTTGCTATGATAAAAAGCGATAACTTGAAAAGTCGTTATCAGTTGATGTTAACTGCAGGATCAAAGTGAATGTGAATAACGGCTTACAAAGCTCAATGCAAACAAAAAATAAATAAATAAACCTACCAGTTCCTTAGTTCGACCGATGAAAATGCTTGTGAAAGGTGAATATTGGCGATATATTTTAAACGTTCTAAGGTTTGTGTCTGTGTTTCACAGGTTAGGTTCTTTTCCGTGTGTTGATTTACATAAGGAGACGTGCTCATGCGTGGGATCCTATAGTTAAACAGGTCCATTAATCATGCACTCTTAAGAGTCTTTCTTCGACTAATTACTATCATGATCTTCTTACATTCGTAATAACTTATAGTGAATTAACATGTTTATTGAAGTTGAATTTAGTGTGATTCGATCCAGCAGGGCGACTTGCTTAATAATTCAGCAACAACAGAGTTTTCTAGAATGCGTCTCAGACTATAGCTGGTCGCCTATTTTAAAATTTCTTGGTTAATTTCAAGGCAAAAACCACCGCTAACGTTTTTTTTTTTTTAATCAAAAAACTGCACGCAGACGCGAATGTTTGAGACATACAACAGGAAATTCACTTAAAAATATACCCGTCAGACATTGTCGTGGTATTTGCATGAAGTACATAAGAACATTATAAAACAAACTGCAATTTGTATCTGCTCAGTTAGCATATGTGACAAGATCACATATATGAACGGAATCGAGACCTCTTCATGGCTCTTATAAACAGCTCAAACGCTGATATGAACAGAGGAAGCAATTTTAAAGTTTTTTCTATTTTCAGAAGTATTAAAGGAATCCCCTCGATATCTACATTTCTCTTTTTGTCTCAAATGTCCATTTTGTTTTATGACAACACCATCATTATTTAAAATCGACCTTAACTTGTTAACTAGGAAAACACTGAAGGGTAGAATTATGATTGTGTTGTGAATCAGCAGTTTGGCTGAAACTGATATAAACTGAAAACTAGAAATTTTAATTGTGTAGTATCGTATCATATCAGCCCGAATTGAAAATGCTCATTGAGTAACTTGACTCGCTAGAGCTCGAAGATATGATTAAATAGAAACCAAAAACTGAGGTCTACGCGCGGATCACTCATTTCAGCCCGAGACGAATATTTCTAGACAACACTGCTGATAATTATTTTTCGACTTGCAACTTGAGCTGAAAATAATCAAACAGCCTATTTTTTTTATTTTTCTTACTTGACCTATAGCGAGCTAAAATTACCCTCTAACATGGAGCTAATATTAGCTTCTACCGCAACGTTTACTCAATGTTGGCTGAAACGTCGTATTTTGCTTTACTTTTACTTGACAAGGATGTCAAAAACTGTTTTCATGAATATTAAAGATAGCAAAACTAAATGAAATATGCTAATTTACAACCCTTGGAGGTGATCCATTAACAAAACTAACCACAAGCTTTCATCATAACAATAACTGAAACAAACTTTCCTGAAATTTCTCGACTTGATCTTTTTACCATGGTTGTAATCGAGGGATCTTTTCTTCCCTGGATGCCAGAAATACTCACAATTTCCTTGCGTTTGCCTAAATGTTTTAACGATCTTTCCGCCACCAAATGAAAGCTGCACCGTATAAACAACACATGTTCCTTTCGTATAACCCGACGGCAACATGCAAATCAACAAGCAGCCTCGCCACCGACCAAATATGTTCTTTCGCACGCCAAGAATATTTGAATTGAATATTTTAAAAGAAAAAAACCTTTCTTTCTTTTGGTAGGGTCGCATTAGAGTTATTCTTTTATTAATCCGAGCAATGAAAAAGTGGGTTGGAGAAAGTTATTAAGAAATGTTCCAAATTGAGATAGGAAGTACAAATGTTACAAGTTCAAGTCTTTAATTGATGGTGTTCACATTCAAAGGTGCCAAAAAGTGCACGCGGGCGGCGAAACAAACTCGTTTACATATGTTGTGTCAACTTCCTTCACTACCCTGAACAACCTGACAATCTAAGGGACTCTCGCATTGCCTTCCAGACACTATGGGCTGTTCGTCGTCTCTTGGCCCGCGAAAACCGGCACATATCTCATTACCTCTATCGGAGACTCAAAAATCTCTTGTTCGGGAGACATGGGAAACTGTAGAACAACACAGAAACGCTGTTGGAAAGAAGACGTTTCTAAGGTAAACAGTTTTTTTTTTTTCATCGTTTACTCAATTGCTAGAACGACTTTGTTTTTTTCGTTCATTATTTAACTTTTTTCACTGAATAGTAATTCCTACATCTCAGCTTTTTCTGCTGTTTTTGTTATATTTCATGGAAACTAAACTTCGATGATAATTCCTTTCGAATAATGATAAAAAACAACAGTACACTAGAGTGGATTAATTTCGGTTATGAATAATTAGAACTTACCGAGCAAGGATCTTGAAATCCTTCTTTCAAACGAGAAGGCTTATTCAATTTACTCGCCCGAAACACTTCTCGGTTCCAATCATATTTCAGTAGCAGCAAAGATGGCGGCCGCATGCTTCATCGCATATAATAAAAATTGTTACTGTTACTGAAATTCTTTTCCGAGGCCTTGGTAAATTTTAAAGGTAAAATAAGACGGTTATGGACGTGCAATAATCTTTCAACTTATAACTCTATTCATTCAGTCTTCACTGAAGTTGAAAGCATTGAATATGGATCATTTTTGAGAGACAAACAAAGGCACGAGCATATTGTCTCCTTAAGCAGGTGTGTGCAAATATAACAAAAGCATGCCGTTTAGATCGTTTGAATTTAAAATGATCACAATGCTTATATCCCGTTGCCTAACAAAGTCATAACAAACATTTATTTACATTTTTTTCATTCACGAAAACTAAGCTTTAACTGACCCAACCCGTTATTAAAAGTAAGAAGTAATGTTAAACTTTTCGAACATCGATCCTAGCTTCATTGGCCATTACCTCGTCTGTTTTAGATCGAAAGTCACTAATAGTTCAGTAAAATTCACCTCCCAGCTGAATACGCTTGGTGTGACCTTTTCTAGTTATTAGAAGACCCTACATGCTGAGATAAATACAAAAAAGAAAACTTTTGTGTTTGAAGCATGTGGTAAGATGCACGATACCGAAAATAACGCGAAATGCAGAGACCGTTTTGGGTTTTTATTTAGTTTTGATTTTCAGACACTTTAATACAATTTAGTTTCCCTGTTATTTTGTAGTCTGGATCTGGTAAATACGGATGAAATTTCAGCATTGCAATTTTGACCGTACTGTGAAACGCGAAGTGGAAATTTCATTTCAATACGTTCGTCTGCAAACTTTCCTTAGGATGCAGTCTTGTAGTCCGACGCAAGAGAAGTAAAAATGCAAATTGTTGTTTTCTAGCGTCGGGTACAGATTCCAGATTTTGGCAGAAGAGTGTTTAACCTGGTACCTTAAATTTTTTATTTAAATAAAAAGTAAAATTTCCCTGTAAATCTTTAACAGTGAAATCCCTGCAGATAGTCTCTTACCAACTCTCTACATTATGTTACATTGTTCCCATTTGTTGTTGGTAAACCCTGCTAAAATGTTTATAAAGGATGCATACTTTACCTTTTCTAGTTTGAACATCGCAGTTTAAACTAAGGACTTGCTTTATATTAAAAAGAGTGTTTTTTAGTGAAAAATAATTATACCATGACTAAAATAGTCCTCTTTGATTTGCACGAAACACTCATTTCACGGCAGATTAATTAATCACTGTTTATATTTTACTTAACACCCGCGACAAATACACGATGAAACTTGATAGTATTTTAAATTATTTACCGAAAAAATCACTTAAAGTACTGTCGCCTGCGTTGCTGCTATGACATGAAATCTATTGTTATTGTTATTGTTATTGTTATGAAGTCACTTGAAATTCAGATTGATAGGATGTACTGATAACATTTCACCTCTGGGTAATTGCTCTTGACAGGAAAATGTACTTTGAATTTAATGCTTAAGGGGCGGTTTGCTTTAATATCTCTGCGCAGAGTACTACTTAATGGCTTGTCGTGTTACTGAGGTTATGCTTTTAGCAATAAATATTCATGTTATTTTTGGCTCATCCAGTTGTACTTGTTTTTACGATTTCATCAAGGTGATAATTTGACAATTCATTGTTGGGAAGACTAAGCATATCTCAATCGCAATGTTTTGAATTTTCTCTTGGTGCAGCTGCAAGCAGGTCATATAATAAGCTGACTAGAACTTGTAGGCTTAGGCGCGTAACATATTCCATTCCATCCCGGATTATCGATCAATTACTATCGACTCCTCTGCGTTATATACACTCTTAAAGATTCAGTACTTGACGGCGAATTATCATAATTACAAATCTCGCTTGAAAAATTTAGCTTGAAAACTCATTTTGCGACAACTAAACCAAAACCGTTGAAAAGCGCACAAAATATATGATCGAAACTAGCCAATCAACAAAAGGCAGAGTTTCCTGAGAGGTTCGCAACACTTCACACTTTGTTGGATTTTCTGTTAAGAACTGTTGCTCGTATTCTTCAATGTTATTGGTTTAATTGAGAAAAAGGTTGCAGTCCTTTGTTCTCGAGTAGCGTTCTGATTGGTTTACTCTTTTCTAAGTGGCCCGATTCGAGTCATCATCAGTTCTCGAGGGGCCAGTAGGCGCATAAGGCCGTTCCCGATTCGAGTAGTTGCAGTGTAACCTAAATATATCAATGTCTAGATATGATTTTCTGGTTTTCTTTTCGCATTTGTAGATTTTTCGATTTAAATCCCGACTACCAAAGATTGTTCCCAGAGTTCAAAGACGTCGACCCGTCAGAACTTGAAAACACGAGTGCGCTGTATGGTCACGCTAAACGCGTCATGAAAGCTGTAGAGAATGCTGTGTCCTCATTGGATGATGCAGTTAGCTTTGCTGGTTACCTAGAGGAACTGGGAAGGAGGCATAAGGCCCGTGCATTGAAACCAGCGTACCTTGATGTAAGGAACACTTAAATGTCCTTATTATGAATATGATTCTAAGGTCAGGGGTGGAGTTATATATACATATATGCCTATATGCAGTGACGACTGTGTGAGCATGTGCCAGTTTGACTGGCGTGTTGTTAAGTAACAGTTAATTTTCAAAAACCTTCTTTTACTGTTAATGAACTCAGAATTTGGTGACTCTCCTAAATTTTATCTAAGAACGATTTAATATGACACGTCATAAGTCGTCATAAGGATCACGATGTTTTCGTAGCAATCGTATATTCAAATTTAGAACTATCCTGTATTTAATAAAATAATTGTAATTTCACTAAAAAAGTTAACGTTAAAAAGCAACGACGTTTCCACCGCTCGACGGTCATTTTCAAGTTGAAAAGTAAAAGTTTTGCATGCGCCCAAATATATACAATCGATTGTATGTATTTGGGCACATGCAAAACTTTTACTTTTCAACTTGAAAATGACCGTCGAGCGGTCGAAACGACGTTGCTTTTTAACGCTAACTTTTTTTAGTGAAATCCGTTTCTAAAAATTTGTTGATTCTAATTTTAGTTTCCTTAAAAAAGAAAACCAAAAACCAGATCTGAACACAGTTCATACGAATAACAACCTACAAACATGAATAATTTTTCATCATGCGCCTTCCGTTAATTAGGATCCCCGCAAAGTAACGCTACCTCTGTTAGCCTTAAACAGCATCCACGCTGTGCTGGAGAAATTTGAAAATGCAAATATATTTCTACGGTCAGGCCTACCGTCCACACTAATACGTCACGAACACGGAACTTTTCGAAAACGTAGCGTCGCGATAATCGTGTGATTTCCCTGACCGAGTTTTTCTCAAACACAAATCCAAAATGACCGGTGATTGTTGCGTTTTTAAGTTCCTCGGACTTAGTTAGGACGGAAAACATTTGGTGCGCTTTCAGAGTGAGATATTCGTTTTCAATTTTCTCCAGCGTAGTTTGGACACTGCCTGATGCGCCCGAGGACCGCACTGTAATGGTCATGTGACATATGGCAGCTGGAAGTAAAAGTGTTATATAGAAACGCACTCGCTTCAGAGTGTTATAAATTCACATAATGAGGAGAACAATTCGAATTTGGGATTTTCAAATAAAATACAGCCTCATTCGTTTTGTTTGCCAGTTTAGTTTGGCTACCAACAAAGAAAAATCTTGCTTCGCGTATAAAAACCTGGCTAAGGCCTATTTCATCCTTTATGTTTACATCAAAACACATTTGACCTTATTGTACAAAGTTGTAATTTACACTTCCCAGCTATCTTGTTTGAAATAAACCTTGTCATTTTTAGAAGAGAAATACCGCATTGTTCTAAATGATAAATAACCTTTTGAGGCTTCCATTTTGAATTTGTTGTTCAACAGGCAATGCAGGAAGCATTAATGTACACTTTAAAAGATCTGCTAAAATCTCAGTGGACAAAGGAAACAGAGGAGGCCTGGAACAAACTTTTCCGCTTCATATCAAGTACTATGGTCAAAGGACTGCAGTCCACGTAAATTGATTTTCCTTCACAATACAAGAGCATCACTTGACCTTAAAGACCAACAGCTCAACACCTCGCATTAGCAAGAAAACAGTTGACACTGAGATGGACAAAGCAATGCGAAAATAACTGAAATAGCTGTCTATTTGTCAGCTCTTAAATCCATGAACAAATTAACATGCAAAACCGTAAGTTACACTGATGCTTTTGATATCACCCGTCTAAAATAAATATGTTCTTCGACAAAAAAAAATAATTTAAAGGGAGGCATACCAATTAAATTCAAGTATCTAGGTCTCTTGTTTCTAGAATACCCGCAGGACATCTTAATTTTTACTAAGAGTGCGGCAAATAAAATGTACATACCTTTTAGTTGGAGAAGAAATTATTCCTTTGAGATTGGTTTCTTTCCCTAAAACATTGGCTTAGAATTAAATGTTCTTATCCAACTGTTTAGCCAGGTTATAAATCAACTTAATTTCTCCCATGTCCAATTTTCCTTTAAAATGAACGCCGAAAGCCGATGCGACGACCCTATCGTAGGAAATTTGTGTCAATAACGTTTTAATTTGAAATGTTGTTATTTCAGCTACTGTCATCCAACACAATATTATTGGCTACATTAATTACAGAGTGAACGCTATAACCAAGGACAAATTTGATTGGCTAAAAATCCTTCCGCAACGGCAATCGTTAAAATTAAAGTGTGTTTTCATAAAAGCCAACTTTTCTTTTCAAGTGACGCTCTACTCACCCACATTATGTTGGCTCCCTATGATAATTGAGTAGAACGAAGAATTGATTAAAGGAGTTACGTCACTGTTTGCGCATCTAAAAAGTTTAGCCTAAATCTTTCAAGTTCGTCGTTTAACCCGTGTTAAACATCCTTGTTACTTCATGTTTTATCAAATTTTTTTTCTTGTTTTTTTTTTTTTTGTATTTTTCTAAAATACTATTTTCAGTTTTCCTTTAATTTAAATGTTATTTTGTACATGGCCAAAATAACTCAAAATACCGTGGACTGAGCTCCTTTAAGTAGAATTTCTCATTCGCGTCTGTTAAAACGTTCAAGTAGAACATTGGACGTCATGATTGTTTGCTAATTCTTTGTTTTAAATCAAGCCTCTCAACTTAGTTTTTATATTCTTTCACGTACGTTGAATTTTTCCATTAGTGACACAAAATGTCTCTCCAGTAAAGAACAAGATATCAACCGTTCACTTTGACGCTCTTTCACGAATTTACTTGGTAACGTATCTGTTGTGTTACCACAAAGGCGTGCATTCCTTATTGTCCTTGTCTTATGTTCATTCAATAATAATAATATAATGATAAGAAATTATCTTTTTTCGAGAGGAGGCCTCCAATCAACTAGTGATGATTATCAGGAAGGTCCTCTCAAAAATAAAAGTCTAAATTATGTTATAGTAAAAAAACTAAAAACTTAACACTACAACTAAGGTTTAAAACTTGTTATTACTGATAACGAAGGTTAAAAATAGTTTACTGTTTCATTTTGTGTTTAAAACTCGTTTTTGGCAGAGTCTCTTGAGCTGCTCAGCAGTGAGGCCCCACCCGTAATTGCTCTATAATACCTTGAGCTCCTATCAAACACATCAAAATACACTGCAAGGTTTCTGTAAATACTGTGTAGTATAAATGCTGATGTAGTATATGTACTATAACCATTTTTAAAGAGAATGTGTATATAATAAAGAGACAGAACATGTATCTTCATGCCTCGATCAATCATGTGAGAACTGTGTGTGTTTTTCCCTTTGTGTCTTTGGTGTGGGCCGCAGATGTCAGGCCTGACTCCATTAGTTCTTGGGGCAGATTTGTTGTTGTTGTTGTTTTTTTTTGTGAAATTATAATTTATGCGATGCGTCAGCGAGCGAGAGCGGGCAATTTGACAGTTTGTTATCTTAAAAAAACAAATTGAAGTCAGTTTTTCATGTGTCTGTCCTGTTATTGACAATGAATTGTCAAACCGGCTATTGCCTCGTGGATCCGCAGCTACTTTGACAATGTTATGACGAAATTCATGATCAATAACAGGACAGCCGCATGAAAAACTGACGTCAATTTGATAACTGATACATACTACTGATGCAACGCGCTCTCGTGGTATGCCATGGGATATTCCACTAGTCACTTGTATTGTCGCTGATACACACAAGTCTTTAGGAGAGTGTGTATACCAAGAATGTACAAGTGACAGATGGGATATTGCATGGTATACCACAAGAATAACTATTTTATACCACGCCACAGAAAATACAGTGAGCAACTCAATCAGTGCGACGTACGCGCGGCGCATGATGGAAAGGCGACATGTCATGCTATCGAATATACAACGGCTTTCCTGTATTCTGATTGGCTGTATTTTCTATGGCATGGTATAAATATGTATATAGGGTACTGCTCTCTCGAGCGTAGTACTTATCAAGATTTCAGCATTTCTGCAATGAGCCAAGCAAATCAACTACAAGCGATGGAAACTACATGCACGTGGTAACCACTTTGAGCATTCTGGTGTTGGAGATCTAAGAGATATCCTGTTCTCATTCGACAGGTTGTTGATTTACTCAACTCCTAATAAAACGCAATAATGGAAGCTTAGGAAAAATGAACGGAAGCCTTGTTGCGACCTAGGGACTGATGGGATAGATGATGAAGGAAAAACGAATTAGGACGAAGGACAAAATTGAGGAAGAAGATGTTGACCTTAAATTCAACGTCTACCAGAGGTGAAGGAGGTAGCGCACACTGATATTTGCAAATTTATTTAGAGTAAGTTGGTTCTAGTTTCGAGCAAGCTAAGTCGACGTTGCTATTGAGTGAACAGCAAATGGCTCTGAGATGAACAACTCAATCGAGAACTGAAATGACCTCATTCACAAATTCTAGAAATTTAAAAAGTTGCCAAGCATCAAAGTATACTTGCCTGGCAAGTCTAAGAACAAAACACAAGGGACATCGACCTCTCGTTTTTTAGTTCAATCATTACCCTCTGCGTTTCAGAGAGATTGAAACCAAAAAATGAAATGAGTAGCTGTAAAAAAATCAAGTGTTTTGATCTAGGAACTGAAAGGATTAACAATGCGATATTTTAATAATGACTACAGCCTACTAATAATGTAATAATGAGTGACAGTCTGCTTCTTCAGTCACGGGTTTATATTTTTGCCCCATAAAATACACAGCTAGAGTGAGTCAGAAAGGTCATTTCATGTCAATTTCGGATTTGAATTTTTTTTTTTTTTTAAATATAAAAAATGCCCTCCTACACAGTGTATTTAACCAGCAAAGTCTGCTTCTTCAGTTACCGGTTTAGATTTTTGCCCCATAAAATACACCGCTAGAGTGATTATCCTTGCCCGTAAAACTCTGTTTAGCTTATATAAGTTGATTTTGAATATATGAAACGATATTAATATTCTTGTAAGCAAAAGCCATATTCGTGTGCAATAATAGTAGATCAACTAAGTTACGTAAAATCTGAGACAAGAAAAAAATAATCTTAAGCTTGAAAGGACACCAACCCAGAACCTTTTGCAGTGTGAATATTTATCTATGATTATCAATTTTCCTGTTATCTCAATCTCCAGTGGTGCAAATTTAAAACACAGAAGAGATGTCATGGTGACGTGCTATTTTACTTTTTTAACGTACTTAATTTTCTTGTTTACTCCACAGTTAACAATATTTAGGCTTTGAAATTAATGATGGCTCTTTCACGTAATTTAATGGCGCTGCAATTGGACACTAAATACGGACATGTGTACAACGATCAGCAAAATTTAGTAAAAATAATTACTTAGCTTCTCCTTTTCCATCGAAATCGTGTCGATTTTTTCCGATTCGGCAATATATGATGTGGGAAATAATTAAAATGGACCCTGATATAATAAATAAAAGTGCTACTTTTAATTTCACTGCTTTAATTTGCAAGCGATTTAAAAGACAAATGTGTGTACATGTAAATGTTTTGTGATGTTCGGACAAGACTGCATGTCAATTTTTATTTTTTTGCGATATAATTAGAATAAATAGAAAAACGTCGTAGAAAAGAAAGACAAAAAACTGTTCTATGAACCGCTGCACTGAATCTGAATACAAAGGGGAAAAAAGTATTGTAAAATCTTACCTGCAAGTTGCCACCACCTTTCGTCTTCTTTTTAAGGCTTGAAATCTCCAATTTAACTCCCTGGCAAAGTTTAAAAATTGACACAAAGACCTTAAAAGCCAGCGTTGGAGGATTGTATGCTAATACATCTGTCCAATTTATATCGTGCAGTTGAAATAAAGACTTATAATCAAATGATTTTTTAAGAAAAGCAATTGAGAAAAGCAAAATTGTTTCTCTATTAACTATGGTGTGAATTGTGTTCAAAACAAGAGTTTGACCGAAACGTACAGCCCCGGGCGTACAGCTCAGATGTGTGTTCAAATTATTCACATACACTCTCGCTTGTTAATGGCGATAATTTATTTCTTTTATAAATCTTAAGTTTCAAGAGAGTTTTAAAAGCTCGGTAATGAAGATTTGACTTCTTCTGGGATATACTTACGCACTTGGTGAGATTTTAGGACCGGAAAAATCAGAAATCCTGCTATTCAATTTCAGTGCAAAGTTGGAGAAATGCGTAATGTTGAGCCACTGACTAAAAAGACAACCGAGTTCTTAAAAACAACATTTACAGCTGGGTTTTTAAACAAAAGGTAATATTAACTGTGCATGTAAGCAAATTTTGTCTTGTCAATTTGGCCGTCTTTAAAAATCGGTACGTTTTCATCCTTGTTTCACTGCCGAAATAAAAAAAGTTCATTAAAGTTATTATTTCGACGGAATAAGAAAGCGGAGGTTCTATTGTTCAGAAATCCCACTATTTTCTGAATTACTACGTATTTTAAAGTTTTCAACTGACAAAACCGAGGTACTTGCGTCTAATCTCACGAACATACATTTGCAATTCAAATACGGTCAAACCGAAATGATTGAAAGATCTGGCCAATTTGACCATACTTTTTTGTTTTTATACTTTGAATACTTAGAACGAAACAAATGATGAAGTCGACAGGAAAACAGGTGAACATCTCAAACTCAATTCACTTGAAGGTTCTCGGCAACAATGCCGATTATAAGCGGCGACTTTTGGTGTGAGCTTTTGTCATTATTACCCTTTTAATTTCAACGATTCAAAAATATATCCCCCTATTACACATCGTAAATTAAAAAACAACATGCCAGTAGCACTTCAAACAAAGTGGTGCTTAGCTCAAGGCTTTCAACTGAAGAGACGTGTGGCACGTTTAGTTCCGTGCGCAAGACGTACAGGTAAGGAGCATCTTTAACAATATGTGACAGTACGTCAAATTACTACTCAAAAGCTTTTATTTGAAGCGTCACTGACCAAGGTTATACTCATTTGAAATTTAAGTCATGGCCAAACGGACTCGCAAATGGTCGCAAGTAGTCGCAAGTAGCCGTAAGTTGAACTTGTGTAGAGACTCGCGTTGGATGGCCAAACGGATTCGTTTCGTCGCAAGCGCACGCAAGTCGCAAAAAACCCATTTTGAGGCACACATTTTCTGTATTTCATTGGGTAATAGGTAACTATTAACGTCACCTAACTTCCGTTGACTTGGGTTGGGCAGCCGAACGGTGAAAAGCTTTCCTCGACTTGCGTGCAAGTTGATTTCGATCAAGGTAAGCGCAAGTTATCACAAGTCCACGCAAGTGCACTCAAGGCCAAACGGAATCGCAATTAGACCCAGGTTTTCAACTTGCGTCTACTTGCTAGTCCGTTTGGCCAGGGCTTTCACGCTCTTAAGGCTGGTTGAAGGCCAACTTTATAATAATAATAATAAAGTTGTTTTTTGTTGTCAGAGCTGTCAACATTACATACATTTTAAGTAAATTCAGTGACGTTTTCGCTTCTTCTCGGTCAAGATTGTTTTTTTTTTACGAATTGCCTCTGGCTTAAAGAGAACTGATTTTGAAATTTTGTTAGTTTACAGAGTCAAATCTCACACTATCCTTTAACCATCCATGGTATAATTAAAGCCGTATTAAGAGTCACCCTTAGGGTATGGGAAGGTGACCGTTTGATACAGGTTGGCGGACCATCAAACCCAGGGAAGCTAGTTCACAGATGAAGTCAGTCGAGGGAGCCTGGACATAGATACTACATCTCCATCCAGCTTCCACTGAACTTTTTGACTTATTTCTTTCTTTCTTTCTTTCTTTATTTAAATTTAATGGCTGTTTAATGAAGTTTACAATAGAAATGAAAATGAAAAATAAACATACACCTTGTTACACATACATGTAAACATGACTTTTGCGCGCCTAGAGATTTTCAGTAAAATCAATTGTTTTGTTTTTTTAACTCGTGTTTAAAATGTTAAGTGATAATTTAAGACACTTCTTTTATATTCAAATACCCTTCAGCAGGGATTTTGTAAGATTAAAGGTTATTTTCGTTATTGAGTGGTGTATTTTCTGGGACTTTGCATCCCGACTGCTTAATACTCTCTAAATAAGGATCTTCCGCTTTCACCACGCTGTCTGCTTGATACAGCTTTGATATCCTATATCATACATATTTGACCACATTTCCAAACACCGAGAAGATAGTTGAAAGTACGACGCGAAGCGCAGTATTTTTTACGAACTCTGAGGTATTTGGAAATGTGGTCAAACACTGTCTTGAGTGTTTGATATATCTTCTGACTCGAAATTAAGGAGAAAACGGAGAAGTAAAATCGTACAAATCAATAGAAATTAAGATCAAATATAAAAATTGTAACGGTCATAATTTCCTTTGAGAATGTATATTCAAGATCACTGAATCCTCTGTTACCATGACTGATCAAAATCGAATTTCTCCCTACACCCTAAGACAATAAATAAGAAAAAATAGTCGCCTTAGAATCTTTATTCTTTGTAAAGTAGATAGGTAATCAAAATTTTGAATATCATGAACCAAGTTTCTTAACGTACCATTCCATTTTCGAAACTGACATTGGAAGAATTGTCAGTGCGAAAATCAGTAAGAAGAGAGATGACACATAACGTCATCCAGGACATATTATTTTTCCAAACAATATTTTTATACGTTTGCTTAGAAACTTTCTTCTTTACTCAAGCCTCAGAAGGAGTTCGCAGCCATCCGTGAACGTCATGAAACAACCCCATAGCACCAAAACGTCGGTCGCTGCTATGTTGCCGCTCTTTTGATTCCTTGACAGATGAAGTCTTCTTCATTTTATAAAATTATATTATCATGAAAAACTATTTTTAATGAATGTCGAAAATACTTGTCCATTTCAATTTTATGATTTAGAATTGTCGTTCCAGAAAGCTTTCAGAAACCCAAAGTCTTCTGCATTATTCTACAAAGTAAAAACTCCGATCGCGAACAAAATAATTTGCATTTCAACCATTGAATTAATAAATGAACGGTTTTTTTTTAATTGCCGTTTCATTAGATTGAAAGAAATTGCTAGTTTCAGTAAAGAACTATGACTGATTTCAAAATTAAATATACCTAGTAGAGTTTACTTTAATTTGTCTCTCCGAAAGATGCATCATTATGAAAATAGAATTAGTCTAACCCAACTACCGCTCGGTTCTTTTTGCAGTTCGTGGAAAGCAACAAATATATTAAATACCAAGGTATGCCGCTTTGAAACGGCGCAAGGTTCTCTAAGTATCCCGCAGGAATCGTAACACAAGAGACTACAAGCAAATTCAAATGCATGACCAATTACTGTAATGAATAATTTTAGTCTGACAGAAAAATATTAAACTTGGCAAATTATTGCATGTTTGGTCTATAAGAAGCCTTCAAGGTTAAATATTTTTCCGATGTGATAGTAAGTTATCGCTAATTTCTAGTCCCAAAGGCACAACTATGAGGCTTTGCTTACCATAAATCTTTTGCGGCCGCGAAATTCGTTTCTTCGCCGGACACTCTCTCAACAAAGAAAAACAGTCGGCTTTCCTCCCTGCTGCTTTGTGATGGAAAACCTTACTTTTACACAGTTAGACGTTAAAAGCGTATTTCAACGTGAAGGAGGAGAAAACAAGAAAGCAAATCAATTAGCTAAGAGATTTCCTGTGTTTTCATAATGTTTGTTCCTCTCCTGCCGTCAGTCATAAGCATATTCACATAAAAAGAAACGATTTTGATTTTAGCCAAACAAGAAACAAGATTGAGGGCAGCCGATCTGTGTGACGCTTTTTTTTAGGTTTCATCTTAGACAAATTGAAGAAATTATTCTCCGAAAATTACCAAAATGACACCGTGTTTCAAGTAACCATAACAAAATGGATTTAGTCTAAACTTTATTATAAAGTACCCCAACAGAGGACAAGCTATTGTCTGTAAAGTCGTCTTCTTTCCAAACCTAAACAAAGACTGTCGCTGCTATGTACTATGGCGAATTAAAGTTTGCAAATCTTGGCATAAATCGCTACCAGTTTCTTTTAGGTGCATGCAGCTTAATCCTGTAAGACATGGAATAGCTATATTTTTCGATATAAATGATTTAAACGTCGTTGATCCTCTAAGCTTTTCTGAAACTTTTTGATAAAACCTTACGGACAAATTAAAAATTGGCAATAATGGACCACACATTTTGCTCACAACGCAGCAAACATTATCGATGGTCCTCGCCGGAAGACCATTACCGGTATTTTTTTAATTTATTTTCGTGAGAACCTCAACTAAGTCTCTGACATATGTGAATAACATCAAGAAGGAATTGCACAAAGTAAGAAAGTCTTTGCTTTGTTTATCTTATACGAAGGAGGCATCAACATCGAACGATGGAGATCTTAAAGGAAGCGTTTCGTTGTAGCAAGATTAATTGTCTTTCGGTTAATTTATATGTGGTCCCGATCAGAGCTAATTATTATGCACAATCGTGCTTTGTTGCATATTTCATAAACTTTTGCTGTTTGAAGTAGAACCATGCTAAATTTAATCATTTAAACAAAAGCTTGGTAAAGGTCAGATTTTCAGATCGGCGGCCATTGCACAAACGTAGCGCGCTTTATTATTTCGTTTTTAATCGACCGAAATTTGAGCCAAGAACCTTAAAATGTATCTCATAAGCTACTGGAAGTAATTGTCTTTGCTCTGTTAACTACAGTTCTAGAAAGTTCTGGAAAATTCAGTAGAGGTGTGAAATTTGTCAAATTGATTGTTAGTTAGTCACATGTAATGACGCTTACCCAGCAAGCCGCCTAAAATGTAATGACAGCAACAGACATCACATTTATTTCATACTGAGATATCGATTCTTATCTAAGATTTTTAAAATGATACTCCACGGAATATGTTTGAAAATTTCTTCTCGATCTTTCTATCAGCGAAATACTTGAGCACGGAAAGTGCAAGCTTTTTGGAGTAGTATTGTGTAAACTAAGTGTACTTCATATTTCCTTTAAAACTAGCATTGACTGTTATTTGAGCTTTCAGACTTGAATTTGTTTCTCATTCGCTATTTAAAAGCTTTAAAAGGACCCAAAACACAAGAGATTTGTCGGCGTATCTCGCGTCAATCAGAGCGGGAAGCTGATTGATCCGAAAACGGCATGTCGTCAGAGCCTGTAGTAATGACGGCAATTATTTGTAGTACAGTTATTTCAAGCTAAAATATCGATCCATATCTAAGATTCTTTTAAAACGTTACTTAACGGCAGGTTGAAATTTTTCCTTAAGTTCTTCAGTTGTTACCGAAATACGCTAAAGCGAAGCATGGATAAAAAGCACGTTTCTCAAGCGAAAGACCCTTAATATTTAATTTCGATCAAAATTGACTGTAATTTGAGCCTGGAGACTTCAGTTTGTATATGTTACGCTAGTGGAAACAACTGACGCAGTTCTAGGACCCTCAGTACGTTTTAAAATCTTGAAAAAACTCAAAGGAACGTACGTATCACATGGCAACTGATAAGAATGATTCGTATCTAAGACTTTAAAACGTTCTTTGACCGGATCGGTGTTCAGTTAAGCTCTTCTTTCAGCTTTTTCGAATCGACGAAATAAGTGAAGGTCAGAGTATGGGCTGTTCTGCGTCCGTCAAAAGGCACATAGAAATTAATAACAATTCAGTTTCTATACCTCTTTCTACCAAGGAAAAATGCCTTGTAAGAAACTCGTGGGGTCTGATCAAGATGAATAGCACGCTTGTTGGAAAGACAATCTTTCTCAGGTAAGACACTTTAAAGTGTCTTAAAACGCAGCTATAGATTAGCAGGGTTTATTTAAGGGTCTCTTGTACTTAGCATTGAAACAGCAGCTAACTAGCCTAGACATGACTAAATTTGCACGCAATCAGTTTTTGAACTCTGGAAGTTCGATTTATTAGACATAAGAGCGAAATATGCAAAAAAGAGTGTCGGCCTGAGCAGTGTATCGCCTACGAGACTGGCAGTTGTCCCCCTCAAACAGCAAAATAGCGAAGAAACCGCAAACACGAGAACCACTATTTCCCCCGCTTCGGCAATGATCTGATGGTTTTATTTTTCCATCGGTCCGACTAAGACCAACAGTTACGTAGGTTAAACTTTGTACTGAGATCTAAATATACATTTTTAATGTTTAGGACGCTTGTAAGTACAAATCATACAAACTTCAGTGTAAATGTACTAACTCGTGCAAGTATCGGTTTAATCAGAGGAGACATTTTACACATCTTTTTCTGCTTGAACACAACTCGACCAGTCCGACCGATCAAACCGGGTCAACCAAGTCGATAAACTTTCCAATTAACATTTCTCTCCCCAATACACCGGCGTCTGTGAAGACCTACTGAAGAACAGGGCTTGTTTGGTCTTCTGGGATAGAAAAGGAAGATTTAATGCTCAGAGCATTACATCCCTTTTCCCGCCTTACTTGTAAACTTTCTACACTTCAATTTTTGCCGGGTTCAAGTTATTTTCTCCCGCCCCAATTAACTGCCCCTGGGTCTCCGAGGATGAGAGCATTAACATTATGAAAATGAAAATTGGCGGATTTAAAGCACATCCAAAACGTTTACCTTTGAGATCCATCATATGGAACTATAACAAGCCATTCAGAACTTCGCCGCTCGTATGTGTTGTGAAAAGCACACCTAAGTACGATCATATTTCGCCACTTTTTATAGAGCTTAACTGGTTGCCAGTAGCAACTCAACTAGATTGACGTACTGCTTATCACCGTCTTTAATAAGTGTCTGACAGGCCGCGTGCCAGAGTACCCCTCATCCCAATTTCTCAGGCGAAATACGCGGGCGTATCGTCAGAAATTCACAAAAGTTGAACATTTTACTTTTCAAGTCAGCTAGCGGCCAGAGGACATTTTATTATGCTGTATGTGTGCATGCATATATGCATGCTTTCATGACGTCATATGACGTAGAATGACGCAATCATTTCCGAAGAGTTGCCATCTTAGATCCGCCTTTTAGGGTCCGCCATATTGGATTTTACAACTTTTATAAAACGTTAGAAATCAACCGGAAATGGCTCAAAATTAGTCCAAACCGATAAAGAAAACTAAACATAACCAAAAATGTAGCAGGTAATTCGACCCACTAAAGATAATTTTTCATTAAAATTGACATTCAAACATTCAAAACATGCCTGTCAAAATATGGTTGCCACTGAAATATCAGTTAAGATTTTTACCAAAGACATATCTTTAAACAACGAAAATCATAACCGTGATGGTGCTTTAAAAATATCTGGTCTAAAAAAGCATAATTATTAAGATTTCATTTGTCTGATTTCTCCTCAGTTTAAATTCAAGAGAGATAGCGAAGACTCCTGACAGAGTTTTACTTACATTTCTCTTTCTTAGTGTTTTGAAATGTCGTAAGACACTGTCTCTCGTTTTGGATATTCATCTTCGTTCTCGTAGGCTATTTCACATGAAACCAGATCTCCCAAAACTGTTTCCAGAATTGAAGAGCATTACCAGTGGACAGCTTGATGCGTCAAGTACCGTATTTGGTCATGCTGAGAGAGTAATGCGCGCAGTGGAAAATGCTGTATCAGCACTGGATGACGCCGAGAGCTTTACTGCTTACTTGGAGGAACTGGGACGGAGGCACAAAGTGCGAGCGCTAAAACCTGATTATCTAGAGGTGAGGTTTTCTAGCTTTCACCGTTACTAATCAAGTATTGTAGTGAAAATCTGAGACTATATTCAGCTCGTTCAGAGTTATACAGTGAAAGCTCACGGAGAGTAACAGGAGCCTTCAGATCTCTTCATAATTTCTGCCCAAATACAAGAACATTTGGCCGAATAATAGTCTAAGAAATTCATTTCTGTGTCTACAGCTGCCGGTTTGGACAGAGTTTTGCACTTATGTAAATTATTTTTACGAAGGAGATGGGGAGGGGCAGACTCCATCCCTCCCCAGTTGTAACAGATGAAGAAAATCCCGGAATGGGTACGGTTAAAGGAGCTACGTCACTTGAAAAGCTTAGCCAAATTTTTTTAATTTCGTCGTTTTTAATCTGTGTTTATCTTCTCAATCCTTAAACATCCTTGTTCCTCTATGGTTTATTATTATCTTTTTTGGTGTTTTTCTACCTTAGTAAACTGTTATTTTCAGGTTTCCTTCAATTTAAATTGTATTTTGTACGTGGCCAAAATGACTGAAAAATGGCAATGGGCGGATCTAGGGGGAGGGTTCAGGGAGTGCACAAACCACCCCTCCCTCCCCTGAGATGAAGCCTTCTTTTTCGTATTCGCTTTTAAAATTTGCTTAACTCATCAGTCAGCTACGCCATTCCTTAGTGGTGCACCCCTTCCTAAGAAAAATCCTGGATCCGCCCCTGCAATGTTAGAAATATCGGAGTCCCTTGTAACTAAATACGAGGTCGGGCCACACTTGGAACACACAAGGAAGGCTTGCCCAGGACAGAAGCCGATGGAGAACGGAAGTAGTCAAGTAGTCCGGAGCTAAGGGACAAATCATCATTATCATAACTAAATACATGTACATAAATTTATTTCAGTGTTTTCTTCTTTCCAGGCGATGCACAAAGCGTTCATGTGGACTTTGAACGATCTTTTACACTCCACCTGGAACAGTGATACTGCGGACGCCTGGAGCAAACTCTTCCTGTTCGTCTGTGACGTGATGATACGGGGTCTACGATCTTAATTAATAAATGTTTGTGAAATTCCACAATCTGGCTGTAATCTACCTTGAACATTTTAAGCAAGAAAACAGCTTTAATTTACTCATGTTCGCTTAGAATTGTAGAATTGTTAGAATCGTAGAATTGTAGAGTTGTAGAATTGTACAATTGTACAATTGTAGAATTGTGGAATTGTTAGAATTGTAGAATTAATTTCTTTCACACTGTCATAATATCAAATAACAGCTGTACTTTCTGACTGCATGTAAATTGACTTAACTAGTAGGTGCAAAATTTATTTTTAAACCGAAAATATCACATTCAACATTTAGCAGTTTGCTAATCACCATTAATTATTAAATTTCTAAAATTTCCTTATTTATTGTAATGAAGGGACGCAGATCAGACAGATATATTTCAAGGGAAATATTTGACTGTGTACGAAAATGGTATTTAGAGGTCACTCGTTTATAAAGCTAAGCAATCCTGTCACAGAAAAGTAAACAGAACGGACATTTCGACGCTTGACGGAACCACAAAGATGCTTCCCGGCACCGACTATTTTTTTTAAATATTATTTTTGACTAGTTAATGGGACGAGTGACAGGGTAGTCAGTGATGCAAATTAATACTTTTAAGGTCAATTTATTCCTAGTTCTCGATACAAATTCACTGACGCTTTTACAGTCGTTCTTTTTATAATGGGTTGTTCCTCCTCGCTTAACCACAGAATCGAAGTAGTATTTTCAGCTCCGCCAACTTCAAATTTGAGAATCAGGGATATTCCGCTTTCAGACAAAAGAAAAAATATTCTTAGAGAATCGTGGAAACTAATTGAACCAGTCAAGACCGATGCAGGCAAGAAAATATTTGTACGGTAGGTGCATTTTCGTCAGCGGGGACCGAAAAATGTGGCCATTCAAATGAAAGCTACTGAGTACTTTCATGCGGTACTGCTTATTCTGTTGAGAAATATATAAGGTGCTTCTTAAGTCCAAGAATGGGAACCCAGTGTTTGGTCATTCCGTGAAATCTCTCGAGCAGTACTTTCGCGGTGTGGTGTTGTGTATTATGCTATAGCTAAGCAGTACGGTCTAATTTTTCAAGTCGGTGGTTGGAACACGCCAGAGTTTCAAGTACTGATTTTTGGGTGATGCGAAGAGTTGTTCTAAACTATTAAATTTTTCATGCATGAAATATAATTTTTGAGCCTTAACTGAGACTCTTGTAAGGTAGTTAATGTATTACGTGCACGTTGAGGTGGTTTATGTGTTAGATTATTGCACTGGTAGTTACAATGACACCCTTACAAGCGGCTCGTAATGAGAGAGTACGAAATCCCCTAACCAGCTGAAGTACTAAGCTAACTTAGGTGAAGAAAATAGATTGCAAGAAAGCGACAACTTGTGTAAAGAAAACCACTCACAATGCATGTGTATACTTCAGAGTTAAAACGCATCGTGTCAAACTTGTTTATTTAAGTTTAATATTTGAATATTAAGCTTTTAATAAACGTCCATCACTATCGGGTTTCTTTTTCTGTCATGGGTGGATTCGTGGCCTTTTCTTCGATCAAAACTATCTTAACCAGCTTGTGTATCTACGAATATAATTTTTATACTGTTATATTATGTTCAGGTTAAAAAATCAAGGTATCCGGGGAAACAACAAGGATACATATTAAGTTTTAGACAAACAACTGATCTATAGTTTAATTTTGTCTTTAATATTTTTATGCACAGTGTTTATTTTGTCTTTTACATTGCCTCTACCTTTTCTGTTTTTTTTTTCAATAAAACATCTTCTGTCATTGAACAACGCCATCCTCGATGTAATGAATCGAATTCGTACATGTATCGCGCTAACATAATTTGTTGATCAAAGTATTTCTAAAAACACTGAATAGACTTTTCCATGCCATAATAGCGATATCATGGAGATTTTGTAAAGCATTTTCATCTGGGTTTAAGGGATTATTTATCACCGTAACACCCGGCCTTGAATCCATACGTAACAGAGCGAAAACGCGCGAGTAAAACCCATAAGAGCGATATCATGGAGATTTTGTAAAACACTTTTCATCTGGGTGTAAGGCACTATTTATCACCGTAACACCCGGCCTTGAATCCATGCAGAGCGAGAAAAACCCATAAAAGCGATATCATGGAGATTTTGTAAAGCATTTTTATCTGGGTGTAAGGGAGTATTTGTCACCGTAACACCCGGCTTTAAGTCCATACAGAGCGAGAAAAACCCTTAAATGCGATCCTTATCAAGATTTGACGCGCCCGGCCGGTGGCTGTATGGTTTTAATCTATGTAGATCTGAGGGTGGCAAAACCAATTGTTGTTTGTTCCCTTTTGAAAACGAAATAGTCAATTTTCTTACTTTTGACAAGGTTTAAGTTACCACGTTGCCCGGGAGACGGGTTTGCATTTAACATGAAATCACAATTCTGAAATGTACTGTGCTGCTAAAACATGAACTTTGAACAAATTGCCACAAAGAAACAAGGCTTGCGATTGGTAAAATGAAATTTATTGGAAGTAATGGGTAAGGAAATGGATCAGTTTTGATATCCCTCTTGTAAAAGAAGCCAATCACAGCCACCAGAGATAATACTCGCTGGGGCAAAATTTGGCAAACTTTCATAATCGCCATCGACTGTGTTTATTTCAAGAATACTAGTGCCGGAAGCAATAATTTATTATTTATTACAAAAAAAAACCACCTGTTTTATGCTCAAATTCAGTGCAACTTTTAAAACGGCGAATAGATATTCCACAACAGAACGAATTAATTTACTGGGAAGAAACACTCATCTTGTCAAAAAAGCGCTGTTATGTTTCAATATGTAACATATCAGACACGAAAGACCGTGTTTGACCACATTTCCAAACACTGAGAAGAGGGGTGAAAATACGACGCGCAACGGAGTATTTTTGACGAACTTCGAGGGGTTTGGAAATGTGGTCAAACACAATCTTTCTTGTTTGATACATCTTCTCGATCGAAACTAAGAGTAAGGAGAAAAACAGAGAAATAAAATCGTAAAATTCTATGCTAATTATGATCAGACATCCAGACACTGTCGCAGTCATGATTTATTTTGCTTAAACGTGAGTTGTTTAATGAAATGAGTTTGAGAAAAGCTTTTACGGGACAATTAATATATATATTACAGAACGTCTTTTTACAGACACCTGGTCTGTAAAATACAGACACGCAAATACTACTCTAATATAGGTAATCGCATAAATGCGAGTGTAAGTAAGGATTTACACTACGAGTAATATTTGAAAATTCTCTCAAAATTGTACGAGGCTTTAGGCAAGTGTCATTTGAAAGAATTTCCAAATATCACGAGTACTATAAATCCTTAATTGCTCGAACCTTCATAGGGCTACTCATTAATTACATGACAGGAATCACGAAAGCGCGCGCGTTAAACGCAGTACAAATTAAAAATTAACGATAAATTGACCTGCTCTTAGCCAATCACAGTGAAGTAATTTTCTCAGTTATATAGTAAATGCAGATAGTCAAATTTTCACTCAGACGCTGATCAAAATGTATTTTGGTTTCTTGAATAGCAGAAGTTGCAATACCTCGTATTATGCATTCTAACACCTCTTACATATTTGATCATGCTTTCAGACTATTTGAATCCTATCCAAAAATGCTAGAAGTGTTCCCTGCATTTAGGAGCCTGTTACTGCAGGAGATAATCAACTCTCGATCTTTGTACCTTCACGCCAAAAGAGTTATGGGTGCACTGGAAAACGCTGTGTTAGCGTTAAACGACGCGGAGGTTTTCACAGAATATTTGATGAACCTTGGAGAGAGACACCTACCATGGACTTTGAAGATGGAACATTTTGATGTATGTATACTACTGTTATGAAAATAGGGCAAGGGTACACTTAACAAATTGACGTCAGTTCTTCATGCGTCTGTTCTGTTATTGATCATGAATTTCGTAATAACATTGTCAAAGTAGCTGTTGATCCGATCCGCAGACTACTTTGACAATGCTATGACGAAATTCATTGTCAATAACAGGACAGACGCATGAAAACCTGACGTCAATTTGATTTTTAGAATAACAAATTTTCAGATTGTCTGCTCTCGCTCGTTGATGCATCGCATGAATTTTAAATTCACGTGTCTGTCCGCTTATTGACAATGAAAATTAGCCAATGAGCGCGCGAAAATTTCTGCACTTATCGTAAAATAGTTATTTTAGACAGTTGTCACAACAAAGTCTGCCCATTTGCCCTGCTAACATTTTGGTTCCTTATTAGAAGTTAACTTTTGTGCCCCTAAATGTCAGTATTACGCCCCGTGTTGTCACTTTGTTGTCAACTAACAATCTCCACATCATGAAAGTGAAGAATGATCATCGCAGTTAATTTCCAATTTAAGCAATTGGAAAGAAGAAGCCTGAAAAAATCAGGGCTTCAACGGGATTCGAACCCGTGACCTCCGCGATACCGGTGCGATGCTCTACCAACTGAGCTATGAAGCCACACAGTGGGAGCGAGGTCAATTTGTAGGGTTCATATCTTCCCGTGAGGGGTGAAATATTGTGAAGTTTATATGAAATAATTCATATAAGAACTGCGGTTGTAGATGAAAGTGAAAAATGATCATCGCAGTTAATTTTCCAATTAAACGACACATCATGCTTACAATTCACTGCAGCTATCATACTGTAATTATGCTATCCGCCTTCCCTCTTTACTCTTTTAAAGCCTTAAAAGGCCCTATGAGTCCCAATGCGTGACAGAAGCTGATGAAGATCATGCTCGTTTCAAGAAACCTAGCAGCTAATGGGAATCTACCCAGAATCTTTCTTGTATTGCCTCGTTGTGTCCTCGTATTATGTCGATTCGGATTCTTTTTTCTGCAAGCAGTTTATGCCGGAGATTAACAATAAAGATACAAAATGGGAAATGAGAAAGCGAGGTAAAAACGGTTTCAATTCTTGGGAATGAGGTCTCCTCTACAAATATATGTACAAACATTCCTAACAAAAGAATTGAGACAATAAGATCTTCTTCAGGGTGCAATAGCAATTAAAAGCCAGACTACTTCGCAATGTTCATTAATTGTTAATTATCGCATTATCCCAACTCTTCCCATGGGCCCTCTTGGTGCTTATATCCAAGATGGCGGCTGGACATGCCGCCATCTTGGGTTTTAAATCCAGGAGGACCCAGGGCAGGAGTTTGGCTTATAGCCAACAGATGCTGGAGGATGCCATGCTTTGGACTTTGCAAGACATGCTTTCATCCGCGTGTACTGAGGAGGTTACGGAGGCCTGGAGAGAGCTGTTTCGTTTTATAGGCGCAACTATGATGAGGGGACTGAGGAGAGCGTACATCACGTGACCAGTCAATTCATAAAAATTAGATAAAGGGCTCGAAAACTTGCAGACTACGAACAAAAGATAATTTCACGCTATAAAATAATGCACAATGCAACATTCACAATTGCGTTTGTGATATATAGAGCACTTCTACATTGTGGAAAGGAAAAAATTAAAGCTCTTAGTGTTTTTCAAAATCAAATGTACAGCGACACCGAAAGCATACATACATCGTGCCAACCGTGGACTTTATTTGCTATGACCAAGCTTCCTTGGACCAGCAGAAGCCAGACATTAACCAAGATTACACAAAACTCATATCTGGAGAGCAAGGAAGTTTTTGCCCACAACAAAAAACGCCATTTTTGTGGGCCTCTCTTCTTCAATCCTTCGAGAAGTTAATTTGATTTGTTTACCTAACAATCAATAAACCAAATTATTTCAAGTAGCCTGTTTGCGCGATAAGTTATATCAATGTAGCTATCCAGTTTATAGGTACACAAACTAAAACTGCAAAACATACTAAAAACAATACTCTGCAAAATTATTACAAAAATAAAGAAGCTTCATTTTAAACACAATAAACCTATCACAAGCGGACGTTATTTTGTCTAACAAGCGGTGTTTAATCTATTCGCATTTTGCGACTGGATCTTTCAAAAACATGAAGGGAAATCATCTCGCTCATTTTTGTACACTGATTTTTTTTAAAAATATACATTAACATTTCTGAATACCTAAGTGGACCAGCCACTTGCTAAAAAAACAGCTCCAGCTGATGAAAGCGTACAAAACTTGAAGAGATGTTCTTAACTACGTCATATATAACATTTCAAAATTCATCATAAACCACTGCACATTACTTGAACAACAGTATTATGTGCACCGAAGTAATTTTGATATGTAATATGAAAGTATTTACAGGTAGATAACTTTCACCAACAGGGTTTGCTATTGATGTCAACGAGTTTTCATGGCCAGCGAAAAAGTGTAACTCGATAATCACTTTACAATGACAGTTTCTTGAATTACAATGCACCACATTATTGAACAACAAATCAATATAACTGTCGTTACGTCATCATAACACATGATCATTGTTACGTCATCATAACACTTGATCATTGTTACGTCATCATTACATATGATCATTGTTACGTCATCATTACATATGATCTTGTTAGGTCACCATTACATATGATTATTATGACGTCATCATTACATATGGTCATTGTGACGTCATCATCACATATGATCATTGTTACGTCATAATAAGGTCATTGTTACATCACAATGTCATACAACTTAAATCATTGTTCTCCAAAATGCCCATGTGGACATCAAAACATGGGATAACATCTGACCTTTAGTCAGCTTGTCACACAGAAAAAGAGCGCTTCCAGGAATACCCCTCAAACTTGTATCC
Organism: Orbicella faveolata; assembly: GCF_042242905.1. NCBI lineage: Eukaryota > Metazoa > Cnidaria > Anthozoa > Scleractinia > Merulinidae > Orbicella > Orbicella faveolata. Next base: position 9,048,713 of record NW_028301555.1, on the reverse strand, counting down.
CTCCAGGTCATTCTGACTTAGCTGACGGCCTGTTATTTTTCTTCTTGATTGTTTATTTTCTATTGACTTTTGACAAACCATTTGAATGACATGAGCCTTAATGGTTGATTTCTTGCGACGTTCAAAAAAGCAATGCCCACAGGCCCACCAGAAGTCTTCCTCAGCGCTCTTGTGACCATTGGCCTTGCGACGAGCGCTGACTCGTAAAGATCGCTTCCCGACCAACTTCAACAAACCAGGAAAGCCAGGCTGCTCGACAACATAGTGAATCTTTGGATTGTGACCGTAATACGCTGTAACCTGCAGAATTGAATCCAATTTTTAGTTGTTCTCTTAGCAAATAAAGACTGAGGAAGAAAAAGAACCGTATACGATTCCTATGCCAACGGATCTCCACTGGTTGTTGGATGCGTATCACCCCTGGGATGATGCTCTCTTGAATTTTTTCGCAGGGGTGTGTGGCTAGCGCTCGTTTCTTGTAATCCTTAACTATTCTAGACCAAAATATGCGATTTCGAGATCTTACTTCAGACCTGTCCCAAAAGTCATACCCTATTTTATACCTCTAAAATTAGTACACGTCTTTAATGCTTGGAATAGCTTCAATTTACGTATACATTTGGAAAGGGGTTCAAATTCTCCGACATTAAACGAGAAAAATAATTATTACGTCTAAACAACATACCTAAGACAAGTATAACATTTCCCGTTTCAGGTGAAAATGGTCGAGATCGATATCAGTTGCTATTTCAGATCAAATCTGCGCAAGAACATTCCCGTTGGCCAGCGGTCATGCAGCTTCATTGCTTAAAAAAGTAAATTTTCCGGAGCCATCTCTTGGGGGCTATTTTTACATAACCCTTTACGTCAACATAAAAATTAATGATCAAGTCAAGTCAAGTCATCTTTATTTAGGCAGGGTAGCCCCATTAGCCATAGGCTGGTATCAAAAGCGGCCCCATGATAAACATGTCCCCTGAAAACCTCATGCGGTAATTGTTTACCTCTTTACGAACAAACATTAGTATGATATATGTGTCAAAATCATCCAGGGTGTAATCAATAGGCCAATGTTTACTTTAAATATTTGCTTTGTTAGCATAAGTCCTTCAATTTCAGATTGACAGTCGCTACAAAAATACCAACTCTGATTATTGAAAAGGATTATTAACCATTCCAAACATTTAAAGTATTTTCATGCTTTATTTGTTACGCCGGTGTGACAACTCAAAATTTTACCCCAAATGATTATGGGCCCATTAGTGCTTTTGCCACCCAGAAACTTTGAAAGCCACTATTTCCATTAATACTATACAAAAAGGGCTAAAACATTCAAAACTTTTTAATTTCAATTCAAAATGTAAACAAAAGTAGCTGTTGCGGAGGACTGGTCACTGTTTAGATAACGCAGAGTACAATAAGCATAACAAGGTACAGATTATTGAAGAAACCTGTATAGTAACTGCCATAAACACTTACCATATGTCTGTCTAAAACTGTATCATGTTGAAACAAGATCTTTCTCTCAGCCGAGAGTCCCAGTGAAGAATTGAAATCAGAGCCAGAGTTCTCTCGGTCCCAATCATCTCCCTCCTCTAAGCTAAATCCGCTAAGTTCTCTGCGCAAAACACAGGGGTCGTGATCTAGAAATTCTAAGGATAAACACATCTACTTCAGTAAAGTGAGTCTTACTGCAATAATCAAGTCATAAATCTTAAAATGGCCCCTGTCCTGACATAAAGCAGTCGACGATTTAAGCCCTGGCCAAACGGACTCGCAAATAGTCGGAAATAGCCGCAAGTTGAACTTGCATAGAGAATTGCATTGGGTGGCCAAAAGGATTCGCAAGTTTCTTCGCAAGTACAGCTAAGTCGCAACAAGAAAACAATCCAAGGCAGACATATTCTGTATTTCATTGGCTAATAGTTTGCTATCAACGCCATTAAACTTGCGCTGACTTGGGTTCGATGGGCAAACAGTGAAAAAATTGCGCCGACTTGCGTGCAAATTTTATCTCCACCGAAGTTAGCACAAGTCATCGCAAGTCAACGCAAGGGCACGCAGAGCCTGGCCAAACGGACGCAATTTGAAAACTTGGGACTACTTGCGAGATTGGCCAGGGCTTTAAGAAAGCGACCATCTCGGAGATTTGAAATCTCTCCCAGCTAGATGTTACTTCTGGTTTCCAACAGCACATATGCATAAGCAACATACACAGCTGAGAAAGGTATCATTAAGTAGCCTCTTAGTTAAGAAATTTTACTAACAAAAGGCGTTCACTATCAAGGTTATGTGCTAGCGAAAACCAGCCATCAACGTGTTGAACTCAACAAATGTTTCGTCAGTGTTCCCTGAAAAAACTTTCTCCCGTGTTTCTCAGTATCGAGTTGTAAAGACATTAACGTTTGGAATGACTCACACGGAAAAAGCTGTGAGAACTAAACCTTCTGCTCTTGTTCCCATAGAATTTCTCGTTCTCCTAAACTTCCATTGCGTTTTTATCGAACCTCGATAACGTAGATAACGTTTGATTTTTAGCAAAGTCCCAAAATCTAGCCACGTTTATCAACGAACCTTGTTTAATTTCTTGGTTCATATGAAAAGAAAGGTTCGCTCCTTCGTGGTTGTTATACCAAGTGATTTTACGGTATACGCGCTGCACTTGACCGGAATGAGGCACATCTGAAAAGGAAAACAATCAGTTATGTCCGATATTACTGAAACATACTGACACGTCAACAAAAGATATGCCGTGAGTAGAATCCGGATTTCTCCAACCCCCAGGAGAAACGACAATTGCTTTGAAAAATCGGGCACCGCAATAAATCGGGGGTAGGATTACTGTGTTTGACTGAGGGGAGAGAAACGACATTTGGTTTGAGTTATCGGAAGGTTAGAACAATCGAGGGTTTGAGAAATCTGAGATTCCACTGAATATCCAAACTGTATGATTCTTAACAGAACCATTCTATCCTAACACAGAAACACAAAGTGATTTACTATTCGAAAAAAAAATTTAAAAAAACCAGAGTAGTTTTGCGAAATCTGTGTGAGAACGAGAGGGAATTTTCATATAGAAATTTGTAAGCATAGTATTTTTCTGCCTCCTTGTAAACAGTATGGAGCGATGGAGCCTTGAATTATCAATTTGCTATGCTTTACCAGTCAGTATCGTTCCCTCGTAGTCCAAAATACACTTAAATTAGAACAGAATGAATTGGTACAACCAATTGCTTTAAATTTCACTCTATTTCTTTTTAATTTTCAGTTAATTTAGCACAACTTTTTTTCCCCAGGCTTAGCGTGCATCTGACTACATTGCGGCTTATTCCGTATATCTTAGATGCGGGCTTTCACAGGTCCCTGAAGTAAAAACTAGTACACAAACCTCCTTGATTAAGTCCATTTCTTTTCATCTTGTAACTTGCTTTAGTAGTCACTCTGAAAGCTTCTGACTTAACACTTCCTTTTAAACCTGAACTGAATTCCATTGCGATAACCATTTCCCATTTGTTCCTTTGCATGACTTCTGCTTTTTCTAGCCAGTAGACTGGATCACCCTCTTGTGTCTTGTACACCGACCCAAGATCGACAATGACAACTCGACATCTTGCGTCACTTTGTAGAGTTTTGACTTCGAGTTCAACTGGGCCTGTAGGATTAAGAAGTCGTTTTTAATTCATCATAGCCTGCAAAGCGCTGAAGTTCAAGCCATTTAACTAGAAGTCGGTAAAATGGCGATTACACTGTACCCAATGCAAAATCACATGAGAATATTAGAACGCATTGCCTACCAATTGTGTCGTGGGTTCTAATGGCGGCTTCAGCACACCTCTGAGTAAACGCCTGAACATTGGTGATCTCATCAGATGCTTGTATTACAACAGTCACTTCTGAGTTTTCCAAACGATATTCTAGTCCTTCATTAGTCTTCCTGGTCTTTTTGTCGTAAACGTCTTTGAGTCCCATGATCTGAACTTCTACTTCAACCTCGGGAATCCTGACTGACGCGTCGGGATTGTACATGTAGCTAGCGGCTGCCACGTTTCCTGAAAATCATGACCACATTTTACCAGAGCTCTCAAGACAAACGAGTTACTTCATACATATGAACGAAAAGCCTCTAGGATAGAAACGTTTTCCATTGCAAAGGGAACTACACTTTCTGAAGCTGACGCTTTTTCAAGGCTTTTATGAATCATAATGGCCTTGTTGAGACAACGAATCTCAAATTGCATTCAGTTGTGTTCTCAATTCACTGGATTGAAAATACTACACCTCGTTTATCTCGTTTTACGCTTAAGTTCAAAAAGAAAACTAATGAAAATACGCATTTGTGTGAAAGCAAACTCTCTAAGTTCAAGGGCAGGGCTGCGGTAATGCATGGTGAAGCTAATAAAACTGCATTTACACATGTTTGTGTTTGAATCTACAAGCTTGTTGGGCCATGCATATGAAACAAATATTAGCAAAAATAACATAGTCAAAACCCCAAATGGCAGTAGGATGACCAGGGTTTCCCTTCACCGGCTTAAGAGAGTTTACTCCCAAGCGAGTTAGAAGATGGCAACTGTTTTACAGATGACAAAAGGCAATGTCGCGTTAACAATCTCAGTTATCTATGGGCTGTGTTCTGTGTTAAGTGTCCAATACCCCGCGTGATACACTTAAGAAACCTGTGCTCACCTAACGAATTACTTAGCAGTGGTCCATTCGACGATTCCCGAGTTTGCAGAGGGGAGTGTAACTCATGCAACTCAGCGGCTGGAAGTGGCTCTGTCGCAATAGGAGATGCAAACCCTAATTCAGACTGAATAAACTCGTCAATATCACAAAGAGTTTCTTCCAACGTGGGGTCAATTCTGCAGCTCAGTTGGCAAAAATTAATCAGCGTGTTGCGCTTGAAACTTTGAAATGTTTTGGGATCCATTGTAGTGGGCTGCCCCTGGCTTGTCCGTTGAGCACTACTTATACACCGAGTTAGTTCGCTGAATTAGCTCGGCTAACAAGCCTCACTTCCATCGAGTGGTGGGCGGGAGTTTGCAGATGACATTTTAGCCCCCCCAGGCAGGCGTCTTGCAATGGAGAGGAAAGCGAACTGCGTGAAGGGCCGAATAATACCATTTTGTATATTGCGCTTCCGCTATGTATTTTATCTCAATGACACTATCAACTTAAAAGTAACGACCTTTCGGATTAACTGTACGCAGGTGTAAGTTATATGGATCTAGGAAAAGGAAACTTTCATCGTTAATCAATCAAAATTCAACCGACGAAAACTAGAATCTGTTGCAAAAAAGATCATGTAATAACGATTTATTAATTAATTTCCATATCTATATATACATGGACATTATGAAATTTTCAAATTGCAGAACTCTCAGTTAAATTAGATCTTCACAAAGAAACCATTAAACTAGTATCTCGTCTCATCATATTCAAAGTAATTTAATGGGTTGCCAAACACGATCGAATCTCGTCCGAATCTGAGTTAGTACCTGCGACGGTTCGACGGTTGCGGACGTAAACCGTTAGGAAGTTTCTTGTGTAAGTTTGTGTTAAATGAGAGAAATTACTTGAAAAAGATGAAAGCAGCAGTTGATCTGCATATAGTTGAATCACTGTTTTTACAGAAATAAGCAAAGTTTTGAATTAGTATCTAAATAGTCGATAGTGTGTATTAATAGTTTATAACTTGCATGAGAACAGAAAATCCTGCTATTCAATTTCATTAGGCTGACAGAAAGAAATTCTTAAATTTACTGGAGTCTTTGGTAACGTGTTACTACACTTGTCAATCTGTGGTTACTGGGCCATGATCAAAATTTGTTTAGAGCAATTAATTTTATTGTGTTTATGAGATTTGTGTCTTGTCCTTAACCTCGCACAAAGGATTAATTTTCTGTATGAGTGAATTCACATTAGCTCATTTTTTAACTTAATGCGGGAAGTGAAGAGTTTTCCGTTGCCAAATACAGCCGAGTCTTGAACGCTTATTCATAATTTAAACCTTTAATGAACTGTCCAGGCACACCTTTGCATTATTGTATTCGTAAAGGTATTCGAGGGCTTCGTGTCTTTTGAAGAAAGACTCCAGAGAGAACATTCATCTTTTTTATCAGGGCCAACCAGTTAAAAAGGTTTCTATAGCATTTGAAACAGGACAAATTTAACGCAGATACCTCGCTACAGATATTTTTTCAGTCTTCAGGAAGTGTGAGTTACGAAATTCGCGTGACAGGTGTCATTATCCTAGTACTCAAACAATGTCGATTGTGCAATCGCAAGCTGGTAACATGATAGCAGATATGCATTGTGTGCGCTTCCTTATATCAAGCGTTTCAATTGTCTCGGACTAGCTCTAAGACAAGTATTGTCCGAAATATCTTATGACCCGGGGGGGTCCGATAAAGTTTGAAGCCGGGAGGTCCCGATCTAAACTCTTATCCTGTTATGCACGATGTTTGACCGAAAGGTAAGCGTTTCGTATATCTCCCATATAAAATAAAGCCCCTCACATAGTTACAGCAGCCATATTGCATCCATTTTCTTTAACCTTAGATTGACTAAGGTCTTAAAATACTTGACTGAATACCTAATAGCAGTCTTTTCTACCCATTTATCTGGTTTAAGGAGCTCAGTCACAAATTGAAGGAAACTTGAAAATAGTAGTTTGAAAGCTAGAAGAACACCAAAGAGATAATAACAAACCATAAAGGAACAAGGATGGTTAAGGATGGAGAAGATTAACTCGGTTTACAAACGACAAACTTGAAAATTTAGGTTTAACTTTTCAAGATACGCAAACCGTGACGTGGCTCCGTTAAACTCGTCAAATCCCTACCCCTTTACATACCTCCAGCCTGGAAAAGCTGCAACAGCTGGGCGGAGCTTCCCCTCCCCCCGCTAAATTTAGTCCATTTTAGAGAGTGCCCCCTGGCTAGGACCAAAGCTACAACACAAACTGACCTTGCATAATTCGTTTTTTTCTGCAAGTGCTTCGTTTATGGAAACGACCAAGGTTTTCATTCGCTTCAACGTTCTAGTTTTCTTGTGAAGTAATGTGTACATCTTGCGACACAGTTTGTTAAACCAATAGAAAATCTTAAGCACCTCCAAACAATAGATTTTATTGTTAGCCTCTCAACAGGCAATTCTGAAATCAAACTTTGTCTCAATTTAATCAGTATCTATTCATGTCTAAACCTAAAACCACCACGCTATATACATTTTTGAAATTTTTTTGACCGAACGTTAATCTTTTGCAGATAGGCAATTTTGGCAATTTCTGGACAGGACGAGCATCCGATAACTTTCTAAGCGAAAGATAAGAGCATACAGTGAAACTAGTATAAACGTTTTAAGCTTACAGATCGCTATGGGACTTTATGTGCTATGGTTTAGCTTTCATAAGGCTAAGAGCAATCCTTTACATCAAATTTTAGTATTAACAGTAGTGTAGCTATTGTCTCGCAAGGAATAGTGTTTTTCAGTATCTGTACGGTTTTGAAAAATCGCAAATCATGCATGTAAACTTCGACATTCTTCCAGATTGAATTGGACTAGCATGCCATCACGCAATGTATCGTGCCCTGAGCCTAGAAACTCCTACTTGCATTCAAGCAACTCGTCCAAGAACAAATAAGGAGGTTTATTTAAGAATGGGTTGTTGACCAGTGGCGCCTAATGATCACTTAAGTTGTGGAAAACTAATTGACAACTGTCATTCACGCTCACGTGCAAAACGTGATCGACCTAGATAATTAACTGATATTCGACAATGTGGCCTTTTGCTGTAATATAACACCACGTTTCCTGTTCTTTCAACCTTCCTCGTTTTATACATGTTTAAACCGCGTGGTGTTGTGCACACTTTGGTTTTAAATGTCCCACTGAGGTCTTAAAAAGTAATTAATCGCTAAAGAAGAAAATATGTCAAATATATCTCCTTATTTTCCACATAAAGGTATCATTCTCGATGTAGCTTAGAATAATCTGTAAAGGTTCTTGATTGCTTTCTGATTAAAACTTGATTGTGAACAAACACCTTATTCTCTTTTGTGGAAAGGACCAGACACGCACGAGAGCTACACCTAGACACTGCCTTAACAAGTCAAAGTTGCTAAAGTTCTGAGGGTCTCCCAGGGGTTTTAGCCGGAACAAGGAGACAAAAGAAAAAAATCTTAAGGAAAAATGGGAACATGAAACAGTTTTGTGGATCACAGGAACAAAATGCTGTGAAAGAGAGGCAAACATAGATTATCGGTGGTCGTTGTACTGTGGCACGGATATGAGTTATGAATCTTCCCTTTGGGTGACTGAGAAACTTAATAAAAATGTGAAGTGTGGAAAGCTTGATTGAAATTTTATGGCCAGTTGAAATTGAGCATCTCGAAGGAGGGGTAGGGGGCGTGCCAAATATACAATGTTCCTCCATGTCACATGCTGATTACACGTGTATACTACACATAGTGTACGAAATATCGTCAATGCCGCCATTCTGCCATGGAGCAGGACTTTTTCAAACAATAAACAATAAAGTTTCTTTTTCATCATAGAATTGTCAATCAATACAGTAAGATCTTACTGCATTGATTGACAATTCTATGATGAAAAAGAAACTTTATTGTTTATTGTACTAGACTAAAGGTGTAGCGTCACGACATTTTAAATCAAAACTAGTTTCAATATGAACAAAAACTTAAAATCTTGAAATATGAGCTTTCTCAGGTAGATAAATCACAAAGAAGATATAGTCAGTAAACATAAAACAAGCGCAGTCACGATTGTAAAATATTAAGACGGATTACAAACTTTAAAAGATGACCAAATTTTTTCAAGGTGTGTCAGCCATCCCTACTTCATATCACGTTCGTCGTTGCGAAGCATTGTGATTGTTTTTGTTTAAGTATAGCCGTGGCAAAAATAACTGTCTGGAATTTAGCATCAAAACATTACGTTCAGATGGTAGCAAGATCACTGAACGTGATTACATCTTCTGAACATCTTCACCATAGATTCGATATACACTTGCGCTTGTCTCGTATTTGTATGATGCAAGAAACTTTTCTCTTCATTAAAATGAGATTGACTCTGTGCAACGTTAGCTGTACTTAAGAAGTAGAAATAAAAAGCTGAGAATGAGTTGATGAATGGCATTAATTGATTGTGGCCGAGTCTGCTCTTCACTTTTAATAAAGAGCAGGAAATTCACATTATGCAGCAAAAATTAAAACGCTTAAGTAACAAGGTGACAGAGGAAACTGTGTGTTCAAGTGGGACCTTAAAACGCGACGTTTCTATTGTCTCTGACAGGTTCTAAGAGCAACATCTTGAAACATTTCGGAAGTTCGTCTTAGGTGCAACTGATACATTCTAAACAGTTTCTTTGCTTAATGCAGTACTGGATTGACACGCGACTAAGATAAAATAAATGTTTATTCATGTCATCTGCTAAACACAAGATATCGTTTTGTTACCGAGGGAAACGTCTCGGAAATTCAGACATTGCATGTATGTGTATCTACGTTTGTGAAGTGTTTGTTTAACAGACAGTCACGATAACACTAATGTAAAAATTTGGTTGTTTTGATAAGCGGGTATGTTTCATTTTTCCTTCGCACAAAGCGTATTCTCGAGTAATTTATAGATTAACACCTGCAAAGATAAAAGAATAGACCGTTTTCGACTATTAAAATTCAGCTTGGCAGTGAGGCTTAGAGGACACAAACAAGGAAATTGAATGACCATGTTTATTCATTTCTTTTGTTTGTGTCGTCTAGGCCTCACTGTCAAGCTGAATTTTAATATCTCGAAACTGGCCTATTGAACTGCACACCCTAAAGTGAAGTTTTTCTTAAACTGAATAGCTCAGTCATATTTTCTATACGATTACCGGCGCAATGTATAAAGTTGGGAAAACAAGAAAAGCGAGTAAATCACGAGCCTTTAAGCGAATGATTTAATTGCTTTTCAAACGTTCTCACAACATCCCAAGTGTGTTTCTTGCACGATTAACCCATAAAAAGGGGATCTTGAAATCACTATTGTAAAAGTTTGTCAAAGAGAAGTAATCTTGTAGCCAGATATGTGAGGAGATCTGGGTACGATGCTATAAAGTTGCTTATTCCCAACGCTTACATCACTGAGCTGAAGCCATCAATCCCAGTGGCCAAAAGAGAGAAGGCACAGATCCATTGTCACACTGCACAGGCTTCAGCACCAGGAAAGAAAGAGTTCATTGGTTAAGGGCAGAAGATATATTCAGTGATAGCAAAGTACTTTAACTCGGAAATCATGAAAACATTGGCTAATTAACAAATTGACGTCAGTTTTTTATGCGTCTGTCCTCTTATTGATGATAAATTGCGTCATACCATTGTTAAAGTGGTTTTCGCAGTAAACTGACAATGTTATGACGAAATTTATCACCAATAAGAGGACAGACGCATAAAAAACTGACGTCAATTTAATTTTAACAACAACAAGGCCCCAAAGTGGTCAAATGCCGGGACTAAATGAGGGGAACAGACGCCGTAAACTTGCCGTAAACAAAGATATGTAAATTTTATTCCAAATGACGCGAACATTGTCAATAGCTTTTCTAGCTTTTTGATTGGCCACTTAAAAAGTCCATAAAATCTCATTGGTTAAAAAGTTGACAGTTTGACAGCTGAAAGTTGAACTTGAAAGCTTGCATAAATTGAAATTTTACCCGTTTGTGCTCTTATTGATGATAAAAATGAGCCAATCAGCGTGCGAGAAATTAGACAAAGGCGAGTGTACAAACTTAATGGCAGTAGGGACAGTTCGATTAAGGGCCTGCCTTTTCCCAATAAGGTCCCAAGCAAGTTTTGTTGTTAGCCTTCATTACAGGACTGAAAATGTTTAGCACAATTCACAACCATGTACTGACTAGAAAGACATTGTAAACTTTAAGGAGACAATTCTTATTGAGAGACATTTTAGTGTGTACTCACGTCCAACGGTTTCAATAGCAAAGAAGCGAAAGAAACTTGGAAAATCTTTCGCGTGTATAAGTCAATTCTCTTTTAGAAACGTTAGCGATAAAACTAAAAAAGAAACACTAGGATAGTGCTCGGTACAATATTTTCTAAATATTGGACAGGCAATAGAGCCATGCGATTGACTGATTTTAGTTATTGGCCCTCTGAAATAACTTAATCATATATTAAAGGCGACAATTAAATAAAAAGGAAGTTATAAATGCAAATCTTGACGCTCCGGCAGGGACATTGCTTATTCGCTGCGCGCAATGGGAAGTTCGTCGTCGCTTTATTATAGAAATGAAAAAACGTTTCCAGAATCATTCAGCTTAAATTTAAAATCTAATGCTAACTCGCTTTCCGAAGAAACGAAAAATGTTTTGAGAGAATCTTGGAAACTCGTTGAGCCTTTGAAGACTGTCGCAGGAAAGAAAATGTTTGAACGGTAAGATTAGCTATTCATTTGGTGTTCTTCTACCAGACACACACACTCCACCTGGGCAAACTGTACATGTGGACACGCTTTCTGATAATGCAGAGAGCCAACTTCATGCAAAAAGAGTTAATAATGCTTACTGTCATGTAGTGCCGCCAGTTCAAACTTTGAAGATCTCATTTTTTTATATTTGTACATACAAATAACGGTAGATATAAACAAAAAAAATACATGTTTATCACAAAGACGTGTTTAGCTCGAAAATACAAAGTTAAAAGGAGCAAAAATTCAGGGGAGGAGGTACCCCCATGCCAAATGGCATGTTGTCGCTTAAAGGTGTAAATTGTGGATTTTGCCCTCACTTAGGGTGCTCGGGTTTCAAAACATCAAGGTATCTTTTAGCGTTGCATTGGAAAAATTACAATGCACCATTATTTAAATAGATCTGGAATGAAATCTTCAACATTTCTTCTCAGATGAAAGCTTTCGATTGTAATATCAATAAAGTCACTTAGATCTTATTTATGGTTTCCTTTTATCTTTTGATCTTTTTTTTTTTTCCTAATCTTGTCCAAAATTAAGTTCTTCTTCACCGGGTCTAGCACTTATCATGTGCACGTACATGGAAAATTTTTATTCGTTTCAAATCGCAGAAACTGATATACTACGGTGTAAAACCCGGCCTATATTCTGAACATTCTTTTAAACTTGTGTGATTGATTTTAAAAAAAAACATTTCAGCCCACGATGTCTCGTTATTATTATTTTTTATGATTGTGGCCTGCTAAGGCCCCCACGTTTTAAATAAATACACTGTTAAATACATATATTAAATGGCATTCTAAAACAATTTATCTTATTATGCTACCTTGCATGCAGTGGCCATTTTCAATTTAACTTTGTCGGAAGTCGAAATGATCTCAATGGCAGTAAGGCATAACTAATATCAAGTTAAAAACATCCTGCCAGGCATAAATTAACGCTATTTTGTCGAAAAACACTTTCGCAAAACCATTAACTATTGGAGCCTAAAATAAATATATTAAATTTCAACATTAGAAATACAATTAATTTTAACATATCTCAGAAACTTTTTCTCTTAAAAGGCATTTGTAAAGTTCTTTCGATGAAAAAAACAAACAAAAAGGCTTTTGAAATTGAAATTCCTAAAAAAATTAGCTATACTAACGTCCACTTTTGAATACAGCGTGAATTAAAATACGAGAAATATGACTTCCAAAAAGCTTGTCAATCAGAGTGGAAATGTATTTTGCATCCTACTTACCAAATGGGTTGTTTTGTAGTTATGTGGGTTGGCGTGCATAACAATTGAAAATAATACCGTTATTTAATCAAATTGTGAGTTAATAAGGGGATTTTTTTATTAAGGCAAACTTTTGCAGGACCGTTGCACTTTTCTGAAATGATTTCATTATGCTTTATCATACATAATCGAATGTAAGAACCACGTTATCGAGTATCTGCATACTGATAGTTTGCTGAATAATCTTGACAAAAGTATTTTCATTGCAGGATGTTTGGAAGTCACCCTGAAGTAATTTACCTGTTTCCCATTTTTAAAGGCCTAACCCTGAGGGAGATACTTTGTTCTCGGGCACTTCACCTTCACGTAAAGAAAGTCATGTCTGCACTGGAAAATGCTGTGCTATCTTTGAATGACGCGGAAAAATTAACTCACTATTTGATAAACCTTGGCGAAAGACATCGACCATGGTCTGTGAGAATGGAGCACTTTGATGTATGTCAGTGTTATTATTATTGGAGAGTCTGGGTCGGGTTTCTCAGAGCTACGTCAAGGTTTGCGTACCTTGAAAAGTTTAGCCTATATTTTTCAAGTTCGTCATTTGTAATCCGTGTTAATCTTCTCCATCCTTAATTATCCTTGCACCTTTATCGTTCGTTATTATCTCTTTGGTGTTTTTCTATCTAAGTAAACTACTATTTTCGGGTTTCTTTCAATTTAATTGTAAGAGGCCAAAGTAACATGACTGAGCTCCTTTAACCGAGTTGAAAACTGGTTACAATTTTGACCGTCAGCTGAGAAATGGCGAGGGTTTGTAATAATTTACTGAAGTTGAAGAAATGGGCTGGAATTGTATCTGATAGCCGGAAAATCGCTAGAACGGTAAAAACTGATAACTTAGATTCCAGCAGCGCCATCTATATGCTCTTATTTAACAATTAGAGAAGATTTAGATAAACATTTTAGACTGAAAACTTGCTAAATCAATAACGAACTTACAACGTTTCGCTGTCCTCATGAGAGCATTGTCAAGTTCAAGATGTTATTTTTCGTTATACTTATAATCTTATTCTCAAATATCATCGCACTTGACATTTTTAACTTGACAGTGCGTCATGAGGACGGCCAAACGTTGTTCGTTATTAATTTAAGAGTTACATGTCTTAGATTAAAACAAGTGGACAGCTTATATAATATCAAGGCTAAAAAGGCGTATACACAAGCAATGACGTAACATGATGTAATTGATGTAGTAAACCAAACATTTCAAAGAAAAAGATCTACTTCTCTAGAGGTTTTGATCCCCTCATTAAGGCTTGGTTTTGGGTTCTCAATGTAGAAAGCCTCGGAAAGGCTAATTGCGACCAATTGTCATTACGGTCAATGACATCAAAGTAATAATGACAATACAACTGGTCGCAATTAGAATTTCTAGATCTTTTCTGATGCTTTAGATTCTAAACGATCTGTAAGAAAATTGAGCACAAATACCTTTTGACACTCTCTTTGTTTTATCCCCATTAGCTGCTAAAGGAATCTCTCCTCTGGACACTTCAAGACATGCTTCAGTCTAAATGCACTCCAGGGGTGAGCAGGGCCTGGAGCGAAATGATCGACTTAGTGGCTGAGGCTATGATGCAAGGACTGAAGAGTAGACATCACGTGATCAGCAACCACTGAAACACAACGAAAAAACGAGAATCACCACTGGCGGGAATACTGCCGTCGCTCAAAGAATACAGTGATTCATCCCGTGTCTCCAGCGCAATGATAAAAGTTTTATCTTTGTAATATTCTGTAATATACACACCTTGTGTATATTGTTGAAAAAGGTATAATATAAGCAGTAAAAATGACTTTGCTTTTACAGTTACTTGATAACGGAAAAGTAAATAACAGATAATGATAAAATAATATTTGAGGAGGAGGCGTCCAATCACCTTTGTGGTAGTTTTCAGGGGGGTCCTCTGAAAAATAAAGAAAATAAAAATAAATGAAGAAATGAATAAAAATTAGCGATGTAAAACAATATAATAATATCTAAAAACTTAAGACTACAACTAAGGATTAAAACTAGAAATAAGATTAAAAATGGTTTATTAAAAACTGCTTCAGTTTGTGTTTGAAAATCGTTTTTGGCATGAGTCTCTTGAGCAAATTCGACAGAGAGGCCCAGTCGGTAACTGCTTTATATTACGTTTTGATATGTTTTCATTACATACTTTAAAATCTAAATTGCTAGATGGAAATACAAGGACACTTCATTTCTTGAAATGTTGATATTTCTTCGAAGTCTTTCTTTTACCTTGACTGAAGATACTTTGCCCTTTAATTACATTTTGGCGATGACAGTCTTGTTTACAGTTAAAACCTGTGCAAACACTCGTGATGGTGAAGATAACGCTACTTACAAATAAGATAATGCGTAAAAGATAAATTTGCATCGTTAGCTGTCGTGTATTTAGCCTGGCCAAATACACTATTACTGAAGTTTTTCCTGTGTAAAGAACCCAGTAAGAGTTACTTCTATCTATGTGCTTTATATAGTTCTGCACCGCGCCAAAAAGTATATGGTTTTCCGGCGACTTATAGTCACAAAATTTGTTACAAATTTTCATTTTTTGTTATCAAACGAGGCACGAGTTTCATTGCCTGTCTTAGATTAGTGGGATAAACTTTTATTTGTGTCAATAAGTATTCAGCTCTAAGCTAAGAGCTAATTGGGGATGTTAAAACGAACAACGAGAAATGAATTAACTGTAAGTATTTCTTTGATGAAGGTTGAAAAGAAGCATGAACAAACATAATTTGGTCATGAAGAAGATAAAGATTTCAAGCAACGTTCGTCAAAATCCCACTGAAAATAATTCAGTTGTAAAGGAACTATACAAGTACCTCGTTCCCCCGTCCACAAGGGAAACTCGCCCTTTGTATAACATATCTTGTAAACATCTCAAGATAAGAACACAAAGCAAAGCAACAAGCTAAACCTCAGAGCTCTAACGTCGTGGCATTTCGCCAAATCACCCTTTTACAATATTTACCTGTAACTGTAAGCTCTCAGAACATTTCCGAAGTTAAATTACCAGGTGCGAAAACGTTGCTAGACAACCAGCCAAATACGTTTATTTTTGTCCTCAAAAACAACTGGGCCTTCATTATAATTACCAGTTTACTAAGTGCAGTTTACGCGAAAAGGATGAGGAAATATTACTGCTCTCTAACGAATCAACGGTGAGAAACTATGTTTACTTATTGCTCATGTTTTATCAGTACAATCCTTCCTTATCTGAAAGTGCACATTCATTTTTTGGAGCCTTGATTATCCATTTCTAAAACCAATGTTTATTCACGTAATGTATAGCATCGAACTGTAATATAATCTATCTGGTTAATTTCTTTAAAACAAACGTATTAAGTAACGACATAGCAAAATACTAAGTGAAATTATGGTTCACTGGCTTTCAAGTCAAGGCAAACGTGGGAACTGATATCAAAAGTTCATTTTTATATTTACTTTTTACACTTATAGACTTATGTTTTCATGTAGTCAAAGAAAACTACATGTGATTTGCTGGGAATTAAATGTAAATAGCAAAAATTAATCCAGTATCACTAAAAGAAACTCTCTGGTCGAGTAGACTCAGTATCAAACCAGTAAGGAAATTGCATGAAAGTTTATTTAGACTACAAGCAAGTGTTGAGTAATATTTCCAGGTAAAATTAAGAGAAAAAAACATTCAGCTTAAAAAGAGATTCTTAATTAAGAACTTTTAATGGATTTTTAAAAAGCAATAAATCAAACACACTATAAATTTTAATTAAGCGTCGCAGTTAAGTATACAACTGTGGCGTTGATTTTATGCAAAACTTTAACTATATGTGTAGTTCTCACCTTGAAACAATAAAGATCTAAATTATGTTGAAAGTTTGCTTTCTAACAGTGTATCTGAGAAGAATTCAGCAAGGTCCCTTACTGTAAGTTAGACTGATTAAAAACATTTATATACTTTCTAAATTATATATCACACATTAACCTCCCGATTTTTAGAAAAAAGGAAACCGACAGACCCAAAATGTCCATCATTTGCAAATTAATGGTCGTTAAAAGAAAAGAGAAAACACAACAACGTACGTCAAAACAAGAAAGGACGATCATACTCCCTTAGTTGATATAATGAATTGACGCTAGACTCAGTGTCTAAGAATTGGAAAATTACAAACACGAGAGACTGTTTCACGGGGATATCCAATCACCGAAAAGAGAGTTGAAAATACGACGCGCAGCGGGAGTATTTTTGACGAACTTCGAAGTGTTTGGATAGCCGATGAAACACTGTCTCTAGTGCTTGATATATCTTCTCAATCGAGACAAAAAATAAGGAGTAAACGGAGAAGTAAAATCGTCAAAAGCTATGCTAATTAAGGCCGGGTATCCAAACTCGGTTGTGATCACCCCTCTTTGTTTTAACTTGATGAGTTATTAATGAGTTTGAGGAGCCGGAAACTTGAAAAAGTGTCATCGAAACCCAAGCTTGATCATTTTTCAAACCAGCTGGTGTGGTGATATTAGGGATAAGGTTGACGAACGATTTTTTTTTTTACAACAAAAATAATATCGTTGTTCAATGGTTACTGCAGCACTTCTGTGACGCACAGCCATACAGAAGTCTGTAAATTAGACTTGTAACGTTTTTTTTTTTCCATTGCATATTTTGCTACAGTTTCTAGCCCAGTCACTGTCAGTTTATAAGAACTGAAGCAACACCGAAAGTCTGAAGAAGGATCAAAGAACGCTGAGGTAAACAGCCATCTCACTTGAGTAAGTACAGTCGCCTCCCGATAACTCGAACCAAATTGATTTCCCCACGATTTACGTAGAACATTTACTATAATTTTATTCTTGGTAACTCGAACCTCCCGTTTACTCGAAGCAATTTTCGTTTTTTTTTCAGTTCATTTTCTATATAATTTTATCCTCGATAACTCGAACCATGTTTGTCAATATTTGACAACCCATAACTATCAGTTCTGTAGTGCAAAAAATTGAAACTATTTCTCGAAAAAGTAAATCGCATGAACTCTATAGCTGTAGCCCAACGTTGTTCTCTTTGAAACCTGCAAAGTTCGCAGTACCTCAACTTCTCCTGCTGCTTTGCTTTGCTTTCTTTTGTTTCCCATTTTCTTTTGTTTCTTTTGTTTGATAAGGTTAAATTAGAATCGACTAAAAGAGCATTTTTTTATAAAGGGGCAGATATTTGTATTAATTGTATTTCAATCTAGCGCCAGTGTTTGTTATCTTTCTTTATACTGTATGTATATTTTTAGATTTTTATAGAGCTTTTTAGATTTTTGCATATTTTATATTTTATTTTATTAATTATTCATTTATTTGTTTTACGCAGGACCCATGTTGATAGCATTTTTTAAAACTGAAATGGTCATCCTACATAAATTTATGTATTTATTTATTTATTTATTTATTTATTTATTTATTTATTACGTTTATATGTTCTGATTTATAAATGTACAGTAATTTAGAAATGTGCTGCTCCATTTTAACTCGACGCGTCTATAATAATTAAATTTGATTAAAGTGTACACTGTATGAATAGAAATACAGTAGAACAACATTTTTCTTTATTTCCGGTCATTTTTCCTCCACTCCCGATAACTCGAACCTTTTTCAATTTCCCTTGAAGGTTCGAGTTATCGGGTGTTGACTATAAATTTCTTTTACCAGCCTTGTCACAGCATTTAATTTGTTAGGCCTGTGATATGCTGCTTATTTTGAAATCAAAAGATACAGTAAAGTTTAATGAATAGACCTTATCACGGTTTTCGACGCCATCTTGACGGGTAGCAAAGCGGTCAGAACTTACATTGTTTGTATGGGAATCTGATGGCAAATAACTTTTTCCAAAATTTAATGTTACACAATTTGTGAATCAAAACGTTAAAATACTAGGTAGAATATCATCAGTGTATTCACCAAGTTTGAAGGACGTAGCTTGGCTAGAAGACGCTCAGTTAATTTTTCTAATTTTCCATACATTTATCTGTAATTTTTTTTTTCCCGCGAACCGCGTCTAGACGTCCGTCTACCCAACCAAATTTTATAGGCAAATGCATGGAAAATGAAAATTAAGGTCTTCTAGCCAAGCTACATCCTCCAAACTTGATGAATACAATCTTCTACGTAGTATTTTACCGTTTTGGTTCACAAATTGTGTAAAATTCAACTTTGGAAAAAGTTATTTGCCATCGGATTCCCATACAAACACTGTAATTTCTGACCCGCTTTGCCTACCCGTCAAGATGGCGTCGAAAACCGTGATAAGGCCACTTTTTTTTTTTACGACATAGTCAACGAGATACAGTTCATCAATGGGGTGTGCACCCTCTCGTCGCTCAAAGACCATAGTGGTTTATCATCGTGCCTCCAGCGTAACATGCAACAAAGTTTCGGTCGCAGTTTCTAATGAAAACAAAACCATCTTGTGCGAATCTTGGAAACTTCTGGAACAAAACAAGACCACTACGGGAAAGCGAGTGTTCACAAGGTACATTGCAATTATGTCAAGACGGCTGTCATGCATGTAATATTACTACTTAAATTAGCGTTTACTCAGTCAGTCAGTCAGTCAGTCAGTCAGTCAGTCAGTCAGTCTTTCAGTCAGTCATTCAGTGAGTCAGTTAGTCAGTCAGGCCGGTCAGTCAGTCAGTCAGTCAGTCAGTCGGTCGGTCGGTCGGTCGGTCGGTCTGTCGGTCAGTCAGTTTGTCGGATCAGTCAGTAAGCAGGTAAATCAGTAAGTAACCAATGGTAAGTAGCAGTAGTAATCTATCCAATGGTCAGTTGCTTATTAAAGCATTTAACAAGAAATATAATGAGTAACGTAATTTGTCGTTTCGATGTGTCCAACATCATTATCAAGAACAAATATCGTTGAATGTCAAAGTTGTTAAAAGAGTTGAGTTTACA
Source organism: Orbicella faveolata (assembly GCF_042242905.1). Classification (NCBI taxonomy): domain Eukaryota; kingdom Metazoa; phylum Cnidaria; class Anthozoa; order Scleractinia; family Merulinidae; genus Orbicella; species Orbicella faveolata. Next base: position 9,029,025 of record NW_028301555.1, on the reverse strand, counting down.
CACGATTAAAAATAAAAGCTTAAAGACTTGTAGATCGTGTGTACTATATTATTACAATCTCAAAAAATATACACAATCATTTGACTTCTTTAAGTTTAGAGTTTTTAAGGGTCGTCATGCTCTCTAGAAATCTGGGCCTGGTCATTTGAAAAGCTAAATCAAATTTTGCCTAAAAGCACTCCCTTCATATTACACTGATTTAACGTTTGAAAGAGCTACACAAGCAGCAGAAGTCACTAAAAAAGATAAATACAAACGCATTCGTAATTCAAACCAGCCTTAGCATCTTTCTCTTATTTGTATCAAAGAAGTTTTATCAAAATTCAAACGATGGAATATTGTACATTTTCTCGTAGACTTCTTCAGTTAAATCCAAATCTACAAGACACATTTCCTTCATTTAGAGGCGTCGCCCTTGAGGACCTGATGAACTCTCGTTCGTTGTTTTTACACTCCAAGCGTTTAATGGCCGTGGTCGAAAACGCTGTTTCTTCGTTGAACGACGCACAAGAGTTTATTGAACATCTTACGAGACTTGGAGAAAGACATCTCGCTATGTCTGTTACTGAAAAGCATTTAAAGGTAGGGCCGGTAAACTGTGTGTCGCCATGGCAACAAAAAAGATTTGGAGAAATAAGTAGCTATTGAGCAGTACTTTCTTGTGGCACTGTTTTGTTGTCAAGGTCGTTTTGACGTTTGCCTCCGGTAAATCCGAATAAACCCGTGTAAATGGCATCCGAAAGTAAAGATATCGAACAGTGGTACTTTTAAGTTATCGTCATAGATGTTGCTGGTTGAGAGGTTTTTAGTCTGTGGATGAAACCCTAGTGTGTCACCATTAAAATGAAAGCTATTATGCAGTGCTTTCATGTGGTACTGTTTACTATGCTGTACAAGGTAGTTCTAACTTTTAAGTCTGTGGATTAAACCCTAGTGTGTGACCATTCAAATGAAAGCTATTGAGCAGTACTTTCACGTGGTACTGTTTACTATGTTGTACAAGGTGGTTCTAACTTTTAAGTCTGTGAATGAAACCCCAGTGTGTGACCATTCAAATGAAATCTGTTGAGCAGTATTTCTGGTACTTTCATGCGGTACTGTTTATTATTGCTTAGTACGCTGTTCCAAGTGGTTCCAATTTTTTATCCGGTGGATGGGGCCCTATTGGGTTACTTTCCTGTTTGTTTTCGTTACACGTAGCACTAAGTTGTACCATGCGTATTACGGTAGACTATTTTGAACGACTAATTTAATGAGCAATTTAGAAGCCCGTTTGCTATTTTGTCCTTTCAGGTCATGGAAGAAGCTTTCATCCTCACATTAACGGACATTCTCGATGAAGGCTGTGATGAAAAAGTCACTAAGGCTTGGCGAGAATTGTTTGGATTTATGGCCGGGACCATGTTGAAAGGACTGGGACTGAGCGATGGTACCAAGCATTGTGAACATAACTTACCACCGGTTGGATAAGCACAGATCAGCTTTTTGAGAAAGACAGAAAATTCGTAGAAAATAAACCATATTTAACTGTTTACTAATGAGAAACATCTAATTTACTTAACTTTAGACCAGGACTTGCGTTAACGTGATTATAAAAACTTTTCAGCACGGAAACAATCCCCTAACAATTATTCGACTTTTTTGATATCCTGGTATAACCTGGAGCGAGGTAAGGAATTGAAGGCTTTCGCTGATAACATTTTTATTTCCCCTTCATTATTCTGACGTATCGCAAGAACATAATCACTACGCTTATTGTTGCGTATATTGACGCGGCGCGTCCTCACTACGTCGGAGAAATTTAAAAACCAGCTTCATTTCTACGGTTAGATCTACCGTCCACACTAATCGGTCACGAAAACTTAGGGTTAGTTTTCAAAACGTTCTTCAAACCGGAGGAATTTGAAAACGCCGGCTTCGCGTTTTATTTCAGTGTGGACGGAGAACATTTTGAAAACGGAGTTTTCGATGGCTTCATGATAATCATTTGATTTCCCTGACCGAGATTTCCACAAACACAAATCCAAAATGACCGTAGATTGTTGCGTTTCTATAGATTTTCTCCGGAGTAGAGTGGACAGAAAGCATTTGATTCGTTTTCAGAGTGAAGCCTCCGCTTTCAAATTCCTCCGGCGTATTGTGGATGGGGCCTGAATTACCCAAGTACGAAGGAACAGAAATTCTGGAAATTCCAGGACGTCATCCTCTTTTTCCAGAAATTCCTAACCTACGATCATACCTTCCCTCCCTTCCTACTATCTCATTACAGGATAGGAAATTCCGGAAAAATTCTGTTATATTAGTCTTTAGAAATCTGCGGAAATTCAAACCGGAATTTTTGTCGTTCATTATTATTCTAATACCATTTTTACGGGATATTGTTGAATGCAGATGTCTTTTTCTGCCCGAACAATCAGCGGGATGCAATAAAGATAAATTACAATACCAAAAAATTTATCAGGTTCCCTGAGAGGATATTCATACCTAGTTTGCAAAAATATTGCCGTTAAAAATTACGATTGGTTTGATGAAAATTACTAATGTCACTAGAGTTATGAAAAATCGACGCAGAATCAATAACTAAAAAAGTTAAAAATTAAAAAGTTAAACATGTCTGAGGTGACTCCTCTATATCAATGTAAATTAAGCATGTGGATTTTCAGTACCATATGCCGCAAAGAAATCTCTTAATCAAAGATCTATTGATACAAAATGAAGCTTTGCTTGGATTTTTGTGACACTGATCTATGTTGTAGAAGGAATTTTTGTCACAAGTTTTAATGTAATTTATAATCGTGAAAAATGAAATATAATTCAAAAAAGGCATTATTAACAGATGCCGTTTGCTCAGATACCGTTTGTTTCCAACAGAGCATATAATATACGCGTATGTATAATGTACGCGTTATTTTACCGATACCCCAATGCATGTTTTGACGGCCAATTTTTAAGACCTTTTATACTGTCTTGTTATGTGCAATATCTAAAACAAGAAGTTCCATTTCGATTTTTTTCGACACCGACAATAGCTAAAATAACTTCTGATTATCGACTAGGTAGTCTGTCAAGGAAAGTCTGGCAATGAACTATATTTTAGGTGGTATGCTAATGAAGTCTGACGGCGTTACATCTGAAACGCAGTTTGACGAGAAAAATCTTATAAGTAGGTTGAGCATTATCTGTAGGAAATCAAGCACTGTCGAACTTACAAAAGGAAAAAGCAATATCACGATGTTTAGAGCTATAGAACATCAGAGATAAACAGCACAGGAAATTTAATTTACCATTAATATCACCGCCACATGATATTAAGTCCAATTTTATCTATTCACGACTTACCTTTTTATTGGGAGGAAGTAAAATATGAATTTTAAATAGTACTTTAGAAGAGACCGTTCCAATAACGAAGAGGCTTTTGTTTCTCCAACACTGCAGGATGTACTGCTAATGCGTTTTAAAGATTCCCATTGTGTTCCGTTTTATTTATAAACCTGTTATATGCTCTTGGTTGCCAAGTTATAAATTTATTTTTTAACTAAGATGAAATATTGTTTTGTTATTGCAAGATTCCGCAGATAAAACGTCTAGTCAAATTTTGTCATCAGCAGCGTCGAAAGCTTAAAAGATATATAGGTAGGTTATTATTGATATTTTACGACTTATCAGACCTCTCGATATTATTTATCATTCAAATCTTCAATATTTCGTCGCTAATACAGCAATGACAGGTAGCGAAGTCCGTCTTAAAATTTCACGAAACTGCGAGATTCAAAATGAATCATTTGCTGCGTCTATCGCAACCGAGATGTTTCCACGTTTCCTCCACAGTAACGTTCTGCAGGTTGAAATAACTTACTTTATGATTACCGAGAAAGCTGTTAACTGTCTAAAAATCCCCCGAGTTATTTCCATCTATTACTACGGCGGTGTAGTCTCGCATTGAAGTTGTGTTTGTCAAGGCATAACTCACTGAAGATGTTTCGATTTTGCGCGCAAGAGCTATGGTGTGCTAAACATAAATTGTTCTTTTTTTCGCAAAATAACACCGAATGTGTATTCTGACGTAAAGCAACTTCTGTTTTGACGGCAGCGTGAAACAACTAAGAGAGCCTTCCCGAGCCGTAGTCTCCTTTGTTCAATTTATACATACCGAGTCGTGCATTGCAGTTTTAACGGATTAGAAAAACGTAGTTGCGGTAAGTGCTGCATTTGAATTGTCCAAAAAGTTGCAACAAATGCTATGTCAAAATTCGACTTAGAGCGTTACTGTGTCAGTTCCCTGGCATGATACTGAACATAAAAATTGTCGTTAATTAAGTCTACACCATTTCGTGCGCGCAAGTTAACTGTCAATTACTTTCCTCGCAAAACCAAAGCAAATTTGAGCTCTTAGCAAAATATGTTTCAAAGTGTCCTGTGTAGCTACTTAATCAGAAAGCGACACAAGCTAACACACATCGCAAGTCAGTAGAAATATTCCTAAATTTGTTGAGTAATGGTTAAATAATGTATGTTTGAGAATCTGATGTTTCTCTCTCACACTTACAATTCTAGCAGTAGTTTCAACTGTTTTATTCCGTAATATCAACTAACTTAAATGACCTTAAATTGTTCAAAATGCAATACCTCGGCACTGAGGCAACATCATGTTCACGGTATTTCAAGTGGTGTGGATGGTGATTTTTGCGAGAAGTGGCCAGGAAGTCTTTCTCATTTTTATTCCTCACCTATTGTTTCCTAACAATTTAGGCCTTTGTCTTAAAGCCACGAAATCGAACCTTTTTATAAACTGACTGCATCGATTTTGGACCGTAATAGCACAAGATTTTTTTATCCATTTAAAAAAATGAAATTTCAAAATTGAAGGTTCCTTGTCAAAAAACAAACTTAAAAGAACACTGTTTGTCAAGGGAGCGGACTTGAACCAGGGATCTAGGATCTAGCTGATGATTTTTTTCGACTATAAAGGCCTGACCAAACGCACACAATGTTTCAATCCAACATGAAGCAACAATATTGCGCGCTAAATTTTCCCTGGTTAAGAATTTTAAAAGTTTACGGCTTCCAAGCTCATGCGTACAATGTCAAAGCGCGAAAGGAGTAATATATGCGATATAAACGAAAGTGTGAAAAAATATAAAAAAGTAAAATAAGGAACAAATGTACTAATTCAAATGAATAGAGTTTTGTTTTGGCAACGGTTTGGAGTTATTGTCTGCTTCGTTAGTATTTTTCAGTGTGTAACGATTCCGAAGTTTTTCGAACTTGGAATTTTCTTTTGTCAATTACACTGGCATTGTTATTCTTTTCAAGGACCAAAGAAGTCCACATGACTCTCTATTTTTGTCTTTCCCCAGGCCATCCTGGCCCAAGTGTTTGGGCTTTTTCAAACCCCTGCGATTAATACATATGGGTTATTGACCAAGTGTGAGATCAAGATGGCTGGATATTGGCCAAGTTCTTTTTTTGCGTGTTTATGGACCTCGACTCCGTCTCGGTCCATAAACTCGCAAAAAACCAGCCATCCTGACCGAACAAGCTTGGTCAATAAAGAATTTATTATATGGCTTTCGGGGAAATTTTTCTTGCGGGACACGGCGGGTAGTCCCGAGCGGGCAAGATAGCTCCATCTTGCCCGCTCGGGTAGCCAATCACAGCGCAGGATTTGATTCATCTTGCCCGCTCACGGAGCTAGCCATATAATACTATTACTTACGATCTCGACGAACTCATGACAGAAGTGTGTATGAAAGAAGAGTTGATGCTAATAGAATATTTCCGAGTTGCTTTTCCTTCTGTGTCAAATCTAGTCTTCGTGCCAAACCATTATATGAAACCATCCTTTATATGAAAGAACCACAAACTGTTAATAAGTGTCAGCAACATGTGCAGGTGCAGTAAGAGAGAGTTAAAAAGCGACTTTTGTAAGAAAATATTACAGACAACAGATGCTAATTATCAACGCTTTACTGTGTCTATGTATTTTGCTTATCGTGCTCATGCGCAAAACCAGCCTTAATTTCATGGAGCGATAATCTTATGACATTTAATGAAGTCGCTTTAATTTCCGTGACAAAAATTTCATCGTTTTGGCTCTAAATTCAGAATTGTTTCCTAATGTATAGACAGCTTCCTTTGCTTGGTAAGTTCAATGTTTATTTTCTTTTTTTTTTTTTTTTTTCAAGTTTCCACCGTTCTTTGTATGTCGAGTAATTTGACTGAATTCTGTTCTGTCTTGATTTGATCTTTAATTTTGTTTGATTTCCTCACAGAAAGACATTTCTTTACACTATTCGCATTAAAATACCTTTTTCAACAAATATTTCTGCCTTATTCTTGTTAACTTCCTTAATTTTGGACAATTTTATCTTTCTAGTTGCGCTAATCTAAGTCGCGTTAATTGAAAATTCATCACTTAAGCGGGCAGGAAAGTTAATTCACTAATAACAGGTAACTAGGGAAATTTGAAAATCTCCATCATAATAAATGATTGTGAATAAATAATGAATTTAGCTTTCATTTTTGATCGGCGCTACGCAACACGATAAATAACTGTAAATAAATAGCTTTTTCCATGAGCAGAGTTACGTTTTGGTGACGGGAAACTTAAACAAGCCAAAGAATGTTTATCTAAGACACAAATACACCAGGTTGGTAACAACTACAAATAAGTGATAAAGTTTGGGCTAGATTACGAAAGGTAAATTTGAAATATCTAATCAAATTAGATCATCAAAGCGCTTTCGATTATTTTGCTTTGAAAGTTTGAAATTTGTTTCATAAATATTTTCAGGAACTGAATAACAAATGTGTGTTATACAATGGGATGCTCTGCCTCGTTTCATCATCGTGATTCTTCAGGAAGTTTACCGGCGTTAACATCGAAAACTGATTCTGTCCCATTATCTTGCAAGACCAAGGACACTTTAAAAGAGTCTTGGAAACTTGTTGAACCAGTTAAAAACGAAGCAGGAAAATTGATGTTTGTAAGGTAAGCATTAGTGATTTAGACCCAGGTGAACTGAACGCCGAATTTCACATGAGAAGAAAGTGCAATTTGAGTCGATACAGACGGGTAAAGTTCGACCGTAAGGTCAAACGTCGATAGAACGTGTTGGTCGATCTAAATTCAGTCGGACGAACTCAGTTGAGTCAAACGTCGAACTTATCATGAACTTATAATTCGCTCAGTTTAGTTCATCTCATGTGAAGTACGACGTTTGACCTGGGTCTTGATTACCTTTCTTAGCTTATTTCTGTGCATTCCTTATAATTTTGGTTCTGAGAATCTTCTTTATGTGGTTTATAAAATTCCTTGTGCCAACTTTCCTTGAAGCTGTTTTGACGCAACTGGAAGTTGTTTCTCTACGCGGAAAAAAGAACACATCCGGAACGTAAAATATGCGAAAAGGTTCCAATATTTCAGCCCGTAAATGTTCCAAAAAGCGTTCTATTGACTTTGAAGTTGCTAGTGTAATTAACAAAGAAAACTTTCGAGTTCGAAAAACTTAAGAATCATGGCAGGTTGCAAATACTAAGCAGACAATAACTCTAAACCGTTGCCAAAACAATACTCTATTTTAAATTAGTCTCTTATTTAAACGTTTTTACATTTTTCACACATTCTTTTCGCATACATTTTTCATCTCGCGCTTTTACATTATAGTTTTGAAAGGATTCAGACTGAAAGCTGAACGCCCACGTTCTAAAATTCTTAACCAAAAAAACGTTTTCGCTCAAAATGAGAATCATCGTCACGTTTCCACAAAAAAATTGTAGTAAAACCCACTTGACGCAAGAAAGATAAAAATTAAAAATTTTTTTTTTTTCTTTCTCGGGATTTTTCTAAAGTTGAAAATGATTTTAAATCGACGCTTAACAGGCCGTCTTCAGGAAATTAAGAAAATCAAAATCAATATGGCAGAGTGCTGTTTTTGCTTCGCAACTGCACCTTGAGTCATATCGTGACAGTTATACGTGAATCTTCAAACGTCATGGTAAAAATGCGCGGGAAAATACACCTGAAGACAAATCGGGAACATTATATGAATGCATTTAAGTAAGAAAAAACCACGATCCTTCTTATGATCCTTCTCAAACCAGCTAAAAAAAAGCAAACAACTTTTTTGCAATGAGAGGTGAACGTTCTCGAGATCTCGAACATCCCAGCCCAATTCTTTTTTAATAGATGTAGCAGCTGCAAAGGTGGCAGGATTGCAAAACGCTGTAAAACCACAGTTTATCTCTAAGAAAACATCCCAGACTTCCTTTTCTCCTTTTCCACTGCTGCTGTAACAACTTCCATTGCGTCAAGATCAGATTTAATATGTTTTTCATCAAAAAAATACGTTGATTTATCTTCAGGCTTTTTGAGACTCACCCAAATATCCAAGACACCTTTCCAACATTCAAGGGCGTCAGTTTAGACGAACTCATGAACTCCCGTTCACTGTATCTTCACGCCAGTCGAGTCATGGCTGCGGTGGAAAGCACCATCTCTGCACTGGATGATGCTGAGGTGTTGGTAGAGAGTCTCACGAACTTGGGACGAAGACATCGGCCTTGGTCGATCAGGGAGGAACATTTTAAGGTAATATGTAACAGAGATTTCGAACGTGTCAGCTAAAAAGGAGGGAAACTGTTGGCCCAAAACCAAGTTTGAAACATTTTGGTTATTTCCATACGTCTTTCATTATTTAGCTAATCGTGAAATATGGAGTTGAACGCAAAAGATCCCTCATTACCAAAATAACAACTATATATCTACTATATAAACAGTACGGAAATTAAAATGTTTTCAACGACTTTCACACAATTTCCCGGAACTATTTTCCCGAAGAACTGAAGAACTGTAGAGGGAGAGAGGCAGAAGATGGGTTTTGCCACTTAGAATGAAGCTGTCGCCGCGGCGAGAGCCAGAGCAGATTGGAGGAGACGAGTCAATGGCCCCATTCTCCCAGAGGAGAGCTAGGACTGATGATGATGACGATGGTGATAATTTCCCGAAGATCACCGACGTCAGAGACGACCGAAAGTCAGGCGAAAGTTCACGAACATTTCCTCAAAATATTAACAGGTGTGACATAATCACACCTCAAGTTATGATAACTAAAATTTAATTTCAATAATTTATCGTGTCCAATTGTGATTTTCTCCGTGATCTGGGAAAATTACAGAAATGAAGTTTCTTTTTCGTTTCTCAGGTTGTTGGCGAAGCTCTGTTGTGGACATTACAGGACATGCTCAAATCTCAGTGCACAAGTCAAGTGGCAGAAGCCTGGAAAGAGCTCTTTAGCTTTATAACCAAAACAATGCTATGTGGACTTGGAGAAACAACGGTTTAACAATTGTTTTATTAATATGAGTATTTTCTCATTTTTACACTGTTTCTCTTCACTCAAAAAATCGAATGAAAGAGTCTTCGTCGGCGGTGGACAGATTCGGCCAACGTGTTTACATCCTCTTTGCCACCCAATTCAGATCATGCGATGATTCATGGAGGTTACGATTGTTCTGTTTGCACATATTCCCATGCAATCAGTTGTGTGTGGCAAATTGCACAATTGTTACCTCCCAAAGGAGTCGTCACGTGGTCTAAATTACGTCGCAACAAGGATGTAAACACGTTAACGGAATGTTTCTAGGATGCCGACCAAGGACAGGAACGTGAATTCGCTGTCCTTAACTTATCTTCACGTTCACACTTGCAATATTCACCTGAAGACCAAAACACATGAATTCATTTATCACCGCAATAAGCCATCTCCACAAGTATGGTCAACTTCTGCAAATGCATAGAATTGTTTCTATCCACACGAGTCGGGCAGCCATTCACGCCTTTCCTCAATCAAGGACGCGTGGATAGGACGCGGACAAGGACCCGAAATGACATCGAGCATGCGTAAATTACTTGATGTGACGCCAGCGGTCAAAAACGCACGGTGATAAATATCCGTTTAGGAATTTTCTAAACTCAGCTCAAAAACAACAACAATCCTTTATTTTAATTATTTAAACACGATTTTGTTCAAAGCAACAGGTTGGCTTGTGGGGTCGTTTATCTTGCTAAAGATTTAAGAAAACATAAATATGTACAGCAGCAATAATAATTATATCCATATACATTCACATTAATAAAATTTAAAATCTGTTACGTTCTTGCTTTGCTTTTTTATCCAGGTCGCATTGAAGTCTTCTTCAATGGTGGATAGAAACAATTCTATGCATTTGCAGAAGTTGACTATACTTGTGGAGATGGCTTATTGAAGTCTTCTTGGTTAATAAGAATGTACTTTCTAACTCTGGCATAGAATTGCTTGAAATTATTAGTATTTAGTACGCGGCGGATGCAGTGTTCCAAAGCACAGCACCCCGGTGGCTGATCCAGTTTTTTCATATGGTACGAATAAAATCGCGGAGTTCAGAAAACTTCCAAAATTTCGGAGCCAGAAAAATTCCAAAATTTTGAAGACTCGCGGTGTTTAAGTCATCGTTTAGCTCTTATGAGGATGATATGACTGACTTATTTGTCCTATAATATAATCCTGTAGAACTCATTTCATGTTTCATATCGCTTTGTGACTTATGTTCCAACTTCGATGCTAGTTCACAAGACGCATGCGTAGTAATCTATTTGCTTACTACTCCTTGACATTTTGAACCGCTGTCGAGAGTTTTTGACCAACCGCGCTTTTGAAATTGAAAGGAAACGGGAAGGATTGGGGCAGAACACTGGCTAGATGCAGAAAGAACAAGAAATGTCAAGAGAGCTAGCTAGCCAGCTGATAAGTTGACTTGTCCTGAGGGAGAAGGTGCAGAATAGACTTTGAAGTGAAAGTGTCCATATGGCCTACAGGGTTTTTGTGGTTTTGGTAACTCTATAACATTTAAAAATGTATTCAAACCAAAAAAATGAATTCCGATGCTTTTCTTGCCATGAAATCAAGCTTTAAATTTCCCGCTTCGGCCACACCCAATGAGGTTGACCGCGTAATGAAAGATTGGTGACGAATGACGTCACTTCAGGAACGTCTCAAAGCTTCATGCTTTTATTTTGCTTGCCTGACAACCGCATTGTTTCACCAACTTCAGTTTGTTTGTTTTTGTCAACGAAAACTCCTCACCACTATTGAAACAACAGTGACCTGAACTAGCAGGATTTGGCAGTTCCTGACTTGACGTCACGACCCATTCAGAAACCCAAACTCTTTTTTTGGACTGACCCACGGTCAACTTCACTGGGCTTAGCTGAAGCGGGAACAAAGCTAGATTTTAGGGCGTTAAAATGTCGGAATCCAATTTTTTTTCTTAGAATACCTTTCTACACATTACAGAGATACCAAAACTACAAAAAGCCTGTTGGCCGTATAGACACTTAAAGTGGTCTTTGTAGTGTGCTCGCAATCTGTGATCAAGGAAAGTCTCTCCCCAACACCTTCTTTAACATTCTTGCTCTGGTCATGATGACCTTCGTGATACCAATGCATTTCTCTACCATCTGTTTTGATATCATTGATTTTCAAGTGCGAGATTTCTTGGAGGTTTGAAAGTTGAAAAACTTAAAGAGAGTTTAAGTTTTTAAACTTAAGTTTTTTTCACGACCATTATTAACGAGTGAGGGAGGTAGCAGTTAGTTGGGGAAGAAAGAATTCACCCGCTAAGACGGTCAATCAGTCAGTCAGCCAGTCAGTCAGTCACCCAATAAGTCAGTCAGTCAATCGGTCGTGAACAATTTTGTGGTGGTAATTCCGCTAACCAGGGTTGCCACTTTTGTTTGGCCAGACAAAAACCAAAAACCAGGCCCGCTCAATCCCTTTCTCATGTACAGATATTGAGGCACTGCGTCTTCAGACACCCTCCAAAACATCAAGTAAGTCAAAAGTTAGGATTTTGATCGCAGCAAAATGAAATGTTTTAGATAAGTCATATTGATCATTACTGAAAATTATGTAATGACAGCCCCTTCTCTAGTTTCACACAACATTGTTTTGCTTATGAAATCAAAGAGCTCGGTCCAGGCCTCTTTGACTTGACTTGTGCACTCGGATGCAAGCATGTCTTGTAATGTCCACAGAAGGGCTTCGCATACAACCTGTGGAACAAGATTACATGAGTTACTTCACTTAATTAAAGTATAGATTCTGTAAAAATATAGATTTCTTGGTGTGTGCAGACACAATAAGAAAAAATTTAATGCTCTAGCTGAGCATAACTTGATACTTGAAACCAACCAGCTCATGATTCAATATGAATTCGCATCCCCAATTCAACGTGCGGCTGAGAATCGATTTTATATTAGTTTCCGCACCAGTTCCATTTTTAAATGACCTACAATGAACCCGAGATTTTCTCATTAAACGAATAGCTGTTAAGTTGAAATCTCGTTTATAAAAATGAGTCATAATCATCGAAACCAGGCCAAGGCTTGTTATTTTGTTCTTTTAATACCTTAAAATGTTCCTCCCTGATCGACCAAGGCCGATGTCTTCGTCCCAAGTTCGTGAGACTCTCTACCAACACCTCAGCATCATCCAGTGCGGAGATGGTACTTTCCACCGCAGCCATGACTCGATTGGCGTGAAGATACAGTGAACGGGAGTTCATGAGTTCGTCTAAACTGACGCCCTTGAATGTTGGAAAGGTGTCTTGGATATTTGGGTGAGTTTCGAAAAGCCTGAGGATAAATCAACGTATTTTTCTTTCCGATGAGAAACATACTAAATCTGATCTTGACGCAATGGAAGTTGTTACAACAACAGTGGAAGAGGAGAAAAGGAAGTCTGGAATATTTGGTGATGGAGATAAACTGTGGTTGTGCTGCGCATTGTAAGTCTGCCGCACTTAAAGCTACTACATATAAATATGACAAAAGATCTGGCCCTGGTTGTTCACTAGGATAATCGAGATTTTCATTTCTGTATCTCGGGAACGTATATGGCAATCAGTAAGCCTGGGGAATATTTGACTCATTATTTCAACACTGGGGAGCAGGGTGAGATCGCTTGCCTCCCACCAATGTGGCAAGGGCCTAATTCCGGCCCGGTGCCATGTGTGGGTTGAGTTTGTTGTTGGTTTTCGCCTTGCTCTGACGGTTTCTCCCCGGGTTCTCCGAAACCAACATCTCCAAAATCTAATTCGGCCAGGATAGAAGACCCGCATGAAAACCAGTTAAGGTTGATGCGGCTTCCTTTCTACATATTGTAATTTAACACTAGCAACTTGTACTTACCTCACAAACAATGCTTTTCCCGCCTCAGTCTTAACAGGTTCAACCAGTTTCCAAGATTCTCTTAGAATATTCTTAGTTTTACGAGACAAGGAAATGGAAACAGTTTTAAATCCAAGCGCTGCAGGGAGAGCTGACAAATTCAGGATGCCACCGCGATGATGAAGCGAGGCGGAACATCCCATTGCAAACACATTTGTCATTCAATACCTAGAAAAGAGAGATTTTACTAGTATGGAGATGTCGCTAAACAAGCTTCTCTTTGCGCACTCATCCTTTCCCGCTCGAAAGCAGCATTTCGCACTTTTTTTCTCATTATCAATACTCTCTGGGGCTTACTCGAACACCGCCAATTAATAGGCACAAATCAATCAAAAATCAAAATCCGACCTGAAAAATTGAATAGTGATGATGATTTTCTTCAGAGACACATGTAGCGTCTCTGATTGGTTGTTAATTTCGCGCGAAAATTTAAAACAACAGCAACCAATCAGACAGAACTACACGGATCTACAAAAATGACGTCATCAGTTTGGTATTTTTTCTCTCGAGAATCGCGCGGGACAAGAAATAAGCGAGCAAAGAGCAACGTTGCACTTCTTAAAATAAACATGCCGTGGTTAACACTCCGAAAATAAAATTGTATATGATCAAAAAAATAGCTGAAATTAAATACTTAAAGAGACATTTTTTCCCCTTAATATGAACATTAATTGGAGAACATCTACAACTTATTATGTAATCAGGCAACGGATCACCGTTAAGCTGCTTATTAAAGAATCTTAGTGAGTGAAAGAAGAAACTCAGATTTTTTCTCCATTCACATCTCTTTGCGCGCTCTCTTTGTTTGCTCACTTTTATTGATAAATTTATTGTTGTCTTTATACATGATTTGTCATTTTGTAAATCATATTGATATCTTTGATGTTTAGAGAAGTCTTGACCAAAAGCGAGCAACAACCAGCTTAGACATGAACCAGTGATTTCATGAAGTAGCTATCACCAATTGACAAAACATGATGGAAACGAATCTTAGTTACAAAATAACTACAAAAAGGCCAAGACAGCTATTTTACCTTCAAAGTGCGTGGGTTTTGCACCAAACGAAAGCTGTCGTCTTGGCGATCAGTGTCAGTGAAGTCGTTTTAATTTGACCACCTAAAATCAAATTATTGATGAGTAAATTAGGCGAAATAGTGAACAGAGTATAAAACCGATAAACCGTGAAATAAATGCAAGATCTTACCTATAATCTGGACGATATTGAAGTGAAATTTGTTTTGATGTTTGAAGAATCTTCAACAAATTGGGCAAATTTAAAGCGGAATCGAAACTTAGCAACCAAAGGATATCCAATGAGCACAACAGGGCCTTCCAACAACTTATTTTGTTATTGTAAAGCCAACAGTCTTGTTGAAACAAAGAGTAACGTGACAATCATAATTCAGACTTCCTCTCAAAATATTATGAAACATTCGTGCAATTTTTATTGCCCAATGGCGACACGAGTTGCAAAGCGCGTGCTGTATTGACTTGACCCCCTACGGAATCAATAAAAGGAAAATTGGAGCTATTAAGTTATTTCTACCAATGTAACAATCTTCAATATCATTAGCTAGAAATGTTTTCTTTCTTTTCCATAACCAAAATTTATGGCATAAAATTTCCGCGTTTTCTAAAAAGACCAAAAAATAAAGTTCAATGTAGGCTATTAGACATTTGAATTCCTGTCAGCCTGTTGTGAAAGAACTGACTTAAAGAACAATGGCACCGAAATAAACTTCTAATCTTTAATTTACTTCGTTGATAAATAAATATATCCCACCTTAAATGACGCTGATGGAAGTTGACTCAATGGAAAATTGGTTTTAATAGCCTTCCGTGAGGCGTGGTGTGGCGGAAACCATACACATTGTTATCAGTTTTTATTACCATTATTATCAGTGTTTAGAATTTACACCTATCAATCATCAAATGATTTTTTGGCGTTCAATAAGAACTTCCCACTGGTATTCAAGCAACTTTCTCAAAATCATTGTTTTATGCGGGAGCAGAACAACCATCGATTTTACTGTTTATCACAAGAGCAACTGAGGCAAATCGCAAAATAAACTGAATATGTAAGACATACATAAACAGACATCAACTATCATTTAACTTCCATGTATGTGTGTTGACTTAATTTCCACAGATTAACTTTTCTATGACGTTTGCTGTCATCTGAACACTATCAAAAACTTGTTGTCAGGCGTCACATTAAAAACTATTTGAAGAAACGGAAATAATAGAAAAAAACACTGATATAAGTAAACACAATGGCTAATTGGAAATATGAATGCATCATAATACTGACATTACATCAACAGTGATATCTATCCCACTGCTTCCAAACACCGGCTACCGAGCACAAAATCTAAATAATATATTGAACTGCAGTAAAGCCCACTTAACTTGAATTTTTTTCTTCTTTACATGTGCAAACTTGATCTTCTTGCCATTTGCCAAAATAAACATTTTTTATCCGTAATTTACCCAAGATCATTATGAGCCTTTTAAAAGTAAAAAAACACGTATTCTCAGTAAAAATTAATTTCACCTTTTAACTGATGTCCCGCTATCCACAAGGTACTCATGGTTATCAGTTATCAGATAAAATTTGATCATGAGTCTATTGTTTAGCCATTGGTAAATATTGCAGACCTCAGATTTCGACTATCAGATAAAAACGGCTGAAACGCATCATTTTTCAGTTTTGACCAATTCTCAGTTATACGTTAAACTCCAATTAGATCCTCAATCCAGTCTTGCGAAATGCAAACTGACTTCTCGTTAGCAATATACAGTCAACTCCCGATAACCCGAACCTTCAACGGAAATTGAAAAAGCTTGAATTATCGGGAGTTTGAGTTATTGGGAGTTGAAAACAAATGACCGGACATAGGGGAAAAACGGTGTTTACTGTATTTCATTTCATACAGTATACATAGTAATCAAATTTAATAACAGAGAAGTCGAGGGTACAATTACAGAACTCGATCAGTTTTTTCTCAATCAACTGAGACATTTCGGGTTCAATTGTTTGACTTATCTAGGATGCCATTTCCCCGTTGGAGAAAAGGGATGATGATGGCGGCGGCGGCGGCGGCGGCGAAGACGACGACGACGTCGATGATGATGATGATGACGATGACGATTCCGTGATGTGCCAAGTGATTAATTGTTTGACTGATGGATGGATCGATTGATCAGTTGGTTGAAAGATTGAGTCAACCATCATTCTTAATCAGTTCACTGGGTAACGAACTGATCAAGTAAGAGTTGTTTGGTTTGGTGTTTGAGCGATTCGTTGGGTGGGTGCTTGATCAGTTGGGTAGCTGGGTAGTTTGAGTTTACTTAATTGATTGATTGTTTGATTGATCGATCGATCGATTGATTGACTGATTGATTGATTGATTGATTGATTGATTGATTGATTGATCCTACAATCAATTTATCAGTTTGTCATATATTTACTACTAATCAGGGCTATTGATCTGTTCCACTGATTGGTTTATTGACTGAATGATTAATAAATTGACTGATTAACTACTAGATTATTAATTAATTGATTGAGTAATACTTATTAGTAATACTCAATCAATTAATTCTTTAATTAATGCTCAATCCAGATCGTAGGTTCAATCAGTCAATTATACACTAACTCCACCCTCCCCTCCCCCCCCCCCCAACCCATCCCTGCATAAAAAAAAACGCCTTATCGCAGGGTCAGAAAACCCTTATTGTTTTGAACAGAAAGCCCATCATAATAATCAAATTTACACTTATTTGATGATTTGTTGTCTCTTCTAATTATACAATGTAATACGATTGACACAGTTGTTTTTGCTTCTGTCAATGAAGAAATAAGCGTAATTACATAAAAAAAGAGATGCATGTATAAAGAACCAGTGACTAAAGAGAAGGGTGCAAAAAACGGTATGAAAACAGCAGTACTAAAACTTCAAATATTACAAACCCCTATAGTATACTAGTCATCTTTCTCCTCCACCAAACCTATAAAAAAAGTCAAAGTTTAAATGAGCCATGAATTATTACGTATTTTATGATGAAGGTTGATCGAATGTATTGCATAACAAAACACCCGTCCAAAATTAGTCGAACCTTGTTCGGGCAAGAGATGGGTATTTTAAAATAGAGCAACGATATTGTAGCTACAAATAATGTGCTAATCCTTTTCCATGTCCAAAACGACCTATATTTTACCGATAATACACACATAACCAACGCGTGTGATAATCTTTAGCCTGACAATTTAACACTAACGGAAAGGTCTTTGAAATTTAGTTTCATGTCCCGGCAACTTGAAAATTACGTCCACGCTATTCGGAATCAAGCCTATGTAGTGCAACATCAAAGTCTGTAAAGCTCAGTATCAGCTACTGTCGAGCGCCTTTAAGTCCAAAACGACTTATATTTCACTGACTATAAGTACATAACCAGCGCGTGCGATAATTTTTAGCCTGTCGATTTAACGAAGAGCAATGTCTTTACGATTTAGTTTCAAGTCCCAGGAACTCGAAAATCACGTCTACGCTATTCGCAATCAAGTTTATGTGGGTCAAAATCAAAGTTTGCGCATCTCAGTATCAGCTAATATTAAGCCCCTCTAAGTCAAAAACGACCTATATTTTAATGACTTTATGTACAGAACAAACGCGTGCGATAATCTTTAACCTGTCGATTTACCTTAAGGGTGGGGTCTTTGCAATTTAGTTTCAAGTCCCAGGAACTCGAAAGTTGCGTCTGCGCTATTCAGAATCAAGCCTATGCAGTTCAAAATCAAAGTCTGCTCAGCTCCGTCTTAGCTAGTGTCGAGGCCCTCTAAGTCCAAAACGACCTATATTTCAATGACTACATGTAAATAACTAACGCGTGCGATAATCTTTGGCCTGTAGATTTAACGAGGAGCAATGTCTTTGCAATTTAGTTTCAAATTCCTGGAACTCGAAAATTACGTCTACGCTATTCGGAGTCAAGCCTATATAGTTGAAAATAATAGTCTGCACAGCTCCGTCTTAGTCCAAAACCACTCATATCAGATTTTACTGACTATATGCACAAAGCCAACGCGTGCGATAATCTTTATCCTGACAATTTAACTTAACGGCGGGGTGGGGCAGCCCTATTTCTGACTTACTACACAGAGTTAATATTCAGGGCATCAGTTTTGGCTACAATTCAGATCTCTTGTTAGGAGGAGTAGACTTGTCAGCGGTTAGGATACGGAAGTTAGCTCTAGCGAAAGGGATCTTCTTGTAAGAGTTTGCTTGTCAAATAACGCACCATTTGATTGTGTCGATAAAGTGTTAGTCCACTTTAGTTCGTATTTGTACCTTAAATTTCCAAATGATTAACTTAACGGCATCCATGGCGTCCTTTCCCTGAGGAAATTAAAGAAAAAATACGGCGAAGTCTTGGTAAACGATATACCCAACCATTGTTTATCCTCAGCAAAGATATAAGAAAACGGAAGAGGAAAAAAATCCTTTACGGCGAATTTGAACCAGCAGCCCTAACAAGGCAAACAATGATTAGCTTCTTCACCTCCTAGTTCCTCCTACCACTTGAGCTATCAAAGCGTCGCATGATGTATAATGCAATTATATTATTGACTTTTCAAATAATTATTTATGCACTGGAACCCTTTTCGAAATTGATAACTACTCAGCTATAAATAATTCAATGGTTGTTTTATAGTCAATGATACAGAGATGATTTCTACTTTCACGGCTACTATTCAACCAAACCAAACCAAATTTTTCCGTTTTAATAAGTCATCGAAAAGAAAACTTTGCCACTAAACATCAGGAGAAATGGTGTTATATTCGGGGTGTATGAATTATTTAATTATTTAATTATCTAATTTCATTTATTTTGCATCTTGTCTGTGTATTAGTAATTATATCTTGTTTGAATGATTACTTATCTATTATCTTAGTCATTAATAATTGTTGTAACGGTCCACGAGCTGTCTGGAATTCGACCTTTTAAAATAAAGTTATTTGTGCCTGTCTGTATTCGCAAAAACAGCCACAGCTCGGAATTTCACATGTCAGTAATCACTGATAATCTTGATACAATTTTCTCCTAGAGTTAGGTTTCGACAAGGCTTATCGTAGCTGAAATAAAAGGAAATAACTCTCTCGTGTACCTTTTGTGGCCAGGAAGACTAAATTCACGGTCTTGAATTCAACATGAAATGTGAGTCTAAATCAATACAAACGAATACATGTTAAGATCCCGGCAGAGAGCTCATCTACAGCAATCTGAAGGCATGCATCGTCCTAAATGGACTGAGCAAGAGCGTCCTTATACATCGCGAGTCGATTAAAATTCAAGCAAACCAGGCCATAAATCTGAGTAAGCGAAACCTCGCCATGTTGTTTACGTCAAACAAGGCATTGCATTCCTTCCGCTCTAGCTCTAGTGAATCACAGACAGCTCTGATTGTTAGCTAAGCCAAGAACGCCTAAAATGTCTAAAATTTATAAAACAAGGAAATGCTACTCACATCAGCACGTGAAGTGTTTTTCTTGCTTCTTTTAGCCGACTGCCAGCCATGTTTTCCTCGCAAATAGCAATGCCCGGATGGTCTTGAATTTAATCGAGCAGGAATGGGCCTTTCCACAACTATCCGGATATTTTTTGAGATATTTAGACGTTTCCGAGATATTTAAAAATTTAGGACCATTTAGGCATCTTTAGAAATTATCACAACCTTTGTGGCTTAGCTCCGTGTTTTCCTCGCTATTTTCTCAACAAAATACTCTGTTCTACGCCAGAAACAAACCAGTTCAGCCATTTCCCACTTGAAAAATGTATTCCATATCAATTTTCCAAAATGGCGGATGCCGATGCTGGTAACATGGAAGTGTCTGAATCTTCTTTTTTAACTCCCACTGGGAGAAAATTTTGAAATTTTGTTCTTAGTGATTCAAAATCGGTGTATCTTTTCGAGATATTTAGGAGAATTTTTGTGATATTTAGAAGATTTTTTTGATTTCCCGCGAATTTGACCAGGCGCACAGCAGCCTCGTCTTGAAGCCGAGCATCTCGGGTGAACATATAACAACCAATCAGAAAGCAGCGCACGAAGTTCAAGCCTTCGTTCGAATGTTCGCGTAGGATGCACTCACGACCATTTTGATTGTGTTGCTTGTACGGGCGAAGATTCCACAATTTGTTGGTAGGTTTTCGCTAAGCAATGATCTTGTGTTGTTCCAGTTTGTTTTTATTCGCTTTACGTCGAAGTTGTGTCAAGTTTGTAGTCAAATAAAGAAGATATTGACGGTTTTAATCTCTGTTTTGTTCGCAGATCCAAAATAAAGTCAAGCCAAGCGAACCGATAAACAACTACCAAAGGAACATTGTGAATTTCAAGAAGAAACAGCCATGCCTTCTAAACTTTCAGATTACGATATTCTTGGTGAAATAGGGTCTGGTTCTTACGGGACATGTAAGAAGATACGGCGGAGAAGCGATAAGAAGGTACAGTTCCAAACTGGCGCAGGAAGTTGCAGTAATATATTTTGTCTTGCGTGCATGGTCTCGTTTTTAAAAACTATTATCCAAAAATAAGTTCACTGAGTACAGAAAGAACAACAGTTGAAATACTGACAGTGCTGTTTTGTCAACTTTCACCAATTATGTGTGGGTTACAGTTAAATTATGAACTCTTGTTCTATAGGCAACACTGCATATATATTCTGAAATCAGTTGTGTAGGCTTTCCATAATACCGTTGTGAATAAACACTCTATATTTAAACCCAAGTTTATTTATTTTTCTGGTAATCAACAACTATATCTCCTTTGCCACAGAATTAATTAAGTACCTACTTAGCCTAAATTGCCAATAACTAACCCAAAATACAAGAACCTATTTAGCCAGACTTCAAAAAATGTAAGTTCTTACCTGCAGGTTATTGCTCTCAGTAGGTCTTAAACCATGAAATTGTGAAGTCAGTTTTTGAAAGTCAGTAAGGCTGTTCTCTGGAAGCGTGCGGGTGCCACAGGCGACTAACTTTTGCCTTTGGGCGACTGGAAAAACTTATATCTTTCTCATATAAGCTTTAAGTGCTAGGCACCCAGGATTTCATGGTTAGGAACCTTTGGGCTCCTCATAATTTTTCTGAGACCACAGCCTTGAGTCACAACATTAATACTATTTTCAGATTCTGGTTTGGAAGGAACTTGACTATGGCAAGATGACAGAGGTCGAGAAGCAGCTGCTTGTCTCAGAAGTGAATCTACTAAGAGAGCTTAAACACCCACATATTGTTCGGTATTATGATAGAATCATTGATCGTTCCAATACAACAATCTACATTGTGATGGAGTTTTGTGAAGGAGGGGATTTGGGAGCATTAATAGCCAAACACAGGAGAGAAAAGTAAGTTTTCAATAGTCAACTTTCATAATCAAATACTGCACATGTGCATGTATGTACTCCCATTATCACTGAAGAATTGGTGGCCTTATGATTAACATAATTACATGTTGGACATGAGATCAAGATGTATGGGTGCCTGGGCTGGTAAAGTTTGTAAGCATTGCGTTCATTTGAAAAAAAGGTACAGTCTGCATACGAATCAAGTGGCCAATCAGGCTAGAGCTTATCCTGGTTTCTGTAGCATGAGAAGCAACTAGGAGTATTTCTACTCTGCCCTGGATGGGACGCTAGTCCACTGCAGGGTTACCCCCCAGCATTAAATTCACGTACCCATTTGTACACCTGGCTGGAGACAGGCACCATGAGGCACTAGTCCCTCTGATACTGTGGATTGCAACAGCGTTTACCTCTCCTGGATAGCTTATAAGTTGTTTCATTAAGTGCCATTGCCTTCTTGTTAATTTAGGAGATTTATAGATGAACAATTTATAGTGAAGATCATGCATCAACTGGTAGAAGCACTGCAAGAATGTCATCGGAGGAAGGATGGTGCACATGTCTTACATCGGGATCTCAAGCCAGCTAATGTTTTCTTAGATGGCAACGATAATGTGAAACTAGGAGACTTTGGATTAGCCAGGGTACTTCAACATGACACAAGCTTTGCTAAAACATTTGTTGGAACACCTTACTACATGTCACCAGTAAGTTCCATGTCTGTATACCAGTACAACAGAATTTGTTTAACCAAGAAATTCATATCTGGGGGTACTTACCATTTACATGGGAAAACCGGAAATTCCAGTTGGAAAATCAAATGGTTCATGCCATTCCATTTGGGAAGCATCAGAAATTATGGGCTGTGATTTGAGGTGATGCTATTTTTCTACTCTTCTAAGTCTCTCTAGCTGATGTGGACGTACTTTATAGCGATTCCCTCGCCCGCAACGTCGCATTTGATTGTTTAATGTTTATGCCTGAAATTTCCAACCGGATGGTTTTTGTAAATGGTAAGCACCCTGGATTTCTCATTTCTGAGTTGGACTAGTGGATGGAATGATTGAAAATCCAGTTCACTTAGCAGGTGAAAACTTACAGGTGGAAAGGATGACTGTAAGGGGACACTAGAAGCCACAAATACATCTGACATTTTGTATTTATTTGATCCTGAAGGGGAATTTTATTTTTATCAGGGAAAAGTCCATAAATTTTGAAAAGTGATGTCTGTGGCAACCATTTCCTTGTCATTTATACGATGTTATTGGTAGATATGTACATGAAGATCCTGCTTATTCGTTCATTATGTTATTTTGATTACATCTTTAATCAAAAGTATAACAACATTCTCGAACATGATTGGCTATCAGCAGCCCAATTTGAACATTAATTGGACAGTGTACGCATCATGCTTGTAATTGGACAGTACGCGTCATTTTGCGCGTGCTGTTGAGGTGCACTTTGTTGAGTAAACTGCTGTGTTTTCAGCATTCATAACGACATTTAATCGTTCAGCGCTCAATCAATGGTTTGTTCGTTTCTCAAATTTTGTCATAGTTTTGATAAATACTCGTGATTAACAAATCGGACTCCCGCTTCGCGGTCATCCGATTTTGTTAATCACTCGTATGATTACAGACCGAATTGGACTCCACTCAGTCCTATTACCATTATTTATCAGGAACAAGTGAATAAACAAAGTTACAATGAGAAGTCAGACATATGGTCACTTGGATGCCTTGTGTATGAACTCTGTTCCTTGTCACCACCATTCACTGCCATGAATCAGAGGACTCTTGAAGCAAAAATCAGAATAGGAAAGTTCCGCCCAATCCCAGAGCAGTATTCCCCAGATTTGAGTGAAGTTGTTAATTCAATGCTGAAAGTAAATGTAAGTTTGATATAGCAAGTAGGTTTGCAAAGTCATAAAAAAGAAATTCAAACTTTTGTGAGGCTACTGTTAATCATCTTGGAACAAATTATTCTTTGATCTTTTATGATGTAAAGTGCACTTAAAGATGTAATGTTCACTTGATTATTTTATGGAAAGTCATGCCACACCTACATATAAACTTACCGTAAAGTTCCAATCTATAGTTTAGACTGTTTTAATTATTTTTTTAATAATGATAATAATAATTATTTTTTACTAAGACACTAAGTTGACGTTAAACTGTTGATCAGGATCATTAGATTGGTATGAAAAGTCTTGACTGTTTTTTGTTTTTTGTTTTTTGTTTTAATTTATATGGTACAATTTGCAGGAAGAACGCCGGCCATCAATAGACAAACTTCTATGCAATCCACTTTTTCAGAGATTTCAGAGAGACTTGGATCCACAGTAAGTTTCTACCAGTGAAAAAATAAAAATAATAATTAATATTTACAGATCTATTTGCTTAAATATCTAATCTGTCATAAGTAACATACATGTGTCTGTATCTGTAAAGTTGAAATGTTTTCTTTTTCTGTAAGTAAATTGTATTGACTGTATTAACAATAATGTTGTTATAATTAAAAAGCATATATCAGCGGAATAAGTGCAGACTTCCATATAAGGAAGGTGCCTAGCATTATCACAAAAAGGTAGCCTAGAGCTCAACTGTTCCCCGTTTTCCACTCTTAATGATAAAATGCAGCAGCACCTGAGAACAAGACACTTGAACATTTAAAGACTCGTGACAGTTTTTTTCAACGTTTGAGCTTTGTTCCATTTTAATGTTGTCTCATAGAAATGATGGGAGGAAAAAAGAAGAGTTCTTTAGAAGATGGGAAAAACAACTAACTGAGAAACAAAAAGAGTTGGACAGTATGTATCAGTCACGCTGAAGAATTTGACAGTCATGAATTTATCCATCTGTTCAATATTAAGCATGGTATCACGTTGAAATCTAAGTTAATAACTAACGCAAGATGGAACCTTTCTTAGGGAGAGAGAAAATTCTCACAGAAAGAGAAAGAACTCTGAGCGAGCGAGAAGAAAAAGTAACAAGGTATGACTTCGCTGGTCCAACAAAGCTGAATTTAAACATATGTAGCAGTACAATTACATTAATTAAATTGCATTGTAGTTGAAGTTTTTTTTTTTTGAAGAGAGGTTACTTGGGTTTACAAATTGAACCAGTGTTGCAGCCAAGTATTGCTTGGCAGCTTTAATTAAATTATTACTTAAATTACTTCACATTATTAATTTCACAGCCTTGAATAAATGTTTCATTTCAATAGCAACATTTTCAAAGGTCATTTTAGACTCTAAACCACATTTATTTCCCATAGCCAAGAGTCTTTGAAGAACAAGGATGGGGTCATTAAAATTTAGCATCTTTCTTGTTTTCCTCCTCAACTTTGTTTCCTATTTTCATAGGGCTGAAGCTACCCAACGCCTTCTTGGCTTCCAAGAGGCTGCACCTGCTCTACCCAAAAGGCCATATTTATATGGAAACTTAGGAATGGATAAGGAAAATGATTTCCTAACTGTGAAAAGGAAGTTTACCACCTTTGATCCCGAAAGCAGAGGACAACTATTAAAGGATGCAACAAGCAATGTTCTGAGCACTGATCAACACCTACCAGAGTTAGGATTCAGACATCCAAATATACCTGGCAGGAATGTTAGACCTACACGACTGTTATCAGACTTTAGATGAAGAAAAACCAGTGTAACAATTCTGATCTTCAAGATTTAAATCAGCAAGTCAAACTCTTTTCAATTCTCACTTCATTTTTCATGATATAAGCAATCTTCTGTTACATGCATCCATCTTTCTGTACCATGTACATGCAACAGGTACACACAAATAACATTTTCTTTTTGTCAGTCATTGTAATGGGAACTACTAACGAATGTATTGTTATATAATGTAAATTATAAGTTAGACAATGTAGATTTTTTTCAAAAAAAAATAAGTACTGTATATTTGGATATTTTTTCCCTGACCATACTATTTGTTTATACATGTATGTCCATTGTAAGATATTGTAAATATTAATAAAGAAAGTATTAATTCCCATATGTATACTGTTAGCAAAAATCAAAATGTGATATGACAGTCTGACCGGTTTAAAAATAACACATGATGTGTATACACAAAACATCATGTTACATCTTGTTTATGTACATGTGCACTAGATAACTTGGAGAAGACATATGTACAGCAATATACACAATATTATAATCAAAACACCCAAAAATATATCAAATGCCATAAAAAACCCTTTTAAACTCTTTTTAAACATCTCCCATTCTTGTACCTTTACCTTCTATAAAGCTTGTGGCTTCTCTATAAATAGTGTTTATAGGTTCGGTTATTTCATCATTTCAGTGAAAGCATCCAATGAAACATTTGTTTAACTTTCATATTAAGTAGTTAAACACAAGTTTATGAAACTTTGAAGTTTTCTTTAAATAAAGTTACAAGTAGGGAATGTTAAAATTTCAAAACAGTAAAACAATTCTTTTCCTTGTTTTCTCCTTTTAACACTTTAAAAGTGTTACAGCTACACACAGCTGCAGTCTCAAAGTTTTTTCAAATACACTGTAACTTAAAAACATGCACGTAAGCATTTGCATGTTTTTTTTCAGCAATGCTACCCAGTTGACATCTCGGCCATAATCTTGTTCTTTAGAATCAGTGGGTAATAAATGCCCCTTGCAGAGGTAATAATCTTCCATATCAACTAAAGACCTTTCTTAAACGTGCCAGGATATTTTGCAAACAACCTGCCATGAAGTTTTGTTTGTCTTGGAAACCATGCATGAATCTTGCCTTCATCGTGATTATGTTCGGAAACTCTCCACTCTGGATGAACCTTCTCAAACCTAAGGTTGTAACAAAAATTTTAATGTTAAAAAATGCAAGACTGTAGTTCTCAAATCAAAATAAAACTTAAAATTCCCATATCCTCAAGTAACAGCATAACCCACTAATATTTTCATTAGTTCAAGCGAAAAAATTAGTCATTCCAGCTACAAGACCACCATGGAAGTATACTTAAAATAGATCAAAACTGATTAGAGTAGAATTGTGTACTTTTAAGATTTCACACAGCTACCAACGTACAGTGAATGAACCACCAATGGACTACCCTAAATGTAAACCTCTGAGATTTCTAGCGCAAAAGCTTAAGAATCAGTTTGCCTGCTTATGTTCCAATCTTCTAGGAACAGTTTTTAAAAGTCATCGCTTCTGCATGCATTACGTGCCGTTTATTGAAGTGTTAACAGTAAGAAATCGAAAGAGGGCAGTTACAAATAAGTGTAAGGCGAAACTACCTAAATAAATATCCTAGAAGCAGTTGTTCGCAAAAAGACGTTCTTGCAAGAAACTGAACTCATTAAAACCTCTTACCTAACCTTTTGAATTCAATTTCCTTGGCTGATTTGCTTGAAGTTGCGCTCAGCAACTTTGGGCTTAGTTGTATACGAGCCTGATGCTTTAGGAATACTGGTGATGAATATTACAACGTGCTGAAAGTAGTAAAACGTTGTCAACGTACACCAGTAAAGGCATCCAACATAACTATTGTCCAGTCAAATCCACCGAAATGCTATGACTACTACAGTTCCATTCAAAACATCTTGTTCCAATTAGCTGCACAGATAAACTAATAATTGTCCGAGAACGTTTACTTATCCATCTATCCATTTTTTTTTTTTTTTTTTTTTTTTTTATGTTTCAAGGATTTAAATTATATTGTCTACTGGGGTTGGTTACTGGAAAAGTCTGTCTTCTATTATTCAATTCAGTTCAATTTTATTTCAGACTCTCACAAACATTAATTTTTTATTTGGTTAACACAGTTTTTCCCATGATTGCAAATCTACACAGCTGCTCGGTGTAAAGCGGATGATCAAAATTGCTCGGTCGGCTGCTCAAGCTATTGTCATACTAGGTTCTTGGTGATGGCTAATCCATTGTATTTGGCATAATTTCTTAGGCTTGCCTAACTACGCGGTGTCGCAGCGCTGATCAGAAGTTTAATAAAGTTTCGGTTCCCGTCTGGGGCTCAGAGATATTTCTAACATAACATAGCTCCATGAACATCTTATCAGTTACTCTAGTCAACGCAATACTAGCCAGGAGTTTTAGCGGTTGGGTTAGCAAAAAGAAAAGGCTTTGATACCGTAGCCTAAGTATACCAAAATTATCATAATTATTTTACGGGTTCTTTAAGTTGACAGTGATTGACGATGATGTGACCGAAAATGGACCAATCAGATACGCTCTGACAAGGACTGTTGTCTTCCAGGCGAAGGCGCTGTTTGGAATGTGATGTTTTCAGCGAGAATCAGTGTTTGGAGACAATATTTCGATGCTTCATGACTTTGATTCTTAACCAAACTAATGTGGGAAAACGGAATAAAAATAAGCTTCGTAATAGTACCGTGTTTAGTTAAAAATTATGAATTTATGAACGAATGAAATAGATAAAGAAAAGTCAACAGTTAGCAATAAACAACTTTTAAACGACTGACATATAACCCACTCGATATGATTCAGTTGCGTTCGAGAAAGCACCGTCAAAGTTTAACATTTCGTGTTTCATTATTCCTGAACAAGACTACACTGCCGATCAAAAGCGAATGGTGATTTGTTCGTGAAAGTTTAACCATAAACCCATTACCCTCAAATAACTGAAAGTCAAAGTACACGAGATTTTAGACAGCACGATTTAAGACAAAGATCTTTATTTGCACACAGCACGTAAGGTTTCGTACAGAACTAGACAATATGAATACTGCAAGGTTTGACATAAAATTACTGTTTTTATACTAAACCGTTAGACTTGGTAGTTTAAATTATCGTTACATGCAAACATCCAAAACATGCACATAGTGCATCTCCCTTCTAAGGGTTTTTAGTTTCAAGACTACATAGATAAGCAAGCAACTAAAGTAATAACTCCGCATGACAAATTAGGTAAAATAAGACATCTGAAGCCCATTGTATCCGGGCAGTTTTTCCTTTTCCCCGACTAAGTAATAATGAGACAAATATGAATTAACCTACGTTTTCTCCCATTTCTTACCCTGTAAAACCATCCTACTTGGTAATTTTCAAAATACGAACGCAAACACTTTGGGCTCGCACGCCTGATTAATTAAAAATCCCAGTCGCATATGCCAAAACAAAAGGGACATAGGTCAGTTAAGCCGGCGAAGCCTGAAACGTCAGAAACTACTTGATTTGATGCTTCGATTTGAAAACATGCTATGAATAATTATTAAACATACCCGCTCATGTTACGAAAAGATGAAAACAAAAAGATTTCTTGCAGTTTTGAGCCAAAAGGTCTACACTGTAAGCATTAAGACTTCTTCGAAGCCCTTGATTTTCTCTCAAATGTGCATCAATTAGGTAAAAATAATATCGGCTGAAGCGTCTCTAAGCTTCTCTAAAAAATTCCATTTATCCCAGTAACTGAACAACTGTTAGAAGAAACGAAAGAAAATTACTAGTTCCTAAAGTTTCAGCGCCTTTGATCGGGGTATAAGTCATGTGAAATCACAGTTCAATGTTCGTCGAAGTCCTCACTACTTTTTGCCTGCTGGATATACCTTGGCAATTTTCGATTTAACTGGAATATTAACTGTATCCAGACTTGGCGTTTGACCTCGCGTATCAAAGTCGATGGTTACTCCAGGTCGGAATATCAGACAATGCGTGGAACCACCAAAGTGAAACATGCCGAGCTGGTCACCTTTCTTCACTTTATCCCCCTCTTTAACAGTGATTTCGTTGGAGGAAACTTCAACCATACCGATTGATACGAAGCACATCAAGCCGATATCAGGATTGTCAGCTTTGATGTAGATAATACCTCGGGCAGCTACTTGGGCCAGGTATCCTTGTGACTTCACAGTGTTGGGTATTGAGGGGTCGTCCTTGATGTTATGGGTTGCAGAGTAATAGGAACCATCAACAAGTTCTGTTTTGTAAATGGTACCCGACACGGGGCTGTGCCATCGGTGATAGCTGAGGGCGCTTAGGAACGCTTGGTAGACTGTTCCACCATGAAATTGCTTGGCCAGGTCACTCATGTTCAGGATGAAATCCAAGGAGTAGCGTTGGTGCTTTATCCAAAAGTAGTCCGTGTTTCGTACGGCTCTGGATATTCTGTACGGCGCCGACTCACAGGCATTGGCAACAATGGAATCATCATCTGGAGATTCTACTGGACGAATTCCAGGGCGAAACTCTCTGGTGAAAAAATCATCCCACGATTTGAATCCATAATGTTCTTCATGTGGGTTGCATTGGAACCATTTGACGAAGTTTGGCATTGCTTCCATTGCGTCCTCACCGAGCCAACCATGTCGAGGATCATCATTCAGAACATAGCGAGATTGGGGACTGGTTAGAAACTTTCCCCAGTAGTTGAGAATATTCTTGAACAACCTGTTGACTTTGTCGTTCAGGAAAGCAGCAAATCCAGCATTCGTAGCCATCGGCCAGTTCAACATGGCACTGATGGGGATGGCAACCAAACCACTTTTTTTGAACTTTGGAGCTATAGTCATGATGTGGTCGAGTAGTATAATCATCAATTGCCAGGACGGAACCTTTTTGTGCGGATCACCAGGAAGCTTGTACTGTTGCCAGAACATTTGATGGAAGAACATGTTGATCTCTGGGTCGGAGAGAATAGCATTCTTCAGATCTTCAACCGGTTGATGGAGATTGAGCTCTTTATCTGTAGCGTTGGTAACTGCAGGTTTAATTTCACCCATGGCTGTTTCTTCATCTTCAGCTGCTGGATGAAGAGCCAGTAACAACTGATATTTATCGTTGGATTTAGCTTTGACTTCTGTGATCAAATCGCCTAACCAGTTGTCAATAACATTCTGATCGGAAGGAAGCCATTCACCGACACAATAAGGTTTGAAGCTCATGATTGTGTTGCGTGTGGTTCGCTGCTCGTTTTGCTATTAAATGGGACGCTACTATCAAGTTTGTCTGCCTTTAATTGTAGTTTTGACTACTCTACGCATGTGCAATTGACGTTGCAATGCGCCTACGTGCTGTTATTTTGTTTGTTTTCGTGATTTTTTTTGGCAAAATCTTCTTTTGTCTTATTTGATAACCTATCTGTCCGGATGAAAGGCCTATTTCACACCGTTACCAGTATCAGGTAATTAAGGGCTGGCCTGTATTGAGTTTGCCCTGGAGGGTGGAGCCTGCTTGCAGAAGTCTCCAATTTCCTTCGTTCCGCGTGCAGCAAAGAAAATAGGACAGGAGTCCTTTTTTCGCTAACTTTCGATTGCAATGGATTGTTTCTCGCTTGCTTCTCGCGGCTGTTGTGTAAGTGACTAGGTACACCGAGACAGGTCCTCTTTGTCTACTGACTGAATATCCATGATGTGTGACCTTGCACTATAATACAATATATTTTTAACCACACCCCATGATGAATTTTCAGCGACAAGAGAGACGAGTGTTTGTTTGGATTATTCAGATTGTTGCAGGATTTAGCCGAAACTGTTTGTTTTAGCCAAAAGGACTAAAAGGTCTTTAAGCTAAAACAAACACAACTCTTAAGGACGGTGCTCAAAATTGCTCGGTCGTCTGCTCAAGCTATTGTCATACTAGGTTCTTGGTGATGGCTGATCCATTGTATTTGGTATAATTTGTCAGGCTTGCCTAACTACGCTCAATGGTTGGAGCGTTGCAGAGCTGATCAGAAGTTTAATAAAGTTTCGGTTCCCGTCTGGGGCTCAGAAATATTTCTAATATAACATAGTTACTCTAGTCAACGCAATACTAGCCAGGAGTTTTAGCGGTTGGGTTAGCAAAAACAAAAAGGCTTTGATACCGTGGCCTAAGTATACCAAAATTATCATATTTTACGGGTTCTTTCAGTTGACAGTGATTGACGATGATGTGACGGAAAATGGACCAATCAGATACGCTCTGACAAGGACTTTTGTCCTCCAGGCGAAGGCGCTGTTTGGAATGTGATGTTTTCAGCGAGAATCAGTGTTTGGAGACAACATTTCGATGCTTCATGACTTTGATTCTTAACCAAACTAATGTGGGAAAACGGAATAAAAATAAGCTCCGTAATAGTACCGTGTTTAGTTAAAAATTATGAATTTATGAACGAATGAAATAGATAAAGAAAAGTCAACAGTTAGCAATAAACAACTTTTAAACGACAGACATATAACCCACTCGATATGATTCAGTTGCGTTCGAGAAAGCACCGTCAAAGTTTAACATTTCGTGTTTCATTATTCCTGAACAAGACTACACTGCCGATCAAAAGCGAATGGTGATTTGTTCGTGAAAGTTTAACCATAAACCCATTACCCTCAAATAACTGAAAGTCAAAGTACACGAGATTTTAGACAGCACGATTTAAGACAAAGATCTTTATTTGCACACAGCACGTAAGGTTTCGTACAGAACTAGACAATATGAATACTGCAAGGTTTGACATAAAATTACTGTTCTTATACTAAACCGTTAGACTTGGTAGTTTAAATTATCGTTACATGCAAACATCCAAAACATGCACATAGTGCATCTCTCTTCTAAGGGTTTTTAGTTTCAAGACTACATAGACAAGCAAACAACTCAGTAAAGTAATAACTCCGCATGACAAATTAGGTAAAATAAGACATCTGAAGCCCATTGTATCCGGGCAGTTTTTCCTTTTCCCCGACTAAGTAATAATGGGACAAATATGAATTAACCTACGTTTTCTCCCATTTCTTACCCTGTAAAACCATGCTATTTAGTAATTTTCAAAATACGAACTCAAACACTTTGGGCTCGCACCCTGGGGCTCGCACGCCTGATTAATTAAAAATCCCAGTCGCATATGCCAAAACAAAAGGGACATAGGTCAGTTAAGCCGGCGAAGCCTGAAACGTCAGAAACTACTTGATTTGATGCTTCGATTTGAAAACATGCTATGAATAATTATTAAACATACCCGCTTATGTTACGAAAAGATGAAAATAAAAAGATTTCTTGTAGTTTTGAGCCAAAGGTCTACACTGTAAGCATTTAGACTTCTTCGAATCCCTTGATTTTCTCTCAAATGTGCATCAATTAGATAAAAATAATATCGGCTGAAGTGTCTCAAGTCACTCTCACAGCTTCGCTAAAAAATTCCATTTATTCCAGTAACTGAGTCTGTCCTGGAGTGTGGAGCCTGCTTGCAGAAGTTTCCAATTTCCTTCGTTTCGCGTGCAGCAAAGAAAATAGGACAGGAGTCATTTTTTCGCTAACTTTCGATTGTAATGGATTGTTTCTCGCTCGCTTCTCGCGGCTGTTGTGTAAGTGACGCGGTACACTGAGACAGATCCTCTTTGTCCGCCATGTTTGTTTTCACAAACCAGTATCTCGCTCGGCCAAATTTCTTAACTGGGGTTAACTGGGGTGATCATAGAAACTTGGTTCCAGGCCTCGCTGCTTGCCCCCCCGTTAAGGTTGGGAGATTTTTTGCGCGGGAGATAATGGTTAAGAGAATTTTCGTGCGGTAAATTTGTTATAACATTTATAAATCAGTAACTTCTTGCTTAGTATTATTGTTATTGTTATAGTTACCAACATATCAATTCACTTGTTGTTATAGTTATTTCAAGTCTTTCCAGCTAGTTTTTCTGAGAAAAAGCTAAATATTTACTTGGGCGTATTCCAAAGGGAGCCCAAGTTTAAAATTAGCCTTCATTTTTTGTTTGCGTTCAGTCACAAATCGCCGTCTGGTCTCTAAAGCGCATGCGTCACCTATGCATGCGTACAGCACATGGAATTTACAGAAGTTGTCGTCGTGAAAAGTTAGCACGGATTCCATGATTTCTGGGGCGATGAAATGATATACAAACCAACACACTGTTCGAGGTAGACCAACACTAAAGGACATTAAGCGTTTTCGGAACGGGTCGGTCTCCAAGCCTTACGAGAGACCAATTTACGAGCGAACATTTTGAGTGAATTTATCAAGAATCA
This sequence comes from Orbicella faveolata, assembly GCF_042242905.1. Taxonomy (NCBI): domain Eukaryota; kingdom Metazoa; phylum Cnidaria; class Anthozoa; order Scleractinia; family Merulinidae; genus Orbicella; species Orbicella faveolata. The sequence goes on along the minus strand of NW_028301555.1, from coordinate 8,995,396 downwards.
TGTTATACCAAACGAGCCATCAACCGGGGCTATCAACCCTTCAACTTGATAAAAAGCATCTTCATAAGCGTCATCGTATGATCGTGAACCAATTAGAATCCCAGCTCGAACTCAAGAACGTCTGAGCGACAAGAGCAGAAACGTTAAAAAATTTGTTTACGAATGTATCTGTTCGAGTACACCTAAGTAAAACGCGCCGAGAAACTTCGTTAAGTATAATAAAGATAAAATCTCCAACTAAACGATATTTTCTCGTTATTTTCTTGTAACAGAGCTATGTGTTTTTACAAGAGTGAAAACCATGTAGCGAATTATTGTACATTTAAGCTGAAAGAAACTAATGTACGTGTACGTTGACCCTAGCAAAACAATCCTTGGCTTGCACTGTCACGCAATCCTGACGCAATAAAAAATTTATTCGACAACCATTTAGTGGATTAAATCAAGAAATTGTGATGTTATAGGAGATTAATACACTTCGCTAATTTTTAATTCTGTGCGTTTTCCCAAGCTCAGATATTCGTCGAAATATTTCGCACAAATTTACAGAGACGAGTACCTCCGCGGTACGCCAACATTGCGGCCGGAAAATAGTGTAAACATCTAGAGCTTACTTTGGCCAGCTAGGCGACTGATTATCTGTACTGAACAAAAAAGCATTTACATAAGCATCTACATTCACAAGAAACATAGATCAGAATTTATTGGTAATTATTTGTTCAATAAACATTGTTCTTCATTCAAAAAGCTTGAAACACTCCTTAAACATACTGACAAACAGAAATTCCCACGTAACACCAATTTCAATCAAAGTTCCCTTTTTTCCAAAAAACAATACCATTTGCAAGGGGGGATGAAGCTAATAAAAGATATCCCTGCAAACTTTGCTATAGTTTCCCTTTTAACCCCCAAAAAGTAATAAAACATTGTGTGGTTCCAGAATATGTCCATATTCCCCCACAGAATGCGTTGGAAATTCCTGAGGGTGGCAGTGGTCTCAAAGGCCAAAAACTTTGAGGAAATGTATGACGCTTAATTGGAATTTCTAGAGTGGGGGGATTAGAAAAAATCCCTTCCGTGTGGGAGATATGGATAATTTAAGAAACTACACATTTTCCAAAATCTCCGCAAAAGAAAAGTTACTTCTTCTCTAAAAAAACTCTCCCAAATCATACCATAACAAAAAGAATGCAATCATTCAAAACAATATCTGAAACAAGCTGGGTTGAAAAGTGTTAACCCATAGAACAAACATGACATTTTAGTATCTGAGTTCATTTCAATAAGCAATACTTTATCTATTTTTTAAAAATCCTGTTGGCCACATAGATGGACACAAATACAATCATATAGGTTGAAAGTTAGCATTTTACTGCCAAAACCTTCATTGCTTTACTTTAAAAAAACGCAGACCACAGACCAGGCTTAAAAAAACGGACAGTGGTCAATATACAACACTATGCTAGAGCTACGAAACAATCGACAAAAGACAACTAAGACTTCACCATGTCGATTTCCTGGCGTTTACAGCTCGATATGCCAGGAAAGACGCCCAAGTTTACGCAGATATGCGTGTTGTTTGTTATCAATTTTTTTCTCAGTTATAGCCAAAAACCGCTATGCAGACGTCTTAAAGAAGATGCCGAGGCCGCTGTTATCGGCGGGGGAACCTTGGGCACCAATATTGCTTATCACTTGGCTAAAGTTGGAATGAAAGATGTGATTCTACCGGAGAAATCCGAACTTACTGCAGGCGCAACGTGGCACCCGATAATGCCTGCATGTCTTCCGCGACCTTTTACAACCTATCCACCTTAATCCAGGTTATTACATTTAGAAAAGTGGAAAAATACTGATGTGAAATCGCTTTTTAATGTAGAAATCACAAGTCTGAATTTACAAGTGAACAACGAAACTAAAGACCGAAGCGACAAACGCAACGAATTCTAAACAAATTAAACGTTCCAAAGTGGTGGTTCATCTCGTGCAGTTGTGCAATCTTGTTCTCTCTGCGCATGCACCGTAAGGCTCACGCAGCTTGATCAGACTGCAGGCTCGACTGCTCAGTCAACAGATTCCACAACTGATGAAATCTAACGGTTTTAAATTTGGTATAATATTGGGAAACATGTGAAAGTACTGTCATGAAGTATGTTAAAGGTGAAACTGTATATCATTTCACTTCACAAGAGGTAGGGTAATTCCGAGTCAAAGTGCCCGATTCTGGGCCTCCTATAGAAAGGGAATCGGGTTAATATTCCCGAACTGGAACACGGATATTACCACCTGGTGGTGGGTGCGGAAACGCAACCGAACCCAGCGACGCCGGCGGGAGCCCCAGAAAGAGTTCTCTTTTCTTTCTAACAGGCTTTCACCCTGAAATCAGATTGTCTGGAGATAGGGTTTAATGCCTGGTAAAGCACCACACTTCTTGTGGTGTCCGGTGCGTTCTCGACGGCCCTTGAAAATCCGGGGGGGACAATGATTTTCGTGTCCGGTCGTACTCATAACCACAGCAGGTCTCCAAGATGAGCAGCCTCTGGTTTAATCCTGACCATGCTATTTGTTTATACAGGTGTCTCCATTGTAAGATATTGTAAATAACGAAAGTATTGTGACATGAAAGTGTGACATGAGAGTCGGTTTAAAAATAACACATGACTAGGTGGGAAACACTTTTATTTTGTTTTTAATCTTTGTTTTTAATTTTTGTTTTTTTTTTTTTTTTTACTTCTCAAAGTCTTTTGTTTTGTACATCATGCCTGTATTGTCAATACAACTTGGTGTTTTTTGAATACACAAAACATCACGTTACATCTTGTTTGTATACACCAGAAAACTTGCGGAAGACATATGTACAGCAATATACACAATGTTATAATCAAAACTCCCTAAAATATTTCAAATACCTTTAAAAAAAAACCTATTAAACTCTTTTTAAACATCTCCCTTTCTTCTACCTTTCCCTTCTATAAAGCTTGTGGCTTCGTTATAAATAGTGTTTATAGGTTCAGTTATTTCATCATTTCAGTGAAAGCATACTATGAAACTTTTGGTTAACTTTCATTTTAAGTAGTTAAACACAAGTTTATGAAACTTTGAAGTTTTCTTTAAATAAAGTTACATGTAAGGAATGTCCAAATTTCAAAACAGTAAAACAATTCCTTTCTTTGTTTTCTCCTTTTACTGCGCCTTTCGATAACATGCCGACTCTAAAATTCAAAGCTCAACCGACAAATGCATTTTTCGCTACCGTCAATCAAATGTTCGGCGGCTCCTCCCAGCTTCTGACTACTGCCGAAGACTGTTTCGTTGTCTGAACTGAGCTCAACGATTTGATTACCTCGTGCTCGGCAGTGGTCGGAAGCTGGGAGGAACCGCCGAACATTTGATTGACTGTAGCGAAAAGCGCATTTGTCGGTTGAGCTTTAAATTTGAGAGTCCCCATGTTATTGAAAGGCGCAGTAAAACTTTTTGAAAGTGTTAAAGCTACACACAGCCTGCAGTCTCAAAGTTTTTTCAAATACACTGTAACTTAAAAACATGCACATACGCATTTGCATCTTTTTTTCAGCAATGCTACCCAACATCTCGGCCATAATCTTGATCTTTAGAATCAGTGGGTAATAAATGCCTCTTGTAGGGGTAATAATCTTCAATGTCATCTCAAGACCTTTCTTAAACTTGCCAGGATATTTTATAACCTGGCATGAAGTTTTGTTTGTCTTGGGAACCATGCATGAATCTTGCCTTCGTCATGATTATGTTCGGAAACTCTCCACTCTGGGATGAAGCTTCTCAAACCTAAGATTATAACAAAAATTTTAATGTTACAAAATACAAGATTGTAGTTCTCAAATCAAAATATAACTTAAAATTCTACATCCTCAAGTAATAACATAACCCATTGTAACATTTTCATTAGTTCAAGCGAAAAAATTAGTCATTCCAGCTACAAGACCAGCACTGAAATATTCTTGAAAATAGATCAGAACCGATTATTGTAGAACAGTGTACACAGTTACCAATGTACAGTTGTACATGGTGCTTACATTCAGTTTCACTTCATAAAAGCCACATGTGTACAGGTATAAAGCCACTCAAAAACCTTTACAAAGTAACATGCACTCATAAACAAGCATCAAGGGCACTATATTGGTCTTCATGTACAGGAGGGCATTACTTTTTTAAATTAAACAACTGATCAGACTTACTTGCTGAGTTTGAAGATAGGTTTATCACTATCAGAAGCATTCAGATGTTTAGGTTTCCTGAAAATAAATATGTACATTTCGTATCAAGATGAGTTCACACAACCATTACTCTACATCTCATTCTGTCAGCTCTACACTCAATCTATTAAACATTCATTCACAGCCTTTTTTTATTTATTTGATTGCATTTTGTTTTGTTTTATTTTTTTATTTTTATTTATTTTTTTTGCTGTTGTTTTTACTATACTAGAGATTTTGTGAGACTATAACATGTTGATATCCCCAAGCAAAAAATACATGTCAGAGATGCCACAACCTACATGTACATGTAAAAAAAAATTGAAACTGGGAGATTGGCAATTTTACCATCTTGGCGCTTAAAAAAGCTATTCAAATTACTTGTAAAGCGTGGCTAATTCAACCACAAAAATGCGTCAAATATCAAAAATTTCCAATAAAAAATGCGAAATTAAAGTAGATCAAAAAATATCTGAATGTGTATTTTTACAGGCCCTCTTTAGTATTCTCCAGCACCGGGTTGCTCGAAAGTTGGTTAACACTAACCCAGGATTAAAAGTTAACCGAAACATTAATTTTTCTTGCATAAAAATGTTTTCTACTGCTTACGTTTTGTCTAGTTTGAGCTTAGTCAAGCTCAAAACTGAAGGACACAGTATAAACAGAAAACCTCACCGAAAATTTACAAAACTCAAATCAAAATTCTCGCTAATCCTGGATTAGCTTAATCGGGCTTTGAACAACCCAGCCCAGAAGATTTGGTGAACTGTACGGGAGACTGGGAGATATGTTAGATGTATACAGGAGACTCCCAACAGATGTATATACTGTCATTTGCATGCAAGGAGAGCTCTGTTGGGTTTACACAAAGCTTACCTTATTGCATTCCTGTTTTGTATCTCCCTCTTATCTTCCATTTCCTTTTGTTGTTTCTGCAAATCAACCATTGATTACATAACATTAAACAACCAATAAAATGCTATTCTCACTGCAACTTAAAATAAGCTAAGTAAACGCAGATTCAATTTGTAAGGGACTGTGCTATAATTACCTGGAGGGGGGGGATGGAAAATTAGAGGGGGGGCATAGAAGAAAATGACAACAAGAGAGAGGGGGTTGGATGTAAAATTTAATACATGCAGGGGGGCATTACTTTTTCGTTTTGCAAACTGGAAAAGTAGTGGAAGAGTTATTAGAGTTCAAATATAAATACTAACATTGGATTAAAACTGACAAATTTATCAACTCTAAGGTGTTCTGATCTATGAACTGCTGTTTTCCTATCTGTCATGCAGTAGGAAAGGAATGCCTCCTGTTTTATATGTTAAAACAGTGCTACTTTATTGCACTAGAATTTATTAAAACAGGAAACTTTAATTAAAAGTTGCAAAAGTAGCACTATAATGTTATCCAATGAAAAAGAAAGATGCCAAATGTTAGCACACATGGCATCATAATTTAGCAGAATGAAAAATCCAACAGTTGAAATTTTAATAGCAATACAAATTTAAAGTGTGGTAAATAAAACACAGTATGATTAAATTGAGCTTCAAGAAAAAAGCTCAATCAGGCAGGAATTCCTGAATAATATTACACAAGCTCAGAGTCCAGTGATTCTGATAACTCTTCAAAAGACTCTGACATACGTCGAAGAGTCATTTGAAGTGATGACAGTTTATGGCGGAGGAAGAACTCCAACAAGTAAACTAGGTATGACGGAATCAATGGGAGGAGACTTTTTTCAAGGGGGGGGGGGGGGTTAGCCTTAATATTATCATTATGTGAGGGTGGGTTGAAATTAATTTTTGCTTAATGAGAGGGGGGATAGACTTAGTTTTGGGGCATATTTCACCCATTTCCCAGCCCCCCCTCAAGGTAATTATTGCAAAGTCCCTAACTTGTGCAGTTTTCAAATGCACGAATCTTGTTCTTAATGTAAAGATTTGGAAACCATACCAGTTGATGGTGACATCAGCCTGTCATGCTTACCACTTCAAGTTTGGTCATGTACAAGATTCAATAATTTTATTTTAAAGAAAAAAATAACCAAAGTTATGCAAAATGCTTTCAAACACCTTTTGTTCCGCTCTTTCATCCTTAACCCTCTGTCCTTGTTCGTCAAACCAGTCTCGTTGGTAACCCATAGATAACAAATGCTTAAAGTCCACAGGCTGACTATCTCTAAACAAAAAGAAATTTAATCAAATGTATGATAAAAATTTCCAAGACTCCTAAATTAAGTTAAGCTGACATACACTGTAGTTTTTTCCCAAGTGGTGGGGGTAAAATAATAAACCAAAAACCATCTGTCGGAGGTGCTACATGTATTACTGCACATGTCATGTATTTCTAGAATGTTTCCTAAGAAAACACATTTCAGCTAGTAAGAAATTATACCCTGATTTAGTGACCATAAAAGATTGAGAGTCCATTCGCTTTTCTAACTATGACAGGTGATTATCTAGAGTATACACATACAGTAGCATTGTGTTGCAGGCTCCACATCAATCTAATGTCTCACATCACCGCATTTCATTTCATACTCTACAGTGAATTTACTGACCATATACTTGTTTATTTTTTCTTACATTTTTGGTAGTCTAACTTGTCTTCTTTGTGTCTGATGGTCACTTTTTTGTGCTTCCATCAGTTCCTCATATCTCTTGTCTGGCTTGTGAGTTTTCTTCAAAGGTGGAAGTCTAACATTATTGGGCTTTCTCTCTCTTACATCTTTAGCATCCCTGCAATAGAATAATTCAAAAAATGTCAAGTATTGATATAGAAAAATTAACAATCAATATGCGTTGTTATCCTTATACATGTATTTAACTATCTGGTGTGTCTCTTCAACTATGGAGAGTGTAAACCCTTCCAGTTCAAAGCTCAAAAATATCAATTCTCCTAAACTTCTGGTTGCCATATATTTCCTAGCTACAATTGTATAATGTTAGTTCCAAGAACTTGGTGGCACATCAGGATATTAGGTAAAGATTTTGTTTGGTTCCCACCACTTGCCCTGTGGGAGGCTTGGTGGTCTCATGGTTAGTGCATTCAACGTCAGATCAAGAGGTCTAGTTCCGGGGCAAGGCACTTTACTCTCTCAGTGCCTCTCTTCACCCAGGTGTATAAAAGGTTACCGGCAACCTTAATACTGGGGGTAGCTCTGCAATGGACAAGCATCCCATCCAGGAGGGGGGGGGGGAGGTAGAAATATGCCTAGTCACTTCATGCTATAGTAACTGGGCTAAGCTCCAGCCTGATGGGTCACTTGGCTCATATGCAGACTTACATGTACCATCACTTGCCTGCTTGGCAATGCATTTTTAGTTTTCTTAGTGTATTCTTACCGTTGCCATTTCGAAAGGTTGTCATGTCCCATGATCGGTCGCTTGGTTCGATATGATGCCGTCACATATTGATCATCATCTGGTACATCATGGACATGGACATACCATTCTGGAAGGACATGATATCTGAAAAGACCACACAACATTAGAGACTTGTACATGAGTGTTTTTTGCCCTGAACATGTACCCAGTCCTTATTGAAACCAGCTGACAGCAGTCACCTCTTTATTACATCCATTTAATTCTATACCAAAGACTGCCGTAGAGATTCACCTAATACTCAGAGTACATGGTCGTAGATGCAGCATCACTGAAGATTCTTACCCCTCTTTGTGTTCTGTGTGTTCCTCCTGGCATTGACTGGCATAACCAGATTCCTCCAGTTCATCTTCAACTGGATGCTCATGATCAAACCAGTCTACTCTTGGGTAAGGAATTGGTTCCTCCGTTTTTAGGGGTGGACTGCGAAATGCCAAAAGGTTCTTCCTTCCACCCCCCTTGGCGAGTTTAATGTAGTTTGAGTCAGTGTCTCTGATCCACTTTCTTCTGAAGTGTCTGTCATCACCTTCAGGAATGGCTGACTCATCTGGTAGTCCCCCAATCCCTGGGATCTGTGATGCAGGAGGTACTGCCTTGGGAGATTGGACAGCCCTTTTACTGGGAGCATGGTAGTACCAGTCTATCGAAAAAATAAAAGAGTCAGGTGAACAAAACTACAACATCACAGTCATTCCTCTACAATGTGGCCACCTCTTGACAACTACAGTATTAGGCTTACAGTACGTACTTTTCACCCTTAACGTTTCTCCCTTCTACTGAATAGGCTCAAAAGAATCACTAAGCAAAAAATATTCTTAGCATTTAGAGCGATCTTTGAACTTCTGCTTCAAGATCGGGCCACTTGGAATTCACAGTAAGGCTCACTTCATATGTCGCATTTCTGCTGTGTCGAATTCAATTCATTACTAAGTGCGGCAGAAATGCGACTGTGGATTCATACATTGCACTTGTGTCGCACTTAATTCAGAATTTATACTGTCGGGTATGTCGGCCAGCGGAAAATGTTTTACATGTAGAGTATTCAGTATGGCGGACGAAAATACTGAGCGACGAAGGACTTTAATTTTGCTAAAAACTGTCCGCCAATGGAAAGAGAAGGAGAAGGCTGACGACGGAGCAGTATGTGTTGCAATATGTTCAGGTTGCATTGGGTCGAGAATGGCCAAATTTCTTCTTTTTCTTTGGCGGGAACACATTTACGCATGCTCATTACATTAACATAATGTGTGCATTAGATTCGACACGGCAGAAATTCGACGTCTGAATCGGTGTCGCATTTCTGTCGGATAATGCGACAAGACCAGTCAAACGTGCGGCAGAAATGCGGCAGCCGATTCAGACGTCGAATTTCTGTCGAATTTAATTCGTTGAATTGAATTCGACACGGCAGAAATGCGACGTATAAACCGGGCCTTAGCTTCAAGTCGCACGTCAAAGTTAAAGATTTTCACTTTGCTTTGTTGTTTACAGACCGTAAGTTTCTTGTAAATTAATACGTGTAAAACCAAGATTAAAGGAACCTAAACACGATTTAGGTGGCAAAAAAACAACTACGACCTACATTACACAAAACTCTCGCTTCCACTTTGTCCTTTGCTGTGACAACAAGTGAGACTTTACATGTTTGCTTAGAGCGTAACATGGCGGCTGAAACGAAGATTTCACAAATCTTCATAATTGTAAAAGCTAAAAAAACCCGTGAACTACCTACCTTGGGTTGAAATATGTGGGTTAGGCATCTATATCTTTTAACTACCTCGAAAGAATCTCTCAATTGTGTCGTATTGTTTTCGTGGATATTCCTTACTGCTGAAAAATAGACGAGGCGGTTCGCTTTAAAAAGATTGTGTTTGTTTCTATGGTAACAGGATTCGCCGCCATCGTTGCGTGACGATACGTCACACGTCACAGTAAGAAAGCAAACGTCGTTCCCAGGCTCTCTACAATGGAGGCAGAGGAGAGAGAGCCCGAGTAGTTCTCTTGTGGAAAGTCATTAATATTTCCTCTCTTATTTACGGATTAATTTTTTTCTTTTTTTTTTTAATCAGAAATAAAACTTTCTCATGTACGTTAGAAAATTACCCAGAGAACTGGTAACGTGACAAATGTGCGTGCCAGATCAACCTCGTTCCTTGCAAGCGGGCTAGCCAGATGGCTAATTTTTTACCTGCATATAGATTGCATAACTTGTCGTCTGCCTGCGGTTCTTGCTGGTTAAGCCGCAAATTCAATACTAATCTACGATAGAGTCCACTCGATCAGTTTATCTTTTTATGTAATCGCTTTTGGAATCATCTCAACAACAGAATTCTCATTTCGTGGCGACATTTTTCTTGTTGACGCCGTTTGAGTGGATGTGGCCTCTTCTAAGAATAAAACTCTTTCTTTTGTAACAGCTAGCATGTCATTTCTATGGTACATGGCCTGACCCAGAAGTATCGTTTATGTGTTTTATAAGCCACCAGATATGTGTAGCTGTACCCCTTCCGGTATGTGAACGCTGTATAAATCGATGGGGGAAAACTGACTCGGCCGGCGTAACTTACAGCATGGCCCTCGAGCTCGGTTAGTAAGAAGTAGTATAATGGGATTTGAAGTTAGTTCTGTGTCATGCGACTTGAGTAGCACCGGTGAGGAGTAGTGTTAGCGAGAATTTGTTGTTTGTTACAATCAGGGCACAGCTGATTTAAATGATCTTATTCACTGAATGCTATGAGATCAGTCGATGTCTCTGCATGTCATATTCTTAGAATGTAGCGTTTGTTTGTTTAATTTTCTTTGCCATTTCAAAATATGAATGAATGAATGCTTCATTTAAAATATATCTACGGAATTTTTATCTGTTTGGTTATTCTAGGGGAACTTGAGTATTCTCGAATTTACTGGGGCTTTTTTGTCCATTTCCCGAAAACCTTAGGTCTTATCGCCTTTCCGAAAATGATAACTGACCTTTTATCGGTACCCAAAACGACATTTTTAACAATCCGAAATCAACAGTCATTAAATTTCTCATATCACGAAAGTTCGAGATGACAATTTGCTAAAGAAAAACACGGGACTGAAGGCCTTCCGGACAGATAATTTACTGAAACGATCCGTTGGGTGCCTAAGCTTCAAGTCACGAGATATCAGCTGATAACTAAACATCTCCTCACCAGAAAATCGTATGACTGAACTAAAAGAAGTCATCATGTGTATTGATAAAAGTGAACAGTGTCGCAGATAGCCGCAATCGCCCCTCGTATGCGAATCCAGCGGAACAGTCGGTGTTGCCCTTAGTTTTGAAACCTTTTTCAAGCAAAGATGAAATCCCTTCTTTCGCTGCTGCTGCTCCTTGCAACTTTCGTCAAGGCTTCTCCTACCTTCGAAGGAAAGCTGGTGAGTTTAAATAAGCATTGAAATACATGTTACTTTAAAATCGGCGTGTCCCTGGCTTACATTTGGAAGCCAGACTTTGCTGCCTCTGATACTGCTGAATATCTTAGCGACAGAAGTAATCGAGACTGCACATCTCGCACGGTCCTTCCATGCAATTATGCCTAAGGACTTACGCTTTTTCCTTTTTATCAGAATGTATTTTATAAGAATATCGAAATTTGCTCAATTTTAAGAATATTTTAAGAATAACCCCGAGGCTGAGATTTTGAGCGTTGAAAATTTGTAAATACAACACAATTATATGTTTTAACTTAACCATATAGAAAATTTTTCTTCTTTCCAAACGGCAAAACTGGCCAAAAAACAGCACTAGCTGCATTTTCGATGCTAACAACATTTCTGCAAGAAGTTATGTGTGTCATATTAGAATTTATTGTCTATAGTCTGGCTCCAAAATTACTTTAACGCCGTCAAAGCCATGATAGGACAGATAACCTGACGTTGTGTCGAGATTATCCACCTTGTATTCCTAAGAACATTCAAAAGAATATTTTCAGCCTAAAATAAGCAGAAAAATAAGAATATTCATCCTGGGCCGGAAAAACAATATACTTATCAGAAAAGAAAGAGTGTATTTCAAAATTTGGAGCCTGTTTTAAATCCATTTCACCATCGTGGTGTTATGAAGCTCAATAACTTGTATAGAATTTAGCATTTTTGGTTCGTGATCATAAGTTGTTTATCATTTTATAGCCAGCACGTTAAAGTCTTGTGATTCTAGGGCCCGATATCATGATGGTATTTAAATGCGAGTGCATTTGCTAGTCAAGTAATAGTAGTAGATTAGATATAAATTGTGCTTGACGGAAGGTAGACCAAAAAATAAAAGATAGAGTCTCGGTACCTTCTCTTCTCAATAGTATAACTAACCCATAGTAGTATCATTTCTTAATTTCAGTCTGTTCATGGCACCGACTTGATAATGCAGGGATACATTCCTCGATCTTGTTTGGACTACCTTCGGCGTGGCATCCGTCGAACTGGCCTTTACGTCCTTTTCGACCACAACGGCCAGGTTTACCGGGCGTTTTGTGACTTCTCAAGTGAGCCGTCGTTGTCAGCTTGGACTCTAGTCATGTCCTGGGTGACTACGAAATACCAGAACATGACCAATTTTAAATCCAGGGCATTTTATGAAGATGCTCCCGTCAACGAGGAAATTCCAAATTGGGAAATCTACCGCCAGACTTTGGCTCGAATGACTAACATCCGTAAACACTCAACCCACTGGCGCGCAACCTGCAACTTCCAACTTCGCGCCGGAATAATCATTTACAAAGATTACCTCAGGGGAAAATTCAGCGACTTCGACATCATGTTACAAGGGGCCATGGGATGGTGTCACCGTGTAGAGTATATCAACATTCTCGGGAATGCTGGTGGAAGTGGCACTACAGTTAGATTTTGGCAGTATTCTGGCAGCTACTTGCTTCACATCGAGAGCTATTATGATGGCTGTGAATTTACTCCCCCACCGTACCCAAGACTGCGAGCAGTAGACTACTTCGGTTACTATGGAGATGGACTAAACCCCGAATTCACTTGTTCCCGAGATGCGTCTTCTACAACCCAGTGGTGGTTTGGCGGATACTTAGGAGAACACTGATCTTCAGTGGCGGAATAATATCTCTTTCCCTGCCCGTACCGTTTGCCGTGATAAAGTAAAAGTTCATCAGAAATTGTCAGTACGTCACAACATAGACTATGAGTAATCCCTGTTTCGCTTAGTTCGTCGAGCGCGACGCGAAAGAAAACCGTAAGAAAGAAATGGCCGCGCGAAATCCTGTGCTCGGCTGTCTGTTTTTTTTTTCCTCGCGGCTAGGTTTACGCTTACGCTCGACGGACTAAGCAAAAGAGGGACTACTGGCAGTTTAGTTATCAGATAATCAAAAATCAGTAACTCAGTGGCCATCATCAGAAATTGACAAATACTTCCTGTAGTTTTACTGAATTTGTTAGAATAAAGGTGTTATTGTAAAGACATGATTAATTGAAACGCAAACCCCTAAAACAGCGTACTAATTTTAAACCAATGTCCTCACATACAGTTGTAATGTTCTCGGCAGTCTTGCTGGTTTTGTTTTCAAAAGCAGATTTTTTGCGTTTTTCGTAATCAGGACAACTAGCCGGAATGAGCATATTTTGAAGATTTTACTCTTTAGGGGCTTAAAACTAGCTCAGCAACCTAAATTAAAGAACCATTTATTAATAAATTATGATCAGTTCTGGACTTCTTACTTATGTCTCCGACCCGAAACCAAAAGATAACTCTGAAACATGTAGAAATAAATCGTAATTATTACGAAAATTTCTTTTATTTACCTCTTCTTGTTAGCATATCACTGTAAATAAGTAGGGTGATCAAGGAAAGCTCTTGGAAAGCTAAGAAATGAGCAGCATTTGCATAATTAAAGAATGGCGCAAGGGAGCAGGCGGGGTCTAGGCACAAGTTGACGGACATATAGTAACATTTCGGATTATTTGAGTACTTTCGCCACATACTTTAATTTAGGTTTTTTTCAGGAACAAACGGATTTGAAATATCCAAACATTCTTCAGTTTTTGTCGTTCCTGTTTAGCAACTAAAGGAAACATCAACTTCTCCTGGTCTTCAATATATATATCTTATTAGATGTTTTGGTGTGTAGTATCACTTTATATTTTTACGAGTTGTGCCGGGCGCAGCCCGAATCAACTATCAGGTATAGAAATCGAGAGCAAATAATCTAATTGTTTTAGTTTAAATCTACTAGTCGTTCAAAACTTTCATCTAAATCCTCTTCACAGACACTTCGAAAACACAAAGAAGCGGCCCCCAGCGAACGCTGCTACGCTACTTACTATCTATCACAGAATAGAACGTGAGTAGCGTAGCCAATCAGAGGACATCATTCGTAATAGAAAGCTAGTAGATTTATACTAAAACTTGATAGAAACACGGTACATGTTTTCTATTTTTCAACTATTACACATTTGGGCTCAAAATGTAACCAGACTCCCCCCTTAGAGTTCTAGGGGTAGTGGTGGGGAGTTATATGATTAAGATAAAGAATGCAAAGTGGACTTTCGTCTTCGTTGAAGTGCTGTTGTCTTTGTTCTCGGCAATTCTTCGGCGGCAGTCATTTTATTTTATATGCAGCATCTTACTGGGTCTTGACTCATTCAACGTCAGCTCAGTGCAATCAGTTTAATATCCCCCCTCCATCCTCAGCGTTTTTTTTTTTTCTTTTTTTTTTTGGTTTCTTTTACCGCGAGGTCATAAGGGTATGGTTTTCTTAGAAATGTACGTGCTTTCCTTAAAGTGCCACTGAAACGAAATTTTCGTATGTGAGATTTTTGCTTAGTAATAAAGTTTCAACCTTACTTGGAAACACTGCAGACTTTTTTTTCGCATACGGTAAGCGAAAAGTGCTTTTTCAGCCGTTCGAAGTTGGCTGGTTAAGCCCAAAATTGGCGGCCATCTTGGCGCGGCCAAAACTGCCTAGTGACGTCACTGGTTGTATTACTCTCATGCCGCGCTGAAAATTTAGAGTGATTATGGGAGAAGAGAATACTGTTCGAAGCCCCCCCAAAAAACATCTTAATGACATCTCAGAGCTGTAAAGCAGATAATAACAGTAGCCTTAGACATGAAGAGGTCAATAGTCGATCCTGGGGCTTTTCAGTCCATTTAATTGGATATTTGCAGGATATTTTATGTAAGCAAGCAAACGAGTGGGAGTTGTTAGATCGCAAAATGATCGGGACTCTTGGCGAAATGGCCAGCACTCAATTAAACAATATCTACACTCATAAAGTAAAAAAGACATGAAAACAAGAGAAAGCGGCTTTTGAAAATATTATCCGGAGTTCTGCTGCACGAATCGCAGCAACAACGCTTCGAGTTTTCGAGTCGCTTCGCTTCGAGGAAACCGGACGCTTTGTGAGTTTCACCGCGGACGAGATTGTGTCACAGTGACCCTTAGTCCAGTTGTATCTGCTACATCCTACAAGTTATCACAACAACAACAATTTAGGAAACCCTGTTCTTTTATATGAGGGAACGAATTTAAACTATAAAGGTAAACTAAGCTGCCATAATCCTACAGGTTTGTTTTTAGGAAACGAGAGAAAGCGTGACAATGTCGGCCCCGAAAGGTCATATACGCAAATTGGTTCAAATTCTGTTTAATAAACCTTCGAAAGGAGTGTAAACTAGTGACGTTTTAACGAATTGCTTTGAACTTGGATACTATTAAATGAAGATCATAGACATAAGTATGTCCTAGAGAACTCAAAGTAATCCATCGGCCGTGAAATATTGCAATTGGGAGATACGT